>NC_086444.1:1110551596-1111208471 GCF_028390025.1 Pseudophryne corroboree
TATACCACCTACCCGAAGTTTTTTTTCTTTCTTCTTTATACATACATACTACTACATCTCTTTATCAACCAGTCTATATTAGCAGCAGACACAGTACAGTACGGTAGTCCACGGCTGTAGCTACCTCTGTGTCGGCACTCGGCAGTCCGTCCATAATTGTATACCACCTACCCGTGTTTTTTTTTTCTTTCTTCTTTATACATACATACTACTATATCTCTTTATCAACCAGTCTATGTTAGCAGCAGACACAGTACAGTACGGTAGTTCACGGCTGTAGCTACCTCTGTGTCGGCACTCGGCAGTCCGTCCATAATTGTATACCACCTACCCGTGGTTTTTTTTTCTTTATTCTTTATACATACATACTACTATATCTCTTTATCAACCAGTCTATATTAGTAGCAGACACAGTACAGTACGGTAGTTCACGGCTGTAGCTACCTCTGTGTCGGCACTCGGCAGTCCGTCCATAATTGTATACCACCTACCCGTGGTTTTTTTTTCTTTCTTCTTTATACATACATACTACTACATCTCTTTATCAACCAGTCTATATTAGCAGCAGACACAGTACAGTACGGTAGTCCACGGCTGTAGCTACCTCTGTGTCGGCACTCGGCAGTCCGTCCATAATTGTATACCACCTACCCGTGTTTTTTTTTTCTTTCTTCTTTATACATACATACTACTACATCTCTTTATCAACCAGTCTATATTAGCAGCAGACACAGTACAGTACGGTAGTTCACGGCTGTAGCTACCTCTGTGTCGGCACTCGGCAGTCCGTCCATAATTGTATACCACCTACCCGAGGTTTTTGTTTCTTTCTTCTTTATACATACATACTACTACATCTCTTTATCAACCAGTCTATATTAGCAGCAGACACAGTACAGTACGGTAGTCCACGGCTGTAGCTACCTCTGTGTCGGCACTCGGCAGTCCGTCCATAATTGTATACCACCTACCCGAGGTTTTTTTTTCTTTCTTCTTTATACATACATACTACTACATCTCTTTATCAACCAGTCTATATTAGCAGCAGACACAGTACAGTACGGTAGTTCACGGCTGTAGCTACCTCTGTGTCGGCACTCGGCAGTCCGTCCATAATTGTATACCACCTACCCGTGGTTTTTTTTTCATCTTTATACATACATACTACTACATCTCTTTATCAACCAGTCTATATTAGCAGCAGACACAGTACAGTACGGTAGTCCACGGCTGTAGCTACCTCTGTGTCGGCACTCGGCAGTCCGTCCATAATTGTATACTAGTATCCATCCATCTCCATTGTTTACCTGAGGTGCCTTTTAGTTGTGCCTATTAAAATATGGAGAACAAAAATGTTGAGGTTCCAAAATTAGGGAAAGATCAAGATCCACTTCCACCTCGTGCTGAAGCTGCTGCCACTAGTCTTGGCCGAGACGATGAAATGCCAGCAACGTCGTCTGCCAAGGCCGATGCCCAATGTCATAGTACAGAGCATGTCAAATCCAAAACACCAAATATCAGTAAAAAAAGGACTCCAAAACCTAAAATAAAATTGTCGGAGGAGAAGCGTAAACTTGCCAATATGCCATTTACCACACGGAGTGGCAAGGAACGGCTGAGGCCCTGGCCTATGTTCATGGCTAGTGGTTCAGCTTCACATGAGGATGGAGGCACTCAGCCTCTCGCTAGAAAAATGAAAAGACTCAAGCTGGCAAAAGCAGTAGCACCGCAAAGAACTGTGCGTTCTTCGAAATCCCAAATCCACAAGGAGAGTCCAATTGTGTCGGTTGCGATGCCTGACCTTCCCAACACTGGACGTGAAGAGCATGCGCCTTCCACCATTTGCATGCCCCCTGCAAGTGCTGGAAGGAGCACCCGCAGTCCAGTTCCTGATAGTCAGATTGAAGATGTCAGTGTTGAAGTACACCAGGATGAGGAGGATATGGGTGTTGCTGGCGCTGGGGAGGAAATTGACCAGGAGGATTCTGATGGTGAGGTGGTTTGTTTAAGTCAGGCACCCGGGGAGACACCTGTTGTCCGTGGGAGGAATATGGCCGTTGACATGCCTGGTGAAAATACCAAAAAAATCAGCTCTTCGGTGTGGAGGTATTTCAACAGAAATGCGGACAACAGGTGTCAAGCCGTGTGTTCCCTTTGTCAAGCTGTAATAAGTAGGGGTAAGGAATTTAACCACCTCGGAACATCCTCCCTTATACGTCACCTGCAGCGCATTCATAATAAGTCAGTGACAAGTTCAAAAACTTTGGGTGACAGCGGAAGCAGTCCACTGACCAGTAAATCCCTTCCTCTTGTAACCAAGCTCACGCAAACCACCCCACCAACTCCCTTAGTGTCAATTTCCTCCTTCCCCAGGAATGCCAATAGTCCTGCAGGCCATGCCACTGGCAATTCTGATGATTCCTCTCCTGCCTGGGATTCCTCCGATGCATCCTTGCGTGTAACGCCTACTGCTGCTGGCGCTGCTGTTGTTGCTGCTGGGAGTCGATGGTCATCCCAGAGGGGAAGTCGTAAGACCACTTTTACTACTTCCACCAAGCAATTGACTGTCCAACAGTCCTTTGCGAGGAAGATGAAATATCACAGCAGTCATCCTACTGCAAAGCGGATAACTGAGGCCTTGGCATCCTAGGTGGTGAGAAACGTGGTTCCGGTATCCATCATTACTGCAGAGCCAACTAGAGACTTGTTGGAGGTACTGTGTCCCCGATACCAAATACCATCTAGGTTCCATTTCTCTAGGCAGGCGATACCAAAAATGTACACAGACCTCAGAAAAAGAGTCACCAGTGTCCTAAAAAATGCAGCTGTACCCAATGTCCACTTAACCACGGACATGTGGACAAGTGGAGCAGGGCAGGGTCAGGACTATATGACTGTGACAGCCCACTGGGTAGATGTATGGACTCCCGCCGCAAGAACAGCAGCGGCGGCACCAGTAGCAGCATCTCGCAAACGCCAACTCTTTCCTAGGCAGGCTACGCTTTGTATCACCGCTTTCCAGAATACGCACACAGCTGAAAACCTCTTACGGCAACTGAGGAAGATCATCGCGGAATGGCTTACCCCAATTGGACTCTCCTGTGGATTTGTGGCATCGGACAACGCCAGCAATATTGTGTGTGCATTAAATATGGGCAAATTCCAGCACGTCCCATGTTTTGCACATACCTTGAATTTGGTGGTGCAGAATTAGTTAAAAAACGACAGGGGCGTGCAAGAGATGCTGTCGGTGGCCAGAAGAATTGCGGGACACTTTCGGCGTACAGGCACCACGTACAGAAGACTGGAGCACCACCAAAAACTACTGAACCTGCCCTGCCATCATCTGAAGCAAGAAGTGGTAACGAGGTGGAATTCAACCCTCTATATGCTTCAGAGGTTGGAGGAGCAGCAAAAGGCCATTCAAGCCTATACAATTGAGCACGATATAGGAGGTGGAATGCACCTGTCTCAAGCGCAGTGGAGAATGATTTCAACGTTGTGCAAGGTTCTGCTGCCCTTTGAACTTGCCACACGTGAAGTCAGTTCAGACACTGCCAGCCTGAGTCAGGTCATTCCCCTCATCAGGCTTTTGCAGAAGAAGCTGGAGACATTGAAGGAGGAGCTAACACGGAGCGATTCCGCTAGGCATGTGGGACTTGTGGATGGAGCCCTTAATTCGCTTAACAAGGATTCACGGGTGGTCAATCTGTTGAAATCAGAGCACTACATTTTGGCCACCATGCTCGATCCTAGATTTAAAGCCTACCTTGGATCTCTCTTTCCGGCAGACACAAGTCTGCTGGGGTTGAAAGACCTGCTGGTGAGAAAATTGTCAAGTCAAGCGGAACGCGACCTGTCAACATCTCCTCCTTCACATTCTCCCGCAACTGGGGGTGCGAGGAAAAGGCTCAGAATTCCGAGCCCACCCGCTGGCGGTGATGCAGGGCAGTCTGGAGCGACTGCTGATGCTGACATCTGGTCCGGACTGAAGGACCTGACAACGATTACGGACATGTCGTCTACTGTCACTGCATATGATTCTCTCACCATTGAAAGAATGGTGGAGGATTATATGAGTGACCGCATCCAAGTAGGCACGTCACACAGTCCATACTTATACTGGCAGGAAAAAGAGGCAATTTGGAGGCCCTTGCACAAACTGGCTTTATTCTACCTAAGTTGCCCTCCCACAAGTGTGAACTCCGAAAGAGTGTTTAGTGCCGCCGCTCACCTTGTCAGCAATCGGCGTACGAGGTTACATCCATAAAATGTGGAGAAGATGATGTTCATTAAAATGAATTATAATCAATTCCTCCGCGGAGACATTGACCAGCAGCAATTGCCTCCACAAAGTACACAGGGAGCTGAGATGGTGGATTCCAGTGGGGACGAATTGATAATCTGTGAGGAGGGGGATGTACACGGTGATATATCGGAGGATGATGATGAGGTGGACATCTTGCCTCTGTAGAGCCAGTTTGTGCAAGGAGAGATTAATTGCTTCTTTTTTGGGGGGGGTCCAAACCAACCCGTCATATCAGTCACAGTCGTGTGGCAGACCCTGTCACTGAAATTATGGGTTTGTTAAAGTGTGCATGTCCTGTTTTGTTTATACAACATAAGGGTGGGTGGGAGGGCCCAAGGACAATTCCATCTTGCACCTCTTTTTTCTTTTATTTTTCTTTGCGTCATGTGCTGTTTGGGGAGGGTTTTTTGGAAGGGACATCCTGCGTGACACTGCAGTGCCACTCCTAAATGGGCCCGGTGTTTGTGTCGGCCACTAGGGTCGCTTATCTTACTCACACAGTCAGCTACCTCATTGCGCCTCTTTTTTTCTTTGCGTCATGTGCTGTTTGGGGAGGGTTTTTTGGAAGGGCCATCCTGCGTGACACTGCAGTGCCACTCCTAGATGGGCCCGGTGTTTGTGTCGGCCACTAGGGTCGCTAATCTTACTCACACAGCTACCTCATTGCGCCTCTTTTTTTCTTTGCGTCATGTGCTGTTTGGGGAGGGTTTTTTGGAAGGGACATCCTGCGTGACACTGCAGTGACACTCCTAAATGGGCCCGGTGTTTGTGTCGGCCACTACGGTCGCTAATCTAACTCACACAGCTACCTCATTGCGCCTCTTTTTTTCTTTGCGTCATGTGCTGTTTGGGGAGGGTTTTTTGGAAGGGACATCCTGCGTGACACTGCAGTGCCACTCCTAGATGGGCCCGGTGTTTGTGTCGGCCACTAGGGTCGCTAATCTTACTCACACAGCTACCTCATTGCGCCTCTTTTTTTCTTTGCGTCATGTGCTGTTTGGGGAGGGTTTTTTGGAAGGGACATCCTGCGTGACACTGCAGTGCCACTCCTAAATGGGCCCGGTGTTTGTGTCGGCCACTACGGTCGCTAATCTTACTCACACAGCTACCTCATTGCACCTCTTTTTTTCTTTGCGTCATGTGCTGTTTGGGGAGGGTTTTTTGGAAGGGACATCCTGCGTGACACTGCAGTGCCACTCCTAAATGGGCCCGGTGTTTGTGTCGGCCACTACGGTCGCTAATCTTACTCACACAGCTACCTCATTGCGCCTCTTTTTTTCTTTGCGTCATGTGCTGTTTGGGGAGGGTTTTTTGGAAGGGACATCCTGCGTGACACTGCAGTGCCACTCCTAGATGGGCCCGGTGTTTGTGTCGGCCACTAGGGTCGCTTATCTTACTCACACAGTCAGCTACCTCATTGCGCCTCTTTTTTTCTTTGCGTCATGTGCTGTTTGGGGAGGGTTTTTTGGAAGGGCCATCCTGCGTGACACTGCAGTGCCACTCCTAGATGGGCCCGGTGTTTGTGTCGGCCACTACGGTCGCTAATCTTACTCACACAGCTACCTCATTGCGCCTCTTTTTTTCTTTGCCTCATGTGCTGTTTGGGGATGGTTTTTTGGAAGGGACATCCTGCGTGACACTGCAGTGCCACTCCTAGATGGGCCCGGTGTTTGTGTCGGCCACTAGGGTCGCTAATCTTACTCACACAGCTACCTCATTGCGCCTCTTTTTTTCTTTGCGTCATGTGCTGTTTGGGGAGGGTTTTTTGGAAGGGACATCCTGCGTGACACTGCAGTGCCACTCCTAAATGGGCCCGGTGTTTGTGTCGGCCACTAGGGTCGCTAATCTTACTCACACAGCTACCTCATTGCGCCTCTTTTTTTCTTTGCGTCATGTGCTGTTTGGGGAGGGTTTTTTGGAAGGGACATCCTGCGTGACACTGCAGTGCCACTCCTAGATGGGCCAGGTGTTTGTGTCGGCCACTAGGGTCGCTTAGCTTAGTCATCCAGCGACCTCGGTGCAAATTTTAGGACTAAAAATAATATTGTGAGGTGTGAGGTATTCAGAATAGACTGAAAATGAGTGGAAATTATGGTTTTTGAGGTTAATAATAATATGGGATCAAAATGACCCCCAAATTCTATGATTTAAGCTGTTTTTTAGGGTTTTTTGAAAAAAACACCCGAATCCAAAACACACCCGAATCCGACAAAAAAAATTCGGTGAGGTTTTGTCAAAACGCGGTCGAACCCAAAACACGGCCGCGGAACCGAACCCAAAACCAAAACACAAAACCCGAAAAATTTCAGGCGCTCATCACTAATATTTATGCAACTGTTGTTACTATCTTGCCTGCCACTCTAAGATGCATGTGCATGTGTTGTAATGTTATTGTTTACATGCTGTCTTGGTTACGGGTCTCACACTTGCAGTCTGACATTCTCTTTAGTGCACCATGACGTCATCCCTAATGCGCCCGCCAGGTGTGCAGTCCCGCCGCTGCGTTTGGCATTCACAAGGTATTTATCTATTTAAGGTATGTTGTGTTAATTCTTTCTGTATTACCTGATGAAAAGGCCACATTATTAAAACGTTGTAACTTATCTCAGGCTCAAGTTCAAATCATTGGAGTGCCGCACCATCTCTGCTGCTTGTGTATTAATTCGTGAGGGCACCCAGTGTAATTTTGCTATAAGTGGCTGTGCCGGACCCCTGCCTTTCGTATATATATATATATATATATATATATATGATGAAAGAACGAGGCGGCACTCTGGAGACTTTGGTGAAGCGGTGAACTCTGTCAGGTGAGACTTTATCAACGTTTCGGGGTGCAAGCCCCCGTCATCAGGACACACAGTGATCAAACAAGTGAAAAATAAACATTTAAATACACTTACCAGGCGCGTTTCCAGCCGTGCTCTCCTCGCCGCTGCCCGACTTCCTGACTCAGCGCTTCCGGTCAGGTGACCCTGGTCCGTGACGCGAGCTCCCAGTGCCGTCATGCAGGGGGCGGGGGAGGCCGTTGCTATGGTGCGAGCTGAAAAAACATACAATACACAAACAAATCATGGTGCAGTTCTTAAGACAGGACAGGCAATCTCGTGTCTGCCTGAAGCATATCGTGCAATAAAGTGAATGTTAAAACTCTAAAAACATATCTATACAAACTGTAAATACATAAAACGGATATTTTAGCAGTTGGTTACATCTAGTTAGTTCAGAACCCTGTATTATAGAAACTGTTCTGTACAGGTAAGCATGTTTGTTCTACTCCTTAAATATCAATATTTAATTCACAATGAACTACGTTTTCGGGGGAGGAGGAGCTGTTAATCAGATCTATCACTACAAAATTATCTTCTTCGTTATACTTAGTCAGAGGTCCCAGGTTTCAAGCAAAACTGCTCATACCAAGAGTCTCATTGAGTCCTCTTGGTCTCAATGTGTCCAGTGCAATTATCCATTTGGTTTCTAGTTGTAGGAGGCGCTTGGATCTATCACCCCCCTGATGGAAAACGGCACCTGGTCCACAATGCGGTACCTAAGTGCTGAAAGTGAATGTTTGGCTATGGCAAAATGCCTTGCTACCGGTTGTTCGCTGGTTCCTGATATTAATGCTGCCCTAATGGCAGATCTATGTTGTGTCATCCTCACTTTGAACGTGCACTCTGTCTTGCCCACATAGTGTAATCCACATGGGCAAGACAAGAGATACACCACAAATTTGGAGTTGCACGTATAGGCGTCCTTTAATTTAATGGTCTTACCCGTGTAGGGATGTTTAAACGAATCCCCAGGAACCAGAAAGTTACATGTAGTGCACCCGCACCTGTAGCATCCCTTTCTGGACCTGATTAGACTGCTCTCTGTTCTTGTTTTTTTAGCCACATCAGTTTTGACAACTAGGCTTCTGATGTTCCGGCTCCTAGTATAGCACGGCATCAGTTTGGTATCTTTAAACATCTTGAGCTCAGGGTCAGTATTTACGATTGGCCAGAGTTCCTTAGCTCTTCTACTAGTGTGTCTGCTGGATGTGTTAAACTGATTGACCCAGGGGACCCTTTTCTCTTTGGTGGTTTGGACCCGTTCAGCTAACAATTGTTGCCTAGGCAACCCAATGGCTTTGGCCCTAGCCCCACGTAGTAGCTTATCAGGGTACCCCCGATCCTTGAACTTGATGTACATCTCGTCCAGCTGTTGGTCCCTCACCTGTGGATCACTGTTGATCCTACAGACCCGTAGCATCTGTGAGTAAGGCAAACTGTTAATTGTAGCCCTTGGATGAAAACTGTCGTACCGCAACAAAGTGTTGCGGTCAGTACTTTTGGTGTACATTGATGTATTAATCTTGCTGTCTCTGATTATGATGTGTACATCAAGGAAATCTATCTGCTGTGGGTCCACAGTCATAGTTAATTTGACTGGGCTGGAGGAGTTGTTATGAACTTCAATCCATTCTTCCAGAATATATTGTGGCCCTGACCAGAAGAGTAGCAGGTCATCAATGTAACGGAGATATAAAATTGTGTGCTGTGTTATGGCAGGCTGACTAAGAAATAAATCCTGGTCAACTGCCCACATGTATGTGTTGGCGAACGACGGGGCCACACAGGACCCCATCGCACACCCCGTTAACTGAATGTAAAACTTATTATCATGAACAAAGTAATTGTGAGTTAACGTAAACCTTAATAATTTTAAGAAAAACTCTGTCTCTGGGCCCTCATACAATACATTATTAGTTATCAGTGCTCTTACTGCCTGTATCCCCATCTCATGGGGGATACAGGTGTACAGGCTTGACACATCAAGGGTGGCCAATAAGGTGCTTTCAGGTACTGTCCCAAGTTCCTCAAACTTTAGTAACAAAGTTGAGGTGTCCTTTAGGTGAGTGTGTGTATGTTGGATACACGGCTGCAGGAAGGCATCTAAATAGATAGATATGGCCTCACATAGTGACCCCCGGGCAGAGATGATGGGTCTGCCAGGGGGGTTATGTTCATCTTTATGTATTTTGGGGATGACATAGAATAGCGGGACTACTGGGTGAGGTTTGGACAATGCTCTGGATACTGTATCTGATATAATGCCTTGACCGACTGCCTCAGACAATAATGTGTTCAACTCTTTGTGAAACTGTTGAGTGGGATCCCGAGGCAGGCATGTATACGTTGAAGTGTCACTCAGTAATCTAGTGCATTCCATCATGTATTGATCTTTGTCCATCACAACGATGGCCCCTCCCTTGTCTGCTCCGCGTATCACTATGTCCTCCCGTGATCCTAGCTCCTTCAAGGCCAGTTTTTCATCTTTAGTCAAATTGGGCCGGGTTCTTCCCCGATCCTCTGTCAAAGTGCCCTCAAGCATCCGCGAAAAAGTTTTTATCGAGGGGTTTACTGATACAGGCTCAAAGCTCGACTTAGGTCTGATTCTGCGTAAGACCTGGGAAGCAAATGTGTTGTCCGTACTATCAGCAGCCTTTGAATTTTTACCGAAATGTTCCTGTAATTTTAGTTTCCTCTGTAGCCGGTAATTGTCAATTTTCCATTGTGTCTCATCTGGAGTATGTGTGGGAACATATGACAGTCCCTTACTCAGTACCCCGATGGCTTCAGGCGAAAGGGGTCTGGAAGATAAATTGAAAATTAATTGCGCATTCCTTTCGGAGGCTTTTTGTCTGTCTTTAATCCTCTCCCTCCGCCTCGTCTGCCCCCCTCTCCTCGTGGGTTTGTTCTTCTGTTGTTGCCTCCAGCCCGGGTATGTGCCCCTAAAGGGCCACCCTGCGTGGTATCAACTCCTGTGCTGGTATTGGGCTCGTCAGTGTCACTGGCAGATGTGCTGGTGAACCGCACATTGGTTCTTCTCCTAAATGCTCCCTTGGGTCCTTGCTGTTGTTTAGGTGCATTAGCTCCCAACCAAGAGTATACTTTGTGTTGTGAGTAATCCTGCTGTACCCGCACCAATTTGTCTTTCTTGTATTTGATCAGCTCGCTTTGGTATTGCTCTAACTGCTGTGTCAGTTTGTCCATCCATTTAGTGGTGGTATCTGTGGACAAGCTGGCCAGGTGTTCTGATTCAAACTTGGTGATATTTTGTTTGGTCAGGGACAGCTCTCTCTTGGATTCCTCAATCACCAAGAGGATTAAGTCCATTGAGCATTTGTTTAACACCGAAATCCAGCGTTTGCAGAAAGGGATGCTATATCTGCCTATAGTGGGCATGTTGTGAATCCGAAACCCACGCGGAATTTGTTTTGCCCTGTAATAGTCTGACAGGGTCTTGCCGTGAAACAGGAAATCAATCTCCCTCTTTTTAAGTTTGAACAAATCTCTGTACAAATCATCATTCGTGGTGACATCTTCCGCACTGAATGCAGGTTCACTGTACAGGATATTCTCAGCCTCGGCCTCAGAAAAACGTAATGTTTCAAAGTTGTCACACTGCTGGAAGTATGCGGACAAATCATCTGCGTCTTCTCCCCCTTGTGCCATCTTATAGAGGGTTTAAAACGTGAAAATATACATGCAATGTTCCGATACTGCAAGGTGTAAATCCAACCGCTGTGAACTCAGCCGGTATATATCACCAACCGTGATATGTGCAAAAAAACTGCTGGTTATGTGCAAATAAAGTGCTAGGAGTCACAACTCCTGTGCAGTGCAAATGAATGTGAATAAAAAAGTATTGCTGGAAGCGTCCTGAATGGGTTAAAGCAATGCCTTGAGGTGCCACGACTACCAGTGCTTAGAGATGAGCGCCTGAAATTTTTCGGGTTTTGTGTTTTGGTTTTGGGTTCGGTTCCGCGGCCGTGTTTTGGGTTCGAACGCGTTTTGGCAAAACCTCACCGAATTTTTTTTGTCGGATTCGGGTGTGTTTTGGATTCGGGTGTTTTTTTCAAAAAACACTAAAAAACAGCTTAAATCATAGAATTTGGGGGTCATTTTGATCCCAAAGTATTATTAACCTCAAAAACCATAATTTACACTCATTTTCAGTCTATTCTGAATACCTCACACCTCACAATATTATTTTTAGTCCTAAAATTTGCACCGAGGTCGCTGTGTGAGTAAGATAAGCGACCCTAGTGGCCGACACAAACACCGGGCCCATCTAGGAGTGGCACTGCAGTGTCACGCAGGATGTCCCTTCCAAAAAACCCTCCCCAAACAGCACATGACGCAAAGAAAAAAAGAGGCGCAATGAGGTAGCTGTGTGAGTAAGATTAGCGACCCTAGTGGCCGACACAAACACCGGGCCCATCTAGGAGTGGCACTGCAGTGTCACGCAGGATGTCCCTTCCAAAAAACCCTCCCCAAACAGCACATGACGCAAAGAAAAAAAGAGGCGCAATGAGGTAGCTGACTGTGTGAGTAAGATTAGCGACCCTAGTGGCCGACACAAACACCGGGCCCATCTAGGAGTGGCACTGCAGTGTCACGCAGGATGTCCCTTCCAAAAAACCCTCCCCAATCAGCACATGATGCAAAGAAAAAGAAAAGAAAAAAGAGGTGCAAGATGGAATTGTCCTTGGGCCCTCCCACCGACCCTTATGTTGTATAAACAAAACAGGACATGCACACTTTAACCAACCCATCATTTCAGTGACAGGGTCTGCCACACGACTGTGACTGATATGACGGGTTGGTTTGGACCCCCCCCAAAAAAGAAGCAATTAATCTCTCCTTGCACAACCTGGCTCTACAGAGGCAAGATGTCCACCTCATCTTCACCCTCCGATATATCACCGTGTACATCCCCCTCCTCACAGATTATCAATTCGTCCCCACTGGAATCCACCATCTCAGCTCCCTGTGTACTTTGTGGAGGCAATTGCTGCTGGTCAATGTCTCCGCGGAGGAATTGATTATAATTCATTTTAATGAACATCATCTTCTCCACATTTTCTGGATGTAACCTCGTACGCCGATTGCTGACAAGGTGAGCGGCGGCACTAAACACTCTTTCGGAGTACACACTTGTGGGAGGGCAACTTAGGTAGAATAAAGCCAGTTTGTGCAAGGGCCTCCAAATTGCCTCTTTTTCCTGCCAGTATAAGTACGGACTGTGTGACGTGCCTACTTGGATGCGGTCACTCATATAATCCTCCACCATTCTATCAATGTTGAGAGAATCATATGCAGTGACAGTAGACGACATGTCCGTAATCGTTGTCAGGTCCTTCAGTCCGGACCAGATGTCAGCATCAGCAGTCGCTCCAGACTGCCCTGCATCACCGCCAGCGGGTGGGCTCGGAATTCTGAGCATTTTCCTCGCACCCCCAGTTGCGGGAGAATGTGAAGGAGGAGATGTTGACAGGTCGCGTTCCGCTTGACTTGACAATTTTGTCACCAGCAGGTCTTTCAACCCCAGCAGACCTGTGTCTGCCGGAAAGAGAGATCCAAGGTAGGCTTTAAATCTAGGATCGAGCACGGTGGCCAAAATGTAGTGCTCTGATTTCAACAGATTGACCACCCGTGAATCCTTGTTAAGCGAATTAAGGGCTGCATCCACAAGTCCCACATGCCTAGCGGAATCGCTCCCTTTTAGCTCCTTCTTCAATGCCTCCAGCTTCTTCTGAAAAAGCCTGATGAGGGGAATGACCTGACTCAGGCTGGCAGTGTCTGAACTGACTTCACGTGTGGCAAGTTCAAAGGGCATCAGAACCTTGCACAACGTTGAAATCATTCTCCACTGCACTTGAGACAGGTGCATTCCACCTACTATATCGTGCTCAATTGTATAGGCTTGAATGGCCTTTTGCTGCTCCTCCAACCTCTGAAGCATATAGAGGGTTGAATTCCACCTCGTTACCACTTCTTGCTTCAGATGATGGCAGGGCAGGTTCAGTAGTTTTTGGTGGTGCTCCAGTCTTCTGTACGTGGTGCCTGTACGCCGAAAGTGTCCCGCAATTTTTCTGGCCACCGACAGCATCTCTTGCACGCCCCTGTCGTTTTTTAAAAAATTCTGCACCACCAAATTCAAGGTATGTGCAAAACATGGGACGTGCTGGAATTTGCCCATATTTAATGCACACACAATATTGCTGGCGTTGTCCGATGCCACAAATCCACAGGAGAGTCCAATTGGGGTAAGCCATTCCGCGATGATCTTCCTCAGTTGCCGTAAGAGGTTTTCAGCTGTGTGCGTATTCTGGAAAGCGGTGATACAAAGCGTAGCCTGCCTAGGAAAGAGTTGGCGTTTGCGAGATGCTGCTACTGGTGCCGCCGCTGCTGTTCTTGCGGCGGGAGTCCATACATCTACCCAGTGGGCTGTCACAGTCATATAGTCCTGACCCTGCCCTGCTCCACTTGTCCACATGTCCGTGGTTAAGTGGACATTGGGTACAACTGCATTTTTTAGGACACTGGTGAGTCTTTTTCTGACGTCCGTGTACATTCTCGGTATCGCCTGCCTAGAGAAGTGGAACCTAGATGGTATTTGGTAATGGGGGCACACTGCCTCAATAAATTGTCTAGTTCCCTGTGAACTAACGGCGGATACCGGACGCACGTCTAACACCAACATAGTTGTCAAGGACTCAGTTATCCGCTTTGCAGTAGGATGACTGCTGTGATATTTCATCTTCCTCGCAAAGGACTGTTGAACAGTCAATTGCTTACTGGAAGTAGTACAAGTGGGCTTACGACTTCCCCTCTGGGATGACCATCGACTCCCAGCGGCAACAACAGCAGCGCCAGCAGCAGTAGGCGTTACACGCAAGGATGCATCGGAGGAATCCCAGGCAGGAGAGGACTCGTCAGAATTGCCAGTGACATGGCCTGCAGGACTATTGGCATTCCTGGGGAAGGAGGAAATTGACACTGAGGGAGTTGGTGGGGTGGTTTGCGTGAGCTTGGTTACAAGAGGAAGGGATTTACTGGTCAGTGGACTGCTTCCGCTGTCACCCAAAGTTTTTGAACTTGTCACTGACTTATTATGAATGCGCTGCAGGTGACGTATAAGGGAGGATGTTCCGAGGTGGTTAACGTCCTTACCCCTACTTATTACAGCTTGACAAAGGGAACACACGGCTTGACACCTGTTGTCCGCATTTCTGGTGAAATACCTCCACACCGAAGAGCTGATTTTTTTGGTATTTTCACCTGGCATGTCAACGGCCATATTCCTCCCACGGACAACAGGTGTCTCCCCGGGTGCCTGACTTAAACAAACCACCTCACCATCAGAATCCTCCTGGTCAATTTCCTCCCCAGCGCCAGCAACACCCATATCCTCCTCATCCTGGTGTACTTCAACACTGACATCTTCAATCTGACTATCAGGAACTGGACTGCGGGTGCTCCTTCCAGCACTTGCAGGGGGCGTGCAAATGGTGGAAGGCGCATGCTCTTCACGTCCAGTGTTGGGAAGGTCAGGCATCGCAACCGACACAATTGGACTCTCCTTGTGGATTTGGGATTTTGAAGAATGCACAGTTCTTTGCTGTGCTGCTTTTGCCAGCTTGAGTCTTTTCATTTTTCTAGCGAGAGGCTGAGTGCTTCCATCCTCATGTGAAGCTGAACCACTAGCCATGAACATAGGCCAGGGCCTCAGCCGTTCCTTGCCACTCCGTGTGGTAAATGGCATATTGGCAAGTTTACGCTTCTCCTCCGACAATTTTATTTTAGGTTTTGGAGTCCTTTTTTTACTGATATTTGGTGTTTTGGATTTGACATGCTCTGTACTATGACATTGGGCATCGGCCTTGGCAGACGACGTTGCTGGCATTTCATCGTCTCGGCCATGACTAGTGGCAGCAGCTTCAGCACGAGGTGGAAGTGGATCTTGATCTTTCCCTAATTTTGGAACCTCAACATTTTTGTTCTCCATATTTTAATAGGCACAACTAAAAGGCACCTCAGGTAAACAATGGAGATGGATGGATTGGATACTAGTATACAATTATGGACGGGCTGCCGAGTGCCGACACAGAGGTAGCCACAGCCGTGAACTACCGCACTGTACTGTGTCTGCTGCTAATATATAGACTGGTTGATAAAGAGATAGTATACTCGTAACTAGTATGTATGTATAAAGAAAGAAAAAAAAACCACGGTTAGGTGGTATATACAATTATGGACGGGCTGCCGAGTGCCGACACAGAGGTAGCCACAGCCGTGAACTACCGCACTGTACTGTGTCTGCTGCTAATATATAGACTGGTTGATAAAGAGATAGTATACTCGTAACTAGTATGTATGTATAAAGAAAGAAAAAAAAACCACGGTTAGGTGGTATATACAATTATGGACGGGCTGCCGAGTGCCGACACAGAGGTAGCCACAGCCGTTAACTACCGCACTGTACTGTGTCTGCTGCTAATATAGACTGGTTGATAAAGAGATAGTATACTCGTAACTAGTATGTATGTATAAAGAAAGAAAAAAAAACCACGGTTAGGTGGTATATACAATTATGGACGGGCTGCCGAGTGCCGACACAGAGGTAGCCACAGCCGTGAACAACCGCACTGTACTGTGTCTGCTGCTAATATATAGACTGGTTGATAAAGAGATAGTATACTCGTAACTAGTATGTATGTATAAAGAAAGAAAAAAAAACCACGGTTAGGTGGTATATACAATTATGGACGGGCTGCCGAGTGCCGACACAGAGGTAGCCACAGCCGTGAACTACCGCACTGTACTGTGTCTGCTGCTAATATATAGACTGGTTGATAAAGAGATAGTATACTCGTAACTAGTATGTATGTATAAAGAAAGAAAAAAAAACCACGGTTAGGTGGTATATACAATTATGGACGGGCTGCCGAGTGCCGACACAGAGGTAGCCACAGCCGTGAACTACCGCACTGTACTGTGTCTGCTGCTAATATATAGACTGGTTGATAAAGAGATAGTATACTCGTAACTAGTATGTATGTATAAAGAAAGAAAAAAAACCACGGTTAGGTGGTATATACAATTATGGACGGGCTGCCGAGTGCCGACACAGAGGTAGCCACAGCCGTGAACTACCGCACTGTACTGTGTCTGCTGCTAATATATAGACTGGTTGATAAAGAGATAGTATACTCGTAACTAGTATGTATGTATAAAGAAAGAAAAAAAAACCACGGTTAGGTGGTATATACAATTATGGACGGGCTGCCGAGTGCCGACACAGAGGTAGCCACAGCCGTGAACTACCGCACTGTACTGTGTCTGCTGCTAATATAGACTGGTTGATAAAGAGATAGTATACTCGTAACTAGTATGTATGTATAAAGAAAGAAAAAAAAACCACGGTTAGTTGGTATATACAATTATGGACGGGCTGCCGAGTGCCGACACAGAGGTAGCCACAGCCGTGAACTACCGCACTGTACTGTGTCTGCTGCTAATATATAGACTGGTTGATAAAGAGATAGTATACTCGTAACTAGTATGTATGTATAAAGAAAGAAAAAAAAACCACGGTTAGGTGGTATATACAATTATGGACGGGCTGCCGAGTGCCGACACAGAGGTAGCCACAGCCGTGAACTACCGCACTGTACTGTGTCTGCTGCTAATATATAGACTGGTTGATAAAGAGATAGTATACTCGTAACTAGTATGTATGTATAAAGAAAGAAAAAAAAACCACGGTTAGGTGGTATATACAATTATGGACGGGCTGCCGAGTGCCGACACAGAGGTAGCCACAGCCGTGAACTACCGCACTGTACTGTGTCTGCTGCTAATATATAGACTGGTTGATAAAGAGATAGTATACTCGTAACTAGTATGTATGTATAAAGAAAGAAAAAAAAACCACGGTTAGGTGGTATATACAATTATGGACGGGCTGCCGAGTGCCGACACAGAGGTAGCCACAGCCGTGAACTACCGCACTGTACTGTGTCTGCTGCTAATATATAGACTGGTTGATAAAGAGATAGTATACTCGTAACTAGTATGTATGTATAAAGAAAGAAAAAAAAACCACGGTTAGGTGGTATATACAATTATGGACGGGCTGCCGAGTGCCGACACAGAGGTAGCCACAGCCGTGAACTACCGCACTGTACTGTGTCTGCTGCTAATATATAGACTGGTTGATAAAGAGATAGTATACTCGTAACTAGTATGTATGTATAAAGAAAGAAAAAAAAACCACGGTTAGGTGGTATATACAATTATGGACGGGCTGCCGAGTGCCGACACAGAGGTAGCCACAGCCGTGAACTACCGCACTGTACTGTGTCTGCTGCTAATATAGACTGGTCGATAAAGAGATAGTATACTCGTAACTAGTATGTATGTATAAAGAAAGAAAAAAAAAACACGGTTAGGTGGTATATACAATTATGGACGGGCTGCCGAGTGCCGACACAGAGGTAGCCACAGCCGTGAACTACCGCACTGTACTGTGTCTGCTGCTAATATAGACTGGTTGATAAAGAGATAGTATACTACTAATATTATATATACTGGTGGTCAGGTCACTGGTCACTAGTCACACTGGCAGTGGCACTCCTGCAGCAAAAGTGTGCACTGTTTAATTTTAATATAATATTATGTACTCCTGGCTCCTGCTATAACCTATAACTGGCACTGCAGTAGTGCTCCCCAGTCTCCCCCACAATTATAAGCTGTGTGAGCTGAGCAGTCAGACAGATATATAATATATATAGATGATGCAGCACACTGGCCTGAGCCTGAGCAGTGCACACAGATATGGTATGTGACTGACTGAGTCACTGTGTGTATCGCTTTTTTCAGGCAGAGAACGGATATATTAAATAAACTGCACTGTGTGTCTGGTGGTCACTCACTATATAATATATTATGTACTCCTGGCTCCTGCTATAACCTATAACTGGCACTGCAGTAGTGCTCCCCAGTCTCCCCCACAATTATAAGCTGTGTGAGCTGAGCAGTCAGACAGATATATATAATATTATATATAGATAATAGATGATGCAGCACACTGGCCTGAGCCTGAGCAGTGCACACAGATATGATATGTGACTGAGTCACTGTGTGCTGTGTATCGCTTTTTTCAGGCAGAGAACGGATTATAAATAAAACTGGTGGTCACTATCAGCAAAACTCTGCACTGTACTGAGTACTCCTAATGCTCCCCAAAATTAGTAAATCAAGTGTCTCTCTAATCTATTCTAAACGGAGAGGACGCCAGCCACGTCCTCTCCCTATCAATCTCAATGCACGTGTGAAAATGGCGGCGACGCGCGACTCCTTATATAGAATCCGAGTCTCGCGATAGAATCCGAGCCTCGCGAGAATCCGACAGCGTCATGATGACGTTCGGGCGCGCTCGGGTTAACCGAGCAAGGCGGGAAGATCCGAGTCGCTCGGACCCGTGAAAAAAAACATGAAGTTCTGGCGGGTTCGGATTCAGAGAAACCGAACCCGCTCATCTCTACCAGTGCTAGTGAGGACTTCACTGCTGCACTGGACATATATGGAGGAAGTATGTCTGGCACTCTCCCGTGGGCTAATAGAGCAAGGCTCACGCTCCGGTGCCCTCCCAAACAGACCCGGTGGTCTGTGTATATAAGATGAAAGAACGAGGCGGCACTCTGGAGACTTTGGTGAAGCGGTGAACTCTGTCAGGTGAGACTTTATCAACGTTTCGGGGTGCAAGCCCCCGTCATCAGGACACACAGTGATCAAACAAGTGAAAAATAAACATTTAAATACACTTACCAGGCGCGCTTCCAGCCGTGCTCTCCTCGCCGCTGCCCGACTTCCGGACTCAGCGCTTCCGGTCAGGTGACCCTGGTCCGTGACGCGAGCTCCCAATGCCGTCATGCAGGGGGCGGGGGAGGCCGTTGCTATGGTGCGAGCTGAAAAAACATACAATACACAAACAAATCATGGTGCAGTTCTTAAGACAGGACAGGCAATCTCGTGTCTGCCTGAAGCATATCGTGCAATAAAGTGAATGTTAAAACTCTAAAAACATATCTATACAAACTGTAAATACATAAAACGGATATTTTAGCAGTTGGTTACATCTAGTTAGTTCAGAACCCTGTATTATAGAAACTGTTCTGTACAGGTAAGCATGTTTGTTCTACTCCTTAAATATCAATATTTAATTCACAATGAACTACGTTTTCGGGGGAGGAGGAGCTGTTAATCAGATCTATCACTGTGTGTCCTGATGACGGGGGCTTGCACCCCGAAACGTTGATAAAGTCTCACCTGACAGAGTTCACAGCTTCACCAAAGTCTCCAGAGTGCCGCCTCATTCTTTCATCTTATATACACAGACCACCGGGTCTGTTTGGGAGGGCACCGGAGCGTGAGCCTTGCTCTATTAGCCCACGGGAGAGTGCCAGACATACTTCCTCCATATATGTCCAGTGCAGCAGTGAAGTCCTCACTAGCACTGGTAGTCGTGGCACCTCAAAGCATTGCTTTAACCCATTCAGGACGCTTCCAGCAATACTTTTTTATTCACATTCATTTGCACTGCACAGGAGTTGTGACTCCTAGCACTTTATTTGCACATAACCAGCAGTTTTTTTGCACATATCACGGTTGGTGATATATACCGGCTGAGTTCACAGCGGTTGGATTTACACCTTGCAGTATCGGAACATTGCATGTATATTTTCACGTTTTAAACCCTCTATAAGATGGCACAAGGGGGAGAAGACGCAGATGATTTGTCCGCATACTTCCAGCAGTGTGACAACTTTGAAACATTAAGTTTTTCTGAGGCCGAGGCTGAGAATATCCTGTACAGTGAACCTGCATTCAGTGCGGAAGATGTCACCACGAATGATGATTTGTACAGAGATTTGTTCAAACTTAAAAAGAGGGAGATTGATTTCCTGTTTCACGGCAAGACCCTGTCAGACTATTACAGGGCAAAACAAATTCCGCGTGGGTTTCGGATTCACAACATGCCCACTATAGGCAGATATAGCATCCCTTTCTGCAAACGCTGGATTTCGGTGTTAAACAAATGCTCAATGGACTTAATCCTCTTGGTGATTGAGGAATCCAAGAGAGAGCTGTCCCTGACCAAACAAAATATCACCAAGTTTGAATCAGAACACCTGGCCAGCTTGTCCACAGATACCACCACTAAATGGATGGACAAACTGACACAGCAGTTAGAGCAATACCAACGCGAGCTGATCAAATACAAGAAAGACAAATTGGTGCGGGTACAGCAGGATTACTCACAACACAAAGTATACTCTTGGTTGGGAGCTAATGCACCTAAACAACAGCAAGGAACCAAGGGAGCATTTAGGAGAAGAACCAATGTGCGGTTCACCAGCACATCTGCCAGTGACACTGATGAGCCCAATACCAGCACAGGAGTTGATACCACGCAGGGTGGCCCTTTAGGGGCACATACCCGGGCTGGAGGCAACAACAGAAGAACAAACCCACGAGGAGAGGGGGGCAGACGAGGTGGAGGGAGAGGATTAAAGACAGACAAAAAGCCTCCGAAAGGAATGCGCAATTAATTTTCAATTTATCTTCCAGACCCCTTTCGCCTGAAGCCATCGGGGTACTGAGTAAGGGACTGTCATATGTTCCCACACATACTCCAGATGAGACACAATGGAAAATAGACAATTACCGGCTACAGAGGAAACTAAAATTACAGGAACATTTCGGTAAAAATTCAAAGGCTGCTGATAGTACGGACAACACATTTGCTTCCCAGGTCTTACGCAGAATCAGACCTAAGTCGAGCTTTGAGCCTGTATCAGTAAACCCCTCGATAAAAACTTTTTCGCGGATGCTTGAGGGCACTTTGACAGAGGATCGGGGAAGAACCCGGCCCAATTTGACTAAAGATGAAAAACTGGCCTTGAAGGAGCTAGGATCACGGGAGGACATAGTGATACGCGGAGCAGACAAGGGAGGGGCCATCGTTGTGATGGACAAAGATCAATACATGATGGAATGCACTAGATTACTGAGTGACACTTCAACGTATACATGCCTGCCTCGGGATCCCACTCAACAGTTTCACAAAGAGTTGAACACATTATTGTCTGAGGCAGTCGGTCAAGGCATTATATCAGATACAGTATCCAGAGCATTGTCCAAACCTCACCCAGTAGTCCCGCTATTCTATGTCATCCCCAAAATACATAAAGATGAACATAACCCCCCTGGCAGACCCATCATCTCTGCCCGGGGGTCACTATGTGAGGCCATATCTATCTATTTAGATGCCTTCCTGCAGCCGTGTATCCAACATACACACACTCACCTAAAGGACACCTCAACTTTGTTACGAAAGTTTGAGGAACTTGGGACAGTACCTGAAAGCACCTTATTGGCCACCCTTGATGTGTCTAGCCTGTACACCTGTATCCCCCATGAGATGGGGATACAGGCAGTAAGAGCACTGATAACTAATAATGTATTGTATGAGGGCCCAGAGACAGAGTTTTTCTTAAAATTATTAAGGTTTACGTTAACTCACAATTACTTTGTTCATGATAATAAGTTTTACATTCAGTTAACGGGGTGTGCGATGGGGTCCTGTGTGGCCCCGTCGTTCGCCAACACATACATGTGGGCAGTTGACCAGGATTTATTTCTTAGTCAGCCTGCCATAACACAGCACACAATTTTATATCTCCGTTACATTGATGACCTGCTACTCTTCTGGTCAGGGCCACAATATATTCTGGAAGAATGGATTGAAGTTCATAACAACTCCTCCAGCCCAGTCAAATTAACTATGACTGTGGACCCACAGCAGATAGATTTCCTTGATGTACACATCATAATCAGAGACAGCAAGATTAATACATCAATGTACACCAAAAGTACTGACCGCAACACTTTGTTGCGGTACGACAGTTTTCATCCAAGGGCTACAATTAACAGTTTGCCTTACTCACAGATGCTACGGGTCTGTAGGATCAACAGTGATCCACAGGTGAGGGACCAACAGCTGGACGAGATGTACATCAAGTTCAAGGATCGGGGGTACCCTGATAAGCTACTACGTGGGGCTAGGGCCAAAGCCATTGGGTTGCCTAGGCAACAATTGTTAGCTGAACGGGTCCAAACCACCAAAGAGAAAAGGGTCCCCTGGGTCAATCAGTTTAACACATCCAGCAGACACACTAGTAGAAGAGCTAAGGAACTCTGGCCAATCGTAAATACTGACCCTGAGCTCAAGATGTTTAAAGATACCAAACTGATGCCGTGCTATACTAGGAGCCGGAACATCAGAAGCCTAGTTGTCAAAACTGATGTGGCTAAAAAAACAAGAACAGAGAGCAGTCTAATCAGGTCCAGAAAGGGATGCTACAGGTGCGGGTGCACTACATGTAACTTTCTGGTTCCTGGGGATTCGTTTAAACATCCCTACACGGGTAAGACCATTAAATTAAAGGACGCCTATACGTGCAACTCCAAATTTGTGGTGTATCTCTTGTCTTGCCCATGTGGATTACACTATGTGGGCAAGACAGAGTGCACGTTCAAAGTGAGGATGACACAACATAGATCTGCCATTAGGGCAGCATTAATATCAGGAACCAGCGAACAACCGGTAGCAAGGCATTTTGCCATAGCCAAACATTCACTTTCAGCACTTAGGTACCGCATTGTGGACCAGGTGCCGTTTTCCATCAGGGGGGGTGATAGATCCAAGCGCCTCCTACAACTAGAAACCAAATGGATAATTGCACTGGACACATTGAGACCAAGAGGACTCAATGAGACTCTTGGTATGAGCAGTTTTGCTTGAAACCTGGGGACCTCTGACTAAGTATAACGAAGAAGATAATTTTGTAGTGATAGATCTGATTAACAGCTCCTCCTCCCCCGAAAACGTAGTTCATTGTGAATTAAATATTGATATTTAAGGAGTAGAACAAACATGCTTACCTGTACAGAACAGTTTCTATAATACAGGGTTCTGAACTAACTAGATGTAACCAACTGCTAAAATATCCGTTTTATGTATTTACAGTTTGTATAGATATGTCTTTAGAGTTTTAACATTCACTTTATTGCACGATATGCTTCAGGCAGACACAAGATTGCCTGTCCTGTCTTAAGAACTGCACCATGATTTGTTTGTGTATTGTATGTTTTTTCAGCTCGCACCATAGCAACGGCCTCCCCCGCCCCCTGCATGACGGCACTGGGAGCTCGCGTCACGGACCAGGGTCACCTGACCGGAAGCGCTGAGTCCGGAAGTCGGGCAGCGGCGAGGAGAGCACGGCTGGAAGCGCGCCTGGTAAGTGTATTTAAATGTTTATTTTTCACTTGTTTGATCACTGTGTGTCCTGATGACGGGGGCTTGCACCCCGAAACGTTGATAAAGTCTCACCTGACAGAGTTCACCGCTTCACCAAAGTCTCCAGAGTGCCGCCTCGTTCTTTCATCCTATATACACAGACCACCGGGTCTGTTTGGGAGGGCACCGGAGCGTGAGCCTTGCTCTATTAGCCCACGGGAGAGTGCCAGACATACTTCCTCCAAATATATATATATATATATATATATATATATATAAAAATCTTTTGGATTTTAAATGCACAGCATGCTTATATCATGTGTTTAGGCCCTGTCCCACTCTTTTAAAGAGACAGGAACCACACCCAAGCATATCAGTAAAAACACCTGGGGAATTTCTTAACATTTAATTTACATATGGACAATAGGGGTGCAAGAAAGAGTGTGACCACAAAAATTTTATATAAACAATAGGCAAGAACCCACAGTATTGTGACCACACTATTTAAATAAAAAAATCATACAAATTCAGCACTCACCTAATATTAACACTTCAAACTGTAATTCATCTGAATTCAGGGAATGTTAGTTCCAAAATATTGCAATAGTTTGTTAAGCTGACCAGCCACTTCACGGCCTTCCCATTTGGTCAGTCCCTACACTGACTTACACAAATCTGAGCAATGCTCACAGGCATCTTTTGGATTTTAAATGCATAAAGAACACAATAGTATCTTTATCTCACGCCAAACTAGGAGCAGCACAATGGGAGAGATCTTTGTTGGAAGACCTCAATAGCATACAAGTAAAACACAAATTCCCAAGTGCGCTAAAGTGAAGCGTAATTACAGAATTCTTCCAGCGTTTTTTTCGTAGGAATGTAGACTGGAGGATGTTTAAATCTGGGGACCTGTAACAGACACCCCTTTTGCAAGGTGTGAGCCCGAGAGGGAGTATCTTCACAAACTAGGTTAGATTTTCTGACTGACAAACCCAACGCTTTTCGTCTTATCGACTTCATCATGGGTAACAAATATAGAAAAAAGGCTGATTTGCCCTTGATGGGTTTATATATAGAAGGTCATAACCTTAGATGTAAAAATAACCTATAACAAAGTTTAATTAATAGAGCTCCTATACAGGAACTCCCAATAGGAGCTTAAGTGATGGTCCTTCTAGGAGGTAATATTTGTTGGATAATGATGTTTTTACAAACTACCTTAAAATTAATTAGACATAATTCCTTATTAGGCCGCCTAGGAAAACTATATATTACAGTCCTTCATAGGAGTGCTGACAACCATATGTCGGCGTTTTGACTAGTGATGAGCAGGTTCGGTTTCTCGGAAACCGAACCCCCCCGAACTTCACCCATTTTACACGGGTCCGAGGCAGGTTCGAACCTTCCCGCCTTGCTCGGTTAACCCGAGCGTGCCCGAACGTCATCATCCCGCTGTCGGATTCTCGCGAGATTCGGATTCTATATAAGCAGCCGCGAGTCGCCGCCATTTTCACTCGTGCATTGGAGATGATAGGGAGAGGACGTGGCTGGCGTCCTCTCCGTTTATTGTTGAACTTGATTGCTTTATTGCTTAATTGTGGGGAGGACTGGGGAGCAGCTGTTAGGAGGAGTACAGTGCAGAGTTTTGCTGATCAGTGACCACCAGTTTTATCCGTTCTCTGCCTGAAAAAAACGCTCCATATCTGTGCTCAGTGTGCTGCATAATATATCTGTGCTCACACTGCTTAATTGTGGGGACTGGGGAGCAGCTGTATTATATAGCAGGAGTACAGTGCAGAGTTTTGCTGACAGTGACCACCAGTATACGTTGTCTGCCTGAAAAACACTCCATATCTGTGCTCAGTGTGCTGCTTTATTGTGGGGACTGGGGACCACCAGTATAATTAATATTATATAGGAGGAGTACAGTGCAGAGTTTTGCTGACCAGTGACCACCAGTATACTATATATAGCAGTACGATACGGAAGGCCACTTCTGTGCCTACCTCTGTGTCGTCATTAAGTATACTATCCATCTACATTCTATACCTGTTGTGCATTTTAGTTTTGCAGTTTGCTGACACAGTGACCACCAGTATACTATATATATCAGTACGATACGGAAGGCAACTGCTGTGCCTACCTCTGTGTCGTCACTAAGTATACTATCCATCTACATTCTATACCTGTGGTGCATTTTAGTTTTGCAGTTTGCTGACACAGTGACCACCAGTATACTATATATAGCAGTACGATACGGAAGGCCACTGCTGTGCCTACCTCTGTGTCGTCATTAAGTATACTATCCATCTATATTCTATACCTGTGGTGCATTTTAGTTTTGCAGTTTGCTGACACAGTGACCACCAGTATACTATATATAGCAGTACGATACGGAAGGACACTGCTGTGCCTACCTCTGTGTCGTCATTAAGTATACTATCCATCTACATTCTATACCTGTGGTGCATTTTAGTTTTGCAGTTTGCTGACACAGTGACCACCAGTATACTATATATAGCAGTACGATACGGAAGGCCACTGCTGTGCCTACCTCTGTGTCGTCATTAAGTATACTATCCATCTACATTCTATACCTGTGGTGCATTTTAGTTTTGCAGTTTGCTGACACAGTGACCACCAGTATACTATATATAGCAGTACGATACGGAAGGCCACTGCTGTGCCTACCTCTGTGTCGTCATTAAGTATACTATCCATCTACATTCTATACCTGTAGTGCATTTTAGTTTTGCAGTTTGCTGACACAGTGACCACCAGTATACTATATATAGCAGTACGATACGGAAGGCCACTGCTGTGCCTACCTCTGTGTCGTCATTAAGTATACTATCCATCTACATTCTATACCTGTGGTGCATTTTAGTTTTGTAGTTTGCTGACATAGTGACCACCAGTATACTATATATAGCAGTACGATACGGAAGGCCACTGCTGTGCCTACCTCTGTGTCGTCATTAAGTATACTATCCATCTACATTCTATACCTGTGGTGCATTTTAGTTTTGCAGTTTGCTGACACAGTGACCACCAGTATACTATATATAGCAGTATGATACGGAAGGCCACTGCTGTGCCTACCTCTGTGTCGTCATTAAGTATACTATCCATCTACATTCTATACCTGTGGTGCATTTTAGTTTTGCAGTTTGCTGACACAGTGACCACCAGTATACTATATATAGCAGTACGATACGGAAGGCCACTGCTGTGCCTACCTCTGTGTCGTCATTAAGTATACTATCCATCTACATTCTATACCTGTGGTGCATTTTAGTTTTGCAGTTTGCTGACACAGTGACCACCAGTATACTATATATAGCAGTACGATACGGAAGGCCACTGCTGTGCCTACCTCTGTGTCGTCATTAAGTATACTATCCATCTACATTCTATACCTGTGGTGCATTTTAGTTTTGCAGTTTGCTGACACAGTGACCACCAGTATACTATATATAGCAGTACGATACGGAAGGCCACTGCTGTGCCTACCTCTGTGTCGTCATTAAGTATACTATCCATCTACATTCTATACCTGTGGTGCATTTTAGTTTTGCAGTTTGCTGACACAGTGACCACCAGTATACTTTATATAGCAGTACGATACGGAAGGCCACTGCTGTGCCTACCTCTGTGTCGTCATTAAGTATACTATCCATCTACATTCTATACCTGTGGTGCATTTTAGTTTTGCAGTTTGCTGACACAGTGACCACCAGTATACTATATATAGCAGTACGATACGGAAGGCCACTGCTGTGCCTACCTCTGTGTCGTCATTAAGTATACTATCCATCTACATTCTATACCTGTGGTGCGCCTCTTTTATTCTTTGCATCATGTGCTGTTTGGGGACAATTTTTTTGAAGTGCCATCCTGTCTTGACACTGCAGTGCCACTCCTAGATGGGCCAGGTGTTTGTGTCGGCCACTTGTGTCGCTTAGCTTAGTCACACAGCGACCTTGGTGCGCCTCTTTTTTTCTTTGCATCATGTGCTGTTTGGGGACAATTTTTTTGAAGTGCCATCCTGTCTTGACACTGCAGTGCCACTCCTAGATGGGCCAGGTGTTTGTGTCGGCCACTTGTGTCACTTAGCTTAGTCACACAGCGACCTTGGTGCGCCTCTTTTTTTCTTTGCATCATGTGCTGTTTGGGGACAATTTTTTTGAAGTGCCATCCTGTCGTGACACTGCAGTGCCACTCCTAGATGGGCCAGGTGTTTGTGTCGGCCACTTGTGTCGCTTAGCTTAGTCACACAGCGACCTTGGTGCGCCTCTTTTTTTCTTTGCATCATGTGCTGTTTGGGGACAATTTTTTTGAAGTGCCATCCTGTCGTGACACTGCAGTGCCACTCCTAGATGGGCCAGGTGTTTGTGTCGGCCACTTGTGTCGCTTAGCTTAGTCACACAGCGACCTTGGTGCGCCTCTTTTTTTCTTTGCATCATGTGCTGTTTGGGGACAATATTTTTGAAGTGCCATCCTGTCGTGACACTGCAGTGCCACTCCTAGATGGGCCAGGTGTTTGTGTCGGCCACTTGTGTCGCTTAGCTTAGTCACACAGCGACCTTGGTGCGCCTCTTTTTTTCTTTGCATCATGTGCTGTTTGGGGACAATTTTTTTGAAGTGCCATCCTGTCTTGACACTGCAGTGCCACTCCTAGATGGGCCAGGTGTTTGTGTCAGCCACTTGTGTCGCTTAGCTTAGTCACACAGCGACCTTGGTGCGCCTTTTTTTTCCCTTTGCATCATGTGCTGTTTGGGGACAATTTTTTTGAAGTGCCATCCTGTCTTGACACTGCAGTGCCACTCCTAGATGGGCCAGGTGTTTGTGTCGGCCACTTGTGTCGCTTAGCTTAGTCACACAGCGACCTTGGTGCTCCTCTTTTTTTCTTTGCATCATGTGCTGTTTGGGGACAATTTTTTTGAAGTGCCATTCTGTCTTGACACTGTAGTGCCACTCCTAGATGGGCCAGGTGTTTGTGTCGGCCACTTGTGTCGCTTAGCTTAGTCACACAGCGACCTTGGTGCGCCTCTTTTTTTCTTTGCATCATGTGCTGTTTGGAGACAATTTTTTTGAAGTGCCATCCTGCCTGACACTGCAGTGCCACTCCTAGATGGGCCAGGTGTTTGTGTCAGCCACTTGTGTCGCTTACCTTAGCCATCCAGCGACCTCGGTGCAAATTGTAGGACTAAAAATAATATTGTGAGGTGTGAGGTGTTCAGAATAGACTGGAAATTAGTGGAAATTATGGTAATTGAGGTTAATTATACTATGGGATCAAAATGACCCCCAAATTCTATGATTTAAGCTGTTTTTTAGGGTTTTTTGAAAAAAACACCCGAATCCAAAACACACCCGAATCCGACAAAAAAATTTCGGTGAGGTTTTGCCAAAAAAAGTCCGAATCCAAAACACGTCCGCGGAACCGAATCCAAAACCAAAACACAAAACCCGAAAAATGTCCGGTGCACATCACTAGTTTTGACAAACTGCCTCATAATATGGTATCCAACTCTTATAATCAAGACTATTTCTAATTCGGATGTTGGCCCATGTATGGAATATAACTCAATGATGCGACTTCCTCAGTAAATCTCACAGAGTAGATCCTGGAAGAAATTTTGCTGTGTGTGGACATATACACATATATATATATATATATATATATATATATATATATACTGGACATATATATATATATATATAAACACAGCAGAGGAAGGAATTCATATTCTCTATACAGCACTATGCAGTGCCGCCCAAGTCCACCCCGGCCTGTAAACTGTATAGCCCTGTCTCTTTTTTTACCTCCCCTCCTCCTGGCTCTTCGTCTTATGTATCGTTTGGGCAGCTCTTGCTGCCGCTGCCTCCATGGATCTCCTCCGCCCGGCTCCCTCACACACAATCCCCATTTTGGCACTGAGCCGCTGACGATGCTGCATTCACTGGGGGAGAGGGAGGGGGCGCACAGCCGTACAGTGGAAGGAGAGGGACGGCTCTGACCAGCTCCACCACCAATTAGTGCGCTGTTGCGGCTCCCTCCTCCCCTCCCTCCACGTCCTTCTCTCCTGCCTCCGGCGCTGCTGCTCCTCTTCGGCGGCTTGTAATGAGTCAGTTTGACTCATTACAATGCCGCTTAGTAATGTAACGGGGATGCAGCAGTTGCGCCCCCAGGGTGACTGCGCTGTGTGCCAGGCACACCTGGCACACACGTAGTTATGGCTCTGCTGTATACTACTATATACTACTACACAGCGTTGTACATGGAGGCTCTGTATAATAGTATCAGTCACCAAGTGTGCTTCTGCCTAAGTCCTCTGAAAGTGTGCTTCTGACTCTCCCCCTCCCCAAGTGTGCCCCTGCCCCAGCCCTCTCCAAGTGTTCCTCTGCCTCTCCACCTCCCCAAGTATGCCTTTGCTCCAGCCTTACCCATGTGTTCCTCTGACCACCTACAATTCTTTGACCCTGCCATCACCACCATTCCCAATGTGACTCCTCCTATGGCTAATGGTTACAGCCAGAGGTAGAACTGATGAATGGAGGCACGGAAATCTAAAAATCACAGAAAAACATATTTTTTTCTTTCATAAATCATTTGGTCTTTATGTCCCTTTAAAGGGTGTCTATACACTTGGTATGAGGTGTATGTCAGCACTGTGGGGGGCATCATAGTGTGTGCTTGCTCTGGGTGCCAGTGCTCCATGCTCTGCATCCACTGGGTGGAAGGCCGGGGTGCCCTGCCTGTTTCATCTGTACTGGGCCCCACAATTTCTGATGGCAGCCCTGGGTGTGTCCATACCTCCCATGGGCATGGCCATGCTAGAGGTAGACATTTTAAATCACAAGAAAAACACATTTTATTTTAGGCAGGTGTCTCCACAACGTGCAGGTATGCAACACCTCCCAAACCCCCTTAGAATTGGGATAAATGTTTTTATTGTAGGACTGCAAAGTCTCCACCCTGCCAAAATTCATGTTATTGCTAAAGGGTGTATATTAAATATGTATAAGTGTTGATCATACTGTCCATATTGAAAAGCGTAACTTTTTTTTTATAATGCTTTTTTTTTAAACTGCAACTTCAGCTAGAGTTGTAGTTGTAGTTTTGTGAAAAATCGGAAAACTACATTTCTTTTCTCTAGTATGCAGGGGGCTGCACAGCACAAAGCAAGGCTGCCCCGCTGGGTCCCCCCCCCCCCCCCCTCGATAAAATGTTTTGGACGTCACAGCAGCTGCTTGTGACATCAAGCAGCCGATGCAGCGCGCACCCCAAACAGTCCGGACACGCCTCTCCCAATGCCGCACATAAAAGGCTGCAACACCGTCCTGTCGTCGCTCCCAACTGTGCAATCGCAATCTAAGTCCTCGCGCATGATTGCAGCAGCACGCGCAGAAGTGCGGAAATTGCCAAATAGCGATTTCCGCACTTTTACGACTTAACCCGAATTGTCCCCACAGTCTGCTCTGTTTAAAACCAAACACACCTTGAATGGAATATTATGCAAACAGCAGATTAATAAGTAATACTGTTACTGAGCTGCATTTTTAAAATCACTGTAAAACAACAGCAGTCTAGAGCAGGGGCGTAGCTAGACTTTTGTGGGCCCGATAGCAACATTTTGAAAGGGCCCCCAGCATTCCACAAGAAAGTGAGGGTATTTGGAGTCAGGAAATCAGATGGGGAGGGGTCTGGGGCAGGACCAGACAGGATGGAAACTGAGGTGTCAGTTATACTAAATATATATATATATATATATATATATATATATATATATATATATATATAATGAGCAGATGCTCCGGCACTCCACTTAGTCCGATACTGGACTGATGCTGCTCTGGTGCCCTCCCCAACCGGGAACCGGTGATATATACTGGAAAGACGAGGCGGCACTCAGAGGCTTGTAACTGCAATCATATATTTGTGCAAATGGTGCAAATCATATCAACGTTCTTCAGGATAACACAAGTGCCAAACAGTGAATGTTTAAATAGACAAAACACTTACCCCCTGACCCCACTCACTCCACAGCTGCAGCGTGTCTGTATGGCCGCCCCTTCATGGCTTCCGCCCGGCTGTGCGTCTCAGCGGGACCGGAAGTGACGTCCCGGGTGCGAGCCGCGTTGCCATGGCTACCGCTCGTACTCACCGCCCAGCTGTCGCTCCCTGGCCGCGTCGCTCGAGTTACCTCCAGAGCGTCTCCAGGTCCCGCGAGATCACTGAGCCTGGCTGGGAAAACCCTGATGTTGCCATGGTGACGCTGCAATCTGTGTAACAAATTACATATAAATAAAACAATGGCTGAAGTGATACTTAAGATGATGTATACCCGTCAATACTAGTACATCAATGTAAAGTGCTAGCGCTAAGAACAATTTAAAAACAATTTAAAAACATCGGAAGGTGCACACAGAAAAATTTGCACAACAAAGCCCCTTTTGTTATTATACCAAAGGGCTGCTGACTATGATGAAAAAATCATAACGGGCAATAGCTATCTGGCTGCTTATTCTGAAGTAAATGCCTTCTGCTGAACACATCTCTTCTCAGATAATAATATGTGCAAAAATCGCTCAAAACCTGCCTCTCATTATGTGCGGCATCCTTATATCAGGGCCGCACTAACCTCACAGAAAGTTAATTAGTCCTAAATTCTCATTCAACCCCCCAGGTTTCAATGTGTTGAGCCTATGGATCCACATGGACTCCAGCTGTAATAGTTTGCGACCTCGATCACCCCCCCGTATGGACTCGGGGACGTGATCGATGATGCGGTGTTTAAACGTGGCCATGGAGTGTCTAAAGGTTACGAAGTGTTTGGCCACAGGTTGATCTCCACTGCCAGATGCCAGAGCATTTCGAATGGCCAGTCTATGCTGTGCCATTCTGATTTTGAACTGGCACTCTGTTTTGCCAATGTAATATCGCCCGCATGGGCAGATGATGGCGTAAACAACGAACTTCGTGCTACATGTGAGGGGCCACTGTATCTTAAACGACTTGCCTGAAAAAGGGTGGGCTATCGTGGTCCCTGGTGACATGTGGGAACAAGTGGTGCAGCCGGTGCACTTAAAGCAACCATTGCGCCTGGTGAGGAAATGTGTGGGGTTTACTCTCAATTTTGCCATGTCGGTTTTCACTAATATGTCCCTGATGCTTTTTCCTTTTTTATAACTGGGCATGATACGTTTGTCATGTAGCATCTTCAGCTCCGGGTCTGATGTTATCATAGGCCATAGCTGCTTTACTTGCCGTTGCCTTTCACTGCTTGTCACATCATACTCACAGACCCACGGAATGATTCGGGACATGTCTTTGGACTGTTTGGATTTCACCGAATCATCCCTCTGTGTTGTCTCTGCTTTCTGGCGAGCTGATCGTATTAGTGACCGAGGATAGCCTCTGGCCAAAAATCTATCCTCCATTTCTCTCAACTGACAAGCCCTTGTTGAATCACTGTTGTTGGCCCTACACACTCGCAAAAACTGGGAGTATGGAAGGCCTCTCACAGTGGATCTAGGATGGAAGCTGTCGTATCGCAAGATGGTGTTGCGATCGGTGGGTTTTCTATAGAGACATGTCAGGATTTTCCCGTCATGGATTTTAATAGAAATGTCTAAAAAACAAATCTCAACTGGACTACTGGTCATGGTTAGTCTAGCTGGATGTTCTGACTGATTGTGTGAATCGATGAGTGCGCCCAATTCCTGTATATCACCTCGCCAAAAAATCAGCACGTCATCTATATATCTATAGTAAATGAACAATCTGTCAGCAATGATCCTGTTGGCTAAAAATAATTCACGCTCAGTCTCCCACATAAAGGCATTAGCGAACGAGGGTGCCACGGAAGACCCCATGGCACACCCCGTTCGCTGCCTGTAAAACCTCCCATCAAAAATGAAAAAATTGTGTGTTAACGTAAACCACAATAGCTCAAGAAAAAACTCAATTTCAGGCCCAATGTACAGTGCATTCCCCACTATCAAATGCCTCACAGCCTGCAGACCTCGCTGATGAGGAATGCAGGTGTACAGGCTGGTGACATCCACCGAGGCCAAAACCACATCAGTGGGGACATTTTCAAAAGTGCTAAGTGTCTGTAATAAAGTGCTGGAGTCTTTTAAATAAGTGCAAATAGCCTGGATGCAAGGCTGCAGGTAAGTGTCCAGAAAAATGGCCACCGGCTCACACAGGGACCCACGGGCAGATATGATGGGTCTGCCCGGGGGTCTCTGTGCGTCCTTGTGGACCTTAGGAATGGTATAGAATATAGGAGCCACCGGTTTATCCGGCAGCAACTTGTGGAACATATCCGTTGAAATGAGGTCTTCCGATTTTGCTCTTTCCAGCAGTGCTGTCAATTCTGCTTTATACTCTGTTGATGGATCTTTGTCCAAAATACAATATGTCTCGCTGTCGGCAAGTAACCTCAGGCACTCCGTTGTATAGTCAGTGGTATTCTGGACCACTATTGATCCGCCTTTATCGGCACCCCGGATTATTATGTCTTTTCTATTGCTTAACGCCTTCAGGGCCAGGCGTTCCTCATATTGTAAATTATGAAACTGGCGTTTCTTTGATTGGACAGCCGAATTCTCCAGCATTCTGTTAAAAGTTTTCAAGGAAGCATTGGTGGACACTGGATCAAATCTTGATCGGGGGCCTAATTTCTGGACTCGTGGGGGCAGTGGATCCTTGGTCGCCTGTGGAGGTAATTTACCAAAGTGCTCTTTGATCTTTAAAGTGCGGTGCAGTTTGAAAGTGCTAATTTTCTGTTTAAAATCATCACCAAAATTGGTGGGGACAAACGTCAGACCTTTACTGAGCACCCTTGTTTCAGCTGGTGATAGCGGCGTGTTGGAAAAGTTAAATATTAATGTTTCCTCGGTTTTGGTGGCTTTGTTTTGTTTTTGCCTTTGATTTTGTCTCCCTCGTCTGGTGAACTGATGTTTCTTCCTCGACCCGCGATAATGGCGCGGGTCTTGACCCCTAAAGGGGTATTGCGTTTGGGATTTATAGCAGCTGCACCTTGAGGATCATCTGAATCGCTGGCAGAGGTTGTGCTGGTGCCCTGCCACCTCCTATCACGCCGGCCTTGGGCTGGTCTGGACCTACCTTGTGGGTTAGACACATTTCCTAGCCATGGATACACCCTGTGCTGGGTGTAATCCATTTGCACTTTGTGCAGTTTTTCTTTTTTAAACTTCAGTAGATTTACTCTGTACTGCTCCACCTGATCTTTTAATTTAGATAACCAACCACTGGCATCCTCTGATGCTAACAACTCTGCATGGTCTAGTTTAAACTGTGCAATCTGTGCTTTGGTCTTTTCAAACTCCTTGGTGGATTCCTCCACCACTAATAAAATTAAGTCCATTGAGCACTTGTTTAAAACAGAGACCCACTTTTTACAAAAATCCATGCTAAAACGTCCAATAGTAGGTACATTGTGTACCCTGAAACCACGAGGTAGTTGTTTCGCCCTGTAGTAATCGGACAATGTCCTGCTATGATATAAATAATCTACTTCCCGTTTCATGAGGCGTAGTAAATCACGCTGTGCCTCCTCAGCGGATGTAATAGCATTCTCCGTAAACGCTGGATCCTTATGCAGGATGCTTTCGGCTTCCAGATCCGAGAAACTCAATGTGTCGTGTGTATCACAATGTAGCAAAAATGAAGTGAAGTCTGTGTGTTCCGAAGTTGAAGCTGCCATGTCGAAGTCTGTGCCCAATTTAGTGCTTAAATTGTGCAAATCACGCTGTGCAAAATCTTGCTGTGTACACCAGAAGTGTGGTGCAAAAGTGCAAAAAGTGAATAGTAGCCTGGAGAAGAAGCGTTCCTTGTCACACAAGAGATGTGGGTGCCCTGAGCTGGAAATCCTCATGCATTGCACATGCAGCAGGAACCAAGTATAAGATGAGCAGATGCTCCGGCACTCCACTTAGTCCGATACTGGACTGATGCTGCTCTGGTGCCCTCCCCAACCGGGAACCGGTGATATATACTGGAAAGACGAGGCGGCACTCAGAGGCTTGTAACTGCAATCATATATTTGTGCAAATGGTGCAAATCATATCAACGTTTCGGGGACCTAGTCCCCTTCTTCAGGATAACACAAGTGCCAAACAGTGAATGTTTGGCACTTGTGTTATCCTGAAGAAGGGGACTAGGTCCCCGAAACGTTGATATGATTTGCACCATTTGCACAAATATATGATTGCAGTTACAAGCCTCTGAGTGCCGCCTCGTCTTTCCAGTATATATCACCGGTTCCCGGTTGGAGAGGGCACCAGAGCAGCATCAGTCCAGTATCGGACTAAGTGGAGTGCCGGAGCATCTGCTCATCTTATACTTGGTTCCTGCTGCATGTGCAATGCATGAGGATTTCCAGCTCAGGGCACCCACATCTCTTGTGTGACAAGGAACGCTTCTTCTCCAGGCTACTATTCACTTTTTGCACTTTTGCACCACACTTCTGGTGTACACAGCAAGATTTTGCACAGCGTGATTTGCACAATTTAAGCACTAAATTGGGCACAGACTTCGACATGGCAGCTTCAACTTCGGAACACACAGACTTCACTTCATTTTTGCTACATTGTGATACACACGACACATTGAGTTTCTCGGATCTGGAAGCCGAAAGCATCCTGCATAAGGATCCAGCGTTTACGGAGAATGCTATTACATCCGCTGAGGAGGCACAGCGTGATTTACTACGCCTCATGAAACGGGAAGTAGATTATTTATATCATAGCAGGACATTGTCCGATTACTACAGGGCGAAACAACTACCTCGTGGTTTCAGGGTACACAATGTACCTACTATTGGACGTTTTAGCATGGATTTTTGTAAAAAGTGGGTCTCTGTTTTAAACAAGTGCTCAATGGACTTAATTTTATTAGTGGTGGAGGAATCCACCAAGGAGTTTGAAAAGACCAAAGCACAGATTGCACAGTTTAAACTAGACCATGCAGAGTTGTTAGCATCAGAGGATGCCAGTGGTTGGTTATCTAAATTAAAAGATCAGGTGGAGCAGTACAGAGTAAATCTACTGAAGTTTAAAAAAGAAAAACTGCACAAAGTGCAAATGGATTACACCCAGCACAGGGTGTATCCATGGCTAGGAAATGTGTCTAACCCACAAGGTAGGTCCAGACCAGCCCAAGGCCGGCGTGATAGGAGGTGGCAGGGCACCAGCACAACCTCTGCCAGCGATTCAGATGATCCTCAAGGTGCAGCTGCTATAAATCCCAAACGCAATACCCCTTTAGGGGTCAAGACCCGCGCCATTATCGCGGGTCGAGGAAGAAACATCAGTTCACCAGACGAGGGAGACAAAATCAAAGGCAAAAACAAAACAAAGCCACCAAAACCGAGGAAACATTAATATTTAACTTTTCCAACACGCCGCTATCACCAGCTGAAACAAGGGTGCTCAGTAAAGGTCTGACGTTTGTCCCCACCAATTTTGGTGATGATTTTAAACAGAAAATTAGCACTTTCAAACTGCACCGCACTTTAAAGATCAAAGAGCACTTTGGTAAATTACCTCCACAGGCGACCAAGGATCCACTGCCCCCACGAGTCCAGAAATTAGGCCCCCGATCAAGATTTGATCCAGTGTCCACCAATGCTTCCTTGAAAACTTTTAACAGAATGCTGGAGAATTCGGCTGTCCAATCAAAGAAACGCCAGTTTCATAATTTACAATATGAGGAACGCCTGGCCCTGAAGGCGTTAAGCAATAGAAAAGACATAATAATCCGGGGTGCCGATAAAGGCGGATCAATAGTGGTCCAGAATACCACTGACTATACAACGGAGTGCCTGAGGTTACTTGCCGACAGCGAGACATATTGTATTTTGGACAAAGATCCATCAACAGAGTATAAAGCAGAATTGACAGCACTGCTGGAAAGAGCAAAATCGGAAGACCTCATTTCAACGGATATGTTCCACAAGTTGCTGCCGGATAAACCGGTGGCTCCTATATTCTATACCATTCCTAAGGTCCACAAGGACGCACAGAGACCCCCGGGCAGACCCATCATATCTGCCCGTGGGTCCCTGTGTGAGCCGGTGGCCATTTTTCTGGACACTTACCTGCAGCCTTGCATCCAGGCTATTTGCACTTATTTAAAAGACTCCAGCACTTTATTACAGACACTTAGCACTTTTGAAAATGTCCCCACTGATGTGGTTTTGGCCTCGGTGGATGTCACCAGCCTGTACACCTGCATTCCTCATCAGCGAGGTCTGCAGGCTGTGAGGCATTTGATAGTGGGGAATGCACTGTACATTGGGCCTGAAATTGAGTTTTTTCTTGAGCTATTGTGGTTTACGTTAACACACAATTTTTTCATTTTTGATGGGAGGTTTTACAGGCAGCGAACGGGGTGTGCCATGGGGTCTTCCGTGGCACCCTCGTTCGCTAATGCCTTTATGTGGGAGACTGAGCGTGAATTATTTTTAGCCAACAGGATCATTGCTGACAGATTGTTCATTTACTATAGATATATAGATGACGTGCTGATTTTTTGGCGAGGTGATATACAGGAATTGGGCGCACTCATCGATTCACACAATCAGTCAGAACATCCAGCTAGACTAACCATGACCAGTAGTCCAGTTGAGATTTGTTTTTTAGACATTTCTATTAAAATCCATGACGGGAAAATCCTGACATGTCTCTATAGAAAACCCACCGATCGCAACACCATCTTGCGATACGACAGCTTCCATCCTAGATCCACTGTGAGAGGCCTTCCATACTCCCAGTTTTTGCGAGTGTGTAGGGCCAACAACAGTGATTCAACAAGGGCTTGTCAGTTGAGAGAAATGGAGGATAGATTTTTGGCCAGAGGCTATCCTCGGTCACTAATACGATCAGCTCGCCAGAAAGCAGAGACAACACAGAGGGATGATTCGGTGAAATCCAAACAGTCCAAAGACATGTCCCGAATCATTCCGTGGGTCTGTGAGTATGATGTGACAAGCAGTGAAAGGCAACGGCAAGTAAAGCAGCTATGGCCTATGATAACATCAGACCCGGAGCTGAAGATGCTACATGACAAACGTATCATGCCCAGTTATAAAAAAGGAAAAAGCATCAGGGACATATTAGTGAAAACCGACATGGCAAAATTGAGAGTAAACCCCACACATTTCCTCACCAGGCGCAATGGTTGCTTTAAGTGCACCGGCTGCACCACTTGTTCCCACATGTCACCAGGGACCACGATAGCCCACCCTTTTTCAGGTAAGTCGTTTAAGATACAGTGGCCCCTCACATGTAGCACGAAGTTCGTTGTTTACGCCATCATCTGCCCATGCGGGCGATATTACATTGGCAAAACAGAGTGCCAGTTCAAAATCAGAATGGCACAGCATAGACTGGCCATTCGAAATGCTCTGGCATCTGGCAGTGGAGATCAACCTGTGGCCAAACACTTCGTAACCTTTAGACACTCCATGGCCACGTTTAAACACCGCATCATCGATCACGTCCCCGAGTCCATACGGGGGGGTGATCGAGGTCGCAAACTATTACAGCTGGAGTCCATGTGGATCCATAGGCTCAACACATTGAAACCTGGGGGGTTGAATGAGAATTTAGGACTAATTAACTTTCTGTGAGGTTAGTGCGGCCCTGATATAAGGATGCCGCACATAATGAGAGGCAGGTTTTGAGCGATTTTTGCACATATTATTATCTGAGAAGAGATGTGTTCAGCAGAAGGCATTTACTTCAGAATAAGCAGCCAGATAGCTATTGCCCGTTATGACTTTTTCATCATAGTCAGCAGCCCTTTGGTATAATAACAAAAGGGGCTTTGTTGTGCAAATTTTTCTGTGTGCACCTTCCGATGTTTTTAAATTGTTTTTAAATTGTTCTTAGCACTAGCACTTTACATTGATGTACTATTGACGGGTATACATCATCTTAAGTATCACTTCAGCCATTGTTTTATTTATATGTAATTTGTTACACAGATTGCAGCGTCACCATGGCAACATCAGGGTTTTCCCAGCCAGGCTCAGTGATCTCGCGGGACCTGGAGACGCTCTGGAGGTAACTCGAGCGACGCGGCCAGGGAGCGACAGCTGGGCGGTGAGTACGAGCGGTAGCCATGGCAACGCGGCTCGCACCCGGGACGTCACTTCCGGTCCCGCTGAGACGCACAGCCGGGCGGAAGCCATGAAGGGGCGGCCATACAGACACGCTGCAGCTGTGGAGTGAGTGGGGTCAGGGGGTAAGTGTTTTGTCTATTTAAACATTCACTGTTTGGCACTTGTGTTATCCTGAAGAAGGGGACTAAGTCCCCGAAACGTTGATATGATTTGCACCATTTGCACAAATATATGATTGCAGTTACAAGCCTCTGAGTGCCGCCTCGTCTTTCCAGTATATATATATATATATATATATATATATATATACATATATACATACATACATACACACACACACACACACACACACACACAGTCAGTGGTCGAAGTGGAAATTTTAAAGTGGGGGGTATGGAAAAGTAAAGGATGCAAGCAGAAAAGTGGGCGTGGTCACCCAAAAGGGGGCGTATCCAGTGTAGTAGAACACTTATACTATCTAGTACTGGTGCCCCTTTCACCTTATAGCACACGATACGAGCAGAAATTCACATTATAGCACACGGTACGAGGCAAAATTCACATTATAGCACACGGTACGAGCCGAAATTCACGTTATAGCACATGGTAAGAGCCGAAGTTCACTTTATAGCACAAGGAATAAGCCGAAATTCTCATTATAGCACACTGAATGAGCCGAAATTCCCATTATAGCACACTGAACAAGCCAAAATTCACATTATAGCACACTGAATGAGCCGAAATTCACATTATAGCACACTGAATGAGCTGAACTTTACATTATAGCACACCGAATAAGCCGAAATTCACATTATAGCACACTGAATGAGCTGAACTTCATATTATAGCACACTGAATGAGCCAAAATTCACATTATAGCACACTGAATAAGCCGAAATTCACATTCTAGCACACTGAAAAAGCCAAAATTCACATTATAGCACACTGAATGAGCTGAACTTCACATTAAAGCACACTGAAAAAGCCAAAATTCACATTATAGCACACTGAATGAGCTGAACTTCACATTATAGCACACTGAATGAGCCAAAATTCACATTATAGCACACTGAATAAGACGAAATTCACATTATAGCACACTGAATAAGACAAAATTCACATTATAGCACACCGTATGAGCCGAAATTCAAATTATGCCACATGGAATGAGCCGAAAATCACAGTATGCCATACACATAGTAGTGATGAGCGGGTTCGGTTTCCGAGAAACCGAACCCACCCGACCTTTACCTTTTTTTACACGGGTCCGAGCAGACTCGGATCCTCCCGCCTTGCTCGGCTAACCCGAGCGCGCCCGAACGTCATCATCCCGCTGTCGGATTCTCGCGAGATTCGGATTCTATATAAGCAGCCGCGCGTCGCCGCCATTTTCACACGTGCATTGAGATTGATAGGGAGAGGACGTGGCTGGCGTCCTCTCCGTTTATAATTGTAGAAGAGACAGTTGATTGCTTGTTTTATTACTAATTGTGGGGAGGATTGGGGAGCAGCTGTTAGGGCTCGGAGTAGAGTGCAGAGTTTTGCTGATAGTGACCACCAGTTTTTTTTTATCCGTTCTCTGCCTGAAAAAAACGCTCCATACCAAATCTGTGCTCAGTGTGCTGCATGATATATCTGTGCTGAGTGCTCACACGGCTTAATTGTGGGGACTGGGGAGCAGCTATAGCAGGAGTACAGTGCACAGTTTTGCTGACAGTGACCACCAATATACGTTTGTCTGCCTGAAAAACACTCCTGTGGTGGCTTTTTTTTATAATAGTTTAGCAGTCTGCTGACAGTGTCAACCAGGTCCATTATACTGTATATAGCAGTACGGTAGGCCACTGCTGTACCTACCTCTGTGTCGTCAGTCACTCGTCATCCATTAATAATAATAAGTATACTATCCATCCATCTACATTGTATACCTGTGGTGGCTTTTTTTCTTTATACTAGTTTAGCAGTTTGCTGACAGTGTCCACCAGGTCCATTTATTATACTGTATATAGCAGTACGGTAGGCCACTGCTGTACCTACCTCTGTGTCGTCACTCGTCGTCCATAAGTATACTATCCATCCATCTACATTGTATACCTGTGGTGGCTTTTTTTCTTTATACTAGTAGTACTAGTTTAGCAGTCTGCTGACAGTGTCCACCAGGTCCATTATACTGTATATAGCAGTACGGTAGGCCACTGCTGTACCTACCTCTGTGTCATCACTCGTCGTCCATAAGTATACTATCCATCCATCTACATTGTATACCTGTGGTGGCTTTTTTTCTTTATACTAGTAGTACTAGTTTAGCAGTCTGCTGACAGTGTCCACCAGGTCCATTATACTGTATATAGCAGTACGGTAGGCCACTGCTGTACCTACCTCTGTGTCATCACTCATCGTCCATAAGTATACTATCCACCCATCTGCATTGTATACCTGTGGTGGCTTTTTTTTCTTTATACTAGTAGTACTAGTTTAGCAGTCTGCTGACAGTGTCCACCAGGTCCATTATACTGTATATAGCAGTACGGTAGGCCACTGCTGTACCTACCTCTGTGTCGTCACTCGTCGTCCATAAGTATACTATCCATCCATCTACATTGTATACCTGTGGTGGCTTTTTTTCTTTATACTAGTTTAGCAGTTTGCTGACAGTGTCCACCAGGTCCATTTATTATACTGTATATAGCAGTACGGTAGGCCACTGCTGTACCTACCTCTGTGTCGTCACTCGTCGTCCATAAGTATACTATCGATCCATCTACATTGTATACCTGTGGTGCCTTTTAGTTGTGCGCATTAAAATATGGAGAACAAAAATGTGGAGGTTAAAAAAATAGGGAAAGATCAAGAACCACTTCCACCTCGTGCTGAAGCTGCTGCCACTAGTCATGGCCGAGACGATGAAATGCCATCAACGTCGTCTGCCAAGGCCGATGCCCAATGTCATAGTACAGAGCATGTAAAATCCAAAACACAAAAGATCAGTAAAATGACCCAAAAATCAAAATTAAAAGCGTTTGAGGAGAAGCGTAAACTTGCCAATATGCCATTTACGACACGGAGTGGCAAGGAACGGCTGAGGCCCTGGCCTATGTTCATGGCTAGTGGTTCAGCTTCACATGAGGATGGAAGCACTCATCCTCTCGCTAGCAAAAAGAAAAGACTTAAGCTGGCAAAAGCACAGCAAAGAACTGTGCGTTCTTCGAAATCACAAATCCCCAAGGAGAGCCCAATTGTGTCGGTTGCGATGCCTGACCTTCCTCTTTTTTCTTTCATTTTTCTTTGCATCATGTGCTGTTTGGGGAGTATTTTTTTGAAGGGCCATCCTGCGTGACACTGCAGTGTCACTCCTAGATGGGCCAGGTTTTTGTGTCGGCCACTAGGGTCGCTTAGCTTAGTCACACAGCTACCTCATTGCGCCTCTTTTTTTTCTTTGCATCATGTGCTGTTTGGGGAGTATTTTGTTGAAGGGCCATCCTGCGTGACACTGCAGTGCCATTCCTAGATGGGCCAGATGTTTGTGTCGGCCACTTTGGTCGCTTATCTTAGTCACACAGCTACCTCATTGCGCCTCTTTTTTTCTTTGCATCATGTGCTGTTTGGGGACAATTTTTTTGAAGGGCCATCCTGTCTGACACTGCAGTGCCACTCCTAGATGGGCCAGGTGTTTGTGTCGGCCACTAGGGTCGCTTAGCTTAGCCATCCAGCGACCTCGGTGCAAATTTTAGGACTAAAAATAATATTGTGAGATGTGAGGTGTTCAGAATAGACTGAAAATGAGTGGAAATTATGGTTATTGAGGTTAATAATACTATGGGATCAAAATTACCCCCAAATTCTATGATTTAAGCTGTTTTTTAGGGTTTTTTTAAAAAAACACCCGAAACCAAAACACACCCGAATCCGCCCAAAAATTTTTGGTGAGGTTTTGCCAAAACGCGTCCGAACCCAAAACACGGCCGCGGAACCGAACCCAAAACCAAAACACAAAACCCGAAAAATTTCCGGTGCACATCACTAACACATAGCCACATACAGTATACTCACACACATATATAAATATATATGCACAGCCACATATATAAAAACACACACTATCCCCACCCTGACAATCTCTTCTATAAGTTCCCCTCTGCTCACCAGTTGCCAGAGTATCACCATACGGGAGCTGGGCAGCTGCGCTGTGGAGTGGGAGCTGAGTTGTTATCTGGAGAAAGCCGGAGCTGGGCAGTGGAGCTGTCAGCGGTGGGAGCTGGAGCCTTGGCGTAATCATGCTGCAATGCCGGGGAGCTGAACATTACAGCTGCACTTGTCAGATGAGCACAGGCCAGGGACGGGAGCCGGGCACTGTGCTATATCAAATCTGCCGCAGACCGGCAGCCAATCAGGAGTGGGTGCTCCTGATTGGCTGCCAGTCTGCGACAGATTTGAAATAGTAGCGCCGCTGTCAGCTTGATGCTCGAATAAGTGGCTGTATACCATACCGTTGTATACCAGCCCACTTCGAGCACTGTACACAGTATTGTACTGGGTCCAGTGGGCCTGTGTGCCCCCCTCCCTTTCAACGGGCAAGGGGTAATTCATTTTTTAATATATATAATACTGTATTTCAGAGAGTACATGCCCTCTCTCTCTCCCTCCCTTCCTCTGTCCGGGTACAGCAGCAGCAACAGCAGCGGGGCAGGAGGCTGTAATGTCTCCCCACACACAGCAGCGCATTCAGGGCCGGATTAACAATGGGGCGGATGGAGCTGCAGCTCCAGGCCCCCCATTGAAAATAGGCCCACAGCAAACTGGCAGCATTGATAGGAAAAACTTTTTTTCTGTCACAGACTGCCAGCGGCCTCCTCTCTCCCATGCCCCCTTCTCTGGCTCCAGCGCTCTCACCTGAGATGTCATGGAGCAGGAGCCGTGCAGGCAGTGTTCTGGCCGCCCCCTCCCTCTCCAGTCTCTCCTTCTCCAGGGTCCTGCTGTGACTCATGGGCCCAAGCTCCGCCCCCAGACTTCACGGGGAGCTCAGCTGCTGCTGCAGGAGGCCTTACAAGGTTAACTTAATAGCTTCTTGATTAATGTGTGTGTGTGTCCTAAATGTGTATAGTGTGTAGGGTGTGTATATGTGGTGGTGTGTGTACTTTGTGTGTGTGTAGTGTGTACTGTGTGTGTATATAATGTGATGGTGTGCGTAGTGTGTACTGTGTGTGTATATGTGGTGTGTGTAGTGTGTGCTGTGTGTGTATAATGTGATGGTGTGTGTAGTGTGTACTGTGTGTGTGTATATGTGGTGTGTGTAGTGTGTGTGTGTGTGTGTGTGTGTGTGTGTATAATGTGATGGTGTGTGTAGTGTGTACTGTGTGTGTGTGTGTGTGTGTGTGTGTGTGTGTATGTGGTGTGTGTAGTGTGTGCTGTGTGTGTGTATAATGTGATGGTGTGTGTATATGTGGTGATGGGGTTGTGTGTACTTTATGTGTGTGTGTAGTGTGTACTGCGTGTGTGTATACTGTATGTGGTGGGTGGGTGTGTATAGTGTGTGTGTATATGTGGTGGTGGAGGTGTGTGTAGTGTGTATATGTGGTAGTGCAGGTGTGTGTACTTTGTGTGTGTAGTGTTGGTGGGGGGTGTGTGTGTGTCAGAGCAGGATTAATAATGGGACCCCATCAAAAAAGGTTCCCAGCATTTCCTATGGCCGCATAAGGTCCCGTACACTCACACATCAAACGCTTTCCCCTGTTCCCGCCCAGGGGTAGAAAAACCGGGAATATTGAAAGTGAAGTGCAGGAAGAGCTTGAGAAGTCTCCTGCTGCGCCACTATCACCGGATTTATGCATACTGCATTTAAATGCGGTGATAGCGGCGCAGCAGGAGCTTCACTTTCGGTTTCTGCCCCTGGACCTCTCCCGCACTGCTGCTCCATGATATCATGGCGCACATCCCGCAGGGTGACTGGAACATGCACCACCCTGTAGCACAGCTGGAGTAGTCGAGCTCAGGTCCGTGAAGTAAGGCTTGATGATCCTGACTGAGCTGCTGTATGTGGCTGCTGCTGATCGCGGAAGGGATGTAGTGCAGTGCTGTATAGAAAGGTATGCACCGCCACAATGAAGATTTTACCAATTATATTAGGTGACTTGAAACTATATATATCTCTTTGTTTGTAAGTATGTACTAGTTTAAGACAGGTCACCTCAGTAAATGCCTGCCCCTGCTTGGCTCTACCCTCTCTATGCTATTTACCCAAGCCCTTTCCCTTCCCCTTTGTGGCTCTAATCCCCCTCCTTCCTCCCATCATGCCTCCTTCCCAATCCATCCCAGGTGGATCCCGCACATTCATCCGAATTTCTTCCCCTCCCCCTACCCCTCGCCCATCATGGTATAGACACAAACCCCTCACCCATCCCCCTTCCACACTCCCATACTTACCCTGGCGGCCAGTCAACCTTTCCTCAGCTGTCCCATCTCACATGTAGCTATATATATATATATATATATATAAAATAAATAAATATATATATAAATATATATATATATATATATATACACATATATATAAAATATATATCTATGGGATGGCATTGGGATCCTGGTGCTTGTAATGCCAGTACTCAAAAAAGACCAACAGCGGCATCCTAAAGCGCAGAATCCCTACACCTGCTAGGTAAGTATTCTAACCCTCCCCTTCTACCTTTCTAACCTTCCCTACCCATTCCTGCAGCCTAACCATAACCAACCCTCCCCACAGCCTAACCCTAGCCTCCCCCCACTTAAACCTTCCTGTAGTATAGTGAACCTACCTTCCTTCCCCTCGTCAAGCATAGTCTAACTCTAACCCTCCCCGCCATACTTACGATCGAGATGCCGTCAGTCGGAGTTCCGGCGCCAGCATTGTGTTCAATGTCGGGATCCCAGCGTCAATCTACTGGCCAGTGTTGGGATTCCAGCATCGGTATTCCAACTGCCAGGATCCCGAACGGCGATACGCTAACCAGATCCTAAATATATATATATATATATATATGTATATATATATATATAATCACCCAATTAAATAATCCAGACATAGTTTAGATTGCGGTCAACTTTTCAGGGACCTTATTACTGTATATGTGGTTCTTTTGACTTCGAATGCCACCTGAACAAGTTGTGATCTTATCGGTGGAGTGACAGACATCATGCACTTCATATGTGTGTATATACAGTGTATGTGTGTATGTATATATATATATATATATATACCATATTCCAGTAAGGCGACACTCTGGAGACTCCAATGTAGTGAAACAAAGTGGTGTTTTAATGAAAACGTATATATGGGTTCGGTATGCTTTACCGCCGTTCGGGATCCCGGCATTCAGGAGACCGACGCTGGGATCCCATCAGGTGGAATGCCGGCAGGGAGCGCAGTGAGTCCCCTTGCTCGCCACACTATTCTATTTGCCCTCGAGTGGTAGAGTGGACCTCCATCCGAGTTGGAATTCCATGCCTCGTTCGGGATTCCGACCACTGGCATTTCTCTGGGTGTCAGGATTCCGGCATTACTATCCTGAATACCAGGATCCTGTCAGCCGGTAAATTTACTGCAACCTATAATATATGTGTGTGTGTGTGTGTGTGTGTGTGTGTGTGTGTGTGTGTGTGTGTGTGTGTGTGTGTGTGTGTGATGTTTATGCGATTTATGGCACCGGTGCGTGCACATCACTATCTCTATGGATAGCCTTAGACCCTTACCAGGCCATTTAATTTATTTTGCTCTTTATATATTTGGCCACTGTTGTGTGTGCTGGGCCCTTTACTAGGTTTTGCCCCTTTGTACCTGCCAGTTACTGCATCGGTATGTGCTCTGTGTTTTGGTATTGTCCACCTTTGGCGCCCCTATTAGCCCACTTTGAGGTCTGAGTCATTGTGTGACATTACATCGGGGGTTGGGTATATGACATGGCACTGCTGTATGTGCTTATTTATCGCATTTGTCATCTTGTGGAGGGATGTAGTTATGTGACTGGCAGTCAGTAGACCGCTGGTCACAATACTGACGGCTACATCCTATCCCCCTATAAATCCTGACAGTTGGCATGCTGATTAGCAGGGACTATTCCCATACATTGGGAATAGAACCTGTGGCGAGAGCAGCTCTCCACCTAGCCTGCATGGTGGCGAAGGCAGTGAGCCCGCAAGGGGCTTCATTGCGCTCGCCCCCTCTGGCATTCTGCTGCCGGGAACCCACGGTCGTTATGCTGACTGTTGGGATCCTCAGCGCCGGAAAGCCATACCCAACCCCTTGTGGATTATGTTTATTTTGTATGTGCATTTTATTTTAATTTTATTTATTTCTATTTTCTTTTTTTCTTTTTTTTATTGTTACTTTTCATTTTCTATTTTCATAATTTTTTGGTACCTTTGTATTTCACATTCTGCAATATTTGTGTATTGTTATGTATTTTATCAGCCGCCTTGCTATTTGTTCTATTACTGCTATGCCATGTGCAGTGGGATATTATACTATTACTTGCCGTATGACACATCCTATTGGTGATACCCTCTGTGCTGTTATTGCATTATAATAGTTCTCCCACATATGTCCTTTTGTTTATAGCCTGCATGCTGTCCTGTATGTTGTCAGTCTTCTCCAATAGATTCCCTATTGATACCACATACTGACAGCCTCTGTGCTATTGAAATTTACTGTACATTGGGGGTCATTCCGAGTTGTTCGCTCTCAAGCTGCTTTTAGCAGCTTTGCACACGCTAAGCCGCCGCCTACTGGGAGTGAATCTTAGCTTCTTAAAATTGCGAACGAAAGATTCGCAATATTGCGATAAGACATCTCTGTGCAGTTTCTGAGTAACTCGAGACTTACTCGGCATCTGCGATCAGTTCAGTGCTTGTCGTTCCTGGTTTGACGTCACAAACACACCCAGCGTTCGCCCAGACACTCCTCCGTTTCTCCAGCCACTCCCGCGTTTTTCCCAGAAACGGTAGCGTTTTTTCACACACTCCCATAAAACGGCCTGTTTCCGCCCAGAAACACCCACTTCCTGTCAATCACATTACGATCACCAGAACGAAGAATAAACCGTGAGTAAAATTCCTAACTGCATAGCAAATTTACTTGGCGCAGTCGCAATGCGGACATTGCGCATGCGCACTAAGCGGAAAAGCGCTGCGATGCGAAGAAATTTACCGAGCGAACAACTCGGAATGACCCCCATTATCTTCCTTTGTAGGACTGCACACCACTATGTTGCTATTTTGTTTCTGTCGGTAGTTACTATGTTTCAAGGTCTTTGTTTCTATGATTGCCATACATAGCCCTGCTGATGTTTCACCGCTATTGCAGACACAGGACACCTGGTTTTATAGGGGTTATTCTGATGCCTGTGCGCTTCCAATATATACCCCACTCATTGTAAATAACACAGAGAGCCACACTGCTGTAGTCAGCACGGATGGTGTAATGGTTAGCATTACTGCCTCAGAGCACTGAAATAATGGATTTGATTCCCACCATGGCCCTAACTGTGTGGAGTTTATATATTCTACCCATATTTGTGTGGGTTTCCTCCGGGTGGTCCGGTTACTTACCACAATCTAAAAACATACTGATAGGTTAATTGGCTCCCAACAAAAAGTAACCCTAGAGTGAATCTGTCTGTGTGTACATGTGGTAGAGAATATAGAGTGTAAGCTCCACTGGGGCAGGGACTGATGTGACTAGCTGAATGTTCTCTGTAAAGCGCTGCGGAATATGTGTGCGCTATATAAATAACTAGTAATAAATAAATAATAGTCAGGAGGGGTCGCTGCCACACAAAGAGCTGCAAAGAAGGGGCAGGTGTAAGCTCGGTATGAACAAGCAGAGTATGTCCACTTTGGAAGGACCTTGTACTGTCAAGTTCTGGGCTAGCTGCGCCGAGAGTGCTCATTCGGTGCAGATGCAGCCACGATGAGCATGGCTACATCTGTATTACAGTCACATTAACAAGTGGTTTGTTCATTCATAGACTCTCACATTGCAATGTTCATGTAAGTGAAGAGCAGGGGAAATGGATATTTTTGAAAGGCGCTAGTCACACCATATGTACAGGCCACACCCCTTGTGCAGACCACACCTCCACAACACTAGTTACACCCCCCACATCACTAGTCACACTCTTGGTGTACTGGTCACACCCCCTGCGGCAGCACACAATAGGCCCTTCATAAATTTCAGCTCCAGGCCCAAGTGGACCTTAATCTGGCACTGGTCTCCTGGGAGCAGCAGCCGCAACTTCGTGAGGGGAGCCGGATCTGAGATCTCGCTCTCCGTCTCTCCACTGACAGCCTGTCAGACACGCCTTTGCATGGACGCGCGCATACAAAGCTCCTCAGCGGCAGGGGTCGCTGCAGGGAGCGTGTGTCATCCGGTGTTCCGGACTCTGGTCCAGACCGGCTTTCACCAAATCCCGGAGGAGCGCAGAGATCCCGGCGCTGAGCGGCGCATCCCAGCCAGGGAGGGGGAGAGGAGATCGCGGGGAATATACAGCAGTGTGCGCTGCCACTGCTGCACTACAGTGCTCTGAGTCCACGGGGAGCAGGAGCTTCTGCTGTTCCGATGGCTGGGTGCCGTGCTGTTACAGCACGGCACCTGGCTACCGGTACAGCAGAAGCTCCTGCTCCACGCGCTCTGCAGGGAGAGGAGCAGGACTCAGAGCACTGTAGTGCAGCAGCGGCAGCGCAACTAACTTGGTGTAGGCGAAGCGGCTGGACTTGGGCCCCTGTGACAGCCTGGGCCCCATAGCAGCTGCATCCCCTGCACCTATGGTAGCTACGCCTATGGTCTTGAGTATTTGGTTTCTATGTTAAACGCAAACAATTTATCTCTAGAATTATCTTAACAACACATGAAACACCTTATAAACCTTTTTGCCTGTATTTGGATATCTTGATCATATACATCAAAATATGGCATAGTAAAAATATTGCATTTTAGATGTGATCAGATTAGACACTAAGGGGTATATGCAATTCCGGACGAATTGCGCCTTTTTTTCGACCGTTTTAGGATTCAACAGTACTCGACAGCCGATACCCTCCACCTGGGACCATGAATTCGACATATTCAATACATAACTCATTCAACACTCCCCTTGTCGAATAACGGACCAATCGTCGAGTAGTGGGCGTCCTGGATTCGACTTCCCTTTATAGGGCTTGTTTGCTGCGTGCTCAGCAGCCATTTTGTGAACCTGCAGAGAGGTGTGTGGAGGTGCAGAGCTAGCAAATTGGTTGTTTTTTGCTGTGGTATCGTTTGGACACCCAGCAGGCTTTAATTCAGGATGGACAGAGTCGTTTTTGTAACGATTTCTACATTTGTAGGTAAGTACCACATGTGGTCTGGCGTTGCATGTATGTGTTTGTGTAGTGTATGGGTGTTGTTGTGAGTGCTTGGCTACTGTTTTGGATGAGGTATGAGAGCCGTATATAATGTTTGGGTGGTGGGGGGGTGTCATGAGGTGAATGTGGCGTTGCTTTGGGGTGTTTGGGGTATGTATATGTGTGCAGGTATGTGTATAGAGGTCCTGTTTGGATTGCTGCAGGTCCTGCTTGTATCGCTGCATGTTTTTTTTGGAGTTTTGTGTTTGGGGGTAGTTTTTCACGTTTTTTTTTTTCATAAAATGTATTTTGGGTCATGCTTTTGCATTGGTGTACCTCCAGCATGTGCAGGGATGCTTTTTGGCTTGTTTGGGGTGACTTTTGAGCGTGTCGGTATCATCCATGTGGTCGACATGTGCTGTCGTTTGTTTGCCAAACATGTTTTTTTGCTCCTATTTTAGCACTGGGGCATCCCTGCACATGCTGGAGGTACTTTTTGGCTTATTTGGGGTGACTTTGAGCATGCCGGTATCATCCATGTGGTCGACATGTGCTGTCATTTGTTTGCCAAACACATTTTTTTGCTCCTACTTTAGCACTGGTGAACCTCCAGCATGTGCAGGGATGCTTTTTGGCTTGTTTGGGGTGACTTTTGAGCGTGTCGGTATCATCCATGTGGTCGACATGTGCTGTCGTTTGTTTCCAAAACATGTTTTTTTGCTCCTATTTTAGCACTGGTGCATCCTTGCACATGCTGGAGGTACTTTTTGGCTTGTTTGGGGTGACTTTGAGTTTGCCGGTATCATCCATGTGGTCGACATGTGCTGTCGTTTGCCAAACACATTTTTTTGCTCCTACTTTAGCACTGGTTGACCTCCAGCATGTGCAGGGATGCTTGTACAGGGGTTTTGGCTTGTTTGGCTGAGTTTTTTTAAATTTTTCAATTTTTTTTATGTATGTTTGGTCCTGCTTGAGCACTGGGGTCCCAGCAGCACGATGTGTGGTTGCATGTAATTATGTAATGTGTGTTAAATTTGTAAAAATAATTTTTATTTTTACAACAGAGATGTCCGGGGAGAAGCGGCCCCGATCCCCCCCTTCCCCCCACCCCTCATGTAACCCTGGAACTGATGATGGGTTACCGTGAACTAGTCGAGTGTGCCTCCACCCAAGCTATTTGGATGATTTTCCAGGCGAGCTTGAGAACGCCTATATATTATAGTTTATATATCCCAATACTATCTATATTATATCTCTGTTTCCCTTGACAGTCCCCACTAGTATGACTGAGTGATTAATGAAATTACCTTCTTTCCTTTTTTATTTTAGATTACAACTCCACGAAAAAGACTATTTCACTGGTAAGTATATATGGGTTTACTTAATAACAATTCAAATAGAGTACATTGAACACATCGTACCTTTCATATGCGTTGAGGGTAGTCATCAATTTTGAATTGTTCATCACAGTTGATCTCTATTGACATAAATTAACTGCATGCAATACAAAAAACTGTAACTATCCAATAGTCTATAAGACTATTGACCCGGGTTGATAAAAATATTACTTTTATATATTTATAGCTTATATCATACAAATTATACTATGGTGCACCATCAGCTATATTCCCAATAACTGCCTAACTATATAATCATACATTGAATATCTGGACTATCAGTCTGATACCACGGGAGAAAGTGATAATAGGAGCAGAGTAATTAAGGCACTTGAGAAGGGCTGATGAAAATTATATTCCTAGTGATGCTCCCGGGTGATGGAAGGTCCCTTGTCAAATTATGGAGTGACTGTGCTTCAGTCTGTGGGATTTCTCTTTGTGGTAGATATAAACTTGTTTCCTTCCACTTAGGATCTGGTAGAAGTTAGATATAGTGTAGTAGATATGATACTACTATAGATGATCTTCTCTCTATACAAACTGAGTAGATTAGAGGATTCTTATTCAAGTGTGTGTAACAATATAGAATAAATGCCAGTCTGCGTTGCTTTAAGTATTGTCAGGCAAATTACTTGGACTATGGTGAGTGGAATTTAGAGTAATTAAATATCCACACGTCTCTCATGCCTCAGATTCAGTTAGTCACCGTATGTAAATAACTTGCTAGGAATGTAGCAGCTGACAGTCACTGTGATGCCTCAGGATACTCTATACAGGCCAGTTCCAAAGTAGTAACACTACCCCCTCTAATCTTCATTCAGTAGTTACATAGTCCAAAACGTATAGCTGAATGGCTTTTCACCCGGGGGTAATAATTTTCAATCAGGAGTATACCTGGCCTGACTGCCTTTATTATTTAAGACATATAACGATAGCCTTTTGACAAATAATGCCAGCATGGATGAGGTTTATATACACACTGAGACAGTGCTGATGCCTTACAGTATTACAGTGCTCCTGACAGCTTAATGGATGGGTTGTATAGGTTATGTACAATTAAGGTAGCCACTTCAGGATGCTCTCTATAGCACTTCCCCTGATTCCTCCTCTGATGCACTGATTGGGAAATCAATTTCGGACCGCTTATCCAGCCTGTACCTAGCAACAGCTCTGGAGGGTGCCTGTCACTATGCAGTGTCCCACATACTATCTGCCCGCAGAGGTCACTTCACCTTCCTTTCAGGTAATCACTTAGCCAGAGACTCTCTCTCTCGTCCCCGCTCCCTCTCGATCACCGCTGCTCCCGGCTAATTAGCGCTGGGTCCGTCACGTCAGACTGCTCTCCGTCTCTCTCCTTCTCTATCACAGCTGCTCTCAGCAGATTAGAGCTGGGGTCCGTCCCGTCAGCCGGCTCTCAGTCTCCTTCCTCAGCTGCCTCACCTCACTCTCTCTCAATCTCTCTTCAACTGTCCTTTTTCCAGCGAGATCACCGTGGGGGGTCCAGCATGCGAGCCTCCTCACCGTGGGGGGTCCAGCATGCGAGCCTCCACAGTCTAGCCATGAGGGTTTCTAGAACAGTCTCTTCATGCCCTCAAGTGCCCTGGTATTCATGCTGCTCCCCCAGCTCCATTGTTCACAGATATGATAACAGCACTATAAATTAATTTACTGTAACTGCTCAATATAAATCCTATGGTTAATATATATATATATATATATATATATATATGGACTTTCATATTAATAAATCTAATACATGGGACATATGGCTCTGATACCCTAAAGGGTTACACTCTCCCCCTGGTGATATCACTTGTATTGGAAGTGTAAATCACCATCTAATACCAGTTTTAGTTATTCTAACTGACAATGACCATTGGTATACCCAAAATATGGCCAAGACCTTATCATATTAGAATTCAACACCCAAGGAATTTCAGTCGGGATTCCTAACTGATCATAGGTGAGAATTCGGGGCGGTTTGCGAACTCGCTGAGGCCTAGGTACCATAATGGGAGGATCCGACATCTCTCCTACTTCTTCCTCTGATCCACTTATAATTTCAGAATCCTCGGCACCATCCCATCCTCCACTATCATTTATACCACCCCCATCGTCCGTTTCCCACGGGAGGTCTGTGCACGATATCAGTGGTTCCTGAGATACTTCATTTACTAATGAAAGGCCCCCATTGTCATCATCCTTATAGTAGCATCCAGGGGCATAACCTCCGTGGCTGCCCTCTCCCTCTTCATCCTGTTCAGAAGTAGTACCCAAGATATTTTCATTTAATCGAGAGGTCTGCCCAGCGGGGGTTATACCGTCGTCCATATCCACCCACCGTATATCTTGAACAACGGGTAGCAAATGCTGTCTATGGTAAGTCAGCACCAGTCCCTGGCCATTTTCCGGGACCAGCTGGTATACAGGAAGGTTGGGCAACTGTCGTACAACTATATAAGGTTCAGTTCTCCATCGATTATTTAATTTTTGCTTCCTAGGTACACCAAGAAACCTAAGGAGGACCTTATCTCCTGGCTTTAAAAGATGCTCTTTGACATGTTGGTCATACCGTGCTTTATTTCTCTCGCCACTTTTGTGCGCCGTAGTTTGAGCCAACTGATAAGCATCTTTCAGCTGCTGTTTAAGTTGCTTTACATATTTGGTATGGGACGGGGTCGAGATGGAGTTGGAGTGAGTTCCCAAACAGACGTCAATCGGTAGTCGGGCCTCCCGACCAAACATGAGATAATATGGGGTGTACCCGGTGGTCTCATTTCGGGTACAGTTGTACGCATGGACCAATGGGGCCACATGACTACGCCACTGATATTTTTGTTTGTAGCTCAAGGTTCCCAGCATATTTAATAATGTTCTATTGAATCTTTCAGGCTGTGGATCCCCTAGAGGATGGTATGGAGTCGTTCTCGACTTCTGGATACCACAGCACTTACACAACTCATGAATTAATCTACTTTCAAATTCCCGCCCTTGATCTGAGTGTAATCTAGCTGGTAACCCGTAGTGGACGAAGAATTTCTCCCATAGTGTCTTCGCAACTGTCAACGCTTTTTGATTTACGGTGATATACGCTTGAGCATACCGCGTAAAATGATCAGTAACCACCAGGATATGACCATCTTGTCCTCTGGGACTCTCAAATGACAAAAAATCGATGCACACTAAGTCCATAGGACCAGAACTGCTAATATGTACTAATGAAGCGGATTTCGTCGGTAGTGTCTTTCTGAGGATACAATTGCTACATGTACGACAAAATTTATCAATGTCTTTGTTCATTAAAGGCCAGAAGAAACGATCTGCCACGAGCCCTTGTGTTTTGTCATATCCCAAATGACCATGCTGGTTGTGAAGAGATTCTAACACCATCTGTTTATACTTATTAGGAAGTATCATCTGTAATCTACGTGTTCCATCCATTTTCTGGACTCTCCGATGTAAAACGCCCTTCTTCAGTATCAACTTATGCTTTTGTCTCAGTAATATCCTTGACCCCCCGCCAAGTTGGGCTCGGTTAAGGGTCCAATTGGGATCCCTCATCACTCGTATGATAGGACCAATATCAGGGTCCTCCATTTGTTCCTGGGTGAGTTGTTTCCTGGAGATCTTCCCTAGCTCCTCCATTTCCACCCGATTTATTCTGCAGTAAGCCTTAGGAATGGCGAGGTCTGACGCTCCTGTCATTACTACAGCCGCCATTCGGGAGTATCTATTTGTATCGATCTGCTGACATAATCCTCTTACTGAGGCAGCTGGTACCTCAATCCAATCGTCGGTTACACAATAATCATCTCCACGAGGCATTCGAGATAATGCATCTGCATCCTGATTGTTGACACCGGGACGGTATTTAATCTTGAAGTCATAGGTGGTTAGGGCAGCCAACCACCGATGTCCTGTCGCGTCTAACTTGGCTGAGGAAAGGATATAAGTCAAGGGATTGTTGTCGGTCTGTACTGTAAATGAGACCCCATAGAGGTAATCATGGAACTTTTCACTAATAGCCCACTTTAATGCTAGAAATTCCAATTTATGAACTGGGTAGTTCCTTTCACTAGGGGATAGCCCTCGGCTTACATAGGAAATGGGTCTTAATTGTTTCTCCTGCAATTGGTACAATACTCCCCCAAGACCCTCGAAAGAGGCATCTATGTGCACTTCATATGGAAGTCCCGGTTGGACATAAGCTAGCACAGGAGAGTGCGTTAATAGATGTTTCAACTTTGTAAAGGCTTCTTCACACTCCGATGACCACCGTTCTCCAAAGGACTCCTTGGGTTTGAAGTAATGCACCTCTCCTGGAGGCTTGCTATTGGTATAGTTTCGCTTCCATGGGGGATATCCTCGAGTCAGTTCAGTCAATGGCTTGGCCACAATGGAGTATTGTGGAACAAATTTCCTATAATACCCACAGAACCCTAGAAAAGATCGTAGGTCTTTAAGTGTATCTGGTCTGGGCCAATTCCTCACGGTGGCGACTTTATCAGGATCGGTGGATATTCCCTGTCGACTTACTATATGCCCAAGGTACTTTACTGATGACCGACAAAACTTGCATTTCTCCACAGACAACTTCAGCCCTCGTGCCTGGAGCCGGTCTAGAACTTTAAGTAAACGCTCATTATGTTCCTTTAAATCTCTACCGAAAACAATAATGTCGTCCAGATATACTAGCACCTCGCGGTAGCACATATCTCCTACCGTTTTCTCCATAGTTCTTTGAAAGGTGGCTGGGGCTCCTTTTATACCCTGGGGCATTTTCAGAAACTCAAAGAATCCTATGGGACAGATAAAAGCAGTTTTGTGTCGGTCATCCACACTCATTGGGATCTGATAGTATCCACACCGTAGGTCTAGTATAGAAAACCATTTACTCCCGTGAAGACAATCTAGGGCCTCATCAACTTTAGGGACGGTATACTGGTCGGGTAAGGTTCTATTATTCAGAGTGCGATAATCGATGCATAATCTTATCTCCCCACTCTTCTTACGAGCTACTACTATGGGGGACGCGTATGGGCTTTCGGAATCCGCTATGACATTATTTTCAACTAAACTTCTTAAGTGATCCCTTACATCCTCGAAGTCAGCTGGCGCTAACCTCCTCGATCTCTCCCGGAATGGTGTGTCATCAGTCAATTTGATATGGTGCTCTACCCCTGAGGCTGTTCCTAAATCCCATTCATGTTTTGAAAAGACCGCCTCTCTCTTCAAGAGAGATTCCAATAACTGCTGTTTATCTTTCCCATCAAGATCACTTCCCTGAAAACATGATTCCAAATCGACAACTGATGGTGGAGGCATATCTTCACCATCTGCTCCCATCACTTCGTCCATCCACTGACCCTCGACAAAATGACATCGGAGTCCATTGTGCCTAGGGGAAAGGGTAACTGACACCGGACAGTCCTTATCTTGCTTCTCACACCACCTTTGAAGATTTCGGAACATGTTAGTGTTGGTTCCAACAATCGCCGAGAGCTGCCCATTATCCCCAGGTGAATCAGGACATACTAATGCAATGAATGGCACAGTGTCATTCGGTGAGATCAGTCCGGGCTCGAAGGTAATTTGGGTAGCTATATACCCCAAGTAAGGGTATTTCTGCTCGCTGAGACCCCAGACAGTCAGTCCATGGAGGGGTAGTATAGGGACATCAGACAAATGGTCCCGGTACCAGGATTCAAAGACGATAGATACTTGGGATCCACTATCCATTAAAATAATACAGTCTTGTCCGTTGATCATGGCTTTCACCAGTGGTGCTTGTCCCATGAGGCTTTCTGGGATGTTGTCAGCCCACTGGGCACTCCCCATTGCATAAATATTTAGAATTGGGGAGTCTGTGAGGGGGTCACAGTACTCCCATTGGAGTTTTCCACTTGATTAATCCCCACCCTTTCAGAATTAGTAGGGTTAGAATAATTCCCTCGTCGTCCTGACCCGAGATTGGTACACTCAAATGATCGATGACCTATCTGTCCACAACTATAACAAGTAATAGGGGGTCGACCTCCCCCTCCTCGAGTCATTCTTCTTTCTGTTCGTGGAGGCCAATACTGACTAGAGTTGGCGTGGGTCTGTAGGGCAATCAATTGATCTATTTTCTTGTTCTGCTCTTCGAGCAATTTAAATAATCTATCATCTGCGGTAGAGGAGGCCGGAGTGGGCAATACCACTTTTACTTTCTTGATAGTACTCTCTCTATTTTCTATTTGGACTTCCTCCAGCTTGACCTCTTTCACTAATTCATTTAACGTGGGTGGAGGCCCCGAAGTCCGAACGCATCTTAATCGTTGGGCCACTGGGTTGTTGGTCAACGCCCCTTTTAGCACTTGCCTCATGCGACTCTCATCTACGGAGGCTTTAGTTATTCCACCTTTGTCTACAATTTTGTAGATCAATCTATCAACCCTATATATGTACTGGGTCAACTTTTCTCCGGGCTCTTGGTAAGTTCGGTGTAGTCTTGCCATCAAATCCCCTACATCTTCTAGGGTACCAAAGGAAAAGTCCAGGGCCTCAATATAATCTTTTAAGGTAGCTGTTGGCTTGCTCCTCCTAGTAGCCTGAATCACCCCCATTGCTGGACCTCGGAGACTTTCCACTATTCGTTGTCTTTTTACATGTTCCGGACACTGCCATTCTTCCGAATGTTGAACAGCCGTCTCCCGCCAGGTGTCATAGGTTTCTTCACCCACCGGCACAGGAATAATCCCGGAGAACATCCTCAATCGACGATAGCCCCCTTCATAGTGCCATCGTTCTAGCTGGCTGACCATCTTATCCACCACTACATCAACCCCGGTTCCCACGGTTCCATCTTTATTCTCTGAACCTCCTGCTTCCACCCCAACTGTAGTCATACACTTCCCGATGGCATGCGCACCTGTCCCGGAGTCTCCCCCAGAGGTTGCTTCTTCATCCATACAGTCATTCCCATCTGGCCATATCACTTGAATCTTCCAACCGGGAGCATCTCCCACTACCACTCGGATTGGTATTAAGGTTCGATCTAATGAATGCCGGTTGCTGACCAAAAAAGCAAATGTATCACCATTAGATCCTCTCCACCTATCTACTAGGCAGGGCTGACTAACATCATACATGTTAGCCACCACTCGTAAAGTTGCTTCGTCACTCACCCCAGACAGATTTCCCCATAATCCAAAACTACATAGGGGGTCCACCCCCTTTTCCCGACACCACTTAAAAATATCGGCACTGGTCACTTCTTCAAGTATCCGTAATTCAGTCATCGCACCCCGCTCCCCTGATATCTCGGATCTCAGCAGAGCCTCCATAATGTAACCCTGGAACTGATGATGGGTTACCGTGAACTAGTCGAGTGTGCCTCCACCCAAGCTATTTGGATGATTTTCCAGGCGAGCTTGAGAACGCCTATATATTATAGTTTATATATCCCAATACTATCTATATTATATCTCTGTTTCCCTTGACAGTCCCCACTAGTATGACTGAGTGATTAATGAAATTACCTTCTTTCCTTTTTTATTTTAGATTACAACTCCACGAAAAAGACTATTTCACTGGTAAGTATATATGGGTTTACTTAATAACAATTCAAATAGAGTACATTGAACACATCGTACCTTTCATATGCGTTGAGGGTAGTCATCAATTTTGAATTGTTCATCACAGTTGATCTCTATTGACATAAATTAACTGCATGCAATACAAAAAACTGTAACTATCCAATAGTCTATAAGACTATTGACCCGGGTTGATAAAAATATTACTTTTATATATTTATAGCTTATATCATACAAATTATACTATGGTGCACCATCAGCTATATTCCCAATAACTGCCTAACTATATAATCATACATTGAATATCTGGACTATCAGTCTGATACCACGGGAGAAAGTGATAATAGGAGCAGAGTAATTAAGGCACTTGAGAAGGGCTGATGAAAATTATATTCCTAGTGATGCTCCCGGGTGATGGAAGGTCCCTTGTCAAATTATGGAGTGACTGTGCTTCAGTCTGTGGGATTTCTCTTTGTGGTAGATATAAACTTGTTTCCTTCCACTTAGGATCTGGTAGAAGTTAGATATAGTGTAGTAGATATGATACTACTATAGATGATCTTCTCTCTATACAAACTGAGTAGATTAGAGGATTCTTATTCAAGTGTGTGTAACAATATAGAATAAATGCCAGTCTGCGTTGCTTTAAGTATTGTCAGGCAAATTACTTGGACTATGGTGAGTGGAATTTAGAGTAATTAAATATCCACACGTCTCTCATGCCTCAGATTCAGTTAGTCACCGTATGTAAATAACTTGCTAGGAATGTAGCAGCTGACAGTCACTGTGATGCCTCAGGATACTCTATACAGGCCAGTTCCAAAGTAGTAACACTACCCCCTCTAATCTTCATTCAGTAGTTACATAGTCCAAAACGTATAGCTGAATGGCTTTTCACCCGGGGGTAATAATTTTCAATCAGGAGTATACCTGGCCTGACTGCCTTTATTATTTAAGACATATAACGATAGCCTTTTGGACAAATAATGCCTGCATGGATGAGGTTTATATACACACTGAGACAGTGCTGATGCCTTACAGTATTACAGTGCTCCTGACAGCTTAATGGATGGGTTGTATAGGTTATGTACAATTAAGGTAGCCACTTCAGGATGCTCTCTATAGCACTTCCCCTGATTCCTCCTCTGATGCACTGATTGGGAAATCAATTTCGGACCGCATATCCAGCCTGTACCTAGCAACAGCTCTGGAGGGTGCCTGTCACTATGCAGTGTCCCACATACTATCTGCCCGCAGAGGTCACTTCACCTTCCTTTCAGGTAATCACTTAGCCAGAGACTCTCTCTCTCGTCCCCGCTCCCTCTCGATCACCGCTGCTCCCGGCTAATTAGCGCTGGGTCCGTCACGTCAGACTGCTCTCCGTCTCTCTCCTTCTCTATCACAGCTGCTCTCAGCAGATTAGAGCTGGGGTCCGTCCCGTCAGCCGGCTCTCAGTCTCCTTCCTCAGCTGCCTCACCTCACGCTCTCTCAATCTCTCTTCAACTGTCCTTTTTCCAGCGAGATCACCGTGGGGGGTCCAGCATGCGAGCCTCCTCACCGTGGGGGGTCCAGCATGCGAGCCTCCACAGTCTAGCCATGAGGGTTTCTAGAACAGTCTCTTCATGCCCTCAAGTGCCCTGGTATTCATGCTGCTCCCCCAGCTCCATTGTTCACAGATATGATAACAGCACTATAAATTAATTTACTGTAACTGCTCAATATAAATCCTATGGTTAATATATATATATATATATATATATATGGACTTTCATATTAATAAATCTAATACATGGGACATATGGCTCTGATACCCTAAAGGGTTACACTCAGAAGAATTTTCCCTGCACAGCAATGAGGAGTGGGAGCCGACCCAGGAGTAGAATACGACCGAACAGGCATCCAGTGACCAGCCGCGGTCGTCAAGGGACCAAAGGGAGAAGCAAAAGAAAAAGAAAATGCCTAGAAAGGTAAATACTGACAACACCTGCAGACACAATAGCATCTAACTTGATACACCCTAGTTCGCGCACTGCCATGCACACCTACAGGTATCTTTGTGCACTGCCAGGGATACTGACACTCACAGGTACATACCGATCATATTAATTGCATGTTTTTTTATCCCTAAAGGCAAGAAGCCAGCCAGAGGATCAGTCGGAGGAGGAAGCCTCTGGTGAGACGCAGGACAGAAGAAGCCGCATGGACCCAGATGCACTGAGGCAGAAAACTGTGCCCTAGTGGATGGCGTCGACAGGTCCTACGACGTTCTGTATGGACCAAGGGCACAGACCACAGCAGCTAAGACCAAGCGAAACATCTGGGATGCCATCGCGAGACAAGTCACTGCAGTTTCTGGAAACTGCCGGAGCACCAGAAACTGCATGAAGCGGTACAGTGATTGCCGCAGACAGACCAAAAAGAAGATGGGGATTCAGCGCCGACATGAGACAGCTACGGGAGGTGGTCAGGCTCTCAATCTGAAGTGGTTACCCTGGGAGAACGTTATTAAAAGGCGCATGAACCCTGTCATGGTCCAAGGAGTTCGCATTGGTGTGGACTCCAGCCGCCCTGCTGGCTTTCCCGAGGAGGAAGAACCGCCCAGAAGACGGAAGACGGTGGGAGACAAGCAGTCCAAAAGGAGGCCTGATGGTAAGAATACATTCAGATGAGCTGTACTAAATCTTTTTTTTATTTATTTTTTATTTGCTAATGTGTTTGTTCTTTTTCCCCAGACACGCCTGCCCAGAGGACATCACCTGCGCGCAGGACATCGCCAGCGCATGGACCATCACCTGCGCAGCAGGCATCGGCAGCAGCGCGCGGACCATCACCTGCGCAGCAAGCATCAGCAGCGCGCAGATCATCACCTGCGCGCCACACTTCGTCAGCGCACAGAAAGTCACCTGTGTGCCAGACATCGTCAGCGCGCAGACAATCACCTGCGCGCCAGACATCAGCGCGCAGAACGTCACCTGCGCGCCAGACACCATCGGCGAGCACACCACCAGCTGGGTGCCAAACTACATCTCCTGCGCGCAGGCCATCACCAGCTCGTCATCTCTCCAGGAGGTCTGGGACTGTGACCGAAGAGCCTCAACAAGACACTACCCTTGTGGACCCATCACCCGAACTGTTTGAGTCAACAGGGTTAACGGACAAGACTTTTCTTGGGTTTGAAGACAGCCGTGCAGACAGCCATACCCTTGAAAAGTCTCCAGAATTGAATGAAGCTCCTGGAACAGCGGCACCACAGGATGGAGAAGGTTTATTTTTTTTGGGGGGTGTGGGGGGTCACCATTTTTGTATAGTTTATTAACTTAATTTTTTTTCTTCTTTTGCAAACAGAGGTGCCACAGACCAGCAGCGGATTAGCGTCGGGGATTGGTCCCTACTACAGGCCGGATATTGGACTGGATGAGTCGGACGATGAGGTGGAAGTGCAGCAGTCCGCTGTTTCTACATCCCTGTGTGAGTAATTATCAAATTGTGAACCTTCAAACAAATGTATGATTGTGTATACTAATTTCTAATTTTCTTTTCAGCTTCACAAATGCAATTTGTGGCAGACGTACAGCAAGGGCAGGATCCCTTAAATATTCAGAGGGTAAACAACCTGGCAGCAGAGATGAATGTCCGCCAGGATAGTTTTTGGGATGTTGTTGGAACCAGACTGGACGCCATTGAGAAGACAATGGGGAAGATGGCAAACGGTTTGGTTGACATGCAAAAGGCTCTTGCCGACAGCACGGCAGAAATGCAAAAGACCAGACGAGAAGATCGCAGGGAGACTATGGACATTCTTCACATTCTGGCCACATACATCAACCGGCTGGTGGATAACACATCATGCCTGGCACACAGCGTTTGACAACATGTCGGAGAGCCAACGACATTCGGCAGCCAGCCAACAGATCATCGCAACCACGCTGCAGATGATGTACGATAAGCTCCCTGAGCCAGCTCATCAACACGCTGGTGAACCACCACATCCGCCATCACAAGCCACACGGACGCCTCCTGCCCTTCCTCCACCACCATCCTGGTATAGACAGTCACAGCTGTACCAAGGATATACAGGGATGTACCCCACCTACCAGATGTCTCCACCACCAACACCGGCCGCATCTTCTACACCAGCACGGCCACCGAGGCCAATTCAACGCACTCCACAGCTGCCCAGGGCATCGACGCCACATCAGGAGGAAGAAGAGGATCCGGACGGACAACCACCATAAGCCCGGTCGTATTGTTTTATTATTTACTATTTATGTTTTTCATGTTTCCCTTTCTCCCCCTCCCATTAGTTTTTTTTTCTTCTTAATATTGTTTTATATTTGTGTTGGGCTCCCCCACCCCCGACCGGATACTACCAAGGAGCTATGTCTAGGCATACATGTGCGGGCATGTATGCGTGCGCGTGTGGTAACTGATGAAAGCTCCTTGTGGTTACATATATGATGGACCAAAGAGCTATTCTGATACCACTTTTTTTTATACCAAAAAACTCACTTTTGATTTGTTGTAAATTAGGCTTTCACTGTAGTGTGAATTTACTATTCACTAGTGTTTGTTTTTTGCTTCTTCATAGGATTGGTTGAAAACTTGAAGTTGATGGCGTAGATGGGTTGTGTGTACCAAAGTGAGTGAAGCGATGATTCTAGTATATATTCCAGAAACTTTTGACCGTCTGACCCTGGGGAACAACACAGTCCAGCAATGGGTCATGCTGGACTGTGTGGTTCCACAAGTGCAGCCGTGTCAAAGTGCTGACCACTGTCTTGACTCTGCCACTTTAGACCGTCTGACCCTGGGGAACAACACAGTCCAGCAATGGGTCATGCTGGACTGTGTGGTTCCACAAGTGCAGCATGTCAAAGTGCTGACCACTGTCTTTACTCTGGCACTTTGGACCGTCTGACCCTGGGGAACAACACAGTCCAGCAATGGGTCATGCTGGACTGTGTGGTTCCACAAGTGCAGCCGTGTCAAAGTACTGACCACTGTCTTGACTCTGGCACTTTGGACCGTCTGACCCTGGGGAACAACACAGTCCAGCAATGGGTCATGCTGGACTGTGTGGTTCCACAAGTGCAGCCGTGTCAAAGTGCTGACCACTGTCTTGACTCTGCCACTTTGGACCGTCTGACCCTGGGGAACAACACAGTCCAGCAATGGGTCATGCTGGACTGTGTGGTTCCACAAGTGCAGTCGTGTCAAAGTGCTGACCACTGTCTTTACTCTGGCACTTTGGACCGTCTGACCCTGGGGAACAACACAGTCCACCAATGGGTCATGCTGGACTGTGTGGTTCCACAAGTGCAGCCGTGTCAAAGTGCTGACCACTGTCTTTACTCTGGCACTTTGTACCATCTGACCCTGGGGAACAACACAGTCCAGCAATGGGTCATGCTGGACTGTGTGGTTCCACAAGTGCAGCTGTGTCAAAGTGCTGACCACTGTCTTGACTCTGCCACTTTGGACCGTCTGACCCTGGGGAACAACACAGTCCAGCAATAGGTCATGCTGGTATGTGTGGTTCCACAAGTGCAGCGTGTCAAAGTGCTGACCACTGTCTATACTCTGGCACTTTGGACCGTCTGACCCTGGGGAACAACACAGTCCAGCAATGGGTCATGCTGGACTGTGTGGTTCCACAAGTGCAGCCGTGTCAAAGTACTGACCACTGTCTTGACTCTGGCACTTTGGACCGTCTGACCCTGGGGAACAACACAGTCCAGCAATGGGTCATGCTGGACTGTGTGGTTCCACAAGTGCAGCCGTGTCAAAGTGCTGACCACTGTCTTGACTCTGCCACTTTGGACCGTCTGACCCTGGGGAACAACACAGTCCAGCAATGGGTCATGCTGGACTGTGTGGTTCCACAAGTGCAGCCGTGTCAAAGTGCTGACCACTGTCTTTACTCTGGCACTTTGGACCGTCTGACCCTGGGGAACAACACAGTCCAGCAATGGGTCATGCTGGACTGCGTTGTTCCACAAGTGCAGCCGTGTCAAAGTGCTGACCACTGTCTTTACTCTGGCACTTTGTACCATCTGACCCTGGGGAACAACACAGTCCAGCAATGGGTCATGCTGGACTGTGTGGTTCCACAAGTGCAGCCGTGTCAAAGTGCTGACCACTGTCTTGACTCTGCCACTTTGGACCGTCTAACCCCGGGGAACAACACAGTGCAGCAATGGGTCATGCTGGACTGTGTGGTTCCACAAGTGCAGCTGTGACAAAGTGCTGACCACTGTCTTGACTCTGCCACTTTGGACCGTCTGACCCTGGGGAACAACACAGTCCAGCAATAGGTCTTGCTGGTATGTGTGGTTCCACAAATGTTCCTGGGAAAGGAATGAACATGACATCATTAGTGTCTTTACTTAATATGGAATTTCTTTTTTTCACAGATATCTACACAAGAAAAGAATGTAAAATAGAACAAACACTACTTTTTTTGTTTTATTACATCTTATTTTTTAATCCAAAATAAAATACAATTATATTTCTTCAATACATTTTTAAAATGAGAAGTTTTGTGTTTTTCTTTAAATTAATAGTACATAAAAAGTAAAATATGGCATTTCAGAGATGCAGTGGTATTGTGTTAGGTCGCCCATGGTACAGCAGGGGAACTGTCGTGTCCCTTGAGATCCATGCTGTTTCCTGCAAATCGGGAAGGATACTCCGCAAGACCTGTGGAAGAGAATAGTATGAGGTTCCAGGTATTTGTGTCATCCAAATACGAGGTACAAGTAAGACTTGGAAACAAGCAGGTTACATCGGCCTTTGTCCCAAATGCAACCCTCTGGCACTTGAGAAACTACACATCCAAACATTCCCTGACACAGCGTAAGCATTGCTGTGTCAGGGCATGATTGGATGTGCAGTTTTGCAAATACCGGAGGGCTGCACTTTGGACATGCCGGGGTTACTTGGACAAAAGGGAGTTTTGGGCAATACATCTCACCTGAGGGGTGTTGTCTGCTACATGGCGGAGGTTCAGGTCCACATCACAAGTAGGTCGCCCATGGTACATCAGGGGAACTGTCATGTCCCTTCACATCCACGATACTTGGGAAGGATACTCCGCAAGACCAGTGGAAGAGAATAGTATGAGGTTCCAGGTATTGGTAATAGTGTCACCCTTCTAGGAAAAGACAAGGTACAAGCAAGACTTGGAAACAAGCAGGTTACATCGGCCTTTGTCCCAAATGCAACCCTCCGGCACTTGAGAAACTACACATCCAAACATTCCCTGACACAGCGTAAGCATTGGTGTATCAGGGCATGATTGGATGTGCAGTTTTGCAAATGCCGGAGGGCTGCACTTTGGACATGCCGGGGTTACTTGGACAAGAGGGAGTTTTGGGCAATACATCTCACCTGAGGGGTGTTGTCTGCTACATGGCAGAGGTTCAGGTCCACATCACAAGTAGGTCGCCCAAGGTACATCAGGGGAACTGTCGTGTCCCTTCACATTCACGCAACTTGGGAAGGATACTCCGCAAGACCTGTGGAAGAGAATAGTATGAGGTTCCAGGTATTGGTAATACAGGTTGAGTATCCCATATCCATATATTCCGAAATACGGAATATTCCGAAATACGGATTTTTTTTGACGGAGAGTGAGACAGTGAAACTTTGTTTTCTGATGGCTCAATGTACACAAACTTTGTTTAATAGACAGAGTTATTAAAAATATTGTATTAAATGACCTCCAGGCTGTGTGTATAAGGTGTATATGAAACATAAATGAATTGTGTGAATGTAGACACACTTTGTTTAATGCACAAAGTTATTAAAAATAATGGCTAAAATGACCTTCAGGCTGTGTGTATAAGGTGTATATGAAACATAAATGCATTCTGTGCTTAGACTTGGATCCCATCGCCGTGATATCTCATTGTGGTATGCAATTATTCCAAAATACAGAAAAATCCGATATCCAAAATGCCTCTGGTCCCAAGCATTTTGGATAAGGGAGACTCAACCTGTACTGTCACCCTTCTAGGAAAAGACAAGGTACAAGCAAGACTTGCAAACAAGCAGGTTACATCGACCTTTGTCCCAAATGCAACCCTCCGGCACTTGAGAAACTACACATCCAAACATTCCCTGACACAGCGTAAGCATTGCTGTGTCAGGGCATGATTGGATGTGCAGTTTTGCAAATGCAGGAGGGCTGCACTTTGGACATGCCGGGATTACTTGGACAAGAGGGCGTTTTGGGTAGTGATGTGCACCGGACATTTTTTGTGTTTTGTGTTTTGGTTTTGGATTCGGTTCCGCGGCCGTGTTTTGGATTCGGACGTGTTTTGGCAAAACCTCCCTGAAAATTTTTTGTCGGATTCGGGTGTGTTTTGAATTCGGGTGTTTTTTACAAAAAACCCTCAAAAACAGCTTAAATCATAGAATTTGGGGGTCATTTTGATTCCATAGTATTATTAACCTCAATAACCATAATTTCCACTCATTTCCAGTCTATTCTGAACACCTCACACCTCACAATATTATTTTTAGTCCTAAAATTTGCACCGAGGTCGTTGGATGACTAAGCTAAGTGACCCAAGTGGCCAACACAAACACCTGGCCCATCTAGGAGTAGCACTGCAGTGTCAGACAGGATGGTCGATTTAAAAAATAGTCCCCAAACAGCACATGATGCAAAGAAAAAAAGAGGTGCACTGTGGTCGCTGTATGGATAAGCTAAGCGACACAAGTGGCCGACACAAACACCTGGCTCATCTAGGAGTGGCACTGCAGTGTCAGGCAGGATGGCACTTCAAAAAAATAGTCCCCAAACAGCACATGATGCATAGAAAAATGAAAGAATAAAGAGGTGCAAGATGGAATTGTCCTTGGGCCCTCCCACCCACCCTTATGTTATATAAACAGGACATGCACACTTTAACAAACCCATCATTTCAGCGACAGGGTCTGCCACACTACTGTGACTGAAATGACTGGTTGGTTTGGGCCCCCACCAAAAAAGAAGCAATCAATCTCTACTTGCACAAACTGGCTCTACAGAGGCAAGATGTCCACCTCCTTCTCATCGTCCGATTCCTCACCCCTTTCACTGTGTACATCCCCCTCCTCACAGATTATTAATTCGTCCCCACTGGAATCCACCATCTCAGGTCCCTGTGTACTTTCTGGAGGCAATTGCTGGTGAATGTCTCCATGGAGGAATTGATTATAATTCATTTTGATGAACATCATCTTCTCCACATTTTCTGGAAGTAACCTTGTACGCCGATTGCTGACAAGGTGAGCGGCTGCACTAAACACTCTTTCGGAGTACACACTGGAGGGGGGGCAATTTAGGTAAAATAAAGCCAGTTTGTGCAAGGGCCTCCAAATTGCCTCTTTTTCCTGCCAGTATACGTACGGACTGTCTGACGTGCCTACTTGGATGCGGTCACTCATATAATCGTCCACCATTCTTTCAATCTTGAGAGAATCATATGCAGTGACAGTACACGACATGTCAGTAATCGTTGGCAGGTCCTTCAGTCCGGACCAGATGTCAGCACTCGCTCCAGACTGCCCTGCATCACCGCCAGCAGGTGGGCTTGGAATTCTTAGCCTTTTCCTCGCACCCCCAGTTGCGGGAGAATGTGAAGGAGCAGCTGTTGACGGGTCACGTTCCACTTGACTTGACAATTTTCTCACCAGCAGGTCTTTGAACCTCTGCAGACTTGTGTCTGCCAGAAAGAGAGATACAACATAGGTTTTAAATCTAGGATCGAGCACGGTGGCCAAAATGTAGTGCTCTGATTTCAACAGATTGACCACCCGTGAATCCCGGTTAAGCGAATTAAGGGCTCCATCCACAAGTCCCACATGCCTAGCGGAATTGCTCTGTTTTAGCTCCTCCTTCAATGTCTCCAGCTTCTTCTGCAAAAGCCTGATGAGGGGAATGACCTGAATCAGGCTGGCAGTGTCTGAACTGACTTCACGTGTGGCAAGTTCAAAGGGTTGCCGAACCTTGCACAACATTGAAATCATTCTCCACTGCGCTTGAGTCAGGTGCATTCCCCCTCCTTTGCCTATATCATAGGCAGATGTATAGGCTTGAATGGCCTTTTGCTGCTCTTCCATCCTCTGAAGCATATAGAGGGTTGAATTCCACCTCGTTTCCACCTCTTGCTTCAGATGATGACAGGGCAGGTTCAGGACTGTTTGCTGGTGCTCCAGTCTTCGGCATGCGGTGGCTGAATGCCGAAAGTGGCCCGCAATTCTTCGGGCCACCGACAGCATCTCTTGCACGCCCCTGTCGTTTTTTAAATAATTCTGCACCACCAAATTCAATGTATGTGCAAAACATGGGACGTGCTGGAATTTGCCCAGATGTAATGCACGCACAATATTGCTGGCGTTGTCCGATCTCACAAATCCCCAGGAGAGTCCATTTGGGGTAAGCCATTCTGCGATAATGTTTCTCAGTTTCCGTAAGAGGTTGTCAGCTGTGTGCCTCTTCTGGAAAGCGGTGATACAAAGCGTAGCCTGCCTAGGAACGAGTTGGCATTTGCGAGATGCTGCTACTGGTGCCGCCGCTGCTGTTCTTGCTGCAGGGGGGAAATACATCTACTCAGTGGACTGTCACAGTCATATAGTCCTGAGTCTGCCCTGCTCCACTTGTCCACATGTCCGTGGTTAAGTGGACATTGGGTACAACTGCATTTTTTAGGACACTGGTGACTCTTTTTCTGAGGTCTGTGTACATTTTCGGTATTGCCTGCCTAGAGAAATGGAACCTAGATGGTATTTGGTAACGTGGACACAGTACCTCCATCAAGTCTGTAGTTGCCTGTAAATTAACGGTGGATTACGGAAACACGTTTCTCACCGCCCAGGCTGCCAAGGCCTGAGTTATCCGCTTTGCAGCAGGATGACTGCTGTGATATTTCATCTTCCTCGCAAAGGACTGTTGGACAGTCAATTGCTTACTGGAAGTAGTACAAGTGGTCTTCCGACTTCCCCTCTGGGATGACGATCGACTCCCAGCAGCAACAACAGCAGCGCCACAGCAGTAGGCGTTACATTCAAGGATGCATCGGAGGAATCCCAGGCAGGAGAGGACTCGTCAGACTTGCCAGTGACATGGCCTGCAGGACTATTGGCTTTCCTGTGTAAGGAGGAAATTGACACTGAGGGAGTTGGTGGTGTGGTTTGCAGGACCTTGGTTACAAGAGGAAGGGATTTAGTGGTCAGTGGACTGCTTCCGCTGTCATCCAAAGTTTTTGAACTTGTCACTGACTTATGATGAATGCGCTGCAGGTGACGTATAAGGGAGGATGCTCCTAGGTGGTTAACGTCATTACCCCTACATATTACAGCTTGACAAAGGCAACACACAGCTTGACACCTGTTGTCCGTATTTGTGTTAAAATAATTCCACACTGAAGAGGTGATTTTTTTTGTTATTTGACCAGTCATGTCAATGGCCATATTCGTCCCATGGACAACAGGTGTCTCCCCGGGTGCCTGACTTAAACAAACCACCTCACCATCAGAATCCTCCTTGTCAATTTCCTCCTCAGCGCCATCAATACCCATATCCTCATCCTGGTGTACTTCAACAGTGACATCTTAAATTTGACTATCAGGAACTGGACTGCGGGTGCTCCTTCCAGCATTTGCAGGGGGCGTGCAAATGGTGGAAGGCGCCACCTCTTCCCGTCCAGTGTTGGGAAGGTCAGGCATCGCAGCCGACACAATTAATAATGGGTTTTCACAGGTGCGCCTGGCATGGATTGTGTCTTGAAAAGAAATATATAGTGGCTTGATTCCTAATTAAAAATACATTGATGCCCTTGACAAATGAGAGATATGGTAATGACAATATGCAACAAACGATATTGAAGTAAAAACTGTGTTTTTATTCTGTAAATAAATAGCAATAATTAATGCTTAGAAGCAAATCATGGGGGGGAGGGGGTAGTGGGTTGTAGGGAGATTCCTCTGCTGTCAATGGCAGTGATGGAGTTCCTCGTTATATACAGTTAGGAATATCTGTAATGCTGCTCACTTCAGAAAGATGGCGTCCCACCTCTGAGTGAATTCTTTAATAAGTGCAAAAAAATGTCCAGAGCTGGTAGTGGAGTAACTGAATGTCTTTTAATGCCGGTGGGAAAAGAAAAAAGAAAATAAGGGGTACCCCTGAATTGCCGCTGGCGATATGGGGTCAGGATAGGGCTGGTGCTAAGGTAGTGAGAACTCCGGACAGGCTGTACCCCTCTATGCCCAGGGTCACCCCGATGTCGCTCTACTGAGCGCAACGCAGTGTCCCGGGCAGAAGGGGATCAGTCGTATATCTTGGAGAGAGAGGTAGGGGCTGCTTCTAGCACTGTTAGTGCTGTCCGCCGCGCCTTCTCCTCTCCTACAGAGTCCCTTACCTGTTAGCTTATGCTCCGTCTCCTTGTCCCTCCGCCAGCGGTCTTCTCCGTGTCTGTCGCGCCCGGCGTCCTCCCGCACTTCCGTGTTGGTCCGTCCACGTGACCAGGCTCGGGTAGATCCGGATCCCGTCTCTCTCTTGTCTCATCCTCCCTACTTCTGGTCTCTTATTCAAACGCTCTGTTACACTATACTGGAAATGGGTGTAAATAGGCGGTTCTGTTCGTGTGCTCCAACGCGTATCGGCCAGTGTTGGCCTTCATCAGGGAGTCCTTTTCCGCCATCTTAGGTGTGGGCTATTTATGCCCACATCTAGCGGGAGTGGCTTGGATGATTAATTCATATTAGGAAAAAGGGGAGGATCGGGTTGAAAAGGAGGTGTGTTTAGGAGAATAGTAGGTGGGAAAGAAATATATATAAATAAATAAATAGAATAAAGAAATAGGATAAATCAGTTTAAATCTGTTGTTCCTATATGTCCATAATTAATAGATGATTACTATACTAAAAGTGTCACATATTGGATTACTACACAGTACAAAATTATTAGTCACACATCATGGTGCAATTAATACTGATTGTCAGAAAATATAAATAAAAATAAAATTAAAATAAATGTTTATTCCATAAAAAATGGATAGGAATTCTTGTCTAGTTCGCACGTTTAATCTATGTATGTGGCTGGATGCACGCAGGCATCCGCTTTAATTTGGGTTACTAGTCACTTTCCTATAATTGTTACTGCAGAGATTATTGAGTTAGTTAATCCTGCATGTAAAATTTACGTCAATGTGTGTAACTGCATGCAGACAGGCATCCATTATAATTTGTATCCCTGGTCATTTGCCTGTAATTATTGCTCTTACCTCATTGTCTAGGTTTAACCCATGAGGTCTTAAGGTCTTCGGTGTTAACATACATTTTAACTCTTCCTTATTTATCGTCCTGATGAAATCCCCCCCTCTCCAGTTTTGTTTCAACATTTTGATACCCATCACTTTCATCCCTTCTGGATTCTGCCCATGTTTTTCTCTGAAGTGGTTTGAGAGACTGTGTGTTTCTAGGCCTTTCTTTATGTTCCTTATATGTTCTGAAGTTCTCGTTTTTAGGGGTCTTATTGTCCTCCCTATATATTGCAAGTGACAGGGGCACTCGATCAAATAAATGACACCCTTGGATTGACAGGATATGTGTTCCTGGATGTCGAATGTCTCCTGTGTGACATTTGATTGGAAGCTTGCAGTACCTTTGGTGGAGACATGATTCAATTTACAGTATTGGCAAGAGTTGCAGTGGAAGAAACCTTTGCTAAGAGTATTTCCTGATAAGGTGGTCTGTAATGTTTCTCTCTTGTGAAGGTAACTGTGTGTTACTCTGGATTTGAGGTTTGGTGCCTTCCTATATATCACCTTCGGTTTCTCTGGTAATATGTCCCCTAGTGTTTCGTCTTGTAAAAGAATGTGCCAATGGTTTTGGATAATCTTTTCAAGTTTCCTATTCTTACTGCTGTATTGAGTTTGAAATGCGACTTTCCAGTCTTTCGTCTGCTCTTTTTTGTTTTTGTTCATATATGTCAGAAGCGTTCCTCTCTCTAGTTTCTCAACTTCCTTTAAGTCTCTATCTAGTATGTCTTACTTATAGCCTTTACTGAGAAACTGTGTTTTCATTTCGTTGGCCTGGGTCTGGTAGTCTTCTATTTTTGTGCAGTTCCTCCTAATTCTTTTGAATTGGCCAGAAGGAATACTACGTAACCAACTGGGATGGTGTCCACTGGTGGTGAGAATGTAACTGTTAACATCCCCTCTTTTTTGGAAAGTTTTTGTGTTGATGGTGGTTCCTTCTATAAAGATGGTAATGTCTAAGAAGTTAACTATGGTCTGGCTATAGTCAGTTGTGAATACCAAGTTGTTAATGTTGGCTTTAATGTATTTCAGAAAGTCTTGTAGTCGCTCCTCAGTGCCCTGCCATACGAAAATTACATCATCTATGTACCTTCGTCATAGGACCAGGTTCACCCCAAAGTCATGCCCACTCCAGATGTACTCATCCTACCACCTACTCATGAAGATATTAGCATAACTTGGGGCGAACCTAGTCCCCATAGCGGTGCCAGTGGTCTGTCTGTAAAATGTCTAACACAATCTAAAATGAAAGTGGTCTGTGTACTTTCTATGGTCAAGTCCTTCTCAATAAAGTACTGTAGTGCGTCTAATCCCTGTGATTGGTTAATTACGGTATATAACGATGTTACGTCGCTAGTGCATATCCAAAAGTCTTCTGACCATGTCATGTTGTCCAGTGTCTTAATAATGTCTGTGGTATCTCTAATGTATGACTTCTGTGTCTGTACATATGGCTGCAAGAAGGTGTCGATGTATTGTGACAGGTTGGACGTGAGGGATCCTATCCCAGATATTATTGGGCGGCCTGGTGGTTTTGTTTGATTTTTATGTATCTTGGGTAGGTAATAGAAAACTGGTGTGATGGGGTTTGCTGTGTCTAAAAATCCATGTTCCTTCTTAGTTAGTATCGCAGCCGACACAATTGCACTCTCCTTGGGGATTTGTGATTTAGAAGAATGCACAGTTCTTTGCTGTGCTTTTGCCAGCTTAAGTCTTTTCATTTTCCTAGCGAGAGGATGAGTGCTTCCATCCTCATGTGAAGCTGAACCACTAGCCATGAACATAGGCCAGGGCCTCAGCCGTTCCTTGCCACTCCGTGTCGTAAATGGCATATTGGCAAGTTTACGCTTCTCCTCAGACGCTTTTAATTTTGATTTTTGGGTCATTTTACTGAACTTTTGTTTTTTGGATTTTACATGCTCTGTACTATGACATTGGGCATCGGCCTTGGCAGACGACGTCGATGGCATTTCACCGCCTCGGCCATGACTAGTGGCAGCAGCTTCAGCACGAGGTGGAAGTGGATCTTGATCTTTCCCTATTTTACCCTCCCCATTTTTGTTCTCCATTTTTTAATGTGTGGAATTATATGCCAGTATCAATAGCAATGTCCTCCTACTATATATACTGCGCACAACTGAAATGCACCACAGGTATGGATGGATAGTATACTTGACGACACAGAGGTAGGTAGAGCAGTGGCCTACTGTACCGTACTGCTATATATTATATACTGTTGGTCAGCAAACTGTGCAAAACTGAAATGCACCACAGGTATGGATGGATAGTATACTTGACGACACAGAGGTAGGTAGAGCAGTGGCCTACTGTACCTTACAGCTACATATTATATACTGGTGGTCAGCAAACTGTGCAAAACTGAAATGCACCACAGGTATGGATGGATAGTATACTTGACGACACAGAGGTAGGTAGAGCAGTGGCCTACTGTACGATACTGCTATATATTATATACTGGTGGTCAGCAAACTGTGCAAAACTGAAATGCACCACAAGTATGGATGGATAGTATACTTGACGACACAGAGGTAGGTAGAGCAGTGGCCTACTGTACCGTACTGCTATATATTATATACTGGTGGTCAGCAAACTGTGCAAAACTGAAATGCACCACAGGTATGGATGGATAGTATACTTGACGACACAGAGGTAGGTAGAGCAGTGGCCTACTGTACCGTACTGCTATATATTATATACTGGTGGTCAGCAAACTGTGCAAAACTGAAATGCACCACAGGTATGGATGGATAGTATACTTGACGACACAGAGGTAGGTAGAGCAGTGGCCTTCTGTACCGTACTCCTATATATTATATACCGGTGGTCAGCAAAATTATGCACTGTACTCCTACTATATACTTCAATGCAGCACAGATATGGAGCGTTTTTCAAGCAGAGAATGTATAATACTGGTGGTCACTGGTCAGCAAAACTCTGCACTGTACTCCTCCTATATAATACTGCTGGTCCCCAGTCCCCACATAAAGCAGTGTGAGCACAGATATATGCAGCACACTGAGCACAGATATGGAGCGTTTTGCAGGAAGAGAACGTATAATACTGGTGGTCACTGGTCAGCAAAACTCTGCACTGTACTCCTCCTATATAATACTGCTGGTCCCCAGTCCCCACAATAAAGCAGTGTGAGCACAGATAAATGCAGCACACTGAGCACAGATATGGAGCATTTTTCAGGCAGAGAGCGTATAATACTGGTGGTCACTGGTCAGCAAAACTCTGCACTGTACTCCTCCTATAATACTGCTGGTCCCCAAAATAAAGATATTTGCACTGCAGCCCCCTGAAACAAAGTGAGAGGACGCCAGCCACGTCCTCTCATTATCATTTCCAATGCACGAGTGAAAAATGGCGGCGACGCGCGGCTCCTTATATAGAATCCGAATCTCGCGAGAATCCGACAGCAGGATGATGACGTTCGGGCGCGCTCGGGTTAACCGAGCAAGGCGGGAGGATCCGAGTCTGCCTCGGACCCGTGTAAAAAGGGTGAAGTTCGGGGGGGTTCGGATTCCGAGGAACTGAACCCGCTCATCACTAGTTTTGGGCAATACATCTCACCTGAGGGGGGTTGTCTGCTACATGGCGGAGGTTCAGGTCCACATCACAAGTAGGTTGCCCATGGTAGAGTGGGATTAACGGGTCCAATATTTGTGGCAACCTAACAACAGGAAAAAACAGGGGGTAACAGGTTGTCAACAGGACAAAACATTTAAAACATTGCTGGGAAGGGGCGTCAACAGGACGTAAAACTCTGAAATACATAAATAAAAATATTTTTTTTTGGAATATTACAATCTCAGTTTACACGATAATACAAATATTACAAGTATACTCACAGGCAGTGGAAAAAAAGCTTTGGATCAATGTATATAGATTGTAAGCTTGCGAGCAGGGCCTTCCTACCTCTGTCTGTCTGTTTTTACCCAGTTTTGTTCTATTACTGTTGTTCTAATTGTAAAGCGCAACGGAATATGCTGCGCTATATAAGAAACTGTTAATAAATAAATAAATAATGTTCATCGAGAATCATCTCCTTCGTCCATACCCACCGGTGGAGCAGAAGAACGGTTCCCGCTTTGGAAAGCCCTGCGACGAAGAGTCACCGGCAAACAGTTTGCGACACATATGTTGTGTAAAATACAACATGCATTTACCATGCTGCAAACCTTCACCGATGAGTACAAAAGAGCACCACCTGAAGTGTCTAAACATCTAAACCGGCTTTTAAGTACACCAAAGGCACGCTCAATTACTCCCCTCTATGCTTTGTGTGTCTCTTGGTAATGTTTTTCAGCTTCACCAACAGGATTAGACAATGGGGTCAAGAGCCAAGATTTGTTGGGATAACCCGCAAAAATGGTGGGTTATATAAAAAATAAAAATAAAAATAAATACCTAACAGCCAGCCACCCGGCATTTTTCCTGTTTAGAAATCGTCAAACAGCGACTTAGGCTTAGGATGAAGGAGTCGTGAGACGATCCAGGAAATCACAAAAAAATATTCAAAAATTATATGTTGACATCACAGACCGCCTGTATATTCATGGAATGGAATTGTTTTCGGTTCCGAAAACATTCTTCCGAAGTCCGTGGCGGTCTGATCTGCACGTGGCTCCTGTCAATCGTGCCCAGAACATTGGGAAATTTGTGTTTGGTGAAAAAGCCTAATTTGATCTCACGCCATCCGTTGTTCGTATCTGGAATTCCGATGAACTGGATCGTCAATTTGCGGAAAGCCCTAATGACCTGGGTTATACAACGCAACAGTGTCGACTGTGAAAAACCGCATGTTTGAGACAAAGTAGGCTGGAATGTGCCTGACGCCAAAAAATGTAACATAGCCAGCAGTTTCTGGAAACTGCTGACTGTGCGATTGGTCCGTGCCCGAGGTTCCAGGTCAGCCTCCAACAGAGCGTACAGCGAATATATGTCGCAAGTCGATAAGCGATAATTTTTAATCACCTCGAACTCGCTGAGATCCTCCAGTTCACGCCTAGTGCGATACTGGCGTGGACATGGAAATGAAACACGCAATACTGACTCACCCAATGCAGACATTTGCTGACTTTGATCCTGATGTTCATCATCCCTTTCTTCCTCCATGCTTGCAGCCAGCATGAACATCACAATCTGGTCAGAAAAAGGCTCCATTATTGTAGTCAGTACAAAAATAGGATATAAATGTGTTAAAACGCAGGGATTTTCCTAAAAAAAAGATTCCACAAGAGAGCTGACTGTAATTACTCTTCTCCCTGAAGTCTCAAAACCGGGAGTGAGGATAGAGGAGTGGATTTGCAGAAGTGTATCCTGGATAAAAATGTGGAATTATGGGTACATTTCCCTCAGCAGAGTGAAGAAAAAAATATTCTTTTTAAAAATCAATTAAATAATACTTGTGAGTCAAAAAAGCAAAAAAAATATATATGTTTTAAAAATTTTTAATCAGCTCCCGCCAGCAAAGTGAGGCGGAATGAAATTGACTAAATTACTATCGAAAAAGTACTGTTGTCGAATCGACATTCTTCAATTGAATATACTTTTGTTGCAAAGCCGCATTTTGACAATTGCAGATATGTCGAATTTTAAAAATGTCGATTTGCAAAAAGTCGAATCTGAAACAGCAGGTATTTTGACGAAAAGTACTGTATTGAATTGTCGAATCCAATTCGACAGGTTTTTTTTGTCGAAAATGCCCTGTTTTTCCACATTTTCATGAATTCGACCCCAATTACATATACCCCTATAAATATTAATTATGAATTCTGTATTATGGGGTTTCCATAAAGGTTAATTTAAAAACTGAACAAATACAGAGGCACGGCATGATGTACAGTTGGCCACAAAATTAACATATTTTGCATTTTAAAAAAGTTATTACATTTACACATGTGCCAGGTTGTCCCTTTGTTGTAAACCATATATTTTATTTGTAAAACATGCATTAGCTAGGCATCCATATTCAAAAACAATCAGAAAGCTCTGTAATGCACAAGAATCAGCTCACAATCCCAAATATTCAATAGGAAAAAGCATATTACTTTGGCATGCACAAAAGCATAATGAAGAATTATTAATCTTGTACGGGCAGTACGGATGGTGTAGTGGTTAGTATTACTGCCTCACAGCACTGAGGTCATGGGTTCAATTCCCACCATGGCACTAACTGTGTGGAGTTTGTATATTCTCCCCACAGTTGCATGGGTTTTCTCCGGGTACTCTGGTTTCCTTCCACAATCCAAAAATATACTGGTAGGTTAATTGACTCCCAACAAAATTAACCCTAGCATGATTGTGGGTGCATGTATATGTGGTAGGGAATATAGATTGTTAGATCCACAGGGGCAGGGACTGATGTGAATGGCTGAATATTCTCTGCAAAGCGCTGTGGAATATGTATGAGCTATACAAATGACTGGTAATAATAATAAGAAAGCAACAGTCAGTGTTGCATTTACAATTTAATAACTGCAATTGTCCTGCCTGCTAAGGAATTTCCCTTTTGGAAGGATTAAATTAATTTCAAAATAATACAATGATGACGATTCATATATGTGTGGCATTCTACAGGAAATATATAGGCTATATGGAATGTATGGCCTACATATCTTTGTTGTGGTGCCTTCAGTGTTTTTAATGGTTACAACAGATACACATAAATACTATCAGCTGGATATAATGCCGCCCTAGTCCGGCGTCCGTGAAGGATGCCAGCCGAACTCTGACTTTATTTAAAGAGACAATTACTTCTAATGTATGGTTTTGCCTTGTAAGTGATTGCCCCTTCAAAAAAAGTCAGAGTTCGGCCGGCATCATGCACGGCAGTGGACTCGGGTGGCATTACATCCTGCCATATATGTTCAAATGGGTAGTAGTTGATTTACAGACGGACACAATACCGATGGTCATAATCCCGACACCCATTGACCGACATTCAAAATACAGACACAGTCAAAATACGGACATTCATTATGCCGAATGTTCAAAATGCCGACATAGTCAGAATACCGACCTTTGAAATGCCGACATATCAAAAGAGTTTTAAAGGATTTTTTGCCCAAAAACAGACTTGTTCATAATTTAACCATCCCAGTAGACCTGCGAGGGGACACGCAAGCCATGCGAGGGGACACGCTAGTTTTAGAAGGTGTCTATGTTGACCAATGTCGACATTGACACCCAAAAAAACAGTAGCTCATGTCAGTATTTTGACATGTTGGCATTTCAAATGTCGGTATTCTGACTATGTCAGCATTTTGAACATGTCAGCATAATGAATGTCACTATTTTGACTATAGGCCAATTGCTGTCGGAATAATGACCTTCGGTATTGTGTCCGTCGGTAAATCATAATGAACCCATTCAAACACACACCTTTTGTAAAAGTATTTACTTTTTTAACATTTCTATTGATCAAATGATATCAATATGCTTGAATCAAAGTCCTGTTTTATTCTTATTTCTTTATTTGAGCAATTATTATTGAGTAAATAAATAAATAAATAAATCTAAAGTCCTAAAAATTTCATTAAAGGAATCCGTTGAAGGAGAATCTCTATGAAGTCCTGAAATCTCTGAGGCCCGTGACTACCGCAGCGTTTGGTCATCTCTAAGTGACCGTACACTTGCGAACTTACGCTCCCCGGCTGCCGCTTCTTTAGTAATCGGGGATGCTTGTGAGCTTCCGCTCCCCGGCCGCTGGCTCCTTAGCAACCAGGGACGCTGCCCTGTGTAGTGGTAGAGGTTATGCTGGAGACCTGTGGACATGCAGCGGGAACAGCTGCACAGAGTTTGTAATTAAGGGAAGCTTGGCTGTGCCTGTTGGGTGATTGGCTCATGCTCCCTTTATATCTAGTTTCTTACTCTCACTCCTTGCTGGTCATAGTTCTGGGTCGCAGCGGGAGCCCTTCTCTCTCTGTGCTAAGCCGAGTTTGTGGGATATTCCCTCTGTTTTCTGCATTGTTTTTCTCCTGTAGTATTCTGTGTCCAGCTCCGGATTACCCCAGCTTCCAGTTAGGTAGTTTATGCTTTCATTCTTTATTATATTCCTCCATCCACTTTGTCTGTATCACTACTCCATATGAGTACATGTTCTCCTGTGTAATCTTTTGTACTTTGTGTCTCAGTGTATAATCCCTTCTCATTCTCTAATTGAACCCATTATCTCCCTCAGATATGGCTTTCGTATTTGTCTGACTTTTCTTATACATCAGCGCCTCCGCAAATTAGGCCTTTCCGCTTCAGTATTTTCTTGTTTTTATCTTTCGTCTTTTTCTGTATTGTTTTCCTTACCGGCATGGATTCAGGTCACTCGGGGTTGAGCTCATACTATTGGTGGCTTCCCTGTAACAGTAGACACTTTCCGCCTTATGGAAAAATTGGCTATTATAGGCAAGAAAGACCCGCTGGTGAGTTCTGCGAGTCTCAACCTTAGGTATACAAGGGTCACTGCCTAGAAGATCTTCGGCAATTCCATCCTTCTTGGATAGAAAAATTCTATAGTCCTAACAATCTGCTTCACCACAATGAACAAAAAGTTACAAACTGTAATATCAATATGCATCATTGTTGAGTGGATGGAACAATGGGACATATATTATCATTTCACCCATAAGAATTTTGTTATTGATGGCTTGATAGCATCTTTCAACATTTAACTTTTTAATGACTTTGCTTATACTGTAAGTGTGATTATCATTTACTGTAGCCAAGGGCGTAGCTACCATAGGTGCAGGGAGTGCAGCTGCTATAGGACCCAGAGCTGAGAGGGGCCCACCATCCCTGTCTCAGTTAAATGTGTTATATATATTTTTCACCATTGGGTGATTGATAGGTACCCTTTCAAACTTTTGCCTGGAGGCCTACAGTGTATTTAGTTATGCCCAGGGCCGGTGCAAGGTTTCTTGGCACCCTAGGCAAAACATCTCCCTACTGCCCCCCAACACTATCAATTACCCACTTTCCCAGTCTGTAAGGTGAAAGTGATTAGGCAGAGTATTATACGTTTCTCAGTCGTCTGACTGCATTAACTACAACAAGGATGTATCTCTCAAATACATCCTTAATTATTTGATGGGTACCCCCTTCCCAGATCCTGGCACCCTACCCAGTTGCCTATCTTTTTCTATTTGATTTTGTCTCTCATACACTGCCTCTCACATACATCCACACACTGCCTCTCACATACATACATACATACATACATACATACATACATACATACATACACTGCCTCTCATCCATACATCCATACACTGCCTCTCTCATACATACATCCATACACTGCCTCTCTCATACATACATACATACATACATACATACACAGCCTCTCTCATACATACATACATACACTGCCTCTCACATACATCCATCCATCCATACACTGCCTCTCATCCATACATCCATACACTGCCTCTCTCATACATACATACATACATACATACATCCATACATCCATACATACATACACAGCCTCTCTCATACATACATCCATACACTGCCTCTCATCCATACATCCATACACTGCCTCTCTCATACATACAGCCATACACTACCTCTCTCATACATACATCCATACACTGCCTCTCTCATACATACATACATACATACATACATACATACACAGCCTCTCTCATACATACATACACTGCCTCTTACATACATACATACATACATACATAGCCTCTCTCATACATACTTCCATACACTGCCTCTCATCCATACATCCATACACTGCCTCTCTCATACATACATACATACATACATACATACATACATACATACATACACTGCCTCTCTCATACATACATACATACATACATACATACATACATACATACACACACAGCCTCTCTCATACATACATACATACACTGCCTCTCACATACATACATACATACATACATACATACATACATAGCCTCTCTCATACATACATCCATACACTGCCTCTCATTCATACATCCATACACTGCCTCTCTCATACATACATCCATACACTGCCTCACTCATACATACATCCATACACTGCCTCACTCATACATACATACATACATACATACATACACAGCCTCTCTCATACATACATACATACATACATACATACATACATATACTGCCTCTCACATACATACATACATACATACATACATACATACATAGCCTCTCTCATACATACATCCATACACTGCCTCTCACATACATACATACATACATACATCCACTGCCTCTCACATCCATACACTGTCTCTCTCATACATACATATATACATACATCCATACACTGCCTCTCTCATTCATACATACATAGCCTCTCTCATACATCCATACACTGCCTCTCACATACATACATACATACATACATACATACATACATACATAGCCTCTCTCATACATACATCCATACATACATACACTGCCTCTCACATACATACATACATACATACATACATCCATACATACACTGCCTCTCACATACATACATACATACATACATCCACTGCCTCTCACATACATACATACATACATACATACATACATACATACATACATACATACACTGTCTCTCTCATACATACATCCATACACTGCCTCTCTCATATATACATCCATACACTGCCTCTCTCATACATACATACATACATACATACATACATACATACATACATACATACACAGCCTCTCTCATAGATCCATACACTGCCTCTCACATACATACATACATACATACATACATACATACATAGCCTCTCTCATACATACATCCATACACTGCCTCTCACATACATACATACATACATACATACACTGTCTCTCTCATACATACATCCATACATACATACATACATACATACATACATACATACACAGGCTCTCTCATGCATCCATACACTGCCTCTCACTCACATACATACATACATACATACATACATAGCCTCTCATACATACAAACATACATACATACATAGCCGCTCTCATACATACATCTATACACTGCCTCTCACATACATACATCCACTGCCTCTCACATACATACATCCATACACTGTCTCTCTCATACATACACAGCCTCTCTCATACATACATACATACACACACACACACACACACGCTCTCTCATACATCCATACACTGCCTCACATACATACATACATACATACATACATACATAGCCTCTCTCATACATACAAACATACATACATAGCCTCTCTCATACATACATACATACATACATACATAGCCTCTCTCATACATACATCCATACATACATACACTGCCTCTCACATACATACATACATACATACATACATCCATACATACACTGCCTCTCACATACATACATACATCCACTGCCTCTCACATACATACATACATACATACATACATACATACACTGTCTCTCTCATACATACATCCATACACTGCCTCTCTCATATATACATCCATACACTGCCTCTCTCATACATACATACATACATACATACATACACAGCCTCTCTCATAGATCCATACACTGCCTCTCACATACATACATACATACATACATACATACATACATAGCCTCTCTCATACATACATCCATACACTGCCTCTCACATACATACATACATACATACATACATACATACATACACTGTCTCTCTCATACATACATACATACATCCATACATACATACATACATACATACACAGGCTCTCTCATGCATCCATACACTGCCTCTCACTCACATACATACATACATACATACATACATACATAGCCTCTCATACATACAAACATACATACATACATACATAGCCGCTCTCATACATACATCTATACACTGCCTCTCACATACATACATCCACTGCCTCTCACATACATACATCCATACACTGTCTCTCTCATACATACACAGCCTCTCTCATACATACATACATACACACACACACACACGCTCTCTCATACATCCATACACTGCCTCACATACATACATACATACATACATACATACATACATAGCCTCTCTCATACATACAAACATACATACATAGCCTCTCTCATACATACATACATACATACATAGCCTCTCTCATACATACATCTATACACTGCCTCTCACATCCATACATCCACTGCCTCTCACATCCATACACTGTCTCTCTCATACATACATCCATACACTGCCTCTCTCATACACACACACACACACACACACACACGCAGGCTCTCTCATACATCCATACACTGCCTCTCACATACATACATACATACATACATAGCCTCTCTCATACATACAAACATACATACATAGCCTCTCTCATACATACATACATAGCCTCTCTCATACATACATCTATACACTGCCTCTCACATACATACATACATACATACATACATACATCCACTGCCTCTCACATACATACATACATACATCCATACACTGTCTCTCTCATACATACATACATACATACATACATAGCCTCTCACACACATACACTGTCTCTCTCATACATCCATACACAGCCTCTCGCATGCATACATACATACATACATACATACACTGCCTCTCGCATGCATACATACACTGCCTCTTTCATGCATATATGCATCCATACACTGCCTCTCACATACATACATCCACTGCCTCTCACATACATACATACATACATACATACATCCACTGCATCTCACATACATACATACATACATACATCCACTGCCTCTCACATACATACATACATACTTACATACATACATACATATATACACTGTCTCTCTCATACATGTATACATACAAAGCCTCTCTCATACATCCATACACTGCCTCTCGCATGCATGCATACATACATACATACACTGCCTCTTTCATGCATATATACATCCATACACTGCCTCTCACATCCATACATCCACTGCCTCTCACATCCATACACTGTCTCTCTCATACATACATCCATACACTGCCTCTCTCATACACACACACACACACACACACACACACGCTCTCTCATACATCCATACACTGCCTCTCACATACATACATACATACATACATACATAGCCTCTCTCATACATACAAACATACATACATAGCCTCTCTCATACATACATACATACATACATACATACATACATAGCCTCTCTCATACATACATCTATACACTGCCTCTCACATACATACATACATACATACATACATACATCCACTGCCTCTCACATACATACATACATACATCCATACACTGTCTCTCTCATACATACATACATACATACATACATACATAGCCTCTCACACACATACACTGTCTCTCTCATACATCCATACACAGCCTCTCGCATGCATACATACATACATACATACATACATACACTGCCTCTCGCATGCATACATACACTGCCTCTTTCAAGCATATATGCATCCATACACTGCCTCTCACATACATACATCCACTGCCTCTCACATACATACATACATACATACATACATACATACATCCACTGCATCTCACATACATACATACATACATACATCCACTGCCTCTCACATACATACATACATACATATATATATACACTGTCTCTCTCATACATGCATACATACACAGCCTCTCTCATACATCATACACTGCCTCTCGCATGCATACATACATACACTGCCTCTTTCATACATATATACATCCATACACTGCCTCTCATACATACATACATACACTGCCTCTCTCAAACATTCATCCATACACTGCCTCCATACAGACATACATATACATCCATACGCTGCCTCCTTGCGTACATTATACATCCATACACTGCCTCTCTCACACATACATACACTGCATCTCTCATACAAACATACACTGCTTCCACACATACATATATACATCTATACACTGCCTCTATACATATATATATATATATATATATATATATATATACATAGACACACACATATATACATAGACACACATACACACACATCTATACACTGCCCCCATACATACATCCATACACTGCCTCCATCCGTACGTACGTACGTACGTACGTTCATACATATATACATCCATCCATACACTGCCTCTCATACATACATACATATATCCATCCATACACTACCTCTCTCATACATACATACATACATACATACATACATACATATATCCATCCATACACTACCTCTTTCATACATACATACATACATAAATATATCCATACATACATATATCCATCCATACACCACCTTCTCATACATACATACATACATACATACATACATACACTGCCTTCATACATATATCCATCCATCCATCCATATACAGTCTCCATATATACATACTCATACATACATAAATCCAACCCCCCCTCCCCCAGCCAGGGTGAACTTTGGTCACTTCCCCGGGGTGTGACTCCAGGCAGCGGCATCTTACCGCTGGCCAGGGAGCCATGGAGGGAATACTGCTCCATGTTGTTGCCACCATCTCGCGGATCACGATGCTGCCCAGGATAGCACTGCTGCTGCTGGCGGGGAGGCACTGCTCCCGTTTCTGACTTTGGCTACATAGTCCATGATGGACGCTGACACTGGTAAGAGGCGGGCGGCTGCGGATGGCGAGGGGCAGGCGGCTGCGGCTGGAGAGGGGCGGGCGGCTGAGGCTGGCGAGGGGCGGGCGGCTGAGGCTGGCGAGGGGCGGGCGGCTGAGGCTGCGGCTGGCGAGGGGCGGGCGGCTGCAGCCTCTGATCAATTGCCGGCTTTCATCACCCGAAACCCGCAGAGATATATTAAAAAAAAAAAAAAAAAAAAGGTACTGTGGGTTGCAGGGGACATTGTTGGACGCTCATCCCTCATGTTAATGTGCTGACAAAGCGGCGCCCTCCGGTGGCCGGCGCTCTAGGCAGCTGCCTAAAGCTGCCTAATGGTAGCGCCGGCCCTGATTTTGCCCCTGGAACTGCTCATTGTAATCTGGTATCAAATGAACTGGAGTACACTATAATTAGGCTTACCATACTATCCCTTTAAACCAGGGCACTCATGAATGACATAGGTTCTGTGGCTGGCTTCAAGCCTGCATTTCAACTGGTTTTAAGCAGATAAAGAACCTGTGTCATTCATGAGTGTCCTGGGTTAAAGAGATAGTATGGTAAGCCTAACTGTAATGTTAAATAACATGAACTGGAGCACTGTAATGTGGCACAATATGAAGTGGAGGCACTATAGCGTGGCATAATGTAAACTGGGGGCACCTTTATGTGGCATATGACATAGGGGCACTGTATGCCATAATGTGGATTGGAGGGTATTGTGTGGCATAATGTGTACTGGCAGTCCTACAATGTAACATAATGTGAACTAGGGCACTATTATGAGACATAACATTAACAACTGCGGTGAAGACGTGACTCTATAGAAGCATTGGGACAGGGGACCCTTCAAAATGTCGCTATTGGGCCCACAAATTTCTGGCTACGCCCCTTACTGGAGCCTATATATGTCTGGTAGAACACCACAAATACATGAATGTGATTTAAACATCTGTGGAATACTGTGAAAGTAATTTAATCATCTGTGTAATGTTTATGGAGTTTTGAAGCACAGTGTTATTGGGATATACAGTATGAACTCTCTATGGGTAAAAGAAAATAATTTGATGCATTTTATAATCGGAATGTTATTATAAATATTTGAACATCATTGAATATACTAGATGTGATTATTTAGCATCTAATTTTAAGAGTGGTGGCATTTTACAATATTGGAAGTACAGAACTTTGGACGGGACATAATGGAGTCCGAGATCGCTGGAGGTGCAGGATACCGGCCAATCTCGGATGCTTTTTAAAAGGGGTAAGTGATTGCCCCTTTCAAAAAAGTCATTACATTCTGCCATTTGTGTTTTGAACGCTTGGAGATATTCCTTTTATTATTACCATGGATAATATTAAAGCTTCTAGAATAACACAAATCCCACTAATTATTATTTTAGCAGACACTTATTAGGTATTAATTAATTTGTTTTATTAAGGAAGCATGAATGGGTAGAGCAATCCATTAAATATTATGGGGTATATTTACTAAGATTCGTAATTTCCGAAAATAGGTCAAAGTTCAATCACGAATGACATCGACAGTGTAAAACTGCAACTTTTTGAATTGATTACGATGGATTTACTAAGCTGTCGTATTCATATTTTTCTTTGCTTCCGATGTCAATGTCATTCGTTTTTTTTTACCTATTTTTACGGCAGTGATTAGCAAAACACTGCCGTTTTTTTTTTCAATCAATCTCGGCCGGATCTGTGTGATCCGTGCTGGGGTTCTTATTTTTTTTTTTTTTTAATTAAACAATGTAAAATCCCAAAAAAAAATGCGTGGGGTCCCCCCTCCTAAGCATAACCAGCCTCGGGCTCTTTGAGCCGATCCTGGTTGCAGAAATATGGGAAAAAATTGACAGGGGTTCCCCCATATTTAAGCAACCAGCATCGGGCTCTGCGCCTGGTCCTGGTTCCAAAAATACGGGGGACAAAAAGAGTAGGGGTCCCCCGTATTTTTAAAACCAGCACCGGGCTCCACTAGCTGGACAGATAATGCCACAGCCGGGGGTCACTTTTATACAGTGCCCTGCGGCCGTGGCATCAAAAATCCAACTAGTCACCCCTGGCCGGGGTACCCTGGGGGAGTGGGGACCCCTTCAATCAAGGGGTCCCCCCCCCCCAGCCACCCAAGGGCCAGGGGTGAAGCCCGAGGCTGTCCCCCCCCATCCAATGGGCTGCGGATGGGGAGGCTGATAGCCATTTGTGATAATGAAAAGATATTGTTTTTAGTAGCAGTACTACAAGTCCCAGCAAGCCTCCCCCGCATGCTGGTACTTGGAGAACCACAAGTACCAGCATGCGGCGGAAAAACGGGCCCGCTGGTACCTGTAGTACTACCACTAAAAAAATACCCAAAAAAACACAAGACACACACACCGTGAAAGTATAATTATATTACATACATACACACATACATACATACTTACCTTATGTTCTCACGCAGGTCGGTCCTCTTCTCCAGTAGAATCCAAGGGCTACCTGTTGAAGAAATTCTACTCACCAGATCCATGGGTCCAGGCTCCTCGGCAAATCCAGGGTTAATCCACGTACTTGAATAATTAAAAAAAAACGGTGTCCCGACCACGAACTGAAAGGGGACCCATGTTTGCACATGGGTCACCTTCCCACGAATGCCAGAAACCCACTTTGACTTCTGTCTAAGTGGGTTTCTTCAGCCAATCAGGGAGTGCCACGTTGTAGCACTCTCCTGATCAGCTGTGTGCTGCTGTCCTCACTGACAGGCAGCACGCGGCAGTGTTACAATGTAGCGCCTATGCGCTACATTGTAACCAATGATGGGAACTTTCTGCCCTGCGGTTGACCTAAAGTGACGTCACCGCTGAGCAGAAAGTTCCCAGCATTGGTTACAATGGAGCGCGTAGGCACTACATTGTAACACTGCCGTGTGCCGCCTGTCAGTGAGGACAGGAGCACACAGCTGATCAGGAGAGTGCTACAACGTGGCACTCCCTGATTGGCTGAAGAAACCCACTTAGACAGAAGTCAAAGTGGGTTTCTGGCATTCGTGGGAAGGTGACCCATGTGCAAACATGGGTCCCCTTTCAGTTCGTGGTCGGGACACCGTTTTTTTTTTTTATTCAAGTACGTGGATTAACCCTGGATTTGCCGAGGAGCCTGGACCCATGGATCTGGTGAGTAGAATTTCTTCAACAGGTAGCCCTTGGATTCTACTGGAGAAGAGGACCGACCTGCGTGAGAACATAAGGTAAGTATGTATGTATGTATGTGTGTATGTATGTAATAAAATTATACTTTCACGGTGTGTGTGTCTTGTGTTTTTTTGGGTATTTTTTTAGTGGTAGTACTACAGGTACCAGCGGGCCCGTTTTTCCGCCGCATGCTGGTACTTGTGGTTCTCCAAGTACCAGCATGCGGGGGAGGCTTGCTGGGACTTGTAGTACTGCTACTAAAAACAATATCTTTTATTTTACAACAAAGGCTATCAGCCCTCCCATCCGCAGCCCATTGGATGGGGGGGGACAGCCTCGGGCTTCACCCCTGGCCCTTGGGTGGCTGGGGGGGGGACACCCCTTGATTGAAGGGGTTCCCACTCCCCCAGGGTACCCCGGCCAGGGGTGACTAGTTGGATTTTTGATGCCACGGCCGCAGGGCGCTGTATAAAAGTGACCCCCGGCTGTGGCATTATCTGTCCAGCTAGTGGAGCCCGGTGCTGGTTTTAAAAATACGGGGGACCCCTACTCTTTTTGTCCCCCGTATTTTTGGGACCAGGACCAGGCGCAGAGCCCGATGCTGGTTGCTTAAATATGGGGGAACCCCTGTCATTTTTTCCCCCATATTTCTGCAACCAGGATCGGCTCAAAGAGCCCGAGGCTGGTTATGCTTAGGAGGGGGGACCCCACGCAATTTTTTTGGCAAAAATAAGCACTTTCCCACCCCTTCCCACTGATATACATGCACGGATCTCATGGATCCCTGCATGCATCTCAAATCACGGAAAAAAAAAGCAGGTCTGTTTTTTTTTAGGACTTTTTTACGAGTTGTAATTTTTCACGGCAGTGTTTTGTGTTTTTTTGCTTTGCACTTCTTAGTAAATGACCGAGATTCATATCTAAACAGGCGTAATTTGACCGATGGTGTATTCATTCGTAATTTTTTACCTGAACTAGCAAAAAATTACGAATGCCCTCATCACTGCCGTGATTAGTGTTTAGTAAATGACCGAGATTAACCGAGATGACACTTTGAAGAAAAAACGGCATCTCGGTCAAAATCGGGAGCTTAGTAAATATACCCCTATGAGTAAATCATGACTACATATTTTCTCCATCACATGCACTTATGAAATACCTATTTTTCATCTCTATAAATATAGACTCCTATGTCTGCTGAATAGCTAGTGTGGAGAAATAAATGTATGCTACCATATGCTTTATGTTCTAGGCAATTAACACTGGCATTTTCTGTCTTTTGTCAGAGGGGAATTTGGATTTTTTCCAGAATAAGTTAATGCCACTGAATCCAAACCTAATTTAAGGTATGGTACAACAGCTGTTTGCACCTACAGCACCATGTTGCTCAGCTAACCTGCAGGTGAAAATGTTGAGACAAAACAAGATGCAAATTAGCATATTGTGCAGGTGATAGATTCACTTCTTATCTACATTATGCTGGAGGCATATTTTCAAATGAACTGCAAAAATGTACTCCTCGTACATCTATCTATCTATCTATCTATCTATCTATCTATCTATCTATCTATCTCTATTCACCTTGGAATGAGTCCTAGTAACATTTGATATAATTTCACAAACCAATATATAGTGTCACAGGGCATTATATAACAGTATACTTCTATAAAGTTTAATAGAGCATGACAGCTTAAATGATTATAGCGCAGGCAGTCCATGTAGCCTGGGGCACGTTGAACCAATGGAAGGCATAAGCCTATCAATGCTATTAAAATCTTAATAAATGTTTGTAGCTGTATTATATTTTTCTTTTTCAGTTTAAGCAAGCCATCAGTGTCCTTGTACTTTATAAACATAATCTATCTATCTATCTATCTATCTATCTATCTATCTATCTATCTATCTATCTATCTATCTATCTATCTAGGCTTACCACACCTTCCCCTTAAACTGGGACAATTATTAATTACATAACATGTGTAATTCGTTAGTGTCCCGGTTTCAAGGGATAGCGTGATAACTATATATATATATATATATATATATATAGAGAGAGAGAGAGAGAGAGAGAGAGAGAGAGAGAGAGAGAGAGTAAATGAAGAAAGCGGCACTCGGAGGCTGAATCAGTCACAGTGTATTTCACACTCAGTGAACCAACGTTTCGGGGTCATTACACCCCTTTGTCAAGGTGAACAGTAACACATAAAACATAGAACATACCTTAAATACCGAAGAATCCCGCCTTGTGTCTCACGCCCGCCCAGCCGCACGTGTCTCGACTTCTCTTCCGGCTCCCTACTGCTGACGTCATCCAATGTGCATCTGGTTGTCATGACAACCATTGACGCTGACCGGCCGGGCTGCGGCGCTTTGTGATACAAGTGAGAGAGTGTAACAAACTTACAGATCCCCATAACCGCATAAAAAGAACAGAACTAATCCTGACTAATAAAAGATTGCTGAGATGACAGCTAGGGTATACCCAGGAACTGTTTAAAGAGACCGCAATCCCATCTGAACCAAGAGGGCACAATTAATGATATGACATCAAAAAGTGATTTACAAATGGCTTAATTCTCTCTAATATGAAAAACCTACTTAACATTAAAGCTCCTACGAACGATATATACCATGTGATTAATCTACATCATATATTTAAAAACCATGATATTTATAAGAAAACCATGATCTTTGCAAAATATCGTAGTGAAACTAATACTACTCCTAGCTGTCACCTCTATACAACAATAACAAACAGGGTTAATGCAAGCCTAAGACTAGGAGGCCCTTATATAAAGATGTTCCAGCTCAATTTCTCATTAAGGCCGTTTGGATTAGTGGTATTAAGTTCAAAAATCCATTTTGCTTCAAGCTGTAAGAGCCTTCCGTCTCTGTCACCTTCTCTAATATGTTTGGGAACGTGATCAATGATAAGATGTCGAAGATCCTTCATGGTGTGTTTTGCCGCCACGAAATGTCTCGCTACTGGCTGGTCCGAATCTTTACCAAGCAGTGCCTGTTTGATGGCAGAGCGGTGAGGAGCCATTCTCTCTCTTAGGGTTCTAAGTGATTTTACTACATAATGTAGCCCACACGGACACTTTATGAGGTAAATGATATGTGTGGTGGTACATGTAAGAACAAAGTTACTCCTGTAGGATTTGTCCCGATTAGGGTTCTTAAAACTGGAACTATCATGTTTTCACAGGTTGTACATTTGATGCATTTATAGCATCCTTGTTTTTTTACCCAAAAAGGTGGTATTTGCTGTTTTCTGTTTGGAAACGCGTGATGTCCGTGTGTACTACTTGATCTTTAATATTCCTACCACATGAATAACACATCATTAGTCGTTTACTATTGAATGACGACAACGATTGATCAAAGGCCACAATAGGCCACAAAGCTCTGGTTGCTCTCTGCACAACAGGACTAGATGTATTATATCTGGAAACAAAAGGAATGACTGGTTTCTGTTGTCGAACAGTTGGAGTCAAAAGTGTCTCTCTTGGTGTCTGCATAACCTCCATCTTTTGTTTCAAGAGAAGTTGCCGATCATAACCTCTTTCCAAAAATTTTAATACCATATTATCCAACTCTTTTTCAAGTGTGTCACGATCACTAACAATGCGTGAAACCCTGATCATTTGGGATCGGGGTAGACCCTCCTTGAGAGACTTCGGATGGTATCTGTTGGCTATAAGAAGGGTGTTCCTATCAGTTGGTTTACAGTAAAGACCTGTGTGGAGCTTCCCTTCGTGAATGGATACTTGAACATCTAAATAGTTTAAAGCGCTAGTGCTGGTTTGAAAGGTGTATTTGATGCTAGACAACCTAGAATTAATGGTGTGCATGAGCTGTTTGAACCGCTCTATGCCCCCCGTCCATAAGATGAACAAATCATCTATAAAGCGAGTAAACAGTAGGATATGGCTGGAAATAGACATGTCGCCAAAAAATAAGTCTTCCTCCTCTTTAAACATAAACACGTTGGCGAACGATGGGGAGACATTGCTCCCAATCGCACACCCTGTCTTCTGATGGTAAAATTTACCGTTAAAAAAGTTAAAAAAAAAAATCCAGGGTCATCCGGAGAAGTTCCATAAATAATGAAATGTCTAGAGCTTCCATATTCTCTGATTTCAGAAAGTCCTCCATAGCCTCCAGTCCTGCCTTATGAGGTATACTCATGTAGAGGCTGATGACATCCACCACACAGATTATAGTGTCTGCTGGGACATGCGTGATCTTTCTGAGACGGTTTAAGAAACTTGTGGTATCTTTAATAAAGTGCTTGTGCTTGAGGATCAAAGGCTGTAGAATTCTGTCCAGGAAAATTGACACGGGTTGAAAAATTGATTCTCTTGCGGCAATAAGAGGCCTACCCGGCGGTGTCTGAGGGTTTTTGTGGATATTAGGAACCATAAAAAACAAAGGAACTAAAGGATGTTCCTGTGTTAGTGTTTTATGTAATTTCTGCGTCAGTTTGCCACTTTGTATAGCTTCATCCAAGGTGCTTTTAAGTGCTGTTTGGAACTCCAAATTTGGATCACCATCTAGTTCCTCGTAAGTAGTAACATCTGCCAACTGGCTTTGGATTTCATTGATATAATAATCCAGATCTAGAATCACCACTCCTCCCCCTTTGGCCGCCGGGCGGATGACAATGTCTTTATATTCTCCCAACTGTTTCAATGCTATCCACTCGGCCCTGGACATGTTTCAATGAACTGGTGATGAAGCTATGGCCGCGTTGTACTTCTTAATAGAGTCTGCCATCAATCTTGAAAAGGACTTGATGGAGGCGTTTGTGGAAGTAGCGTCAAAGGAGGATTTGAGTCGATGGTTCAAAAAACTTTGGTGCTGCACATCTAAACTGGAGACGGATGGTGCTCCTCCCGGAGTGTGTTGGAAGAATTCTTGGCGTCTAAGTTTTCGCGAAAATTGGTGCAGTTCAATGTGCCATCTGAAATCGTTAAAGGGGTTAGTGGGAACAAAAGTGAGTCCTTTTTCTAGTACACTCTGTTCAGCTTCAGAGAATACTCTTTAGGAGAGATTATACATCAGAGTTTTCTGCTTGTTGAGGCACCTCTGGTCCCGCGTACATTGGCCGCCCCTGCGGGTGGCCGGCCTCTTCTTCCTTTTTCTTTTGGGGTTACCAAAGGTGCCCCTAAAGGGACACTGTTCTCCTGTGGAGGGTCTTCTGAATCAACTGGGCCAAATTCACTGTTACTATTGGAGGTGCCCGCCGCGCTCTGTTGCATCTCTCCTTTTGCGCCAGCTGTGTTTACTCCTATGGTTGTATGTTTTAGAAGATGGTGTGTCCTCTCCCATCAACCATCTGTAGACTCTATCATAATCCTCCTTCACTATGTGCTGCTTGTTATGTTTAAACTTCACCAAATCGCTTCTATATTTATCAATTTGATGTTGTAATTTTGTCATCCACTCCTTATGGCTGGCCTTTGTAGTGTCATTTTGTGGGTACTTTCAATGTTAAAGATTTTCTCTCGGGTAATGCCCAGCTCCTTTCCTGCTTCCTCCACGACCTGCAGCATCAGGTCCAGACTATACTTATTTAGGATACCAATCCATTTTCTACAGAAGTCTGGACTATGTCTGCCTATGGTGGGCACATTTCTAACGCGGAAACCTCGTGGTACCATTTTCTGACTGTGATAATCCAAGGTATATATCGTTCGTAGGAGCTTTAATGTTAAGTAGGTTTTTCATATTAGAGAGAATTTAATTATTTGTAAATCACTTTTTGATGTCATATCATTAATTGTGCCCTCTTGGTTCAGATGGGATTGCGGTCTCTTTAAACAGTTCCTGGGTATACCCTAGCTGTCATCTCAGCAATCTTTTATTAGTCAGGGTTAGTTCTGTTCTTTTTATGTGGTGATGGGGATCTGTAAGTTTGTTACACTCTCTCACTTATATCACACAGCGCCGCAGCCCGGCCGGTCAGCATCAATGGTTGTCATGACAACCAGACACACATTGGATGACGTCAGCAGTAGGGAGCCAGAAGAGAAGTCGAGACGCGTGCGGCTGGGCGGGCGTGAGACACAAGGCGGGATTCTTCCGTATTTAAGGTATGTTCTATGTTTTATGTGTTACTGTTAGAGATGAGCGGGTTCGGTTCCTCGGGATCCGAACCCCCCCGAACTTCACCCATTTTACACGGTTCCGAGGCAGACTCGAATCTTCCCGCCTTGCTCGGTTAACCTGAGCGCGCCCGAACGTCATCATCCCGCTGTCGTATTCTCGCGAGATTCGTATTCTATATAAGGAGCCGCGCGTCACCACCATTTTCACTCGTGCATTGGAGATGATAGGGAGAGGACGTGCAGCTCAGTTTCTGTGTTTGCAAATATCTGTGCTCAGTGTGCTGAAAATATCTACGTTCTCTGCCTGAAAAACGTTCCATATCTGTGCTCAGTGTGCTTTATTGTGGGGACTGGGGACTACCATTATTATATAGTAGGAGGACAGTGCAGAGTTTTGCTGACCAGTAACCACCGTTTTATACGTTCTCTGCCTGAAAAACGATCCATATCTGTGCTGCATTGTAGTATATAGTAGGAGGACAGTGCAGAATTTTGCTGACCAGTGACCACCAGTATTATATCAGTACGGTACAGTAGTTCACTGCTCTACCTACCTCTGTGTCATCAAGTATGCTATCCATCCATACCTGTGGTGCATTTTAGTTGGTGTGCGCAGCATATATAGTAGGAGTACAGTGCATAATTTTGCTGACCACCAGTATATAATATATAGCAGTACGGTACAGTAGGCCACTGCACTACCTACCTCTGTGTCATCAAATATACTATCCATCCATACCTGTGGTGCATTTTAGTTGTGCGCAGTATATATTATAGGAGTACAGTGCATAATTTTGCTGACCACCAGTATATAATATATAGCAGTACGGTACAGTAGGCCACTGCTCTACCTACCTCTGTGTCGTCAAGTATACTATCCATCCATACCTGTGGTGCATTTTAGTTGTGCGCAGTATATATAATAGGAGGACAGTGAAATAATTTTTCTGACCACCAGTATATAATATATAGCGGTACGGTACAGTAGGCCACTGCTCTACCTACCTCTGTGTCGTCAAGTATACTATCCATCCATACCTGTGGTGCATTTTAGTTGTTGTGCGCAGTAGTAGGAGGACAGTGCATAATTTTGCTGACCACCAGTATATACTATATAGCAGTACGGTACAGTAGGCCACTGCTCTACCTACCTCTGTGTCGTCAATTATACTATCCATCCATACCTGTGGTGCATTTTAGTTGTTGTGTGCAGTAGTAGGAGGACAGTGCATAATTTTGCTGACCACCAGTATATAATATATAGCAGTACGGTACAGTAGGCCACTGCTCTTCCTACCTCTGTGTCTTCAAGTATACTATCCATCCATACCTGTGGTGCATTTTAGTTGTGCGCAGTATATATAATAGGAGGACAGTGCATAATTTTTCTGACCACCAGTATATAATATATAGCGGTACGGTACAGTAGGCAACTGCTCTACCTACCTCTGTGTCGTCAAGTTTACTATCCATCCATACCTGTGGTTCATTTTAGTTGTTGTGCGCAGTAGTAGGAGGACAGTGCATAATTTTGCTGACCACCAGTATATAATATATAGCGGTACGGTACAGTAGGCCACTGCTCTACCTACCTCTGTGTCGTCAAGTTTACTATCCATCCATACCTGTAGTGCATTTTAGTTGTTGTGTGCAGTAGTAGGAGGACAGTGCATAATTTTGCTGACCACCAGTATATAATATATAGCAGTACGGTACAGTAGGCCACTGCTCTACCTACCTCTGTGTCGTCAAGTATACTATCCATCCATACCTGTGGTGCATTTTAGTTGTGCGCAGTATATATTGTAGGAGTATAGTGCATAATTTTGCTGACCACCAGTATATAATATATAGCAGTACTGTACAGTAGGCCACTGCTCTACCTACCTCTGTGTCGTCAAGTATACTATCCATCCATACCTGTGGTGCATTTTAGTTGTGCGCAGTATATATATTATAAGAGGACAGTGCATAATTTTGCTGACCACCAGTATATAATATATAGCAGTACGGTACAGTAGGCCACTGCTCTACCTACCTCTGTGTCGTCAAGTATACTATCCATCCATACCTGTGGTGCATTTTAGTTGTTGTGCGCAGTAGTAAGAGGACAGTGCATAATTTTGCTGACCACCAGTATATAATATATAGCAGTACAGTACAGTAGTCCACTGCTCTACCTACCTCTGTGTCGTCAAGTATACTATCCATCCATACCTGTGGTGCATTTTAGTTGTGTGCAGTATATATAGTAGGAGGACAGTGCATCATTTTGCTGACCACCAGTATATAATATATAGCAGTACGGTACAGTAGGCCATTGCTATTGATATATTACTGGCATATAATACCACACATTAAAAAATAAAGAACAAAAATGTGGAGGGTAAATAGGGAAAGATCAAGATCCACTTCCACCTCGTGCTGAAGCTGCTGCCACTAGTCATGGCCGAGACGATGAAATGCCATCAATGTCATCTGCCAAGGCCGATGCCCAATGTCATAGTAGAGAGCATGTAAAATCCAAAAAACAAAAGTTCAGTAAAATGACCCAAAAATCAAAATTAAAAGCGTCTGATGAGAAGCGTATACTTGCTAATATGCCATTTACGACACGGAGTGGCAAGGAACGGCTGAGGCCCTGTCCTATGTTCATTGCTAGTGGTTCAGCTTCACATGAGGATGGAAGCACTCATCCTCTCGCTAGAAAAATGAAAAGACTTAATCTGGCAAAAGCACAGCAAAGAACTGTGCGTTTTTCTAAATCACAAATCCCCAAGGAGAGTCCAATTGTGTCGGTTGCAATACCTGACCTTCCCAACACTGGACGGGAAGAGGTGGCGCCTTCCACCATTTGCACGCCCCCTGCAAGTGCTGGAAGGAGCACCCGCAGTCAAGTTCCTTATAGTCAAATTGAAGATGTCACTGTTGAAGTACACCAGGATGAGGATATGGGTGTTGCTGGCGCTGGGGAGGAAATTGACAAGGAGGATTCTGATGGAGAGGTGGTTTGTTTAAGTCAGGTACCCGCGGAGACACCTGTTGTCCGTGGGATGAATATTGCCATTAACATGCCTGGTCAAATTACAAAAAAAAATCACCTCTTCGGTGTGGAATTATTTTAACAGAAATGCGGACAACAGGTGTCAAACCATGTGTTGCCTTTATCAAGCTGTAATAAGTAGGGTTAAGGACGTTAACCACCTATGAACATCCTCCCTTATACGTCACCTGGAGCGCATTCATCAGAAGTCATTGACAAGTTTAAAAACTTTGGGTGACAGCGCAAGCAGTCCACTGACAACTAAATCCCTTCCTCTTGTAACCAAGCTCCTGCAAACCACACCACCAGCTCCCTCAGTGTCAATTTCCTCCTTACACAGGAAAGCCAATAGTCCTGCAGGCCATGTCACTGTCAAGTCTGAAGAGTCCTCTCCTGCCTGGGATTCCACCGATGCATCCTTGAGTGTAACATCTATTGCTGCTGGCACTGCTGTTGTTGCTGCTGGGAGTTGATCATCCTAGAGGGAAAGTCGGAAAACCACTTGTACTACTTCCAGTAAGCAATTGACTGTCCATCAGTCCTTTGCGAGGAAGATGAAATATCACAGCAGTCATCCTGCTGCAAAGCGGATAACTCAGGTCTTGGCAGCTTCGGTGGTTTTAAACGTGTGTCCGGTATCCAGCGTTAATTCACATGGAACTAGAGAATTTCTTGAGGTAGTGTGTCCCCGGTACCAAATACCATCTAGGTTCCATTTCTCTAGGCAGGCGATACCGAGAATGTACACAGATGTCAGAAAAAGAGTCACCAGTGTCCTAAAAAATGCAGTTGTACCCAATGTCCACTTAACCACGGACATGTGGACAAGTGGAGCAGGGCAGACTCAGGACTATATGACTGTGACAGCCCACTGGGTAGATGTATTGCCTCCCGCAGCAAGAACAGCAGCGGCGGCACCAGTAGCAGCATCTCGCAAACGCCAACTCGTTCCTAGGCTGGCTACGCTTTGTATCACCGCTTTCCAGAAGAGGCACACAGCTGACAACCTCTTACGGAAACTGAGGAACATCATCGCAGAATGGCTTACCCCAATTGGACTCTCCTGGGGATTTGTGACATCGGACAACGCCACCAATATTGTGCATGCATAACATGTGGGCAAATTTCAGCACGTCCCATGTTTTGCACATACATTGAATTTGGTGGTGCAGAATTATTTAAAAAACGACAGGGGCGTGCAAGAGATGCTGTCGGTGGCCCGAAGAATTGTGGGCCACTTTCGGCATTCAGCCACCGCGTGCCAAAGACTGGAGCACCAGCAAACACTCCTGAACCTGCACAGCCATCATCTGAAGCAAGAGGTGGTAACGAGGTGAAATTCAACCCTCTATATGCTTCAGAGGACGGAGGAGCAGCAAAAGGCCAGTCAAGCCTATACAGCTACCTACGATACAGGCAAAGGAGGGGGAATGCACCTGACTCAAGCGCAGTGGAGAATGATTTCAACGTTGTGCAAGGTTCTGCAACCCTTTGAACTTGCCACACGTGAAGTCAGTTCAGACACTGCCAGCCTGAGTCAGGTCATTCCCCTCATCAGGCTTTTGCAGAAGAAGCTGGAGAGACTGAAGGAGGAGCTAAAACAGAGCGATTCCGCTAGGCATGTGGGACTTGTGGATGGAGCCCTTAATTCGCTTAACCAGGATTCACGGGTGGTCAATCTGTTGAAATCAGAGCACTACATTTTGGCCACCGTGTTCGATCCTAGATTTAAAACCTATGTTGTATTTCTCTTTCCGGCAGACACAAGTCTGCAGAGGTTCAAAGACCTGCTGGTGAGAAAATTGTCAAGTCAAGCGAAACGTGACTCGTCAACAGCTGCTCCTTCACATTCTCCCGCAACTGGGGCTGAGAGGAAAAGGCTAAGAATTCCTAGCCCACCCGCTGGCGGTGATGCAGGGCAGTCTAGAGCTAGTGCGGACATCTGGTCCGGACTGAAGGACCTTCCAACGATTACTGACATGTCGTCTACTGTCACTGCATATGATTCTGTCACCATTGAAAGAATGGTGGAGGATTATATGAGTGACCGCATCCAAGTAGGCACATCAGACAGTCTGTACATATACTGGCAGGAGAAAGAAGCAATTTGGAGGCCCTTGCACAAACTGGCTTTATTTTACCTAGGTTGCCACCCCTCCAGTGTGTACTCTGAAAGAGTGTTTAGTGCAGCTGGTCACCTTGTCAGCAATCGGCGTACGAGGTTACTTCCACAAAATGTGGAGAAGATGATGTTCATCAAAATGAATTATAATCAATTCCTCCGTGGAGACATTCACCAGCAGCAATTGCCTCCAGAAAGTACACAGGGACCAGAGATGGTGGATTCCAGTGGGGACGAATTAATAATCTGTGAGGAGGAGGATGTACACAGTGAAAGTGGTGAGGAATCGGACGATGAGGAGGAGGTGGACATCTTGCCTCTGTAGAGCCAGTTTGTGCAAGGAGAAATTGATTGCTTCTTTTTTGGTGGGGGCCCAAACCAACCAGTCATTTCAGTCACAGTCGTGTGGCAGACCCTGTCGCTGTAATGATGGGATTGTTAAAGTGTGCATGTGTTATGATTCCCAGCACTCCTGACCAGAGGAGATCTTATGACAATGACCAGAGCGCTGGAATGGAATGCTGGTAACGGGAGCAGGAAAGACTAGTTGCCCCTGGCGCCCTAACTCTATTGTCTCACCCGTGCTATCGGAAATCCCTTGCGAGACTATGGTTTCTTGAGCCCTTGGCAGCCACGTTTGAAGGGCGGATTATGTCTGCCCAACTCCGGTGCCCCCCTGTCTTAATGAGAGACAAAGGGAAATCCGAGGCAGGATGATAACAAGAGGACCTCTGACTGACAACAGGCCAGGGGCAACAAGCTAACTAGCAAAGACCTGAAGTATGTGCGGAAAAACCGCCAGGGAAAAGGACAACCAAAAATCCACTTGTCCAATACTCATACCCAGCACCGCCGGATACCAGAGTGGACCTGTGGAAGCGGAACCCTCCGCAAAATGCTCCAAAACACAAATAATAAATGGTAAAGCGGCCAAGCCGCAACACAAGGCAAAGCCGCGACTCACGAACACCACTGGATGTTAAACGGTGATCAGTCAGGACTCCAGGAACAAGATGACAACTTCCGAGTACAGGACTACTGGAGACTGGAACGACCGGATACAGCAAGACTGGAAACAGACTCTCAGCAAACAAGGACAGCATGCAGGAAGCTATTACCGGCGTCTGTGAGAAGCCCTGAGAGTGCATATAAACAGGAGTCCTCCAATCAGCTGCTGACAGGGCTGATTACATAAATGCCATGCAGCTGCCTTGCTGCACGGCCAGGAAACAGGTGCACAATCATTTTAACTGGACCCAGCAACGGGGAACGCGGTCCGCCAGTGGCGTCCCCGTTGCTAGGGTCCGTGCGGCTCAGTGCGCCCGGCGTCTAGCGTTGCCAGGGAGCCGGCGGCTGTACGCGTACGGCGTCCCTGGTTGCTAGGCGCCGGGCCGCACCGACGAGCGGACCCCGGAGCCTAACAGTACCCCCCCCCCCTTGAGGAGGGGTCAAGGAACCCCTAAAGCCAGGCTTCCGAGGAAATTCCCGAAAAAATGCACTCTTGAGCCTCTGGGCATGAAGATCCTTGTCCAGGACCCAAGACCTTTCCTCTGGACCATAGCCTCTCCAGTGAACCAGAAAATAAAGCCTGCCCCGGGACAAATTGGAATCGAGAACCTTCTCCACCAGGAACTCCTGTTGTCCCTGTACATCCACTGGAGATCTTCCCTTAGAGATCTTCCCTGAGAGATCTTCCGAGGAAATCTACCGGAAGAAACGTATGGTTTCAACAGGGAGCAATGAAACGTATTTCCAATCCGGAGAGATCTTGGTAAATGTAACCGGAAAGCAACTGGGTTGACTTTTTTAATAATATGAAATGGTCCAATAAATTTGGGTCCCAATCTAGCCGAGGATTGTCGAAGTCTAATGTTACGAGTCGACAACCATACCCTATCTCCCACCTTAAAAGTGCAAGGACGTCGGAGCCTGTCAGAAATTTTTTTCTCTTGAAAGGCCGCTTTTCTGAGAGCAAGGTGCACTTTTTTCCAAATGGCTCTGAGATGGGAGGTTAAGGTTAGCGAGGAAACTGAGGAATGTTGAAAAAAAGAATTAGCTCTGGGGTGAAAACCAAAAACTGAAAAGAATGGAGACACATTAGTGGAGGAATGACAAGAATTATTGTAAGCAAACTCCGCCAATGGAAGAAACTCGGACCAATCATTCTGGAGTTTGGCTGAGTACAAACGCAAATACTGTTTCAATGATTGGTTAACTCGCTCGATTTGCCCGTTGGATTGGGGGTGGTAACCGGATGTTAATGACAATTTCATCTTTAATGAAGCACAAAAACACTTCCAGAATTGTGCAATGAATTGTGGACCCCGATCAGAAACAATATCAGTGGGCAACCCATGAAGTCTGAAAACATGGCGGAGAAACAAAACTGCCAATCCTTGGGCAGATGGCAGTCGGGGAAGAGCAATGAAATGAGCCATCTTGCTAAAACGGTCCACTACCACCCATATGACTCGGAATCCGGCTGAAAGGGGAAGGTCTACCACAAAATCCATGGAAATATGAGACCATGGCCTGAGGGGGACATTTAAGGGCATAAGTTGCCCGATAGGCAAGGAACGGGGAACCTTATGCTGTGCACAAACCTGACATGAAAAAACAAACTCCTTAACGTCTTTAGAAAGACCAGGCCACCATACTTAGTGGGAGACTAACTCCAAAGTCTTAGAGATCCCCGGATGCCCGGAAACTTTGTTATCATGGAACTCAGTCAAAACAGTAGCTCTCAAAAACTCAGGGACGTAAAGACGACCAGCAGGAGTATTTCCAGGAGCTTGGTGTTGAAGCTGTTTTAACTGGGTAAATAAATCTTGTGTGAGGCCTGCCCAAATGACTGAAGATGGAAGTATGGGAGTAACAGGACTGTTATTGTGAACCGGAAGAAAACTGCGTGACAGGGCATCCGCCTTGGTATTCTTGGAACCTGGCCTGAAAGTGATAATAAATTTGAAACGAATAAAGAATAAAGCCCAACGAGCCTGCCGGGCATTCAGCCGCTTAGCTGATTCGATGTATTGCAGGTTTTTATGGTCAGTCAATACTGAAATAGTATGTGTTGCTCCCTCCAGCCAATGCCTCCACTCCTCGAAAGCCCATTTTATTGCCAGTAACTCACGGTTACCAACGTCATAGTTGGATTCAGCGGAGGAGAATTTCCTGGACATAAAGGCACAAGGATGTAGTTCCAGAGACTCCGGATCCTTTTGAGATAGGATAGCCCCCACTCCAACCTCCGAGGCATCAACCTCCACAACGAAGGGCAATTCTGGATTGGGATGTCTGAGGACTGGAGCCGAGACAAAAGCTTGTTTCAGGGCCCGAAAGGACAGCTCAGCTTCACGCGACCAGTTGGTAGGATCCGCTCCTTTCTTTGTCAGAGCCACAATGGGAGCAACCAGGTCGGAAAAAGAATGATTCGCAAACCCTAAAAAGCGCTGAATTGCTTTTAAATTGGTGGGTTGCGCCCAACTAAGGATGGCCTGGAGCTTCTTAGGTTCCATGAAAAATCCCCGAGGGGAAATAATGTACCCTAAAAAAGATACCTCCGTGACATGAAACTCACATTTCTCCAGCTTGGCATATAGATGATTCTCACATAACTTTTGAAGAACCTGACGCACCTGGGTAACATGTTGTTCAATTGAGTCAGAATAAATCAGGATGTCGTCTAAGTAAACGACCACGAATTTCCTTAGGAAGTCACGGAGCACATCGTTAATGAGGTCCTGGAAAACTGCTGGAGCGTTAGACAAGCCGAACGGCATCACCAGGTACTCGTAGTGACCCGACTGAGTACTGAAGGCCGTCTTCCACTCATCTCCAGACTTGATTCGGATGAGATTATACGCTCCTCTTAGGTCAATTTTAGAAAAAATCGCAGCCGAACGCAGCTGATCAAAGAGGACAGAAATCAGCGGCAGAGGATAAGTATTTTTTTACTGAGATTTTATTCAGGGCTCTAAAGTCAATGCAAGGTCTAAGCGAGCCATCCTTTTTCTCCACAAAGAAGAAGCCTGCACTTAAAGGAGATTTTGATGGCCTAATAAATCCTTTCCCTAGGCTCTCCTTAACATAATCATTCATGGCCGCAGTTTCTGGCCCGGATAAAGCATATAACCTTCCCTTTGGCAATGCGGCACCAGGAATTAGCTCAATAGCACAATCATAAGGCCGATGTGGAGGCAGAATGTCTGCATTGCCCTTGGAGAACACATCAGCAAACTCTTGGTATTCCACGGGAATGAGTTCAGGAATGGCAGCTGCTATTCTGACTGGAAACGTAATACATTCCTTATCACAGAAGGTACCCCATTGTGAAATCTCCCCCGACCGCCAATCAATGGTGGGATTATGAAAGGCCAGCCAAGGGTGACCCAGAACCACTGGAACTTCTGGGCAATGGGTAAGGAAGAACTCGATTTTTTCAGAATGAAGAGCTCCTACCGTAAGTAGTACAGGGGGTGTACAGAGGGAAATAACCCCATTGGACAGTGGACTCCCATCTAAGCCATGCATGGTGACACACCTACCCAAAGATAACTGAGGAATGCCTAAGGCCTTAGCCCAAGTTAAATCCATAAAGTTTCCTGCAGCTCCACTGTCAACAAAAGCCAACACCGAAGAACTGAGGCTGCCAAAGGAAACTTTAGCTGGGATTAAAAGGGAGTTATTCGAGGAGATAAGCTGCAGACCTAGGTGAACCCCCTCACAATTCACCTGGTCGAGGCGTTTCCCGACTTGTTCGGACAATTACGAGCAAAATGTCCCTTACCCCCACAGTACAAACAAAGACCAGAGTTTTGCCTTCTGGCTCTTTCTTCAGGAGACAGCCGGGAGAGACCCATCTGCATGGGCTCCTCTACGTCCTCAGGAATGGAATATACACATGGAGTTGACCTGACAGGTGCTCCTTTTTCAGCCCTCCGCTCTCTGAGACGACGATCAATCTTTATAGAAAGCTCCATGAATTTATCGAGAGTCTCAGGAGCGGGATACTGAAGGAGACTGTCTTTTATAGACTCTGATAAGCTGAGGCGAAACTGACTGCGCAGGGCTGGGTCATTCCAGCCACAGTCGTTCGACCAACGGCGAAACTCCGTACAATAAACCTCTGCAGGATTCCTACCCTTTCTCAGCGGATGCCTCTCTATCAGGGTCATCATACAATAGCCCTAAAGACCCAAAAAAGGCGTCTACTGACAACAAGGCCGGATCCTCTGCTTTTAAACCAAATGCCCAGGTCTGAGGATCCCCCTGGAGCAAAGAAATAATAATCCCAACCCGCTGAGATTCAGTACCCGAGGAGATCAGTCTTAAACGAAAATAAAGTTTACAGGATTCTTTAAAATTAAAAACTCTTTCCTATCACCAGAAAAACGGTCAGGCAAATGCATCTTTGGTTCAGGGATTACCTTCGGGGAAGTTCGCAAAAGATCTTCCTGCGACTTCACCCGAAGGGAAAGATCCTGAACCATCTGAGTAAGTTCTTGAATCTGGCTGACTAAGAGCTGACCTGGATTTGGCCCTAAACCTGTTGGATTCATGAGGCCGATAAACTCTTACAAAACTGAATGAGAAAAAAATTAAACCCCGTTTAATTTTAAGTTTTGGTATGGCCGGTAATAATGTTATGATTCCCAGCACTCCTGACCAGAGGAGATCTTATGACAATGACCAGAGCGCTGGAATGGAATGCTGGTAACGGGAGCAGGAAAGACTAGTTGCCCCTGGCGCCCTAACTCTATTGTCTCACCCGTGCTATCGGAAATCCCTTGCGAGACTATGGTTTCTTGAGCCCTTGGCAGCCACGTTTGAAGGGCGGATTATGTCTGCCCAACTCCGGTGCCCCCCGGTCTTAATGAGAGACAAAGGGAAATCCGAGGCAGGATGATAACAAGAGGACCTCTGACTGACAATAGGCCAGGGGCAACAAGCTAACTAGCAAAGACCTGAAGTATGTGCGGAAAAACCGCCAGGGAAAAGGACAACCAAAAATCCACTTGTCCAATACTCCTACCCAGCACCGCCGGATACCAGAGTGGACCTGTGGAAGCGGAACCCTCCGCAAAATGCTCCAAAACACAAATAATAAATGGTAAAGCGGTCAAGCCGCAACACACGGCAAAGCTGCGACTCACGAACACCACTGGATGTTAAACGGTGATCAGTCAGGACTCCAGGAACAAGATGACAACTTCCGAGTACAGGACTACTGGAGACTGGAACGACCGGATACAGCAAGACTGGAAACAGACTCTCAGCAAACAAGGACAGCATGCAGGAAGCTATTACCGGCGTCTGTGAGAAGCCCTGAGAGTGCATATAAACAGGAGTCCTCCAATCAGCTGCTGACAGGGCTGATTACATAAATGCTGTGCAGCTGCCTTGCTGCACGGCCAGGAAACAGGTGCACAATCATTTTAACTGGACCCAGCAACGGGGAACGCGGTCCGCCAGTGGCGTCCCCGTTGCTAGGGTCCGTGCGGCTCAGTGCGCCCGGCGTCTAGCGTTGCCAGGGAGCCGGCGGCTGTACGCGTACGGCGTCCCTGGTTGCTAGGCGCCGGGCCGCACCGACGAGCGGACCCCGGCGCCTAACAGCATGTCCTTTTTATACAACATAAGGGTGGGTGGGAGGGCCCAAGGACAATTCCATCTTGAAACTCTTTTTTCTTTAATTTATCTTTGCATCATGTGCTGTTTGGGGACTATTTTTTAAATCTGCCATCCTGTCTAACACTGCAGTGCCACTCCTAGATGGGCCAGGTGTTTGTGTCGGCCACTTGGGTCGCTTAGCTTAGTCATCCAGCGACCTCGGTGCAAATTTTAGGACTAAAAATAATATTGTGAGGTGTTCAGAATAGACTGGAAATGAGTGGAAATTATGGTTATTGAGGTTAATAATACTATGGGATCAAAATGACCCCCAAATTCTATGATTTAAGCTGTTTTTGAGGGTTTTTTTAAAAAAACACCCGAATCCAAAACACACCCAAATCCGACAAAAAATTTTCATGGAGGTTTTGCCAAAACGCGTCCGAATCCAAAACACGGCCGTGGAACCGAATCCAAAACCAAAACACAAAACCCGAAAAATTTCCGGTGCACATCTCTAGTTACTGTTCACCTTGACAAAGGGGTGTAAAGACCCCGAAACGTTGGTTCACTGAGTGTGAAATACACTTTGACTGATTCAGCCTCTGCGTGCCGCTTTCTTCATTTACTCTATGCTAACTGTGACAGAGGGCACTGGAGCACAATTGCTTTATGCGGGGGAGTGCCTGTCCATTACACATATATATATATATATATATATATATATATATAGTACTCTCTATCTCTCTCTCACTCTATCTCTATCTGTATATATATATATATATATATATATATGTATATATATATATACTGAATATATATTTAACCAGCACTGCTGGCACTCATCTCTGTGAGACAACTGGTCCGGGTGCCTGAATTGTAATAATGCATACCAATCCAGTAGAAAAACAGCACACAGAGGACAAAATATAATTGCATAATGACGGTGTATTCAGAGGTCAATGTTTTAGGGCCTCAGCCCCTTCGTCGGGACACACCAACAGCTCAACACAAATAAAGAAATCTTACCACATTAAATAATCCCTGCACAGCGTGATTTTCCTACTGTCACCATCCACCTGTGTTCCACCCACCTTGCTTGCCATCCACGACCAGGGACACTGCTGAGACACCACAACCACCAGAACTGTGGAGATAGCATAACAACGAAACCATAAAACTATTTTTAACACAACACTTTTTGCACCTGTTGCAATGAACTGGTATTATTATATACCATTCTCACTCTTTGGATATTGGATTGGCTATAGACATTTTACATTACTGTACTTTACCTAGACAGTGTTTCTCTTTTTTATATGCTGAACTGATACATCTGGCTTACATCAATTTCAAACATGGTTTTAACCCCTCAAGTGCCAGCATTACAAGACATGGCAAGTTGCCAGAATTTTATTGTACCAGCAGGAGAGACTTTTAACTCAGGACAGATCGAAGGGCTTTTGTTCAAAGAGGTGGTGACTATCACTGATCCACAACATAATATGGATGACATTTACCATCAGCTGTTCAAACTGAAGTGTCGTGAAATGGATTACAGGTTGAGTATCCCTTATCCAAAATGCTTGGGACCAGAAGTATTTTGGATATCGGATTTTTCTATACTTTGGAATAATTGCATACCATAATGAGATATCATGGCGATGGGACCTAAGTCTAAGCACAGAATGCATTTATGTTTCATATACACCTTATACACACAGCCTGAAGGTCATTTTAGCCAATATATTTAATACTTTTGTGTATTAAACAAAGTTTGTGTATATTGAGTCATCAGAAAACAAAGGTTTCACTCTCACTCACTCTCATTCACAAAATTCCGTATTTCAGAATATTCAGTATTTCTGAATATCTGGATATGGGATACTTAACGGTGCTTCACTATCTGACTATTATCGTGAGCGCAAAATCCCACAGGGCTTTCAAATAAATAATGTGCTGACTATTGGTAGACAGAACCCAGATTTTGCGAGGAAATGGATTGGAATATTAAACAAGTGTCCACTGGACTTAATTGTTTTGGTCATAGAGGAGGCAGGATGGGAGCTCCAGGTGACCAACAACAAAATTCAAGTGTTTGAGAAGGCCCATAAGCTGATATTGGAGGATGAAATGAATTGCAGTTGGCGCACAAAATTAGAACAGCAATACAACCAACAGAAGAAAAATCTAATCAAATTTAAGAGAAATAAGAAACACAAGGTTGATACCGATAATGATGAGAATTGTATTTACAGATGGCTTGCAGGCGATGAACTGAGTGGTCGTGATAAAGCCCTGAAAAGAGTACGCAGACCATGGCAGTCCAAGTTTTCATCCAGTCATAATCAGAATAAAGTACATCAAAGTAATAGCAACAATGAATTTGCAGTATCTGAATCTGATGATGCCTCCACCTCACAAAGTGTCCCTTTACGGAAATCATCTGGGGATACACGCCCCCCCTAGAAAGATTTGCCACCCATAAAGGTAGGCAAAACTAAAGAGGTGCTAGAGGTCAGAAGAAATCTGACTAGGAAGAAAACCAGATCTTTAATTTGGCTAAAAGGGTTCTGGGGCAGATGTATTAACCTGAAGAAGGCATAAGGAAGTGATAAACCAGTGATATGTGCAAGGTGATAAACGCACCAGCCAATCAGTTCCAATATGTAAATTAACAGTTAGGATCTGATTGGCTGGTGCCTTTATCACCTTGCACATATCACTGGTTTATCACTCCCTTATGCCTTCTCCAGGTTAATACATCTGCCCCTCTGTCTGTTACCGAAATTAAGGTATTGAATAAAGGCTTATCATTCATGCCGATAAATTTCCACAAAGAATTTAGATGGATAATGGACTCACATAGGTTCTCTAGGAACCTCCGGCTGAAAGAAAACTTTCAACACCAAAGCAATACTACAGAACCTTCAAACTTGGAGTCTTTTCTAAAATCTAAATCTAGATCTAAATTTGATCATATTTCCATTAATCCATCACTAAAAACCTAGAGTATGATGTCACAAAATTCTCACAAACTCGTGGTATAGTACACAAAAAAACTATCAAGGAAAGAATCTGTGGCTATTAAAAACCTTGGACCATATGATGACATCATTATAAGGCACGCCGATAAAGGCCGAGCAATAGTGATTCAAGATCTCCAGGACTACTGAAATTAAATTATACACCAACTATAAAAGGATGGGGTGTATTTAAAATTTACTGGTAATCCTACTATATCATTTCAGGTGAGAAGTGTCTTGAATTCTGCAGTACAAAAGAACAAGATTACAGCTAAAATATCTAAGGCATTGGACGTGACTTTTCCATAGTATCAGTCTTATACACCCTACCTAAATTACATAAAGATAGTGTGAACCCACCTGGCAGGCTCATTTCAGGTCACTACATCACTACATCAGTCTGTGGTGCAATTATTAGATCATCTACTGCAGCCACTGTTTCCAATTAAATACTCCTTTCTCAAATATACAAATTCATTTTTGAAATTGCTGCTAGACATTAATGCTATTCCAGTTGGCACATTGATATGTTGCATAGACATTTGAAGTATAGATATGGTAAATCCCAATGATGGGGGTCTGGCAGCTATGAAGAAAGTTTTGTCTCAATAACTGGATCCATCCATCTTTGATCATGAACTATTTCTACAGCTGCAAGAATTTATTTTGCGTAGGACCTATTTCCTCTATGTTAGGAAATACTACTTTCAGCTCCATTGTTGCACAATGGGGTAATTTTCATGTTTAAACAGGAGGAGGAGATATTCCTCAATCACCCTGAGATACAGCGTCATATCAAACTTTACACCCGATATATAGACAATGTGTTTATATTATGGATTGGTGGTCTGGATGACTTTGAAAGTGAATAATATGAATTTCACTGTTAAATAAACTTACAGTACTGTATATCTGCAGTATGGATTCAACACACTTCTTGGATGTACATGTTATGATCTCTGATGGCCTGATTGAGATAGATATCTTTAGTAAAGATGTGGATAGAAATACTTTCTTCTTTGCCTCAAGCCATCATCTACCAGCTTTAAAACGGGGTCTCCACCTATCACAAATGATGAGGGTGGTGAGACTTATAAGTGACCGTTCCAAAATCCCTATGTCTTTAGATACTCTAAATATGCTATTAAACAATAAACAAAGAGCATTACAGATGCCCAGAAATTGACTGCTCTAATCAGGCAGTAAAGTTTATACCTTGAGCAAACATTTTTACTGTTGCCAGTCCAGTTATTATCAGACATACCACTAAGGCCCTTTGGCCAATTGTGGCATCTAATAGTGATCTATCAGTCAGTCTTTAAAAACATGAGACCTTTAACAGCTTTTAAAAGGAGACAATCTGAGAGATTGTCTAATAAAAACTGACATTACTGGGAGAGGCATTCCTTATATGCTAAATGTATATGATAAACACCCAGGCTGTTATAGCTGTCACAATTGTACAACCTGCAAATACATGGTCCAGTGTAGATTATTTAAATATCCACACTCCCAGAAAACATACAAAATCTGTTTTATGCTGACATGCACTACACCCCTTGCAATATATGTGATCACCTGCCCATGTGGCTTGTATTATGCAGGCAAGTCTACCCGAAAATTTCAGGATAAGATGGTCCTTCACAGACCGGCCATCCAATTATCAATATCTGGCAGGAAGATAGAGCAACCGGTAGCACAACATTTGAAATCTAAAGAACACCCTCTCTTATCTGTAAAATATTTTCTCATTGATCATCTCCCCGTATCCCCCCAGTAGTGAATACAGAGCTCAGGCTTTATTACTTGCTGAATCCCAATAGATTTTTAGATTACAATTCTATAACCCCTGCATGATTAAAAGATAAAATTAACTGGAACAGTATAATGTAGCCCTGATGTACCACACCTGCACAATTAAAAGATAAAATTAACTGGAACAGTATAATGCAGCCCTGAATTTTTCTACATCTAATGCTAAAACCACCGAAGCAAGCTTATTTACATTAAAGTAGTCAATCAAGTCTACGGTACGCATCGTATTATCAGAGGGCTGGTGAGTAGGGACAAATCCCACTTGAAAAAGGAGTGTTAGTGATGGCAATACGCCATTCGGCCTGTAGCCAGAATTTTGGCAAATAAGTTGATGATGGTATTGAGCAACAAGATGGGAGTGAAGGGTCCTTACCGGGTTTTAGTAAAACAATAATCTTAGAAGAAGTGGAGTACAGATGGAATGTAGCCCCATACAATTCTCATTAAATAGATTAATTATCTGTGGGGCAAGCTGTTCTGCAAATCTTTTGTAGCAAACCCTTGGGAAACCTCCGGGACCCATCGATTTAGATGGCTTTTCAGATTTATGCACCTGGGTAAGTTACTCATCGGTAATGCCCATCCCCAATGTCTTCGTTGCTGTATTTGAAATAGTAGGAAGGGCACAAGCAGCAAAGTAATGCTGAATATTTAGACTATAAAAGGCCATATCAGTTGGTGGTTTTAGATTATAGAGAGCCTTGTAATAATGTGGGAACTGAGCATTAATAAGTTTAGGATTATAATACTATTATCATAAAACTTTTGGTTCATTCATTGAAGTCTCCTCTCCACCCATTTAGCAAGAAGGTCTTGTAATACTGCAAGCTTCTGGGAGAGCTGGGTTAGAGTTGTCCGGGAAAGAGTTCCCTACTAAAGCATGCTATGATAAGATTTAAGGATGCTATCATGACATTCTGTGATTTCTTACATTTAGATACAAACTGTATCATATGACCCCATATCTCTATCTTATGGGCCTCTCAGACTGTAGGAAAGGGTATATCATCAAAGGAACTAGTCCTTTAGATTTTTCCTCACCATTTCCTGAAACTTTATGAGTTTCAGAAGCATCTAATTTAACCTCCAGGAGAACTTATCTGTTATAGTTTCCAAAAGGAGGCTTATAGGATAGAGTGGGGAGACCAGGAGTTAGAAATAATATCAAAACATGAGTAAGTCATGAGGGAAGGAGTAAAAGTTCTGACTGTAGAATTAAGGGATCTCCAGATGTCAAATAAATCAGCTTTAGCCATGTGTTTCTGAAGAGCAACAGAGCCAGGAACAGGGGGTGACCCAAAAGAATTGGCTGATTTGTCTAAAAAAGGAGATAATATGGTATGGGAACCTGATTTAAATGAGCCTCCCATAGGAATAACCAATCTCCATGTACCTTCTTCTGTAAGAGGTGGGTACACTTCTGAGGTGTGTTGAGGCCTTTGCATTTATGGATAAACACATCAAAGGCATGCTGGCAAAATAGGTAGAGGTACTATAAGGTCACCGGAGGTAAAATAAAAATCAGGGCTCTGCTAACAGGAGGATAAGCAAACAACACTAATAGGGAAGCAAAAAAATGGAGGGAAGAGTAGCAAGGGTCACCAAAAATTATGGTGACCAGTTACCTGAGGTGAGCTGAAACAAACCATAAACAGCTCAGTGCAGGAAATAGTAATTGTGAGGTACAATTAAGGATATGCAATACTAAACACAGTGATCTCAATATGTGGGGGATGAGGTGGCTTAGCAGGGACTAAGAAATTCCACCCAGACCACAAATGTAAGTAAACATACTATAGTTTAACAGTGGAAATTAACAAACTACTGTATACAGTACTTAAAAATGCATTAACATATAATGTAAGTAACACAACAGTGATAATTGTGAATCTTGTGGTAGGCAATATCCACCTCCCCGTTGGATCGTGCAAACTGGCCACCGCAGCTCCTACCAAGAGCTTAGGAAATCTCCATTGAAAGATGAAGATCCTGGCCTCAGTACTCTGATAAAATGAAGGTCACATGCTTCTATTTTGGGAAACAGAGGCCATCGTCACCTATTCCTGCCCCAAATGGCTACAGACTGTCAATCACTTTTTGGATTTCTTTAAAAATTTATTAAAAAAACGCTAAAATCATGTAACTTGTGCCATATTATGCTAGTATGTAGTACTGCTGCATAAACTACAGCCCACACCCACTCCATACACTCTATGGAACAGCACCTGAAATCGTGAGGGAGGGAATTGAGTGTAATCCAAAACACATGATCCATTTCTGAGATCCAAAAGCATGGACTCCGTTCTACTCAGAAACTCAAAGTGATCCCATCCGGGACATGGCTCTTTTTCAAAATTCCAAACTTTGTGTGAGTTTGGTTTTTAGCAAAACTGAACCACTCATCTTTACAGCACTGTGTACACAACACACATATATGAATCTTTTCAATAAATATGTTTTTTTCTATATCAACAGAATAGAGCTTTATAAAATGCCTAGAGTCTTTGGAGAATAGTAGCTAGTGCCCAATTCTTGGTGTTTCAAATTATCAAAACAAAATCATCCCTGTGCTGTAGAGACACTGCAATGAAATTCTTAGCTCAACATTTTGAGAGATGCAATACTAGTACACCATCAAAATATGCATTACATACCGTACTGCACTCTTACTATTTTTTTTATCCAAAATGTATAAGAGAGACATACTGTACACATACAGTATGAAGTACATTATTTATTAAATCTTATATTTTTTCATTTATTTGCAATTGGGATTTTAATATTCTGAAAAAATTGCCAAAAATGTAAAAGTAATACATTTATTTTACAGTTAGTCTTTGGTCACCTGAATATTTCTACAGGAAATAAATTCAGGAAAATTGTATATTTGGTATGTGCAACACAAATGACAAAATGACTGCATGAAAACGTGTTTCAAATGCTGATTCTTCCAATGCTTCAGTTTTAAAAGTGGAATATGAAAAGAAATGCATTATTCTCTTTTAAAAATCATCTGAGAGAGACATATAGTACTTCATTTTTGTCCCAAGAGTTTAATTGAAACTTTACAACTTCCAGAATTCACTAGAGTAAAATACAACATCTCCAGCAAAAGCATGGATTGCAAACAGTTGGAAGGACACTGAGTGATTTATTGAACGTGGTTACTCCCAGTAGGATTTACTGAAAAAGAGACAGTAGGTTGAGAGACAAGACCAATAGTTTTGTCTCAATCTCATAAGGATGAACAATTGATTTTCAATATGAAGTTTAATGTGTCATAAACACATATTGGGAATATCACTCCATTTAATTAGAATCCCATCTATATCCGCAGACAGTGACGTGTGTTAATGCTCTTTGACAGGCTACAAAGGAGAGTCTAGTTGAACTTAAAGAACTTGACTTCTAACAAAACACACAAGTTGTTATATTCTGCAAGCAACTCAACGTACTGTAGTTATGTGATGGGGTCACTATTCCTTTCTTGCTTCTCCTGGAAGCATGGAAACCTGGAGAGGCTTGGTGTTTGGATTACAGTATTGATAGGCATACCACCCTTAGTACTCTATCCTATCAAATAGCCACCCTGTCTAGGTATAGAGCAAAACATAATGATATTGTTCACTTATTGTATAAACAATGATCAATTGATTGTTTCCACAGTAATTCTTAATTCATTTCATTTGTTAAAGAAAGAAAAAAGTTTGCTAAATGCACTATGCACGAAAAGTGTCTCCTCTCTGAGGGCCTAATTCAGACCTGATTGCTGTGCTGTAAATTTGCAGAGGTCTGCGATCAGACAGTCACCACTCAGGGGTAAATTTACTAAGATGGGAGTTCTATTTAAGATGGGATGTTGCCCATAGCAACCAATCAGATCTTACTTCTCATTTATCTAGCACCTTCTAGAAGATAATACCTGGAATCTGATTGGTTGCTATGGGCAACATCCCATCTTAAATAGAACTCCCATCTTAGTAAATTTACCCCAGGGAGAGTGAAAACTCACCCCGTTCAAGTGTGCCAGATGCCGTGTGAAAATTACTCCTGACAGCGGACAGCTGCAAATCTGTTCACAACTTACTTACCATCAAATGCTTTTTCCATACTGTGCAGTCTGTGCGTATCCTACAGTGCGATACAGACAGGATGATCGGGCACGGAGCTGTCGTCACACACCCTCCCTGAAAATGCTTGGGAACGCCTGCGTTTTTCCTGACACTCCCTGAAAACTTTCAGTTACTACCCACAATCGTCCTCTTCCTGTCAATCACCTTGTGAACGCCTTGCAATCAAAATTTTCAAACCTTCCTGTTGCTTTTTTGTGACATAGTAACATAGTAACATAGTATCTGAGGTTGAAAAAAGACAATTGTCCATCGAGTTCAACCTATTTGTGGTCTCCTATGCATGATGATTTGACTAAAATTTCTGACTGATGCTGCTGTCAGCCGTTGCATTTTATCCCTATTTATAGTAACTATAATGCATGACTATGCACCATACCCCTGGATATCCTTATCCATTAGGAATTTATCTAACCCATTCTTAAAGGTGTTGACAGATTCCGCCATTACAACTCCCTCAGTCAGGGAATTCCAAACACGTATTGTCCTTACCGTGAAAAAGCCTTTACGCCGTATTGTGCGGAATCTCCTCTCCTCTAACCTGAGCGAGTGTCCACGAGTCCTCTGTGTTGATCTAACCAAAAACAGACGTGCCTAAGCATTATGGTGCATACACATGCACAGTCATTCGATAAACGGGCGCTGTGCAAATTCGCACAACAGCGATCAGGTCAGAATCTGCACTATGGGGGTCATTCCGAGTTGTTCGCTCGTTGCCGATTTTCTCTATACTGCGATTAGTCGCTTACTGCGCATGCGCAAGGTTCGCAGTGCGCATGCGCTTAGTTATTTTACACAAAAGTTAGGTATTTTACTCACGGCATAATGAGGATTTTTCATCGTTCTGGTGATCGTAGCGTGATTGACAGGAAGTGGGTGTTTCTGGGCGGAAACTGGCCGTTTTCTGGGAGTGTGCGAAAAAACGCTGGCGTTTCTGGGGAAAACGCGGGAGTGTCTGAAGAAACGGGGGAGTGTCTGGGCGAACGCTGGGTGTGTTTGTGACGTCAAACCAGGAACGAAACTGACTGAACTGATCGCAATGTAGGAGTAAGTCTGAGCTACTCAGAAACTGCTAAGAAATTTCTATTCGCAATTCTGCTAATCTTTCGTTCGCAATTCTGCTAAGCTAAGATAAACTCCCAGAGGGCGGCGACTTAGCGTGTGCAATGCTGCTAAAAGCAGCTAGCGAGCGAACAACTCGGAATGAGGGCCTATATCTGACATATCAAAGTACAAGTTTTCTCTACAGAATGCTAATTCTGATACTGTATTGTTCAGAAACATTCCAGATACTGTATACCACTTTAGAACAGACTTGTGCCACGTTGTGCTGTCATGTAACTTCTGCATCTAGTTCACCATAATATACTGTACATTGTAAATTGTCAGTGTTCCAGAAAATAATAAGTCACTGGGGTTACAATTGTGAAACCCCCCACACACACATATGTACACACACACGCACGCACACACGCACACATATGTATACACACACGCACACACACACACACACACACACACACACACACACACACACACACACACACACACACACTTTACTGCCACTGAAAGTCTAACAAAATCTATATTTTTTTATTGCTAATGTGTCAAAATTGGTAGAAAACAAAATAGCTGAAAACATACCAGCTAATTTTCTAACCCGAGAATATGCACATATGTAGCACTGTCGCTACAGTATTTTTACAAATGTGCTTTTATATTTGCTTTGCACACTTTTTTGGAGAGATACTCATAAAAGTTCATAAACCCAGTCCAAGCATTGGGGAAATTACTGCATATCAACTTTTTCATTTTTGTTCTGGGTGTTAAGTGTTGATTGCACATATTATATAAAGAAACAAAGACACAATTTTTTTAACACTTTAATAAAGAAAAAAAAATAAACATTAACATAAACAGAAAAACAACAAAAACAACAAAAAAATTATTAGGAGACAGAAGTGCCTCTGCTCTTCTCTGTCTCTTTAGGTGCCCCCCACCCTCCATTCCCCACATACGAACACCATGCCTTGGAGGAGTCACAAGTGAGTTTGGGGGCTGGTGGTTTGGGAGCTGGCTGTCGGTGTAGAGAGTGCTTCCCTAGCAGCTCTTTGGGCCACCATCTCCCTGTGCAGGGCAATAAATGCCTGGGATTGATCCTGAATAACTGCGTTACTTACGTACTGCCTGTGTGGGCTCCTGCATCTGCTGGTCATCCAAGTGCAGATCCCCTGGGACACCACAGTTGTCCAGTTTAATTTGCACAACTGGTGAATAGTGGAGTCCAGTTGCTGGGTTTGGCGATCCATAAACACAAGCTGATGTTCCCTGAATTTGTGGGACTTGAAGTGGTCGCTGGCAGTTGCAGCTGCTGTATTGGTGGGATGGGTGCTGGTGGTTCCACAGGAGTAAAGATCAGGGTGTACTCATCCTCATTCCTTGAAAAATAGGCCACCAGCTCAACTTGTCTAGGCATGACCTCAGTCGCTGTGGTCTGAGGAGCAGCAGTGGGAAAAGAACATGAGAAGGACCTGAAAAGGAAACAAAAATGCTAATAAATATACTTGTACCCTACAAAAAATACTGTTCCTAGTAATTTAGGATGCCTACAGTAACTATGTATGTTTTAAAGATATCCATGCTTGATGACAGGTGCATTCAGCAGGCACTCCATTAAATTAAGCAAAAAAAAAAAAAAAATAGTACTAACATATCAGTGTGTTTTAAGTATGAGAAAAATCTAATCACTGATATGGTTGTGTTCTCTTTGTGTTGTGTAATGGTTGCAGGTCTTACTATGTGACATTGCTAACAAAATGAATGCTATGTCACATTACACCTAGGTTACAAAGGCCTGCTGAACCATGGAAATGGGTATAAAGTTGTGTGTAATTCTTTGTTTTTTTGTACTCACCAGCCTACTGTATGTCCAGTTCCGTGCGCCACCTTTTAGGTGGAGCTGTTCTCCTTGGTGAAGCAGATGAGGAAAAACAAATGAAAACAAATCAGTGATGTGTAATGTTTTTTAATATATGTATATTTTGCACAATATGCATCCTAAAGGATAAAATACACCATCCGTTATGTGCTAATGACCTTGCCTACACAAATAATGTTTGTTGGCTGTAGGGTGCACATTGCAGACATTACCAAATGTATGCCTGCTTTTAAATGCATTCATTTTTTAATTTTGAAGCAATATATTTGACAACATTGGCGATTATATTAATTTAAAAAATCTGTTTACAGGCAACACAGTTAAAAATAAAATGTTAAACAATAATTATATATGTCTAACATAAAAATTTGTCCCTGAAGAGGTTAAAAAATGAACACTTCAGACTTATTCAGGTTGGTATGGTTAAAAGGGGGACACTTGTTTGTTTACTCACTAGGATGTCTTGGGGATGCTGGGTGGTCCGTGTCTACTATATGGCTCCCTGGAAGAACTTCAGGGTGATGATCTTGATTTTCTCCTTGAAGCTTGTATAGTGGACAGGAACTGCATGGCCACCCCCAGTTCTGCTTCCCTCATGGCACGCCTCCACTATCTTAGCTTTGAGGACCCTCGTTACATCCCCATAGCTTTTCTTGAAATTCTTGAGGTCCCACCACCATGTGACAGTGTCCAGCACTGTCTACCACATCACCTTCTTTCTGGAGGCTGGTGTATTGTGTGCCTTAGCACCATAGGCATGTGGAAACACCTGCACCACAGCATGGACCAGGGCGCAGTTCTCATCATAAGTGATTTGAACCTTATTCCCTGTCTGTGTATTGCCAGGTGCAGGTGCAGCTGGTTTTTCTTCCTCCTTCTCTGCCACCTCCTGGCTCTCCTCCTCCTGGCTCTCAGCACTGCTCCTCCTCAGTCTCACCCCGGGTTTGGATTACGATACCTCCTCTTCCTCCTCCTGGCTCTTCTCACCCCTGGTGTGCAGTCTAAAAGACATGGCTCAAATATAAAGCTCCTAAACTCTATCTCAATCAGCACGTAAAAATCTCTCCTCCCCTTCTCAGTCTCCTTCACAAGCCTGCAAAAGGACAAAATGGCGGATCTGTGGCTTATAAAGGGTGTGGGAGGTATAAATTAGGACACTTTTGGGTGCCAATGGTTGACTTTCTATTAAAACGTGCAACTCTCATCCTGAAACTCGCATTCTGTTTGGTCTAAAAAAATCACATACTTCCTAGGGTGAACTCTTGCAAGAAGTCACGTGAAAGTTATGTTTGTGCCTGAAAACTCAGACCTTATTACATTGGTTGAGTTGTAAGAAAAACTCACACCTTTTAAATGTCCAAGAAGGTATGAGTTTGTTCCACACAATAAATTCGAACCCTATTGCATTTTGCCCTTAGTATTAACAGTCAGCAGAATGGTTAAAAGAGCCCTGCTCACAAGCTGGCATCCTATTGGATAAATGACACATATTGTGAATTGGTCCAGCAAGATTGCAAGGGGAAAAAGTACTTGGTGTGCTATATAAAACAGGTGCACAGCAAAAGTGGTTTGGTTGTTTTAGTGCAGAAAAGATCAAATTTAAATTGAACTATTCAAAGGGCTTAAAATTAAAATTGTTTAAAATTGCATAGGGAAAATAAGTGGGTGCTGCATGAAATTGTTATGTTTGTCTGAAGAGGTTAGTTTTAGGGAAAGCTTGAAGTTTTGGAGGTTACAAAAAAGCGATCAGTACGAGATCCCGGCATTCGGGATCCCGGCGGTCAGGAGACAGACGCCGGGATCCCCACATTGTGTTTTCTTGTAGGCTTGCTGCACTCGCTGCGCGTTCGGCCCGGTGGCAACCTTGGGTCGCCACAGGTTTCTATTCCCCTCCAGGTGGTGGCGTGGACCACTACCCAAGAGGGGTAACCAGCCAGCAGTCAGGACTCCAACCGCCGGTATTTCAGCTGGTGTCGGGATTCCAGTGTCGGTATACTGACCACGGGATCCCGACAGGCAGTCCATTGACTGCCTCCCAGAAAAAAGCATTACTTTGGGATGGAGAGCATTCCACTGGGTGGATGCAGTCTTAAAAAAAGTCCTGTAACTGGTAATGGCAGCAGGCAATTTCAGTGAATAAGAGACACTTATTGTGCACACTTACTGTACGCGTTATCTCCCAATAACCAGTTCTACTGTATATGACTGTATTGCTTCTATATACTGTACTTACTACCCTTTTAATGAAATTATACTTACCTTATTAAGCATTTCAGTTTTATTTAATTGATTCATGTACAGGTAATTAATCATTTGAGTCTTAGATAGGTAATCAGTGTTTAGTTAGCTAGTTGTGATCTCCTTTTTATCTTTTGTAAACAAAAAAGTTAAATGATGATGATGGAATTTCCTGTCAAGAGTTACTAGGAAATAGTTGATTTTTAACTAAACAATATGAAATGTAAGTTTCTATACACAATTTTAATAAGCAAATCAAATAAATTGGATAACATTCATTTTAGTTATTTATTAATTTCCATATAAATTAATTAGTGATTGAGTTATTGGGAAGTCAGTAATTCAATTTTGAGGAAGTGACTAATTAATAAATGAAACAATGGCAATGAAAGTTTGCATCAGTGATTCATTATGGTGTGGAAAAATAATTAGTTTGTGGAGCTGTTAATGTTAATAATAGAAATTGTCACTTAACACCTTGAATATCCTCATGTTAAAGTCTATCCATGCAAATCTGGAAATCTATGAAATGTAAACATCAGAATTTTCAGTTTTCTTAATTATTTTGTTTTGCCTAAGCTACTTTTTAAATAAGTCCTTCACGGCTTTCAGCTCTGTGATGGGGCCAATGGGGGTCATTCCAAGTTGATCGTAGCTGTGTTAAATTTAGAACACCTACGATCATTTACACTGACATGCGGGGGGACGCCCTGCACAGGGCTAGCCCGCCCTGCATGTCAGTGTCGGCCCCCCCGCAGAAGTGCAAAGGCATCGCACAGCGGCGATGCCTTTTTGCACTTCAAGAGTAGCTCCTGGCCAGTGCAGCTTTTGCGTACTGGCCGGGAGCTACTCCTCGCTCCCTGGCCCGCAATGGCTGTGTGTTATGTGATGCAGCTGCTGCGGCCCACCCCCCGTTCGGTCCGGCTACACCTGCATTGGCCGGACCGCGCCTACAAAACAGCGGCCAAACGCCGCCATTTCGCCCCCTCCCGCCCAGCGACCGCCTCTACCTTCAATCAGGCAGAGGCGATCACAGCCCTGTCATGGCCTTCGGCCATCTGGCATGCGCCGGCGCATGCGCAGTAGAGACCCCTTCGCTCATCTGCCAAAAACAGCAGCGAGCGAATGGGTCAGAATGATGCCCAATGTCTTAAGTAATACAATTAGGAATTAAACTCGGGTCTGCACACATATGGAGAAAAATTTACTGATACATAGGGGGTTATTCAGACCTGATCACTGCTGTACATTTTTGCCCAGCGGGCGATCAGATCTGAACTACACATGCGTATTCACCACAATGCGTCGGCGCATTGGATGACTGGACTGGGCATCAGTGCCTAGCAACGGGATGGTGCAAAAAAGCGATCACACGGGCGATCACAAGGTGATTGATAGGAAGAGGCCGTTTGTGGGTGGCAACTGACTATTTTACAGTGTCCAGGAAAACGTAGATGGGATCAGTAGTTTTCAGGGAGGGTGTTTGACGTCAGCTCTGGCCCTGATCAGCTTGAAACAAATGCCGTCGACTCAGGGGCCCATGTGCACCGCACACACTGCACCCATTGTAAATACGCCAGTGGAGACATACAAAATCCTGGCAGGTGGGATGCCGGCTGTCACTATACCAACAGCGACATCTCGTCTGCAGGAATCCCAGCAGTGAGTCTCCTCATGTGCTCCCTGCGCTCACCACACATTGGGCCCGGTGGCTCGCTGCACTCACCACAGGTTCTATTCCCACTTGGTCAGTGCCATGGAGCCACCAACCGAGAGGGAATACCAGGCAGGTGTCGGGATTCCATTTGTCGGTAAAATGCCAGCTGTCGGGATTCTGCTGTCGGTCTCTTGAACACCGGGATCCCTACAGATGGTATATTGACTGCATCCCAGACAAATATTATTATTATTATTATCCTTTATTTATATCGCGCCACAAGGGTTCCGAAGCACCCAATTAGAGAGTATATAAATAATCAAACAGGAAAACAGCAACTTACAGTTGACAATATAGGACAAGTACAGGGTAAATAAACATAGCTACAGTACATCAGCAGATGACACTGGAATAAGTATCAGGTGGATTTGGTGACTGCTGGATTTGTAGTTGAAGATCATTAAAATAAGAAAAAGGATAAGCACATGAGGGAAGAGGGCCCTGCTCATGAGAGCTTACATTCTAAAGGGGAGGGGTAGACAGGCAGGGGTGACACAGATGGGGTACATAGAGAGCATGGAACAAAGGGTTAGGATGAGATTTGGCTGGGTTTGGTGAAGAAGTGGGTCTTGAGAGCCCGTTTGAAGTTTTGTAGAGAGGTGGAGAGTCTGAGGGGGAAAGGTAGGGAATTCCAGAGAAGTGGTGCAGCACATGAAAAATCTTGGAGGTAGGAGTGGGAGGAAGTAATCCGTAGGCAGGAGAGTCGGCGTGCATTAGAAGAGCAAAGAGGACGGGTGGGAGTGTAAAAGGAGATAAGGTCAGAGATGTAGATGGGAGAGGAGTGGGTGAGGGCTTTGTAAGCGAGTGTGAGAAGCTTGAAATGGATTCTGAAAGGGAAGCAAAGCCAGTGAACGTCTTGTAAGAGAGGAGAGATGAACGTAGTGCTTTTGGTGAGGAAAATGAGCCGGGCAGCAGGATTGAGGATAGATTGGAGTAGAGAGAGGTATTTGTCAGGAATGCCAGTCAGGAGGAGATTACAGTAGTCCAGTCTGGAGATGACCAGTGAGTGGATAAGAATCTTAGTAGCATCCTGGGTCAGAAAGGGTCTGATCCTGGAAATATTTTTTAGATGAAAACGGCAGGCTTGTGAGAGGTGCTGAATATTTGGTTTAAAGGAGAGGGAGGAGTCAAGGATTACTCCAAGACAGCGCACTTGGGGGCTAGAGGAATATAAATACATGGTATTTTAACATTGCTGCATCAGGGAACAGGACAATGAAATAATAATTCAGGTGTCACTGAAGTATAAGATAGACTAAAAGAGGAAAAAAGCACATGAGAGGAGAGGGCCCTGCTCGTGAGAGCTTACATTGTAAGAATGTATCATTACTGAACATTACTGAATGAAAATGGAAGGAGGAGATATTATTGGATGAATTTTCCTACAAATCACAAAATATGGAGATCACTCATTAACTGAAAAAGTGCCCTCCTATTTCATTAAACCATGACTTTATTCCGACGAACTTAACATTTATATTAGCTAGCTTATCACTAAGAAATAACCACATGGACACCAACTGCTAGATTTAAAGGTCAAACAGATATTTATTGTTTGGTGACCTGTCGTTTAAACTAAGAATATTGGAGGATGGCGAGAAAAGGCGCTACCAACTCACCAGCACCAGTCAACTATAATAAGCAATAAAATAGGAGGGGCCTCACAACCGCCTCCTTAACATAACCCGCACTGCGCAGGACTCACCCCCCTTACTTTAGCAGAGCCGTGGACGAACCCGCATGGGAACATCCGTAGTCCTCCCGCAAGGGGAGGGCATACTCGCTGTTCAATCAAAAGGGGGTGCCCCACAGTGACCACTTATGTAACTTTTTGACCGCTGGCTGGTAGCGACTTTCCGCCCATCTGGCTATCAAAGCCTGCTATGAATGGAAATAGAGGTCCGAAAAGCGAGCCTCAAGCAACCTTACAGGGAGGGTGGGAGGGCATCCAAGAAAAACTGGCAAGAGGAAGATGGCTGCCAAATCTCAGGACTATATACTAGAGATGAGCGGGTTCGGTTCCTCGGAATCCGAACCCGCACGAACTTCATGTTTTTTTCACGGGTCCGAGCAGACTCGGATCCTCCCGCCTTGCTCGGTTAACCCGAGCGCGCCCGAACGTCATCATGACGCTGTCGGATTCTCGCGAGACTCGGATTCTATATAAGGAGCCGCGCGTCGCCGCCATTTTCACACGTGCATTGAGATTGATAGGGAGAGGACGTGGCTGGCGTCCTCTCCATTTAGATTAGGGTTGAGAGAGAGAGAGAGAGAGAGATTGACCTGAGGCTGTGATACTGTAGAAGAGAGTGCAGAGTTTAGTGACTGCCGACCACAGTGACCACCAGACAGTGCAGTTGTTTGTTTTATTTAATATATCCGTTCTCTGCCTGAAAAAAACGATACACACAGTGACTCAGTCACATACCATATCTGTGTGCACTGCTCAGCCCAGTGTGCTGCATCAATGTATATATATATCTGACTGTGCTCAGCTCACACAGCTTATAATTGTGGGGGAGACTGGGGAGCACTGCAGTGCCAGTTATAGGTTATAGCAGGAGCCAGGAGTACATAATATTATATTAAAATTAAATAGTGCACACTTTTGCTGCAGGAGTGCCACTGCCAGTGTGACTAGTGACCAGTGACCTGACCACCAGTATATATAATATTAGTAGTATACTATCTCTTTATCAACCAGTCTATATTAGCAGCAGACACAGTACAGTGCGGTAGTTCACGGCTGTGGCTACCTCTGTGTCGGCACTCGGCAGCCCGTCCATAATTGTATATACCACCTAACCGTGGTTTTTTTTTCTTTCTTTATAGTCATACTAGTTACGAGTATACTATCTCTTTATCAACCAGTCTATATTAGCAGCAGACACAGTACAGTGCGGTAGTTCACGGCTGTGGCTACCTCTGTGTCGGCACTCGGCAGCCCGTCCATAATTGTATATACCACCTAACCGTGGTTTTTTTTTCTTTCTTTATACATACATACTAGTTACGAGTATACTATCTCTTTATCAACCAGTCTATATTAGCAGCAGACACAGTACAGTGCGGTAGTTCACGGCTGTGGCTACCTCTGTGTCGGCACTCGGCAGCCCGTCCATAATTGTATATACCACCTATCCGTGGTTTTTTTTCTTTCTTTATACATACATACTAGTTACGAGTATACTATCTCTTTATCAACCAGTCTATATATTAGCAGCAGACACAGTACAGTGCGGTAGTTCACGGCTGTGGCTACCTCTGTGTCGGCACTCGGCAGCCCGTCCATAATTGTATATACCACCTAACCGTGGTTTTTTTTTCTTTCTTTATACATACATACTAGTTACGAGTATACTATCTCTTTATCAACCAGTCTATATATTAGCAGCAGACACAGTACAGTGCGGTAGTTCACGGCTGTGGCTACCTCTGTGTCGGCACTCGGCAGCCCGTCCATAATTGTATATACCACCTAACCGTGGTTTTTTTTTCTTTCTTTATACATACATACTAGTTACGAGTATACTATCTCTTTATCAACCAGTCTATATTAGCAGCAGACACAGTACAGTGCGGTAGTTCACGGCTGTGGCTACCTCTGTGTCGGCACTCGGCAGCCCGTCCATAATTGTATATACCACCTAACCGTGGTTTTTTTTTCTTTCTTTATACATACATACTAGTTACGAGTATACTATCTCTTTATCAACCAGTCTATATATTAGCAGCAGACACAGTACAGTGCGGTAGTTCACGGCTGTGGCTACCTCTGTGTCGGCACTCGGCAGCCCGTCCATAATTGTATATACCACCTAACCGTGGTTTTTTTTTTCTTTCTTTATAGTCATACTAGTTACGAGTATACTATCTCTTTATCAACCAGTCTATATTAGCAGCAGACACAGTACAGTGCGGTAGTTCACGGCTGTGGCTACCTCTGTGTCGGCACTCGGCAGCCCGTCCATAATTGTATATACCACCTAACCGTGGTTTTTTTTTCTTTCTTTATACATACATACTAGTTACGAGTATACTATCTCTTTATCAACCAGTCTATATATTAGCAGCAGACACAGTACAGTGCGGTAGTTCACGGCTGTGGCTACCTCTGTGTCGGCACTCGGCAGCCCGTCCATAATTGTATATACCACCTAACCGTGGTTTTTTTTTCTTTCTTTATACATACATACTAGTTACGAGTATACTATCTCTTTATCAACCAGTCTATATATTAGCAGCAGACACAGTACAGTGCGGTAGTTCACGGCTGTGGCTACCTCTGTGTCGGCACTCGGCAGCCCGTCCATAATTGTATATACCACCTAACCGTGGTTTTTTTTTCTTTCTTTATAGTCATACTAGTTACGAGTATACTATCTCTTTATCAACCAGTCTATATTAGCAGCAGACACAGTACAGTGCGGTAGTTCACGGCTGTGGCTACCTCTGTGTCGGCACTCGGCAGCCCGTCCATAATTGTATATACCACCTAACCGTGGTTTTTTTTTCTTTCTTTATACATACATACTAGTTACGAGTATACTATCTCTTTATCAACCAGTCTATATATTAGCAGCAGACACAGTACAGTGCGGTAGTTCACGGCTGTGGCTACCTCTGTGTCGGCACTCGGCAGCCCGTCCATAATTGTATATACCACCTAACCGTGGTTTTTTTTTCTTTCTTTATACATACATACTAGTTACGAGTATACTATCTCTTTATCAACCAGTCTATATATTAGCAGCAGACACAGTACAGTGCGGTAGTTCACGGCTGTGGCTACCTCTGTGTCGGCACTCGGCAGCCCGTCCATAATTGTATATACCACCTAACCGTGGTTTTTTTTCTTTCTTTATACATACATACTAGTTACGAGTATACTATCTCTTTATCAACCAGTCTATATATTAGCAGCAGACACAGTACAGTGCGGTAGTTCACGGCTGTGGCTACCTCTGTGTCGGCACTCGGCAGCCCGTCCATAATTGTATATACCACCTAACCGTGGTTTTTTTTTCTTTCTTTATACATACATACTAGTTACGAGTATACTATCTCTTTATCAACCAGTCTATATATTAGCAGCAGACACAGTACAGTGCGGTAGTTCACGGCTGTGGCTACCTCTGTGTCGGCACTCGGCAGCCCGTCCATAATTGTATATACCACCTAACCGTGGTTTTTTTTCTTTCTTTATACATACATACTAGTTACGAGTATACTATCTCTTTATCAACCAGTCTATATATTAGCAGCAGACACAGTACAGTGCGGTAGTTCACGGCTGTGGCTACCTCTGTGTCGGCACTCGGCAGCCCGTCCATAATTGTATATACCACCTAACCGTGGTTTTTTTTTCTTTCTTTATACATACATACTAGTTACGAGTATACTATCTCTTTATCAACCAGTCTATATATTAGCAGCAGACACAGTACAGTGCGGTAGTTCACGGCTGTGGCTACCTCTGTGTCGGCACTCGGCAGCCCGTCCATAATTGTATATACCACCTAACCGTGTTTTTTTTTTCTTTCTTTATACATACATACTAGTTACGAGTATACTATCTCTTTATCAACCAGTCTATATATTAGCAGCAGACACAGTACAGTGCGGTAGTTCACGGCTGTGGCTACCTCTGTGTCGGCACTCGGCAGCCCGTCCATAATTGTATACTAGTATCCAATCCATCCATCTCCATTGTTTACCTGAGGTGCCTTTTAGTTGTGCCTATTAAAATATGGAGAACAAAAATGTTGAGGTTCCAAAATTAGGGAAAGATCAAGATCCACTTCCACCTCGTGCTGAAGCTGCTGCCACTAGTCATGGCCGAGACGATGAAATGCCAGCAACGTCGTCTGCCAAGGCCGATGCCCAATGTCATAGTACAGAGCATGTCAAATCCAAAACACCAAATATCAGTAAAAAAAGGACTCCAAAACCTAAAATAAAATTGTCGGAGGAGAAGCGTAAACTTGCCAATATGCCATTTACCACACGGAGTGGCAAGGAACGGCTGAGGCCCTGGCCTATGTTCATGGCTAGTGGTTCAGCTTCACATGAGGATGGAAGCACTCAGCCTCTCGCTAGAAAAATGAAAAGACTCAAGCTGGCAAAAGCAGTAGCACCGCAAAGAACTGTGCGTTCTTCGAAATCCCAAATCCACAAGGAGAGTCCGACTCCAATTGTGTCGGTTGCGATGCCTGACCTTCCCAACACTGGACGTGAAGAGCATGCGCCTTCCACCATTTGCACGCCCCCTGCAAGTGATGGAAGGAGCACCCGCAGTCCAGTTCGTGATAGTCAGATTGAAGATGTCAGTGTTGAAGTACACCAGGATGAGGAGGATATGGGTGTTGCTGGCGCTGGGGAGGAAATTGACCAGGAGGATTCTGATGGTGAGGTGGTTTGTTTAAGTCAGGCACCCGGGGAGACACCTGTTGTCCGTGGTAGGAATATGGCCGTTGACATGCCTGGTGAAAATACCAAAAAAATCAGCTCTTCGGTGTGGAAGTATTTCACCAGAAATGCGGACAACAGGTGTCAAGCCGTGTGTTCCCTTTGTCAAGCTGTAATAAGTAGGGGTAAGGACGTTAACCACCTCGGAACATCCTCCCTTATACGTCACCTGCAGCGCATTCATAATAAGTCAGTGACAAGTTCAAAAACTTTGGGTGACAGCGGAAGCAGTCCACTGACCAGTAAATCCCTTCCTCTTGTAACCAAGCTCACGCAAACCACCCCACCAACTCCCTCAGTGTCAATTTCCTCCTTCCCCAGGAATGCCAATAGTCCTGCAGGCAATGTCACTGGCAATTCTGACGAGTCCTCTCCTGCCTGGGATTCCTCCGATGCATCCTTGCGTGTAACGCCTACTGCTGCTGGCGCTGCTGTTGTTGCTGCTGGGAGTCGATGGTCATCCCAGAAGGGAAGTCGTAAGCACACTTTTACTACTTCCACCAAGCAATTGACTGTCCAACAGTCCTTTGCGAGGAAGATGAAATATCACAGCAGTCATCCTGTTGCAAAGCGGATAACTGAGGCCTTGACAACTATGTTGGTGTTAGACGTGCGTCCGGTATCCGCCGTTAGTTCACAGGGAACTAGACAATTTCTTGAGGTAGTGTGCCCCCGTTACCAAATACCATCTAGGTTCCACTTCTCTAGGCAGGCGATACCGAGAATGTACACGGACGTCAGAAAAAGACTCACCAGTGTCCTAAAAAAATGCAGTTGTACCCAATGTCCACTTAACCACGGACATGTGGACAAGTGGAGCAGGGCAGGGTCAGGACTATATGACTGTGACAGCCCACTGGGTAGATGTATGGACTCCCGCCGCAAGAACAGCAGCGGCGGCACCAGTAGCAGCATCTCGCAAACGCCAACTCTTTCCTAGGCAGGCTACGCTTTGTATCACCGGTTTCCAGAATACGCACACAGCTGAAAACCTCTTACGGCAACTGAGGAAGATCATCGCGGAATGGCTTACCCCAATTGGACTCTCCTGTGGATTTGTGGCATCGGACAACGCCAGCAATATTGTGTGTGCATTAAATCTGGGCCAATTCCAGCACGTCCCATGTTTTGCACATACCTTGAATTTGGTGGTGCAGAATTTTTTAAAAAACGACAGGGGCGTGCAAGAGATGCTGTCGGTGGCCAGAAGAATTGCGGGACACTTTCGGCGTACAGGCACCACGTACAGAAAACTGGAGCACCACCAAAAACTACTGAACCTGCCCTGCCATCATCTGAAGCAAGAAGTGGTAACGAGGTGGAATTCAACCCTGTATATGCTTCAGAGGTTGGAGGAGCAGCAAAAGGCCATTCAAGCCTATACAATTGAGCACGATATAGGAGGTGGGATGCACCTGTCTCAAGCGCAGTGGAGAATGATTTCAACGTTGTGCAAGGTTCTGATGCCCTTTGAACTTGCCACACGTGAAGTCAGTTCAGACACTGCCAGCCTGAGTCAGGTCATTCCCCTCATCAGGCTTTTGCAGAAGAAGCTGGAGACATTGAAGGAGGAGCTAACACGGAGCGATTCCGCTAGGCATGTGGGACTTGTGGATGGAGCCCTTAATTCGCTTAGCAAGGATTCACGGGTGGTCAATCTGTTGAAATCAGAGCACTACATTTTGGCCACCGTGCTCGATCCTAGATTTAAAGCCTACCTTGGATCTCTCTTTCCGGCAGACACAAGTCTGCTGGGGTTCAAACACCTGCTGGTGAGTAAATTGTCAAGTCAAGCGGAACGCGACCTGTCAACAACATCTCCTCCTTCACATTCTCCCGCAACTGGGGGTGCGAGGAAAAGGCTCAGAATTCCGAGCCCACCCGCTGGCGGTGATGCAGGGCAGTCTGGAGCGACTGCTGATGCTGACATCTGGTCCGGACTGAAGGACCTGACAACGATTACGGACATGTCGTCTACTGTCACTGCATATGATTCTCTCCCCATTGAAAGAATGGTGGAGGATTATATGAGTGACCGCATCCAAGTAGGCACGTCACACAGTCCGCACTTATACTGGCAGGAAAAAGAGGCAATTTGGAGGCCCTTGCACAAACTGGCTTTATTCTACCTAAGTTGCCCTCCCACAAGTGTGTACTCCGAAAGAGTGTTTAGTGCCGCCGCTCACCTTGTCAGCAATCGGCGTACGAGGTTACATCCAGAAAATGTGGAGAAGATGATGTTCATTAAAATGAATTATAATCAATTCCTCCGTGGAGACATTGACCAGCAGCAATTGCCTCCACAAAGTACACAGGGAGCTGAGATGGTGGATTCCAGAGGGGACGAATTGATAATCTGTGAGGAGGGGGATGTACACGGTGATATATCGGAGGATGATGATGAGGTGGACATCTTGCCTCTGTAGAGCCAGTTTGTGCAAGGAGAGATTAATTGCTTCTTTTTTGGTGGGGGTCCAAACCAACCCGTCATATCAGTCACAGTCGTGTGGCAGACCCTGTCACTGAAATGATGGGTTGGTTAAAGTGTGCATGTCCTGTTTATACAACATAAGGGTGGGTGGGAGGGCCCAAGGACAATTCCATCTTGCACCTCTTTTTTCTTTTCTTTTTCTTTGCGTCATGTGCTGTTTGGGGAGGGTTTTTTGGAAGGGACATCCTGCGTGACACTGCAGTGCCACTCCTAGATGGGCCCGGTGTTTGTGTCGGCCACTAGGGTCGCTTATCTTACTCACACAGCTACCTCATTGCGCCTCTTTTTTTCTTTGCGTCATGTGCTGTTTGGGGAGGGTTTTTTGGAAGGGCCATCCTGCGTGACACTGCAGTGCCACTCCTAGATGGGCCCGGTGTTTGTGTCGGCCACTAGGGTCGCTTATCTTACTCACACAGCTACCTCATTGCGCCTCTTTTTTTCTTTGCGTCATGTGCTGTTTGGGGAGGGTTTTTTGGAAGGGACATCCTGCGTGACACTGCAGTGCCACTCCTAGATGGGCCCGGTGTTTGTGTCGGCCACTAGGGTCGCTAATCTTACTCACACAGCTACCTCATTGCGCCTCTTTTTTTCTTTGCGTCATGTGCTGTTTGGGGAGGGTTTTTTGGAAGGGCCATCTTGCGTGACACTGCAGTGCCACTCCTAGATGGGCCCGGTGTTTGTGTCGGCCACTAGGGTCGCTTATCTTACTCACACAGCGACCTCGGTGCAAATTTTAGGACTAAAAATAATATTGTGAGGTGTGAGGTATTCAGAATAGACTGAAAATGAGTGGAAATTATGGTTTTTGAGGTTAATAATACTTTGGGATCAAAATGACCGCCAAATTCTATGATTTAAGCTGTTTTTTAGGTTTTTTGGAAAAAAACACCCGAATCCAAAACACACCCGAATCCGCCAAAAAAAATTCGGTGAGGTTTTGCCAAAACGCGGTCGAACCCAAAACACGGCCGCGGAACCGAACCCAAAACCAAAACACAAAACCCGAAAAATTTCCGGCGCTCATCTCTACTATATACCCCTGTGTACACTCCTCCTACATATCCCTAATAGGCACCCATCTGTCACCTGACCACAACTGTCAATCACTAAGGCTAGCCCTGCCTATCCTCAACACATGTCAGAAAAATTCAGGGTGTTTATGTGGCTTCGAGCCTATGCGGATCTCTGCCTGCTTAAACCACCCATGACTTTATTCCGACGAACTTAACATTTATATTAGCTAGCTTATCACTAAGAAATAACCACACGGACACCAACTGCTAGATTTAAAGGTCAAACAGATATTTATTGTTTGGTGACCTGTCGTTTAAACTAAGAATATTAGAGGATGGCGAGAAAAGGCGCTACCAACTCACCAGCACCAGTCAACTATAATAAGCAATAAAATAGGAGGGGCCTCACAACCGCCTCCTTAACATAACCCGCACTGCGCAGGACTCACCCCCCTTACTTTAGCAGAGCCGTGGACGAACCCGCACGGGAACATCTGTAGTCCACCCGCAAGGGGAGGGCATACTCGCTGTTCAATCAAAAGGGGGTGCCCCACAGTGACCACTTATGTAACTTTTTGACCGCTGGCTGGTAGCGACTTTCCACCACAACAAGGATTTTAACAAAAACCGCAGACCGCCATCCAACCAACAACAGAAGAAGAGACTCAACCAGACAGCACTCTGAAAATACTTTCCAAAAACACACCAATACCCGCAGGGGAAAGGTGAACACCGTCTTCCCTATAAAACTGAACATTGTGCAGAACCAAAAGCGGATGCCTAACCACTAAACCTCCTATCGCCTGCACGTATACTGACACCGCGGAATTAACTTTCTTCCTCGCTTTCTCAATAGCAGAAAAACGAACGGCACCCCGCCAATGGAAGCGGGGCACCATGTCAGACCACACAACTATCACCCGGGGCCAGGATGCCCGCAACGCCACTAAATCCGCTTTGATACTCAAAATGAGATCGATGCCTTTGACCCGCCCCATATCATTCCCCCCGAGGTGAATGACAACCCTGCCGGGCCGCCCCCACCTTTGCTCATGGCGAAACAGCAAGCGAAGTAAACCCATCCAACGCAAGCCTCTAACGCCCAACCATCTGACTACCTTGTCCCCAAACAATTCCCCTGTTCGTCCTGCCATCGGATGCCTCTCCGCCCAAAAAATAAAAGAATGGCCAATGAGCCAAATCTGATCCGAGACGTCCAAAGTAGCTGCAAAAGAAAATTTCCTACCGTCAGACACTATAACATACCGAAAAACAAGAACTTAAAACATGCAATTAAGAACCCGAGTGAAGGAGAAAACTCAAAAAACCTCCCGTGAACCGTGTGTGATGCCAATTGTAATTCGGTCCCCTCGGAGGAAAATTTAAAAATTCACTTCACACCCTCCATTTCTGAACGCTAGCCGTTCAAAAACCGACGAGTAAAACACGTTTCCGGGTTCGCGCAACAGGTGCAATAATAAAACACTTATCATATTCCTTAGACCAGGCGCAAGCCTAGCCAACTGATAACGGGCTGCCATACCCCAAACGGTATCCAGCTCGCATAGGCAATACCCACTCACCGGGGAGGGCCTTAGTCAATGATTCTCCACAGAAAGGGCGGCACCGATAGACCCCCAATCGCAGCATCAGGAACCAGCTCCCTAAACTTATCAAACTCAAAACGCGACAGTGCGTCAGCAATTCTATTGTCAACCCCCGGGACATGCGTAGCCGTGAAATGAATGTTATGCCTCAAGCATTTAAGCACTAGATAACGCAACAAGCGCAGAGCCTCAGGAGAGGATGAGCGCTGTTTATTAACGGCGTGCACGACGCCCAGATTGTCGCAGCGGAATACAATACTCCGATCCGACAAGCTGGGTGCCCACAATTCGACAGCCACTATCAAGGGGAACAACTCTAGAAGCAGCAAATTCTTTGTAAAACCTCGGGCCACCCATGCTGCAGGCCAAGGCGCGGTGCACCACTCAGTCCTGAAAAAAGCCCCAAAGCCCGAACCCCCAGCGGCGTCGGTAAACAGTTGTAACGCGGCGCTGGAACACCGCTTCGCTGGCCACAACACCTCCCGGTTAAAAGAGACCAGAAACGTGGACCAGATTCTCAAATCTTCCCTGACCTCGCGTGAAATGTACACCGTATGGTGAGGTTTCCGCACCCCTGCCATGGATCTCTCAAGCTTACGGCAGAAAACCCGACCCATGGGTATGATCCTGCACGCAAAATTAAAAGACCCAAGCAACGACTGGACCCGTTGTAATCTGACCCTGCGCATGAGGAGGCATTGCTCTATGAGACCCAGCAACTTGTGCACCTTATCGGCCGGAAGCCGGGCAGCAACCGGCTTCCGAATCAATTTCAATGCCCAAATAACTGAGACACACCGTGGGCCCCTCGGTCTTATCCGAGGCCACGGGCACGCCTAGGCGACCGAACAAACTCTGGGCTAAACCCAGTACGTCCCCGCAAACCGCCCCCTCCCTTGGACCCACAAAGAGAAAATCGTCTAGGTAGTGGGCAAACCCCGGGTGGCCGGAGGCTGACACTACGCACCAATGTAAAAATTAACTGAATTTCTCAAAGTAGACACAAGAAATGGAACACCCCATAGGCAAGCACCTGTCTACATAAAACCCACCCCCTAACCTGAACCCAAGGAAACGCAGGGAATCGGGGTGGATGGGCAGGAGGCGGAAAGCGGACTCAATGTCCAGCTTGGCCATGCGGGCGCCGGGACCCGCCCTTTGGACTAACCGCAGGGCCTCGTCAAACGATTGATATTGCACCCTGCAAGCTTCCTCCGGGATGGCGTCGTTGACCGAGCCGCCACGGGGGTGTGACAAATGCTGAATGAGGCGGAATTGACCCTGTGCTTTCTTGGGGACCACCCCTAATGGTGAGACGCACAGACGGGGCAGTGGTGGGGACGGGAAAGGGCCGCACATGCGCCCCAAATCAATTTCCGCCTGGACCTTACGGGCGACCACGGAGGGGAAATCGCGTGCGGATTTTAAATTGCGCCTGGAAACCACGAGGACCGAATCCGGGATGGGAAGCCTGAAACCGCTACGGAAACCTTCCAACAAAAACAACCCCGAAGTGACGTCGGGGTAAATGCCCAACCATTTAGTCAATTCGGGGACGTTGATGGGGGAAAAAGCCTTACTTTCCACCTCCGGGCACCTCGGCAGTATCAGAGGGCCTGGGCCCGGAAGGGGACTGGCAATCCTTGGCCGGGTGCCCCCCACCGCACACCTTGCAGGAGTGGCGAAAACGGCAGTTAGCCCCCCGGGAACACTTGCCCTCGTTGAAAGCAAAGCATTTCCCTTTATTCCCCATAGGCGGGCTCGGCCGGACACTTAAACCCGGCTTGCAGCCTTGGGCTTCATAAAGGGGCTTATTATGTTGCGTGACCTCTAACCAAACTTCAACGTCCTTGAACCCCAAGGGCAGTGTCGGGTCACCGTCTTGGTTACGACGGAATTTCTCATCGTAATCCCGCCACGCGTAACCCTTGGAGGTCAAGTACATTTCGTGCACCAGGTACAAATACTTGACCGTGTTGTGATATTCCGTCGGCCTCGTCTCGGCGTAGCACGCTGTGAACACTAAAAACCCTCAGAGCCACTGGTGAAAATTGCGAAATGCATTCTCGCCAATGCCCCCGACCTTCTTGGCCTTATCGAACACCTTCCGCATGTCATCCGTAAGGGTGAACATGTCGACATATTTACCCTTCTTAATCTTCTCCCTCATCCGTTTACGTAAACCCCTGGTGACCGCAGTGTTTGCGCAGTGCACCATTTCCGTAAAACGCGGAGGGTCCTGTGTGACTGCCGCAACTGCGCCTTTGGCCTTCCTATCTTTCTTGTGCAAGCGATGCGCAATGAGCCTGGCTAATTTACGCGGGCGCCTGGGGGACCCGGAAGACCTAGTATCTGAAGAGGAGCTGGAAGAAGAACTATCAGAAGAAGGATTAACCGTCTCACCCGTTCCAGAAGGACCGCCCGCTTCTTCTGCCGCGGTGGCGGGGCCGGATGGAACCTCTTCAGGGACCCGAGATCCCCCCGCTCCCACTTGTTCAGCCTGCTTCTCCGCTCCTGGCTGTGCTTCGCCGGATGTTGCTGCTGCCGTGGCTCCCGACGATCCACCCGGGGGAGAGACCCCCCTCAACGTACCGGCACCTGATGGGGAAACAGAAGGGGGGGGAGGGGAGGCACAAAAGCGTCCGCCTCCGGCGGGGGAACCGGAGGTAGCGGAGGGGGGAAGCAGCAAGAGGGGGCCGTGACCCGAGGGTGGGCATGCCCAGTGACGCATCGGCAGCCAATTCGACGGCTGCGCCAGACGCTGGAGGCCATGTGGCCGGGGAGGTAAAACCAGCGTGCCAATTGGGCGGAGCCTGAGAAAACGGCGCCGCCCAGTAAGGCGTCTGCGCGAGAGCCCCAGGGGTAAAACCGCCGGCGTAAGAACCCCCCCATGGAGCAAACCCCGGACCACTCGGCGTGGGCCAGGAGGTCACTGATCCCTGCGCGTGCGTAAACGCTGCCAGCAAATAAGGGAACGAAAAGGGGGCCCGACCCCATCGGAAATCGGGTGCCGCCCCGGAAGTCATGACCGGGATTTGCAGTGCCCCAGACCAGGCCACCGCCACGGAAGCCGCCGGTAGGAAACTCGCGTGCGTAGCTTGATATGTGCCGCCTCGGTACGCAAATGAAGCAGCCACGGAAGTGTGTCCTGACCCCATCTGCTGTACCATGAGCTGGCCAGCAGATGGCATCGCTTCACCGGGCCACAGGCCACTCACTGGCGGCAGCAGGATCTGGGATACCGGGAGCGCCCCCGGGTAAATCCCAGATGCCTGCCCGCCGACGCCCGACACCCCACTGCCCCCCACTGCATTGGAAACCATGGGAACCGCGGGGGGAAACATGGTTTGCGACTGTGCAAATGAAGGCCCCGCCCCCTGACTTGTCCCTGCGAGAGATGGCAGGGACACTATGTCCTGCACCAGCCAGGCACCCGCAGGGGAGCTGGCTGGTGATAGACCCGTCATCCCATTCCCATGTGCGGCGCCGCGGGACCCGCCCGATGGGTCACCTGACCCGCTAACTGAGGCCGTGGGGAGGAGAACGCGACTGACCCTGGAGGCCGGAGCCCGGGCGCGCGCGGCTCTACCGCTGCGCCGGGCTCCCAGAGCGGCCGTCGCAGGAGAGACACCGCCGCCCGAGGAGAGCAGGACACTGTCTCCGGCGGGCGGCGAAGCGGAGGGGGGAACCACCCGCACACGTGGCCGGCGATAGCCAGCCGCTGCGAGCGGACGGGCGGCCTCCGCCAGGCGGCAGGGAGGGGGCGCAGCTCTCTTGGGACGGGGCATAGTGCCGTGCCGAACCTGATAAAAAAGCTGGTACAGCTTGCGCACGTGCAGCAAGGGGAATTAAAGAGCAGTTGGAGCACTAGTATCAGGAGGGGAAGTAGCAGTAGGAGCAGTATATATAGGAGGAGGATAAATTGGCAAGTGACAGTAATACTCTTACCCAATCCAAGAAAAACTAGCAAGAGGAAGATGGCTGCCAAATCTCAGGACTATATACCCCTGTGTACACTCCTCCTACATATCCCTAATAGGCACCCATCTGTCACCTGACCACAACTGTCAATCACTAAGGCTAGCCCTGCCTATCCTCAACACATGTCAGAAAAATTCAGGGTGTTTATGTGGCTTCGAGCCTATGCGGATCTCTGCCTGCTTTAGTGCCCATGTGTCTTTGGGTGTCATTCTGACCCGTTCACACCCAGCGGTTATTCGCTGCGGTGCAAATGGGTCGGAACTGCGGCTGCACAGTGGCTGCATTGTGCAAGCACGTTGTTGCCTAGTGACGGCCGTTGCCGGGCAACGACGCCAGGACCAATGAAAGCGATCGCAGGCGCGATTGCAAGAAGATTGACAGCGGGAAGGAGGATCGGGGAGTCTACTCACCATTTCCCGGGCATAGTAAGGCAAATGCAGGCATGTCCAGGCGTTTGGAGGGCGGATGTCTGACGTCACAGCCGGGCCCTTCATTGCTGGATCCGTCGCACAGGGTAAGTAGCTGCAGGGCTAGTCTTGTTTTGCTTGAAACTTTTTTAGCATAGCAGGGCTGCACAAGCGATCACAGCCCTGCTATGCTAAAATACACTCCCCCATAGGCAGCGTCAAGTTGATCGCACGAGCAGCAAAAAGTTGCTACGTGCGATCAACTCGGAATGACCCCCTTTGTGTTCACCAATTGCACACAAAAGGAACCATTATGTGTACATGTCAATAACTCACTCTGCTGGCTTGCTGGCTCAGATAGAGAAGTACATTATGGAGTAGTAAAATTATGTATTTCAAATACCACCCTGTTAGTGATCACTCTTTACATTAAGTTAACCTTTATTTTAGTTTATTCTAAATAGTGTTCTCACTGAAATCATATTATGTTTTAATTTAGTCATTTGATGATTATTTTTAGTTAATCTGTTAACTTTGTACATTTGAATGTTTCCCTTATAAATTGTGTCTTTAAGGTGATAAAGATGTAACATTAAAAGTGAAAGCAAAAAATACCTGTAGCTTATTTTAGAAAAACTTTACAGAATTTATATTGTGCTGTTGTGATAATCCCTGATCCAAGCCCCCACTGTAATTTACCAGCAAACAATTTAGTAAATGAATCGCCCTACCCTAACCTGACTGACGTAGACCTATCTACTCCAAGTTCATGAGTAAGCTTGAAATGGGATAAAATAACATGTAGACAAGTTTATTTTTCAATATTCAAGCAGACCACAATCCGTAAGTGTTTTAGGACAATTCTAATATGCATCCACCGTTTCCATATGTACATTGCAGCACTGGATGGCCCTTCATCCTTTCTTTCAAAAAAGTGTCTCATTCACATCAAGATTGATTTCTCTTTACTAATGTATTCATCAACATGACATGTAGTTATTACAAACACAATAGATTTTTTTACTAAGTAAAAAAGTTTCAACTCACTGCACAAATACTATATTTACTCACTTTGCAAATACATCCAGACACATGAATTTGTGTTTAAAAATATAGGAAAACTAGAAATTTATGATAAAAAAGCGCAATAGACAAGACAGATTAAGCCCCAAGAAAATACAGTATATAGAAATTTTTAACCGTCCTTCTACAGTATGTGATAATTCAACAATGCGAGGGCTGTGCATTAAGTTTCCAGATGCACAAAAGTATTATATTTACTGTACAAACAAAGGGAACATTACATATGTTCAAAGTATTTGCCCAAGAAGTCTCAATAAAGTTGCATGAGCTCAAACTACTTGGTGAAGCAGCTGGACAAGTCCGAAGCAGGTCTAGGTTCTAAATGTTGGATGAAGGTCTCCACTGCAGCTTCCAGTGAATCAAAATAAATCCTATGCATTGTGTGCTTAATTTGTGGAACATGAGGGCAGGTCTAGACTCTACGGCAGATGACCAAGCTCCGGGATGCATTCATGGGCCAAAAAATACACCACTTTCCTGGACTTGTGGGCAGGTGCATTGTTGTGATGAAGAATAACACAAGTGTGAGTTCTTGGGGGGTACCTAGAAATGGCTTCCAGCCCTAGCAGCAGGCATTGGTTGGCATACCAATCACCAGTGTTGGTGTTCTGCTGCACAGTGGTATGGTGGCTACATGACCAGTCTTGGTCAGAAAAAGAGCCACCATCTGCTTGGCCACACTGCGATCACATCGAAACTTCTGTGGCATTGCACCTCCAACTGGAGTCTACTGCACCGACTGTTGTTTGGCCTCAGGGTCGAAACTGTAGATCCAGGATTTATCACCACTGATAATCTCCAAGACAAAGTTTGAGCAAATGCCATTAAATATGTCCAGCTTCTTGCGACACCAAGCTTTTTGTGGAGTATCAAGCAGATGGATCCCAATGAGAAGCCTACAGTATCTCCTTCTGTAACTGGACCATGGTCACCCTGGCATTCATCTCAATGAAATCAGTATATTTTACCGGCAGACAGGGTGCCTGCTGTCAATATACCAACATTGGCATCCCATCTATCAGAATCCCGGCAGCGAGTCAGGGAGTGGCCTCATGGGCATGATGCACTTTGGGCCTGGCAGCTCTCTTTGCACACCACAGGTTATATTCACACTTGCTTGGTGGCGTGGACACACCAACCAAGTGGGAATTCCCTGTGGAGGTCGGGATTCCATCCAGCAGTATTTCACTGGTTATTGGGATACCGGTGTCAGTCTCCTGAACACCTGGATCCCAACAGCTGGTATTTCATCCTCAACTGTGGCCCACACAGCAGCATCATTGTCCTCAGTGATTAAGGATTCAGGTTGGCCGCAGCACTCCTCTTCTTCCAAGGACCATCTCCCATGCTGAAACTGTGCAAATCACTCAAACACAGTGATTCATGCAGCTTGCAGTTGGTCAAAACTCTCCTGCTGTTGCAGTTTACTCTTGTAGTGGTAGAAGATCATGGCTCTTCAATGGATATGTTGAGCTCCAAGTTTGTGAAGGAAGTGAAAATGCTGACTTATTCTGTGTGCAGTGCTGCTTATACATGGTTCTGTGCCTTGACATTTCACAAGAACTTTAGTCAGAGATTACAGTCAGATTGTGTCTACTCTACATAAAGAAGTGTCCTCATACACTTATCCCTTCTGCATGGGTAGTAATGGCTTAGCAAGGTTTAGTGTGATTCCCAAAGTATGTACAGTATGGAACATGCAAATCAAGTCTAATATTGAAACAAATAGACCAATGACAAGGTTCAGTATATAGTGTAATAAAAATAAAATTTCTGTCAAGAGGTTCTGCAGCAGTAATACATAAATAATGATCATGATAATATAATAAGGAGACTCCACCACTGAAATACTCAGAAAAATAATAATATAACTAGGCAACAGAAACATCTACAGTACATTCAAGGGCTGAGGCAGAATAATCACCAGGAACACTGCAGGGTAAGGGCAGGCAACAAATGATCAGCATCAAAGAACAAACACCATCAATCAACAGGGCAAAGAACACAGCTAAAACCTACTGACAAGGAAGCCGTAACCAGCACAAGTTAAGTGGCAAGTCAACTATCTTAAGGCTGGCAAACCAACAATGTGGATTCCAGTCTGCTACTAAGGCATATTCAGCAGCACGAGAGAAACAGGTTCTGGGAAGAAGAGAAGCAGCCTACATTGTATGCAAACTGTGGTGCATGCAATGCCAGATTAAGTACGGGGCGGATGTCCCAGTGCTCCCACACACAAGGGGCCCCCACACACAGCTCCTATAATCAAGCACATCAATATCTCTGTTCTCCGCATGCACCCAGCTACGAGTGCTTCTGGTGGCTGGAGCCTCTTTTTTTGCCCTCCCCAACCCACTTTTCCAAGCACACAGCCCTCCTCACCCACAGAGTGCATACTAGTGAGCTGCTTTCTTACAAACAGCGAGACTCCAGACCACTTCCACTGGTTGTGTGGGAAGCAACTTCTGCCACTTTCCTGGAGTAAACAGCTGCCACTACTGGACACCTCAGGACGGGGACAAGGGTACTGCTGCTGGCAGCGGGAGGGATTGAAGCTGTCAATGACAGCGTTGGGGAGGGCATGTCCACTTCTTGGCAGAGGTGCCTAAAGTTTGGGGGATATACGTCAGTTGAGAGGAAATATTAAAAGGTTATGTAGGGGTGAAGGGTGCGGAGCTGAAAACTGGAGGGGCAAGGTCTGGAGTACATGTACTCAAGGGCATAAATTCAACCCAGTCACCAGAAGGCAAGTTAGAGTTTGGTGCCCCCCACCTTAAAAAAAAAGGGAAAACAATTATGGTGTGTGTATGTGTGTCGTGTGTATAAACACACAAGACTTACAGATTTATATAGATAGCGCTGTCAGGTGGTCTACAGAGACCGAAGCCGCAGGTAATTGGCAGTGCCTTAGCCATGTTGTGTTTCAATGGCTGGTAGGTCAGGGTCAGACTCACGAGATTCAGCCATCTGCAGCATGCAAATCAACTTGTCCCATCTCACAATCCAGCAGCAGAGGCGAGTGCATCATTGCTTGCTGCAGCACAGGCTGAGTGGAATCAGGCAGGGGCCATCCTGCCCCTATTGCAGGTTTTAGCAGGGCTCCTGGGACAGAGCTGATTAACTCTGCTGCAGCAGCGGATGCACTGCAGAGCTCCTTCGGAAGAGCAGCGGTAACACTTGGATCCTGCAATGAACCACACAGGTGCTGCTACTGCTATACATACAGGGTGCCCCTTCAGGGCTTGGAGCCCGGAGGCAGGCGTTGCCTCTGGAAGTGTACTGTGTGTCTTCCCCCGCTTGGCATAGTGTACCTGGGTGCTGTTGCTGGGGCAGGATGAGGGTCTGTGCAAGCATTCCATGAGTTCTGGCTAGTGCAAAGTGTTACTGTATTGTAAGACCACCCAGAGCAAGCAGCACTCAATGATTTCCAGGCTGGTGTGGGAGGTATCCACAGCTTGCATTACTGACTTTAGTGGGCCAAGCGTCCAAACGGTAAGTGTACAGTGTCTCGTGGTTTTTGGTGGTGGTGGTGGTGGGCAAGTGTTTTGGATACTGTGGGGGCCTCCACAGGTTTATTGCCCTGGGCCCCCACAAATCTTATTCTTGCCCTGGGTGCATAAATGGTTCTACCACAAGTGGTCTGGAAAACATGCACTGTTAGTGGTCCCTACGGACTGGGTTTGACCGGAACTTATGGACATGTAGCCACTACAAAGTTCAGCTCATTCTGACATCCTGAGTTTTGTTCTCTGGTGAATGTGAATGATTCTTTGTATATGTTATGCACATGGGCCTTTTATTAATTTCACTCTCCAGTATTCTAGGTGCTGTTGAGACTACTTTTTAATAAGGACTAGTGAGAATGATTAAATATTCTATGTAAAGCACTATGTATTATGTAAACACTATATTAATAACTGTGAATAAATAAATAAATAAATCTATGAAATTCATCTGAATTTCAAAATTGGTCAAATAATTTTTCCTATTTTTATTTTTTGTAACATATCTGATAACAGTAGAATAGAAAAACAGAATGATTCATATATTTTTTTAAGTAATAGACCAGACACTGTACAAGTGACTTTCTAATTATCGTATCCACCACATGATCTTAATTTGTCTTAATATTTGTCTCCAACAATGTAAAAATAACAGCAAAGAATGCGATGTCCAGCTGCTTCAATGTTTTTTGAATGTCAAAAAACCATCCAGATTCATGGCAAATTGTTTTAATAAAGGAAAGCCAGCCATTAATTAAATCTGTGTCTCCCTCTGGATAGTTCAGTAGAGGACAACAACTGAGGTATAACAAAATCACAGTTTGTTCTCATTTTTGTTTGTTTTTTAGATGCAAAGCTGCTGTTTAAATTTTATCTAAGCACAGTCACTGCTAGGATAAGATACTCTAGAATTGTATGCATTATATACTGTAGCTTGGTTATTACTATAACTATGCGGAGAAAACAGCAAGTGTGTAGTCCATGTATAAGCATGAATAACAGGTGTATTTTTCTGTTATTTTTGCACTGTAAATATATCTCTCCCCATTCTCAGTAGATCATGTGTATACATACTTTTAAAATGAATACCAGATTTCACAAACCTAAATGTTTGAATTTGACCCATATGACTTATGGTTTAGGACCTTGCCAGCCAGCAACCACCATGTAATAGGAATTAAATGTACATTATATGGCAGCATTATGAGGTTACATGATAGATTTTTGTGCCTGCATGGCAGCATTATGACGCCCACAATGGTATCTTTTGATTAAACTATACAATTACAGTATACAAATATATGATAATTCTGTAGTTAAAACAGAAACACTTTGGGGTATATTCAATTGAAGTCGGATCCATTCCGACATTCATTTATCGGAATGGATCCGACCTGGGCTACTCAATGGACCTCTCAATTCGACTTTTAAAAAAGTCTAATTGAAATGAGAAAGGGGAGATGGGGGAGAGACGCGGGCAGACAGGGGAGAGCAGCGGCTATATAGCTGCTGCTGTAGCGCTGCTCTCCCCCGTCTGCCCACCAGTCCCTCCTCTCTCACAGCCGCCGCTCCCCGTCCCCCCTCTCACAGCCGCCGCTCCTCATCCCCCCTCACACAGCCACCGCTCCCCATCAGCCGCCACTCCCCATCTCCCCCTCTTCCCATCCCCCTCTCTCACATCTGCCGCTCATGGCAGTGTCCACCCGGCTCCAACAAGCAAGGTCTCATTTGCTGGAGCCGGGTGGACGCTGCTGTGAGCGATGGCTGTGACATCCTCCTGCGTTGCTCACCCCGTCCCCGCCTCGGCTCTCCCCAACCCCACCTCGGCTCTCCCCATCTCCGGCGCTGCTCTCCCCATCTCATTCGACTTTTTTTGGTTTCGACACAAGCGCGTGGATCAGCAGCTATTCCGCCGATCCACATGCTTTTCGACAAGTCGACTTCATCGACTTGTTGAAAAATTTGGGGTTATATTGAATAGGTCGAATCATGATTCGACCTTAAAAAGTCGAAAACTGACATCTTTTCGACAGACGGCAGCTATTGACTTCAATTGAATATACCCCTTTGGGTATAATTCAATTGTTTGAAAAGTCAGTTGGGTGTCTGTTTTTTCCTGCCTGTTAAATAGAAAAAAACAGACTACCCACTGACATTTTTTAAACAATTGAATACCTCCTATGAGGTTATTGTAACAGCATTATGGGGCTATGTGATTGGACATTGGCTGGATATTGATCTGAAAAAGATAAAAGTAAACACTGTCTTGTAAAGTATTATGCTGTAAATTCTGTGATATAATATATTGTAAATACCGTGTGGTATCAATTTATTTTTTTACCGTGTCACATACATAAAATATTAAAAAAGATTGCAGACATTGTAGATATTTATCTAAATTTGGAAAGTATACCATACAATGGGGGTCATTCCGAGTTGTTCACTCGTTGCCGATTTTTGCTATGCTGCGATTTGTTGCAAATTGAGCATGTGCAAGGCACGCAGGGCGCATGCGCTTAGTTATGTTGGAGGTAGACCTCCTTTAGCCTCAGCCTTCTCTGAGAGGACTCCAACAACAGCCTGTCTTTTGTATTCAGAACCACCTGTGGACAAAATATAGTGCCATGGAGAAGTCAAATTAAACACACACAGAACCTGGTGTAGTCAATAAGAGTTCTGCTTTATTGTTTCTTACATACACATATTTATACTTGTTCTAAAAGGCTCAGAGGAGTTTACAGTTTAACCTCAGGGTTGTGTCCTCTTCCTGATAACGGTCTTGTTCCTTTTTTTTTGCTCTATCTCTCTGACATGGCTTACCCACAAGTTTCTCTTTTTTGCTCTTTCTCTCACACATGGCTTACCCACAAGTTCCTCTTTTTGCCAGCTGAACATTTCATCACTCTATACTTTTCCTTCTCCCCAGCATATATAAGCATATCATATATTAATGCTAAAGTAAGCTTATAATCTATTGAATATAACAAAATGGAGTAACATTGCCTTTATTGCAGAATCACACTAATGCTTGCCCATCTACCTTCCTCATTTTTCCCTCCTTTTGATTCTCCAAAAGACATCACACTATTCCTTGCTACCCTACTTCGCCGAGCAGGCCAGGCGATGACCTGGTCAAGTACGTCTGTCTCCCTGGGCCTATTGCCAAGGGAGGGTAATAACTATCCCGTACAGACAAAATAGTCACAAGGCATAGATGCATAAGAGTCCTTTTTACAGTCTATTTTGATTTCTTCCATTTTTGTAGACGGGTGGTCTGTCATTACGTGATTCAAGATCATCATATTCCTCCATTTCTCGAGCGTCACTTTCTGCTGTGGGATTACAGACTGATTACGTCACCTGCTCCCCGCCCACATGATGCCGGGTGTCATGGCGGCGCCCCTGCCCCGTAGAACCGCCAGTAGCCGCGCCAGCCAGACGCCGGAGCCCGTGGACCACCGAAGGCATAGGCCGCAACACAGACCAGCAAACACGCAGGGGTAAGCGCGGCGAACGCCGCCTCTGGTGTGTGACAGTAACCCCTCCTCCAGGAGTGGCCCCCGGACACTTCCCAGGTTTTGTTGGATGTCTGGAATGGAATATCCGCACCAGTTGGGGAGCCATAACTTCCATAGCCTTGACCCAGCTCCTCTTCTCGGGACCAAAACCTTTCCACTCCACCAAATACTGTAGATTCTTGTGAAGATAACGAGAGTCAAGAATAGCTTTGATTTCAAAATCCGTTCCAGCTTCAGTCTTTGCAGAGGTTGGCCTCTGGGACTTTGAATGGAACCGGTTTAAAATAAAGGGGCGAAGGAGAGACACATGGAAGGAATTTGGTATCCGGAGGTGGGAAGGCAATCCCAATTTGCAGACAACCGGGTTCAGGACTTGTAACACGGGATAAGGACCAATAAACCTCGGAGCGAACTTCATAGTGGGCACCCTTAACCGAAAATTGTGGGTAGAGAGCCATACCCTGTCACCAACCTTATATTGGGGAGCTGCTCATCGCTTCCTATCCACAAAGAACTTATAACGGCTGGAGACTCTCTTGAGGTTAGCATGGACTCGACTCCAAATTTTACTGAAGTGCCGGAGAGTAGAGGCTGCAGCAGGAACATCCTCCGGAGGACAAATGGGTAATTCTGGAACTTGGGGATGAAATCAATAATTAATGAAAAATGGGGACTCACCCGTCGAAGAGTGGTACAGATGATTATGGGCAAACTCGGCCCATGGCAACAGTTCCACCCAATCATCTTGCGAGGGAGAGAGGTAAACACGGAGAAAAGTCTCTAAATCTTGATTGACGCGTTCAGTTTGCCCATTGGTTTGTGGATGGTAAGCGGATGAAAACTTGAGTTTTATTTGTAAGACTGTACAGAGGGCTCTCCAGAATCTTGCAGTGAACTGTACCCCCCGAACAGAGACGATTTCCTGTGGTAACCCGTGCAGGCGGAAATGTTCCCGGATAAATAACAAAGCCAACTTGGGAGCTGATGGTAACCCGGTCAAAGGTACAAAATGGGCCATCTTAGAAAAACGGTCAACAATTACCCAGACGGTATTGTGACCCTTGGAGAGGGGCATTTCAGTGACAAAGTCCATATATATATGGGTCCAAGGCCTCTTAGGAATGGACAGTGGATGCAACAACCCCGCAGGAGGCATATGAAGAATTTTGTACTGAGCACACTGAGGACATGAGTTGACATAACTTTGAATATCCTTCTTCATAGTGTCCCACCATTAAATCTTCGTAGAAACTCCCACATCTTTTGAACTCCGGAATGACCGGAAAACTTGGAAATATGAGCCCACTGCAACAACCTTGGTCGGAATTTAGCTGGCACAGACTTTCTCCCAGTAGGAGGACCCAGAGCGGTGGGAGCTGCTGAAATATAAACTGGACTGAGAATCATAGCCTTTCCAATGGGGTTCTCCTCATCTGAAGCCGTCAAGAAGCGAGAGATAGCATCAGCTTTGGTGTTAAGCATCCCGGACCGATACTTAATGACAAATGAGAATCGAGTGAAGAAGAGCGCCCATCTAGCTTGACGGGGATTCAAGAACTGGGCTGTCTTGAGATACAGCAAGTTCTTGTGATCGGTATAAATCGTAATTAGGTGTTTAGCACCTTCCAATAGATATCTATATTCTTCCAGGGCAGATTTTATTGCCAAGAGTTCCTGATCTCCGATGGTGTAGTTTCGTTCAGCAGGAGAGAACTTGCGAGAATGGAAACCACATGGATGCAACTTCCCGTCAGAGGAGTACTGTGAGAGCATGGCACCGATGCCGACCGAGGAAGCATCGACCTCCAAGAAGAATGGTTTTGAAAAATTTGGTTGCTGGAGTACCGGAGCGGACATAAAGGCTGCTTTCAAGTGAGCGAATGCTGCTACAGCTTCAGAAGACCAATGACTTGGGTCAGACCCCTTTTTGGTTAGAGCAGTAATAGGTGCCACAATGGTAGAGAATCCCTTTATGAGTTTCCGGTAGTAATTCGCAAAACCCAGAAACCTTTGTACCGCTTTCAAAGAAAGAGGCTGAGTCCAGTCCCGAATAGCAGTGAGTTTTTCCGGATCCATGCGAAGCTCCGTACCTGAGATGACGTAACCAAGAAATGGAATTGAAGGAACCTCAAAGGTACATTTGGAGATCTTACCGTAGAGATGATTCCTTCGTAGACGAAAAAGTACCTCCTTGACCTGAATTCTATGCTCCGTGAGATTCTTAGAAAATATCAGAATGTCATCCAAGTATACCACTACACTTAGGTATAACATATCTCGGAATATTTCATTCACAAAACCTTGGAAGACGGCAGGGGCATTACTGAGCCCAAACGGCATTACCAGATATTCGTAATGCCCGTCCCTGGTATTGAAGGCCGTCTTCCATTCGTCCCCCTGTCGAATACGAATCAAATTATAGGCTCCCCTTTTGTCGAGCTTCGTGAAGACATGGGCTCCGCGAACCCTATCAAATAGTTCTGTGATGAGCGGCAAAGGATATTTGTTCTTAATGGTGATCTCATTTAAGCTGTGGTGGTCAATGCATGGCCTCAACCCTTCGTCCTTCTTCTTCACAAAGAAGAAACCTTGTCCGGCCGAGGGGCGAATGAATCCTTTCTGCAGATTAGACTTGATATAGTCCGACATGGCTTGGGTCTCCGGCAATGACAAAGGATAAATGTGCCCCCGGGGTGGCATCTACCCTGGGATGAGCTCAATGGGACAGTCCCAGGGTCTATGGGGTGGTAACTGATCGGCCGCCTGTTCCGAAAACACGTCTGCGAACTCCCGATAGGCCTCCGGAATAAGCTCCTCATCCGACTTGGAAGATACACGGAGCGGATAAACAGGAGTGAGACAATTAGAATGACAGAATGAACTCCAAGATACTATTTGTGATGACTTCCAGTCGACTTGAGGGTTGTGTACTTTAAACCAAGGAAGACCAAGAACCAGATTGTGAGGCATCTCCTGAATCACTAGGAACTCCAGATGTTCTTGATGTAGAACTCCAACCTGCAGTTTGATTGGCACTGTGCGACTTAAAATAAGACCATTAGAAATTTGGGTACCATTGATGGCAGTCAGCGTAATAGGTCGTTCGACGGATTGTAACTGTAAACCCAGTTTTTGAATGCAAGAAAGAGAAACAAAATTCCCTGCAGCCCCGGAGTCCAGCAGGGCCTTAACAGGTTTGGCTATAGACCCAGACAACAAGGACACGGAGAGTAAACAGTCCACTGTCGGAGAAGGTTTAGATGTAACCCCTAACTCGGCTCCTCCGGAACAAGCTAGGACTGCCCGTTTCCCGGACGGGACTTACAAAACTTGAGAAAGTGATCCGCAGCTCCACAGTAGAGGCAGAGTCTACCCTCACGACGGCGCTGTCGTTCTTCCGGGGACAGCCGAGATCGATTAATTTGCATAGGTTCGTCTGGACTTGGAGTGATCGTTTACTTAGTCGGGAGAGACCGGAATCTGGATTGTTCAGTCCGACTACATTCCCCACCTCGTTCCTGCATACGAAGATCCACCTTTACACAGCGTGAGATCAGCTCTTCTAAGGAATCTGGCAAATCCCTAGTGATCAGTTCGTCCTTTCGATGGTCAGAGAGCCCATTCCAGAAAGCGGCCCCGAGAGCATCATTATTCCAGTGCAGTTCCGAAGCTATGGTTTGGAAATGAATCACATACTGTCCCACTGAACGGGAGCCTTGTTGGACTCGGAGCAAATCCAAAGAAGCAGCGGTCGTTCTGCCGGCTCATCGAAGATCCTATAAAATGACGTGATAAAGTTGGTGTAACTGGACACCAACGGGTCAGAACACTCCCATAACGGAGACACCCAATCCAACGCTGTACCTTCAAGCAAGGAAATAATGTATGCCACCTTGGACCGATCTGTGGGGAAGTTGTGTGAGAAAAGTTCAAAATGTACCTCGCATTGGTTGAGAAAACCACGGCAATTCTTTGGATTCCCGTTATAGCGAGAGGGAGTGGGGAGCTGAAGGCATGACCTGGTTCCGGGCAAGGATTGAACATTACCAGGGACAACTACTGGAGCGGGTACTGGAGCTGGAGCCGGGACTACTGAAGCCAGAGAAGCCTGAATTTGATCCAGCCGACCAGATAACTCCTGGAGATACTGCATCACTTGGCTTTGTGCCGTCTCCTGACTTTGAACTCGGGAAACCAGATCCTGGATGGCGCTTGCCTCTGGGTTCCGATCCCCCGGGTCCATGGGGCCTGAGTATACTGTCACTGACCTGGGTTGGGAATGTTGTGGACTCGGGGGTTCTTCCGATGGTCGGGAATAGGAACCACAGGTGGGTCGGAGCAGGGATGGTCGGATACAGGATTTCCTCATACAAGACTCTAATAGGTTTGGTAAAAGAATGCTGAGGAACTTTATTAAAGAAAGGGAGCAATACAGCGGCACATGAAAAAACGTGAACTTGTAGGCAATGTCAAAAAGTTACTGAAGAATTCATGAGCAATGATGAAGGACACTGAAGAATTTGTGAGCGATGTTTAAAGACACTGATGAATGAAGAACTTGTGAGCGATGGTAAATGACACTGAAGAATTGGTGAACAATGTTTTAAAGACACTGATGAATGAAGAACTTGTGAGCGATGGTAAATGACATTGAAGAATTGGTGAGCGGTGTTTAAAGACACTGATGAATGAAGAACTTGTGAGCGATGGTAAATGACACTGAAGAATTGGTGAGCGGTGTTTAAAGACACTGATGAATGAAGAACTTGTGAGCGATAGTAAATGACACTGAAGAACTGGTGAGCGGTGTTTAAGGACACTGATGAATGAAGAACTTGTGAGCGATGATAAATGACACTGAAGAATTGGTGAGCGGTGTTTAAAGACATGGATGAATGAAGAACTTGTGAGCGATGGTAAATGACACTGAAGAATTGGTGAGCGGTCTTTAAGGACACGGATGAATGAAGAACTTGTGAGCGATGATAAATGACACTGAAGAATTGGTGAGCAGTGTTTAAGGACTCTGATGAATGAAGAACTTGTGAGCGATGGTAATTGACACTGAACGCTGGAAGCACTAAGGTTGGTTCGGCCCGAAGGCCTTGCTGAATCCAGGGAGCGCTGGCAACTGCACTGCAGAGGAACACACTAGTTGCTCGGATCACTGGAGACTGTGCTGCAGGAAGGCACCCTGAATGCTAGGTGCAAAGGAGTATAGCTGCTGGGAAACACACTGCGTACGGGAGCTCTGGCATCCACTTGAGAAAAGAGACGATACTCAGGCACCGAGGCTCTGCCCGGCGCCTGACTTTGTATCTCCCGCCTCCGCTGGATTGGCGGAACAGTCTGATGACGTCACCTGCTAACCGCCCACGTGATGCCGGGTGTCATGGCGGTGCCCCTGCCCCGGAGAACCACCGGGAGCCGCGCCAGCCAGACGCCGGAGCCCGTGGACCAGCGAAGGCGGAGGCGGCAACACAGACCAGCAAACACGCAGCGGTAAGCGCAGCGAATGCCACCTCTGGCGTGTGACAAGAACCACCTGTGGACAAAATATAGTGCCATGCAGCTAGCTGGAGAAGTCAAATTAAACACACACAAAACCTGGTGTAGTCAATAAGAGTTCTGCTTTATTGTTTCTTTCATACACATATTTATACTTGTTCTAAAAGGCTCAGAGGAGTTTACAGTTTAACCTCAGGGTTGTGTCCCCTTCCTGATAACGGTCTTGTTCCTTCTTTTTTGCTCTATCTCTCAGACATGGCTTACCCACAAGTTCCTCTTTTTTGCTCTATCTCTCAGACATGGCTTACCCACAAGTTCCTCTTTTTGCCAATTGAACATTTCATCACTCTATACTTTTCCTTTTCCCCAGCATATATAAGCATATCATATATTAATGCTAAAGTAAGCTTATAATCTATTGAATATAACAAAATGGAGTAACATTGCCTTTAATGCAGAATCACACTAATGCTTGCCCATCGACCTTCCTCATTTTTTTAACACAAAACTTAGCAGTTTTGCTGTGGCTTCTGCGGCGCTTTTCAGTCGCACTGCTGTTCGGTAAATGATTGACAGGAAAGGGGCGTTTCTGAGCGGCAACTCAGCGTTTTCCTGGCATTTGCAAAAAAACGCAGGCGTGTCAGGGGAAAACGGGGGAGTGTCTGGAGAAACGGGGGAGTGGCTGGCCGAATGCAGGGCATGTTTGTGACGTCAAACCAGGAACTAAACGGACTGAGCTGATCGCAATCTGTGAGTAGGTCCGGAGCTACTCAGAAACGGATAAGAATTATTTAGTAGCAGTTTTGCTAATCTTTCGTTTGCTATTCTGCTAAGCTAAGATACACTCCCAGAGGGTGGCGGCCTAGCGTGTGCAATGCTGCTAAAAGCAGCTAGCGAGCGAACAACTCGGAATGACCACCAATAAGTATTGTTTGTTGTATCTAACCACCTTTTTGTTTTTTCCATGCCTTTTTGACACGCCATATGTAATTCACAGTACATTGTATAAATTATATTAATTATATTGAAGCTTTTGATGTCATGCATGGTGCCGAATTAAAACTACAGTACTTCTGGCTCATATTTAACCCTTCACTTGGGTTACACTTTGCACACTGCAAGGGAAATTTATTGTGAAAGGCTGCAAAGCCATTAACTACTGAAGTTATTAAACAGATGCACAGTCTAGAAATGGCTCTAGACCCTCTGTGAACATCTATTTGTTCAAGTATACCTAGGATTTCTTTGGGGTCATAGGACTGCAGTGATGGATGACTGTGTTTACAAAAGGGCAAAGGTTTGTGGCATTTATATAAAAGTATGGTTATGGTGATGTTGGGACAAGATGAGCTGGATGGCATACATGCAATTATAGTAAAGTACGGTGATGGTGATACTGGGAGGAGATATGCTGGGTGGAACTGGGTGGCATACAGGCATTTATAGTAAAATATGGTGATGCTGGGAGGAGATGAGCTGGTAGGAACTGGGTGGCATATAGGTATTTATGGTAAGGTGTGGTGTTGGTGCACTGCTGCAGCCTACAGTATTTTGTGATGTAGTTCAGAAACAATGGGAGTCATTCCGAGTTGTTCGCTCGCTATCTACTTTTAGCAGCTGTGCAAATGCATTGTCGCCACCCACCAGGAAGTGTATTTTCACTTTGCAGAAGTGCAAACGCCTGTGCAGCATAGCGTCTGTAAAATCATTTTGTGCAAAACAAGACCAGCCCTGTAGTTACTCTTCGTGTGCGTTGATTCTAACGTTAGAGGGACGGCTTTTGACGTCACACACCCGCCCAGCGTTCGGCGCCACGCCTGCATTTTCTCTGACACGCCTGCGTTTTTCTAAGCAATCCCTAAAAACGGTCGGTTGCCACCCAGAAACGCCCACTTCATGTCAATCTTCCTGCATTCTGCCGTGTGACTGAAAGCTTCGCTAGAACTTGTGCAAAACCGCAAAGTACTTTGTACCCGTACATCACGCATGCGCATTGCGGTGCATACGCATGCGCAGAAATGCCAATTTTTAGCCTGATTGCTGTGCAGCGAACAACGGCAGCTAGCGATCAACGCAGGATGACCCCCCAATAATTCAGTGTACCACATAAAATTATTATATGAAATAAAGTGATAGAGAGGATGTATGTCCAGGAGTGTTTTTGCTTTTCCAGACAGTATGCATTTTTGCATTTCTACAGTATGTCTCCAAAAGATTTTGCAGTAAAGCTTATGGTTATGCCTTGTCTAATACTCTTAATGAAAAACCATCTCTGTCACATTCCCAGGTGCTCCCAGTGCAATATAATCAAATGTTTCACACTTAGAAGACTAGCCCCTGTAATAAACATGTTACCCATGTCACCCAAATTCTATGATGATATAAAACAGGCTAAACCAAGAAATATCTGAGGAAGCAAAAAAAAAAAAGAATTTGATTGAAAGGAAGTTGGATTTTATTGTGATTTGTGAAGTTTACTCTTTTGCACGGTGACCCCCTAAAAGATTTTTCCTCCTTGCTGCATACAAAGGTGCGCTTGGAGAATGGAAAGTAGCAGAGTACATTATAGCACACAGGGTGGAATATCAATGAACATTACTATAAAAAAGGTGTTATGTGAGGGTGTATTTTTTTAAATTACCTCCAAGGTGTTTATAAACTAACACAAAGTTATTGGGTTGCTCAGTAAGAATTACAATCCAAAATGAAGTTTACATGTTTATTGTATATTAATCTACTCTCTTTCCTCCTTCCACGCTCTCCCTTTTTCTTTCACCCTCCACGCTCAGCTCCTGCTGCTTCTAGCTTTCTTAAAATCCATCTAGAATATCAGCTCTCAGGAGCAAGGTCCACACTATCCTATGTGTCTTGTTTGTCGGTCAACCTAGTATGTCCTTATTCCGTCCTTTTGATGTATTATGCTGTATAGTAGTGTCATGCTTTCTGCCCCGTTTATTGGCTCCCTGTGTTTATTATGGCACAGTATATACTTGTATTCTTGTACTTGTTACAACAATGCTTAATTGTACTAAAGCATTATATTGTGTTTATGTATTATACTCCTATTGCTATAGCCCTAGCTGTATTCATTTATTATTTACTTCATTATTGTACTTATGGCTTTTAAAGTGCTTTGGCATCCGTATAAATAAGCCATGATGGTGTAGTCCAGAGAAATTTTTATTTATGGGGGGAAATTTTTTTTATTTTTCAGGAGGTTTTATTAGCTATTATAGGTAAATGAGACGAAGTAGAACCTCGTCATCCTTGTCATCCTCATCATTTTGATAGATAAAACTGACCTTGGAATTTGTAGTTCTAAAAACGCATCTGAAGCTGCACATACCAAACAAATGACAAAATACTGTACAGGTTTTGAAGTTTATCTGAACAAAGCAAGTGATGTGTTTATTTTATTTTTTCTGTTGTATTTTTCATTTCTCTTTATTCATGTATTCTACCAAATCTCATCAGAATACTGTATATTGTTTTATCAGGTTTAATTGCTTTGCCACCTACTGTGATCGTGGCTCAAGCTATAGCATGATTTTGCCATTATTGTTGCAGTTATTTCACTCATGAGAATTATCATTTTTAATTTGGCTGCAGTAAACTAAAAGCTCAGCATGCATTCAGAGCAGTAACCCCATAGGAGCAGTAACAATACCAACTTGATTAAGATAATAAAATCATCAATGCTGCTTTGGAGCTAATACAAGTGCTTATGCTAAAACTCACCACATAGCAAATTCAGCCATTTATATGCTTTAGCTTACACACACCTAAATGCTCATTACATTTAAAATTCATTTTATTTAAATTTGCTTTGCACATACTGTATTTTTTTTTTCATTTTGAAAAAATACATAAAACAAACACGTTGGCTGTTATTTACCAATAAACAAATTATTATGACCACCGGGCAATTTTATGCAAAGTATATAGTCCGCATATTGGGGGTCATTTAGAGTTGATCGCTAGCTGAACTTGTTTGCTGCGCTGCAATTAAGTAAAAAACAGCACTTCTGCGCATGCGTATGCGGCGCAGTGCGCACGCGCGACGTACTTTCACAATGGCCGATGTATTTTCACACACGGTCTAGCAAAGCTTTTCAGTCACAGTGGCCGCCGCAGAGTGATTGACATGAAGTGGGCACTTCTGGGTGTCAACTGACCGTTTTCAGGGAGTGTTCGAAAAAACACAGGCGTGGCAGGAAAAACGCAGGCGTGACTGGGCGAACGCAGGGCATGTTTGTGACGTCAAATCCGGAACTGAATGGTTGAAGTGATCGCAAGCACTGAATAGGTCTGGAGCTACTCAGAAACTGCACAATATTTTTTTGTAGCCGTTCTGCAATGCATTCGTTCATATTTCTGCTAAGCTAAGATACACTCCCAGAGGGTGGCGGCTTAGTGTTTGCACGGCTGCTAAAAAGTGCTAGCGAGCCATCAACCCGGAATGACCCCCATTATGATGATGAACTGCGTTGGGTATGTGTGACTGGCAGATGGGAGACCGTCGGTCACAATACCGACGCCTGGATCCCGGCAGTGAGATGGCTGGAAGGGGGCGAGCGGAACAAAGCCCCTTGTGGACACCCATGAGTGGGAATAGTTCCTGTTGGTGGGTATGCCGACCCGTGGGATTGTCAGATGCCGGGATCCCGGCATTGGCAGGGCCGTAACTAGGTGTGTGTGAATGATGCGTTGCACACAGCGCAGAGCCCTGTGGGGAGGCACCGTCACTACCATCCCTACTGTGTTTCTCCTTCTACTCCCTGTCCTGCTTTCAAGTTCAGGCTTACTGTGCCGCATCCTTCACCTCCCTGTTCCACCTCCTTCTCTTCCTCCCTGTCCCTGTGTCCTGACAGCACATGAAATTTACATAACAACTCCCATTTGTGCCAATGAGTACTGTACTTCTGACAGGCGGCAGCGATGGAGGTAAGCTTCGGCTGTGAGAGATCATCCATCACACAGCTCCAGCCTCCTCCACTGACTGGCAGTGACAGCTTAGTGAGTGCCTCTGTGCTGCAGATCTCCGGAGAGAGCATGATCAGGTTGCAGGACCACTACAAGTGTAGTTCCTCAGTAGTATTGGTCCCTGGGGAGCTCTATATTGTAACAGGCACAGTGGACAATACCACACAGACCCGAACGGAGGGAGAGGGGTCAATTGCACACTTCCTATCAATTTAACATTTTGAATGCACTTTATACTGGATGAAACATGCAGTCCAGAGTTTGATGGTCCTTTTTGAAGATATTTGAGGTTGAATTAAGCTGCTATGGACTCTAAACAACATTTAATAACTTTATGCATACTAACCTAACATCGGCTGGATGAATCACTGTACAGCTGCTAATTACTGCCATTTACTAACTATATTGGACTGACAAATGTTGCTAATTAGCACTGGTTTGATTTTGAAACCACAGATTCATTTATTCTAATTCAATGCATTAATTTTGTTTGACTATAGTTTGTATACTTCCTGTATGTGTTTTTTATTTTTATATTTTGATAGCTGAATCTAGTATTAATTGCTTTAATCAGGGCCACATCTAGGGCTGTGCCAGCGGTGCCTGGCCCACTGTGGACCCAGAACTGCCGGCAACACATGCACTGCTGCATGGCGGGCACCGCAGTATTATTGTTTGTCTGCCACTAGCTACTGTAGCTGTAGCACCCAGCTACTTCTCACATAGGTAGCTGGGCAGTGTTGCAGCTCTCCCTCCACTCCCCCCCCCCAATGTGCTGGGAGAGATGACGTCTCTTCCAGGCTGTCCCCAGCCCGCCCACACTGCTCTGCACTGCAAAGAGCGCAGTGTAGGGCAGGAAGGAGGAGAGGAGTGGCCAGCGGGCTGGTCACAAGTATAAAACTTTCTCTCTCTATCTCTCTCTCTCTCTGACTCTATCTGCCTAATGTGTAAAAGGTGGACTCTGCTGCCGTATTGTGTAAAAGAGGGGCTCTACCTCCCTAATGTGTTAAAGGGGATTCTACCTGCCTAATGTGTAAAAGGGGATTCTACCTGCCTAATGTGTAAAAGGGGATTCTACCTGCCTAATGTGTAAAAGGAGACTCTACCAGCCGTATTGCGTAAAAGGGGACTCTACCTGCCATACTGCGTAAAATGGGACACTGCCTGCCGTAATGTGTAAAAAGGAGCTCTGTGGCCTTGCCCCTTCCTCATGAAGCCCACCTACTACTCTTGAACAAAGATGAATATTGCAGGTTTTTCCAGTTTAGTGCTATTAACAGTTTAAGACAAGTTTTCAACTGCACACTGGTGTATATATCTTTTGTTAAAGAATGTATCCAATAATTAGTAGCTTTCTATTTCTGATTAATAGAATGACTACAGTCGGGAAAGAGAGCAAGTATTATTTTCAGACTTCACCGTTATTGCTGTAGGATCAAAAATGCTATACAGTATGCCCATGGATAAATGGGATATATCAATTACACTAAAATACCTTAAAATAATAAATGTATTACAGGATCTTACAATACTGTGCTGCAATCCTCTGTGCTCTGTCTATTATGTGTTTGATAATTGTTTTGGCTAATCATTTACAAACACTGCAATATATATTGCTCCATCTGTTTATGTTAAATTAAGATAGACATGTTCCCAGACTATTTAGACGTCTGTTCCTCCTATGGACACTGAAGTGTGAGAGTAAGAGATCTATGGAATGGCTACTTCTCCAATGTTCCCTTCCTTCAGTGTCAGCACCATCTGCAGATGCCTGACCCTCAGATCATTCATCATGAATGTTGAAAAACACATCACTTACAGGTGCTTACCATCCAGTCCAAGATTCAGTCCCTTGTAAGAGATATCATGTCTCTTCCCATTGTCACCATGAAGTCCCTCTTTCCTAAAAGTTACCATAGATATGCAGGGCCGGCAACACATATCTTGGTACCCAGTACACTGATATTTTTCTGGCTGCCTATCCCTCCAATGTAGGTACAGACTGGTTAGCCACTGACTTATCCCCCCATCTCTCTCCAGCCTCACACCTCATCTGTATCGCTCCAGCCTCATCCTCAACTGTGCCTTTCCAGCGCCATCCTTACCATCCCTCTGTATCTCTCAGTCCCCCATATCCATGTTTTCTCAGCCTCCCCATGTCTCTAAGCTCCCCTCCATTCCCCTGGGTCTCTGAGCCTTCATCTGTGTCTCTCAGCTCCCCTCCATCTCCCTCTGTCTCTCAGCATCCACCATCCACCTGTGACTCTTTCAGCCTCCCTTCATATGTGGCCCAGTCTCCCTGTGTCTCTCAGTCACCCCATGACTCTCAATCACTTCCTGTGATTCTCTGCTTCCCCCTCACCTTGTAGTCAATCCTCCCCTTGTGTCTCACAGACTCCCTTTGTGACTTTAAGCCTCCCCCTCCCATTGTGGATCAGTCTTTAACTGTGTCTCTCGTCACCCCACATCTCCATGTGTATTTCAGTCTCCTCCTCCCTCTGTGGATCAGTCCCTCATGAACCCTAATGTCCAATCATCCAGCGTGAGGCAAGGTTGTTTTGTTTGTTCATCTGGGGAACACTTACCTTGTGTCGGACTGGCATTCAACTTTGAGAGCTAACCTCCTGTGGACCCAAACCACAAAGAGCTGTAAACAGAGCTGTAAACTGGTGACTGGGTCACAGGTAGTGTGAAGCCAGTACATCCTGGGGCCTCTGGATATAGAGCAAATAGGTGGAGGCATCTGAAACTGGAGAAGCTGTTCATGGTTGGCTGGGTCCCAAACTGCACACCAGAGATCAAAAAGAGGTGGCACTGAGTGACAGGAGGCAAGGCATCTGCATGAGTGGCAGCTAAGGGTAGATCAGCAGCCATCGTAGACATTGTGCTCCCCCTGAATTGGTACTACAGTGCCTATGCAACTGGGTTACAACTATAGCGCGGCAATGGTAAGGGGGACACAGGAAATGGACTCCTGAGATTCATGACAATTCGTAGCACCTCAGAATCTCACATCACAAGTGTCTCCTTTGTACCCCCACCCTGTTGCCAGGCCTATCCCAATGATAAAGAGTTTGATGGCTTGTCTAGATCCCCTTGGAAGTCTTGCATGCACAAAATAGTACCAAGGGTTGGCAAAGAATCCACATATTGACCACTATCAAATATTACTGCTTTATTAAAGTAAAATAAAATCCACCTACAGATTTTCATATTTGACAAAATAATAAACTTTAATTGAATAAAGCACATACCAGTTAATAAAGACATTTCCCTCCTCTTCCTCCTCCACCTCATCTCTATTCCTATTAGATAGTAAACAGCACTAAGCAATATAAAGTGCATCACATGTTAGAATGAGGGACAATGGTTGGCTCATTTCTTTGCAACTGTTGCAATTTGCTGACCACTTCTTGTCACCCTTGAATATCAGTAGAGTTAGAGAATCTGCTCATCCTTGCTGTTCGCTTGTACACCACTGCTTAGTGTGATACAATGTAAATGAGTGGGTATCACTTTGCTGGTGTTCCCTCACAGCCTACCAAAGTAGATCATTCACTAAAGTGCCACAGGGTGATGAAAGGCTCGGTACAGAGGGGAAGAAATGTCATATGGATGGAGAGGAGGGGAGACATTGTGAAACCCCATGAAAACTGAAGAGGTACCATTTAAAAGGAAAGCCTAGGAAGAAGTATATGAGCAGCAGTATGTGGTATGGAATGCTGTTGAAGAGAGGAGTTCAGAGGGAGAAGAGTCAAAGGGTTACTGTATATTTATAAACCATGAATTTAGATTTTTGGTTGATTTTTAGTAGATTTTCAGTCAATTTTACAATTTGGAGATTTACGAAAGTCAGACCTGACTAAAAATCAACCGCTAAACTGATTTTAGAATAAGTTAGACCATCAAATAAACAATCAGTACTTTTTAATAGATGCCTATACAAACGCATATTTACTAGGTCAACTTTAAAATCCAGGGCCATATCTACCACTTGGCCAGGATGACACTTGCCAGGGGTGCCACCCAAGGGGAGGCGATGCCCAGCAGTGCTGCTTGCGGCCAGGAGGTAGAATAATACCTGTATGTGGCACAGACCTCCATACTCCCCAGGCAGATGCAGCATCCACTATCAAAAACCCCACTAGCAGCGTGCAGCCAATAGAGACTGGAGATCACTGGATAATGCTGATGGGAAAATTTGCCAGCCTGTGCCAGCATGCACTGATGACCTCTCCCTCCCCCATCCAACAACCTAAAAACGTTAAAGGTCAGTTGAATTTACCAGAAAAGTTAGACAAGGTGCTATATTATTATCATTGTTAATCATGCAGTTTAAGCCTATCAATCAGTGAATAATGTAGTTGTACTCTTTAAATGCTTAAGACATTGTGGTTAGTATGTTTATATTTTTAGGAAGGGGCACTATGGATGGTGTAATGGTTAGCATTACTTCCTTACAGCACTGAGGTCATGGATTCAATTCCCACCACCTAACTGTATATGGTCCATGAGCTTGCATGGGCTTTCTAAAGGTGCTCTGGTTTCCTCCTGCAATCCAAAAATATACTGGTCGGTTAATTGGCTCCCAACAACATTTAACCCTAGTATGAATGTGTGTGCATGTATATTTGCTAGGGAATATAGATTGTAAGCTCCATGAGCAGGGAATGATGTGGATAGCTAAATATTTGCTGCAAAATGCAGTGGAACATGTGGTGGTGATGATGATAATAATAATAATAATAATAATAATAATTATTATTATTATTATTATTATTATTATTATAATAATGTGTAAGGAGCACTACTGTGTGGGCATACTTTATAAGAAGCACTACTAATGTGTGGCATAATATGTAAAGGGCACTATTGTGTGGCATAATACTGTATGTAAGGGGCCCTACTATGTGTCATAATGTGTAAGGGGTCCTACTACTTTGTGATATAATGTGTAAGGGGCACTACTCTGTGGCATTATTTGTATGAGGGGTACTATTGTGTAGTGTAATATAAATAAAGGGAACTAGTGTGTGGCTTGATGTGTAAAAGGGTACTACTGTGTGGCATAATAAAAGATTATAAATAGTAGACTAATAAGCAGGTCTGTTTAACTTCTAAAACATGTTCAATTTGCTGAAAGGTAATTATGATGCCTACAAAAAAAGGACACAGCCATGTGGTGTATTCTGGCTTTAGTAATCATGGAAATTCAAAACTCTTCAATGCTGTGCATTTTCCTGCAGTTCGCAATTTGCCACCTGACTGAAGAGACTCAGGAGTCGGGCCATTTCTAGCAGTGGGCAAGCCGTGCAATCGCACGAGGCACCTGTGGCTCATACAGTTAACAATCCAGATAACAAACAACATCTGGGAGTAACAGGCCAGAGAATGGGTGGTTACACCCCTGCTGCCTGCTACTACCCATCAACCCTGTCTCTAATTTACAACATAGGGGATTGACTTAACTACTGTACTGAACTGAATAACACTGAGCACATGAGTAAATTTGCTATATTTATTTTTATACTTTAGGGTCAATGTATTTTTTTCCCATATGGGGGCCAACGTGTTTGTGGGGGCCAATGTGTTTGATTTTTTTTCCGATCTGAGTCAGTGTGTTTTTTTTTCCTGTGGTGACCAATGTCTGGGGGTGCAGGGTATAAAACTGGGGTATAAGGTAGTCTTTTCCTGTGAGGACACACCCCTTGCTGTGAGGCCATGACTCCTTTTTGCTGGACGTGCCGAAGGCCCTGTCTAAAAATAGCTCTACTCATTAACAACAATTAGAGGAAACAGCAGCTTTTTGAAGTACCCCAGAGCCTACACAGGTCTAAGTTCTTCCATGGTTGGTTAAACCTCAATGCATGTTTTACTGGCGAGGTCATAGAGATATTCTGCATCAGTTGTTCCAATTTAATGATGCTGTACAGTGGCGCAAGTTCATCCCAGTCACCTGGAGACAAGTTGGAGTTTGGTGCCCCTCTCCTTAAAAAAAGGGAAAACAAATACGTGTGTGTGTATAATATATATATATATATATATATATATACATACATACACACACATTTATACTCACACTACTTACAAAATTATATAGATAGCACTCTCAGCCGGTCTACAGGGACTAGAGCCCACAGTAAATTGACAGGGCTCCAGCTGTGTGACATCGGCCCGTGGTTCAGGGTCAGACTTATGAGATTTAGCTATCTGCAGCATGCAGAATCAGCTTTTACTGGTTTGTGCCATCTCACAATTCAGTTGCAGCGGCGAGTTGCAACATCGCTTGATGCAGAGCAGGCTGAGTGGAACCAGATGGAAGCCGGCCTGTCACCTTATTGCAGGTGTTAGCAGGGCTCCTGGGTCAGAGCCGAATACCTCTACAGCAGAAGCGGATGTACTGTAGAGTCATGTTGGAAAAGCAGCAGTCACACTTGGATCCTGCTGTGAACTGCACAGGTACTGCTGTAAATGCAGGTGCCCCTTCAGGGCTTCGAGACCAGGGGCAGGTGTCTCCATTGCCTCTGATAGTTATGCCCATGATGCTGTATGACCTCATCAAGACTCAGCTTTAGCTGGACACTGCATGGTCACATGCAGTATTAAGAATGCACAAGCTGCTGTGTTTAACATTTCTTTACTACTGGCTAATTTCAGTCAGTGTCTGGGAGAGTAATGGGCATATCCCAGCCTACATTTGGCCGACACCTACTGTCTGAATGTAAAGCCATGTGACCTGTAAAGACCGGTAACAATATAGAAAGTAGCAGATATTTTCAAACCTATTTTAAGATAAGTAGAGAACCCAACACAAGTGTGCTACAGACAATAACTGATGAGATTTATTATTAAACTACAGTACCATCAGCATATCTGTTCAAAAACAGTTGAACAAATATTGAACAACATCAAAAAAGATTTCAGGAACATTATGTTTACTCACCAACCCTCTGCAATGAAATCACCAGGACCAGGCCTACTAACCCTCTGGCAGAGAACATCAGTAGTGCCTTACAGGCCTACCCCTCAAGGTGAGCAGGGAGCACTGGTGGGTGGGGGGGGGGGGGAGAGCACCAAGGCCAGGCCCAGCAGGGTTATTTTCATCGGATTTTGGTGTGCTCCCCACATTCTCATTCCCTCCCTACCCCCCCGTACTGCTCCTATTAGACCAAGATAATTTCCCTCCTTTCTTTGTTTACCTGCAAAGATGATCTCACCATGTGCTTTCTTAAAAAAAAAAACAAAAAAAACTTTTACTGCATACTTCCACCCCACCGTGTGGTATTCCTGTGAGGTGTACCTCCACTGATAGCACACCCTGCCGGCAGCATCTAACACAGTGCACCCCAAATGGGGGACTCTGATGGTTCCTCTGCGGGCAGGATGTGCCTCACGTGGATTGTTCATACAGGTTATATCATGTGACCATACAAGTGCCCGTTCTCCCATGTATGCATTGGGCCCATGTATGGCTTACCTCCCAGTGTAACCTCCGTAGTGCGCCCAACATGGCTGCCTCATCTAGTATGCTTGTGGATGGGATGAAAATACATGGACCTGATAGTTTTGTTGGTACCCTACTCTGAACATTAGGACGCTGCAATCACCCCCATTTTGTGTCATCTCTTCTAGGGTTGGACTATTCCACCAAGGGTAATCTTACGCAGTGCACCCTTGATGGCTGCCGCACCTGGTACCCTGTGAGGGTGGAATACACAGCCCATGGAAGTTATTACCCAAAATGCCTACACTAATCCTGCATTATGATTACTCTATGCATTCTAGGATTTCATTTTTAGGTCTGTGTGTTGCTGTATTAATCTTCTGTGTTATGTGCATTGTTTTGATGCCTGTAAAGCACCTTGAATACTTTTTGAGAAAGAGCGCTATATAAATAAAATTATTATTATTATTATTATTATTACCGAAAATGCCTACACCAATCATCCATTATGCTTTCTGTGTGCTCATGGTTTTTTTATGCCTTTGTGGTTTTTCTTTTGATGTATTGCTTAAATCTTCTGTGTTACGTGCATTGTTTGAGTTCAAGATGGCGCCGCGGATTGCTGCCTCGGTGCTGCTCTGCCAAGTAGCCTTCGTTTTTAGTTTTACATGTATAATATGTCTAATATGTCTAGTCTATCGTACAGTTGCAATGTGCAGTATAAACTCATATGTGTAATGTTTGTAATGTATACTACGTTTTTCCCTCTTCTTATGCTATGTTGCTGCTTGGCAGTGCATTGTACCACAAAAAATTCCTAGTGTACATGAGTACACTTGGCCAATAAAGCTGATTCTAATTCTGATTCAGTGAAGACAAATACACAATAGACAAAATGCTACTGAGATCTGTATTACCATAAGCAACTCTGTTGTTCAGTATAAGCTGTAACTTTCAGAAGTTAAAGCTGCCACTGTGAGAGAAAGATACAGTACTTTGTTTTACAATTATATTGTACAGTGCTGCACCACATACTGTCATTTAAGGGCCCCAACTTGTGCACAGATAGACCCAAATACAACCCATGAATGTCAGTTATCAAGCCCCATGTGAGGAACTACCTTTACAAGATCACGTTGGACATTTTTGATAGATACTGTAACTATAAAATGAATTTTATATAAGTAAAATACATATTAAGGTTGATTGTATCATAATACTATATAAAGCATAAGAGAGTTGCTAAAATACATCTGATAAAGTATAACATCAAGAATGTAATATTCTTATTTAGATAAGCTACAGTAGTTCTATTTCCTGAAGAATATAAGGATTAGGTAAATATGTTAAGGAAATGTACAGTAACATTGTATAGTAGGGGCGCGGTATGATATACCAGCAGATGGGATGCAGGCTGTCAGTATACTGACAGCAGCATCGAACCTGCCGGTATACCAGCATCAAGGCAACGAGTCCCCTTGCAGGCTCACTGCGCTCATCACGCTTCGGGCCAGTGGGTTTTATTCCCACTCATTTGGTGGTGTGGACCCACGAACCAGGTGAGAATTATGGGGGAGGGGGGATTCCAACCACCGGTAAAATGTTGGATGTCGGGATTCTGGCATTGGTCTCTTGAATGCTGGGATCCGGACCGTCTGCATTTTTAATCCATCCCATGTAGTAGTAGTGAATTTTGATATTATGTAAGTGTCAAAGTTGTGATTAGAGATGAGCGCCGGAAATTTTTCGGGTTTTGTGTTTTGGTTTTGGGTTCGGTTCCGCGGCCGTGTTTTGGGTTCGACCGCGTTTTGGCAAAACCTCACCGAATTTTTTTTGTCGGATTCGGGTGTGTTTTGGATTCGGGTGTTTTTTTAAAAAAACCCTAAAAAACAGCTTAAATCATAGAATTTGGGGGTCATTTTGATCCCAAAGTATTATTAACCTCAAAAAACATAATTTACACTCATTTTCAGCCTATTCTGAACACATCACACCTCACAATATTATTTTTAGTCCTAAAATTTGCACCGAGGTCGCTGTGTGAGTAAGATAAGCGACCCTAGTGGCCGACACAAACACCGGGCCCATCTAGGAGTGGCACTGCAGTGTCACGCAGGATGGCCCTTCCAAAAAACCCTCCCCAAACAGCACATGACGCAAAGAAAAAAAGAGGCGCAATGAGGTAGCTGACTGTGTGAGTAAGATTAGCGACCCTAGTGGCCGACACAAACACCGGGCACATCTAGGAGTGGCACTGCAGTGTCACGCAGGATGTCCCTTCCAAAAAACCCTCCCCAAACAGCACATGACGCAAAGAAAAAAAGAGGCGCAATGAGGTAGCTGTGTGAGTAAGATTAGCGACCCTAGTGGCCGACACAAACACCGGGCCCATCTAGGAGTGGCACTGCAGTGTCACGCAGGATGTCCCTTCCAAAAAACCCTCCCCAATCAGCACATGATGCAAAGAAAAAGAAAAGAAAAAAGAGGTGCAAGATGGAATTATCCTTGGGCCCTCCCACCCACCCTTATGTTGTATAAACAAAACAGGACATGCACACTTTAACCAACCCATCATTTCAGTGACAGGGTCTGCCACACGACTGTGACTGATATGACGGGTTGGTTTGGACCCCCCCCAAAAAAGAAGCAATTAATCTCTCCTTGCACAAACTGGCTCTACAGAGGCAAGATGTCCACCTCATCTTCACCCTCCGATATATCACCGTGTACATCCCCCTCCTCACAGATTATCAATTCGTCCCCACTGGAATCCACCATCTCAGCTCCCTGTGTACTTTGTGGAGGCAATTGCTGCTGGTCAATGTCTCCGCGGAGGAATTGATTATAATTCATTTTAATGAACATCATCTTCTCCACATTTTCTGGATGTAACCTCGTACGCCGATTGCTGACAAGGTGAGCGGCGGCACTAAACACTCTTTCGGAGTACACACTTGTGGGAGGGCAACTTAGGTAGAATAAAGCCAGTTTGTGCAAGGGCCTCCAAATTGCCTCTTTTTCCTGCCAGTATAAGTACGGACTGTGTGACGTGCCTACTTGGATGCGGTCACTCATATAATCCTCCACCATTCTATCAATGTTGAGAGAATCATATGCAGTGACAGTAGACGACATGTCCGTAATCGTTGTCAGGTCCTTCAGTCCGGACCAGATGTCAGCATCAGCAGTCGCTCCAGACTGCCCTGCATCACCGCCAGCGGGTGGGCTCGGAATTCTGAGCCTTTTCCTCGCACCCCCAGTTGCGGGAGAATGTGAAGGAGGAGATGTTGACAGGTCGCGTTCCGCTTGACTTGACAATTTTGTCACCAGCAGGTCTTTCAACCCCAGCAGACCTGTGTCTGCCGGAAAGAGAGATCCAAGGTAGGCTTTAAATCTAGGATCGAGCACGGTGGCCAAAATGTAGTGCTCTGATTTCAACAGATTGACCACCCGTGAATCCTTGTTAAGCGAATTAAGGGCTGCATCCACAAGTCCCACATGCCTAGCGGAATCGCTCCGTGTTAGCTCCTTCTTCAATGCCTCCAGCTTCTTCTGCAAAAGCCTGATGAGGGGAATGACCTGACTCAGGCTGGCAGTGTCTGAACTGACTTCACGTGTGGCAAGTTCAAAGGGCATCAGAACCTTGCACAACGTTGAAATCATTCTCCACTGCACTTGAGACAGGTGCATTCCACCTACTATATCGTGCTCAATTGTATAGGCTTGAATGGCCTTTTGCTGCTCCTCCAACCTCTGAAGCATATAGAGGGTTGAATTCCACCTCGTTACCACTTCTTGCTTCAGATGATGGCAGGGCAGGTTCAGTAGTTTTTGGTGGTGCTCCAGTTTTCTGTACGTGGTGCCTGTACGCCGAAAGTGTCCCGCAATTCTTCTGGCCACCGACAGCATCTCTTGCACGCCCCTGTCGTTTTTTAAAAAATTCTGCACCACCAAATTCAAGGTATGTGCAAAACATGGGACGTGCTGGAATTGGCCCAGATTTAATGCACACACAATATTGCTGGCGTTGTCCGATGCCACAAATCCACAGGAGAGTCCAATTGGGGTAAGCCATTCCGCGATGATCTTCCTCAGTTGCCGTAAGAGGTTTTCAGCTGTGTGCGTATTCTGGAAAGCGGTGATACAAAGCGTAGCCTGCCTAGGAAAGAGTTGGCGTTTGCGAGATGCTGCTACTGGTGCCGCCGCTGCTGTTCTTGCGGCGGGAGTCCATACATCTACCCAGTGGGCTGTCACAGTCATATAGTCCTGACCCTGCCCTGCTCCACTTGTCCACATGTCCGTGGTTAAGTGGACATTGGGTACAGCTGCATTTTTTAGGACACTGGTGACTCTTTTTCTGAGGTCCGTGTACATTTTCGGTATCGCCTGCCTAGAGAAATGGAACCTAGATGGTATTTGGTACCGGGGACACAGTACCTCCAACAAGTCTCTAGTTGGCTCTGCAGTAATGATGGATACCGGAACCACGTTTCTCACCACCCAGGATGCCAAGGCCTCAGTTATCCGCTTTGCAGTAGGATGACTGCTGTGATATTTCATCTTCCTCGCAAAGGACTGTTGAACAGTCAATTGCTTACTGGAAGTAGTACAAGTGGGCTTACGACTTCCCCTCTGGGATGACCATCGACTCCCAGCGGCAACAACAGCAGCGCCAGCAGCAGTAGGCGTTACACGCAAGGATGCATCGGAGGAATCCCAGGCAGGAGAGGACTCGTCAGACTTGCCAGTGACATGGCCTGCAGGACTATTGGCATTCCTGGGGAAGGAGGAAATTGACACTGAGGGAGTTGGTGGGGTGGTTTGCGTGAGCTTGGTTACAAGAGGAAGGGATTTACTGGTCAGTGGACTGCTTCCGCTGTCACCCAAAGTTTTTGAACTTGTCACTGACTTATTATGAATGCGCTGCAGGTGACGTATAAGGGAGGATGTTCCGAGGTGGTTAACGTCCTTACCCCTACTTATTACAGCTTGACAAAGGGAACACACGGCTTGACACCTGTTGTCCGCATTTCTGGTGAAATACCTCCACACCGAAGAGCTGATTTTTTTGGTATTTTCACCTGGCATGTCAACGGCCATATTCCTCCCACGGACAACAGGTGTCTCCCCGGGTGCCTGACTTAAACAAACCACCTCACCATCAGAATCCTCCTTGTCAATTTCCTCCCCAGCGCCAGCAACACCCATATCCTCCTCATCCTGGTGTACTTCAACACTGACATCTTCAATCTGACTATCAGGAACTGGACTGCGGGTGCTCCTTCCAGCACTTGCAGGGGGCATGCAAATAGTGGAAGGCGCATGCTCTTCACGTCCAGTGTTGGGAAGGTCAGGCATCGCAAACGACACAATTGGACTCTCCTTGTGGATTTGGGATTTCAAAGAACGCACAGTTCTTTGCGGTGCTTTTGCCAGCTTGAGTCTTTTCAGTTTTCTAGCGAGAGGCTGAGTGCTTCCATCCTCATGTGAAGCTGAACCACTAGCCATGAACATAGGCCAGGGCCTCAGCCGTTCCTTGCCACTCCGTGTGGTAAATGGCATATTGGCAAGTTTACGCTTCTCCTCCGACAATTTTATTTTAGGTTTTGGAGTCCTTTTTTTTCTGATATTTGGTGTTTTGGATTTGACATGCTCTGTACTATGACATTGGGCATCGGCCTTGGCAGACGACGTTGCTGGCATTTCATCGTCTCGGCCATGACTAGTGGCAGCAGCTTCAGCACGAGGTGGAAGTGGATCTTGATCTTTCCCTAATTTTGGAACCTCAACTTTTTTGTTCTCCATATTTTATAGGCAGAACTAAAAGGCACCTCAGGTAAACAATGGAGATGGATGGATTGGATACTAGTATACAATTATGGACGGACTGCCACGGTTAGGTGGTATAAAAAAACCACGGTTAGGTGGTATATATTATAATAATAATACAATTATGGATGGACGGACTGCCTGCCGACTGCCGACACAGAGGTAGCCACAGCCGTGAACTACCGCACTGTACACTGGTTGATAAAGAGATAGTAGTATACTCGTAACAACTAGTATGACACTATGACGACGGTATAAAGAATGAAAAAAAAACCACGGTTAGGTGGTATATATTATAATAATAATACAATTATGGATGGACGGACTGCCTGCCGACTGCCGACACAGAGGTAGCCACAGCCGTGAACTACCGCACTGTACACTGGTTGATAAAGAGATAGTAGTATACTCGTAACAACTAGTATGACACTATGACGACGGTATAAAGAATGAAAAAAAAACCACGGTTAGGTGGTATATATTATAATAATAATACAATTATGGATGGACGGACTGCCTGCCGACTGCCGACACAGAGGTAGCCACAGCCGTGAACTACCGCACTGTACACTGGTTGATAAAGAGATAGTAGTATACTCGTAACAACTAGTATGACACTATGACGGTATAAAGAATGAAAAAAAAACCACGGTTAGGTGGTATATATTATAATAATAATACAATTATGGATGGACGGACTGCCTGCCGACTGCCGACACAGAGGTAGCCACAGCCGTGAACTACCGCACTGTACACTGGTTGATAAAGAGATAGTAGTATACTCGTAACAATTAGGATGACACTATGACGGTATAAAGAATGAAAAAAAAACCACGGTTAGGTGGTAGGTATATAATAATAAATAATACAATTCTGGTCGGACGGACTGCCTGCCGTGTGCCGACACAGAGGTAGCCACAGCCGTGAACTACCGCACTGTACACTGGTTGATAAAGAGATAGTAGTATACTCGTAACAATTAGGATGACACTATGACGGTATAAAGAATGAAAAAAAAACCACGGTTAGGTGGTAGGTATATAATAATAAATAATACAATTCTGGTCGGACGGACTGCCTGCCGTGTGCCGACACAGAGGTAGCCACAGCCGTGAACTACCGCACTGTACACTGGTTGATAAAGAGATAGTAGTATACTCGTAACAATTAGGATGACACTATGACGGTATAAAGAATGAAAAAAAAACCACGGTTAGGTGGTAGGTATATAATAATAAATAATACAATTCTGGTCGGACGGACTGCCTGCCGTGTGCCGACACAGAGGTAGCCACAGCCGTGAACTACCGCACTGTACACTGGTTGATAAAGAGATAGTAGTATACTCGTAACAATTAGGATGACACTATGACGGTATAAAGAATGAAAAAAAAACCACGGTTAGGTGGTAGGTATATAATAATAAATAATACAATTCTGGTCGGACGGACTGCCTGCCGTGTGCCGACACAGAGGTAGCCACAGCCGTGAACTACCGCACTGTACTGTGTCTGCTGCTAATATAGACTGGTTGATATTTAAAGAGATATTAGTAGTATACAACAATACTATACTGGTGGTCAGGCACTGGTCACCACTCCTGCAGCAAAAGTGTGCACTGTTAATTAATATAATTGTACTCCTGGCTCCTGCTAACAACCTGCAGTGCTCCCCAGTCTCCCCCACAATTAATTATAAGCTTTTAATTTATACATTGATGACTGTGCAGCACACTGGGCTGAGCTGAGTGCACACAGACTGAGTCACACTGTGTGACTGACTGTGCTGTGTATCGTTTTTTTTTTCAGGCAGAGAACGGATATAGCAGAGAGAAGTGAACGGATATATTATATTAAATAAAAGTTAACTAGCTGCTGCACTGGTCACTGACTGTGGTAAACTAACTCCGTCTGCGACTCTGCACAATCTCTCTCTATCTAATCTATCTATCTCTATTCTAATGGAGAGGACGCCAGACACGTCCTCTCCCTATCAATCTCAATGCACGAGTGAAAATGGCGGCGACGCGCGGCTCCTTATATAGAATCCGAGTCTCGCGATAGAATCCGAGCCTCGCGAGAATCCGACAGCGTCATGATGACGTTCGGGCGCGCTCGGGTTAACCGAGCAAGGCGGGAAGATCCGAGTCGCTCGGACCCGTGGAAAAAAAAGTGAAGTTCGTGCGGGTTCGGATTCAAAGAAACCGAACCCGCTCATCTCTAGTTGTGATGTGACAAATTTGTGTTTATTTGTACTCTCTGCCAAAACTACAGCACCCTTTCCTAAATAGCCTTTAAAATCACATGCCCAACCACAGCTGGTGTCAATAATAATAAATACTACTTTGATCTGCTAACTGTTAGTCTCTGGGAGAGGAATATTTGCCTCTCTGCTATGGTGTGGAACAGGAAAGTGAAGAGAGAGAACTACTATAGAAAATAATTTGGACAATCCTTCCAGACACTCCAGTGGAAGTTAATATCAGGGTCTGTGAAAACCATTTACCACAACATTGTAATCAGACAAATAAAAAAAATTTGTTTGGGGTTCCGTACTTAGTAAACTATTCAACAAAAAGCAGTAGCAAGCATTGAATAGCTACTTCAGTTACTGGACCTTTTTAGAAATTGCACACCATATTATAAAAAAAATATATGTATATAGAATTTTGCATTTCTTCATTTTCTCACCTAAATGTGGTCACTAAGGATGTATGTAGGGTGTATATTTTAGAAAAACAGACTTTATATTTTGTAAATGAGCCTAAAGACAAGGAAGAACTTTGCATGAGACAACTAAATTGAATATAATTACAGAACACTTTATCCCCAAGTAACAGTACAAATCATTCCTGTAATGCAGCTTAAATTGTTCTTTGTCTGGTAACATCAGTATGATGAAAGCTATCCCAACTATTATGTTGGGGAATTATATTTTTATTGTATTCAAAACAAAGAAGCCATCACTTCCAGGCATGATTCAGTAATTGTATAGCCTGTCAATAAATTTCAGCAGAGCTTAAGCAACACAATTCAATTAATTATATAAAACTTTGTAGCTGATGTCAACTTGACAGCAAAACAAAACATGAATTAAAAAAAGGAATGTGACTAAAATGATATGTTAATTTATTGAGAAAATAGATATTATAAGTCCCTATGTGGGGGGAATGATGAAGAATAAAAGTTCATTGGCAAAAAAAAAGGAGAAAACAGTCAAAAAAAATCTCTTGTCCTTTAATGTTTCACAATTTAGACCTCCATAGTTGTATAATACCATGTGTAATGTGTAAGTTATCTTTATGGGTTATATACAATCAGAAACAAATCTGATTTCATGCAACTGCACCTATGGAGTAGATTTACTAAAGCTTCTAAAACAGACAAGTGGAGGTGTTGCAAATACCAACTAATCCGTTTTGGTCTATCAGAAAGAAATAGTGAAATGTTAGCTAAAATTTGGTTGAAGACCTCCACTTCTCATTTGTAAAAACTATAGTAAATCTACGCATACTGTATATGATCACCCATATGAAAATGCTCTACACAACACTTTGATAGTGTTTTTGAGTTCACATGAGGAAATGACTGGTGGAAAGATTAAAAACTTAACTTCAAAGTCCTTTCTATATTAGCATTAGCAATTAGAGCCACCATTTTAATTTATGTAATTAACAGAATTAGGTTTCTTGGCGCTGTCTAGGCGAGTGTACATATACATATGCAGATGCAGATCAGCAGCCACCTAGTGAAGAGGTAACCAGCCTCTTCCATACACTAGACCAGGCCTGGCCAACCTGCGGCTCTACAGCTGTTATGAAACTACACAACTCAGCATGCCCACCCATAGTTTTAGCATTCCTAATAGCAAAACTGTGGCAGGGCATGCTGGGACTTGTAGTTTCACAACAGCTGGCGAGCCACAGGTTGGCCAGGCCTGCATTAGATACAAGAAAAAGTGGTTTACTAGGTAGCGCTTAATACTGCATAAACAATTGTTAATTAAAACTCAATTTATTAAACAACATAAAAAATAAAATTACATTTGGACTAAAAGACACATACAAGGAATCACATATAGCAATTGCCAACAAATGATTCATATGATGTATATCTAAAACCACAAGGTGACCTTTAAGCTCATAAAAGCAAACAATGTGTGTATCAGAGAGTTAATTCTGGAGTTTCATATAGAACAGTGATGTGAATAATGAATTATTTACAGTTGGGCATTGGATGAGTGCTTAAGTATAATTACCGATGTAGATGGTTGCAAGCGGAGACTCTCAGGTTATAATCAGTCAGTCTCAACGCTGGATCCACACAGCTGGTCTTCAGTATTCCCAGCAAGATGTTCCATTCAATAGCATGTGGAACAGTGATCTAATGATTAAATGTACAGCATGATATCCTAAGTAGAATGCTCCGTACCGTGGTGGTGCACTACACTAGCTAGTCCTCCATTCCATGGCTCACTGGTGATAAGAGCAGGAGCAAGCAGGGACAGCCTGACTCAGAGGGTGCTCAGCATGCAGCTGGATGTTATATGGCAAGTGAGGCAATTCAGAAGCCCGTGATGATATTGAATAAACCAATGTCATAGGCAAAACACTACTGTCTCCAGAGGTCCTGTACTCTGTGTCCTCAATGCGTTTCTCCGCACACAGGACGGCTTTGTCAAGAGGCAGAGTGTCTTTTAGTCCACATGTAATTTTGTTTTTTATGTTTAATAAATTGTGTTTTAATTAACAATTGTTTAAGTGCTACCTACTGTAGTAAACCCATTTTAATTGATGTTACTGTTTCCATTGTTGACTGAAGTATCGATCAGTTAAATTAATCCTGAATGTAAGAAAATACCAGGTGATATATTTATTAAGTAGCGTATTTTGTAAGCTGCCAATTATCATGGTTTCAGCATATTAGTGCCACTTTAAGTTTTGCAGTCAAACTCACAAAAAAGCAACAACTTGCAAAAGCCGCCACTTCATAATATTAAAATTATTTTTTTTACATGTGATCTCAGTATTTTTATTATTTTGATCAAAAAGCATTTACAAATGTGCTTACTGTATCTGTAAAAACTACTCCAGAGGATGCAACATGATTCTTATTTGTAGGTTTCTTGGTATCCACCACTTCAAACCATGTTTAAAATACAAGACATTTTTGCTCAGATTTATCAAGCCTAGTGATAAATTGCACAGTGATAAAGTACCAACCAACCAGCTCTTAACTGCCTATTTAAAAGCTGTGTTTGAAAAATGACAGTTAGGAGCTGATTGGTTGGTACTTTATCACTGTGCAATTTATCACTCTCCAAGGCTTAATAAATCTGGGCTTTTATATGAAAAAAATGCAGTCCACTTCTACACTCTTCACTCTTCGCTGCTTTATGAATAGACCCAGTGTTGGACTGGGACATGAAGGGGCCACCGGGGAAATGCAATGGTAAGGCCCATGTTTAGAGGTGTGGCCAGTCTAATGAGAGGGTGTGGCTATCAGCAACATTGGTTTGTCTAACCATTAGAGATTACATGGGCTGGGCCCCTTGATAAATATATATAGTAAATTCTGCTACTGCATCATGATAATGTACCAAAAACAGCAATACACCATAGTCCTGTGCAGAAAAATGTAACATATGTACTATGTATAATTCAAGTGTACAGTCTGGAACCAAATCCCTAGAGGAAGAGTTGAGGCCCCGGACAGAGGGGCCAACAGGGGTTTCCCCGGTGGGCCAGTCTAAGTCTGAATAGACCCCTTTATCTCTGTCCACTCTATCTCTCTCCAAGGCTTAGTACATAGATACTTTTATCTGTACGTCCATGTGCACATGCACAATGACATGCAATCAGGATTGGACTGGCCCACAGGGGTACAGGGGAAACCACCGGTGGGCCCTACTGTCTGTGGGCCCTCCTCCTCCTCTAGGGATCAAGTTCCAGACTATCCTAGTGCACTGAATTTCTGCCTTATACATATGTTACATTATACTTCACAATAATTTGGTTTATTATATATTTACCAAGGAGCACAGAACATGTAATGGTTAGTCAAACCTCTGTGGTGGCTGGCCATGCCCCCACTGGAACCTGGCTACACCTTTAAGCATGGGCCCCTATAGCAGCATTTCCCCGATGGGCCCTTCATGCCCCAGTCCGACACTGCATGCAATACACATAGCTGTTAAAGTTAGACAGACATACATTTTTCATGCATTTTTCACGCTTGTAAGCTGGTGAATAAAAGGGGTAACAAAATATACTAGACTAGTATAATCACTATTGTAATTTAGCCAATTTCAGATGATAACTTATCCATGGGTTGCACTTAAGTGCTACGATGCTTTAAGGATTACCTTGACCTCAAAACTAGGCAAACATCCAAAAACTACAGTTAGTTCAAAAATGCAAGTCTTCATACAATGATTATAGGTGTGGTATGGTATGCTGGCTGCCAGCATACCGACGCCTGGAGCCCGACCACCTGCATACCGACAGTGTGGCGAGCGCAAATGAGCCCCTTGCGAGCTCGCTGCACTCGCCACGCTGTGGGCACGGTGGTGCGCTACGTGCGCCATGCTATTTATTCTCCCCCCCAGGGGGGTCGTGGACCCCCATGAGGGAGAAAAACTGTTGGTATACTGGCTGTCGGGATTCCAGCGCCGGTATACTGTGCGCCGGGATCCCGACAGTTGGCAACCTGAACACTACCCATGATTATATATGTATACCTTATGTAGATGGGTGGAGAATACATCATTGCCAACCTCTTTGTTATATAATAAGCATTTGTTATAAAGGAAGTTACTTTGCAGCCATTTTTCAGCATCATTGCAGTGAGTAAAGACATACTTCTGCAGCTCTCCAGAGTCTTGTGGTGATTTGCAGAGACACACACCACTTTACAATAATGATTTTAATTCATCTACAATATATGTAAACCACAACAGCTTGTAGCTTTCATGAGCAATTAACTGTCTTTGTGAAAACGACTGGAGACCAGGCCTATTAATAAAAGGGAAGCCCGATGGTGCAATTTTTGTTCCAGTTTGAAAATGCTCTATGGCTCCTGAACTTTTGTTATTTTGATGTTTTACTTGGCATTTGGAAATATTGTTGATGGTTATTTTTTTGCATGTGCATGTCTTGGGCACACAAAAGTAGAGGTCTCTGGCTTTACATATTTATTCTCGAATAAACCAAGAGAGTTTATTAAAATAAAAATAATACAATGGTATAATATCGCAATTATATTGTATTTTTCCAGAGTATAAGAACTATAGAGAAACACTTCAGGCTTTCCCTAACCTTTGCACCACATATAGCTAATTAACTAAAGAAGAAGCATCCCTCTAATATGTATTTTGACAATAACATCTTACAGATATGGTTATAAAATTAGTTAAAAGTGTATAACATTGTTTATTTGTATGGATTGTAAAAATGTATGACTGAACATAAATACATCAATATAACATAATACAGCTTCATTTAAATTAATTTAGTAATTTGTGTTGAATGAAGCTGCAAAATTACTGAACACAAAATAAATATATGTTAAATCAGATTTGGACATACCATACTGAGCGGTTTTTTTTTGGTAGATTTCGAGGTTAACAAAACCATGTTGAGATTCCAGCAACCATGGCCTCAAAGTCATCTGATCGAGGATTGCTAAGCAAATCGCTGTCCATTGTCAGGGATTTATGGCAGGTAAGGATTCTAGAACTTACTGTAGACCTACAGTAGCAACCATTCAACAACATGGGAGGTTCCTTCCAACTAGAGATGAGCGCCGGAAATTTTTCGGGTTTTGTGTTTTGGTTTTGGGTTCGGTTCCGCGGCCGTGTTTTGGGTTCGACCGCGTTTTGGCAAAACCTCACCGAATTTTTTTTGTCGGATTCGGGTGTGTTTTGGATTCGGGTGTTTTTTTTTAAAAACACTAAAAAACAGCTTAAATCATAGAATTTGGGGGTCATTTTGATCCCAAAGTATTATTAACCTCAAAAACCATAATTTACACTCATTTTCAGTCTATTCTGAATACCTCACACCTCACAATATTATTTTTAGTCCTAAAATTTGCACCTAGGTCGCTGGATGACTAAGCTAAGCGACCCTAGTGGCCGACACAAACACCGGGCCCATCTAGGAGTGGCACTGCAGTGTCACGCAGGATGTCCCTTCCAAAAAACCCTCCCCAAACAGCACATGACGCAAAGAAAAAAAGAGGCGCAATGAGGTAGCTGTGTGAGTAAGATAAGCGACCCTAGTGGCCGACACAAACACCGGGCCCATCTAGGAGTGCACTGCAGTGTCACGCAGGATGTCCCTTCCAAAAAACCCTCCCCAAACAGCACATGACGCAAAGAAAAAAAGAGGCGCAATGAGGTAGCTGTGTGAGTAAGATAAGCGACCCTAGTGGCCGACACAAACACCGGGCCCATCTAGGAGTGGCACTGCAGTGTCACGCAGGATGTCCCTTCCAAAAAACCCTCCCCAAACAGCACATGACGCAAAGAAAAAAAGAGGCGCAATGAGGTAGCTGTGTGAGTAAGATAAGCGACCCTAGTGGCCGACACAAACACCGGGCCCATCTAGGAGTGGCACTGCAGTGTCACGCAGGATGTCCCTTCCAAAAAACCCTCCCCAAACAGCACATGACGCAAAGAAAAAAAGAGGCGCAATGAGGTAGCTGTGTGAGTAAGATAAGCGACCCTAGTGGCCGACACAAACACCGGGCCCATCTAGGAGTGGCACTGCAGTGTCACGCAGGATGGTCCTTCCAAAAAACCCTCCCCAAACAGCACATGACGCAAATAAAAAAAGAGGCGCAATGAGGTAGCTGTGTGAGTAAGATAAGCGACCCTAGTGGCCGACACAAACACCGGGCCCATCTAGGAGTGGCACTGCAGTGTCACGCAGGATGTCCCTTCCAAAAAACCCTCCCCAAACAGCACATGACGCAAAGAAAAAAAGAGGCGCAATGAGGTAGCTGTGTGAGTAAGATAAGCGACCCTAGTGGCCGACACAAACACCGGGCCCATCTAGGAGTGGCACTGCAGTGTCACGCAGGATGTCCCTTCCAAAAAACCCTCCCCAAACAGCACATGACGCAAAGAAAAAAAGAGGCGCAATGAGGTAGCTGTGTGAGTAAGATAAGCGACCCTAGTGGCCGACACAAACACCGGGCCCATCTAGGAGTGGCACTGCAGTGTCACGCAGGATGGTCCTTCCAAAAAACCCTCCCCAAACAGCACATGACGCAAAGAAAAAAAGAGGCGCAATGAGGTAGCTGTGTGAGTAAGATAAGCGACCCTAGTGGCCGACACAAACACCGGGCCCATCTAGGAGTGGCACTGCAGTGTCACGCAGGATGGCCCTTCCAAAAAACCCTCCCCAAACAGCACATGACGCAAAGAAAAAAAGAGGCGCAATGAGGTAGCTGTGTGAGTAAGATAAGCGACCCTAGTGGCCGACACAAACACCGGGCCCATCTAGGAGTGGCACTGCAGTGTCACGCAGGATGTCCCTTCCAAAAAACCCTCCCCAAACAGCACATGACGCAAAGAAAAAAAGAGGCGCAATGAGGTAGCTGTGTGAGTAAGATAAGCGACCCTAGTGGCCGACACAAACACCGGGCCCATCTAGGAGTGGCACTGCAGTGTCACGCAGGATGGCCCTTCCAAAAAACCCTCCCCAAACAGCACATGACGCAAAGAAAAAAAGAGGCGCAATGAGGTAGCTGTGTGAGTAAGATAAGCGACCCTAGTGGCCGACACAAACACCGGGCCCATCTAGGAGTGGCACTGCAGTGTCACGCAGGATGGCCCTTCCAAAAAACATTCCACAAACAGCACATGACGCAAAGAAAAATTAAAGAAAAAAGAGGTGCAAGATGGAATTGTCCTTGGGCCCTCCCACCCACCCTTATGTTGTATAAACAGGACATGCACACTTTAACCAACCCATCATTTCAGTGACAGGGTCTGCCACACGACTGTGACTGAAATGACGGGTTGGTTTGGACCCCCACCAAAAAAGAAGCAATTAATCTCTCCTTGCACAAACTGGCTCTACAGAGGCAAGATGTCCACCTCATCATCATCCTCCGATATATCACCGTGTACATCCCCCTCCTCACAGATTATCAATTCGTCCCCACTGGAATCCACCATCTCAGCTCCCTGTGTACTTTGTGGAGGCAATTGCTGCTGGTCAATGTCTCCACGGAGGAATTGATTATAATTCATTTTAATGAACATCATCTTCTCCACATTTTCTGGATGTAACCTCGTACGCCGATTGCTGACAAGGTGAGCGGCGGCACTAAACACTCTTTCGGAGTACACACTTGTGGGAGGGCAACTTAGGTAGAATAAAGCCAGTTTGTGCAAGGGCCTCCAAATTGCCTCTTTTTCCTGCCAGTATAAGTACGGACTGTGTGACGTGCCTACTTGGATGCGGTCACTCATATAATCCTCCACCATTCTTTCAATGTTGAGAGAATCATATGCAGTGACAGTAGACGACATGTCCGTAATCGTTGTCAGGTCCTTCAGTCCGGACCAGATGTCAGCATCAGCAGTCGCTCCAGACTGCCCTGCATCACCGCCAGCGGGTGGGCTCTGAATTCTGAGCCTTTTCCTCGCACCCCCAGTTGCGGGAGAATGTGAAGGAGGAGATGTTGACAGGTCGCGTTCCGCTTGACTTGACAATTTTCTCACCAGCAGGTCTTTCAACCCCAGCAGACTTGTGTCTGCTGGAAAGAGAGATCCAAGGTAGGCTTTAAATCTAGGATCGAGCACGGTGGCCAAAATGTAGTGCTCTGATTTCAACAGATTGACCACCCGTGAATCCTTGTTAAGCGAATTAAGGGCTCCATCCACAAGTCCCACATGCCTAGCGGAATCGCTCCGTGTTAGCTCCTCCTTCAATGTCTCCAGCTTCTTCTGCAAAAGCCTGATGAGGGGAATGACCTGACTCAGGCTGGCAGTGTCTGAACTGACTTCACGTGTGGCAAGTTCAAAGGGCATCAGAACCTTGCACAACGTTGAAATCATTCTCCACTGCGCTTGAGACAGGTGCATTCCACCTCCTATATCGTGCTCAATTGTATAGGCTTGAATGGCCTTTTGCTGCTCCTCCAACCTCTGAAGCATATAGAGGGTTGAATTCCACCTCGTTACCACTTCTTGCTTCAGATGATGGCAGGGCAGGTTCAGTAGTTTTTGGTGGTGCTCCAGTCTTCTGTACGTGGTGCCTGTACGCCGAAAGTGTCCCGCAATTCTTCTGGCCACCGACAGCATCTCTTGCACGCCCCTGTCGTTTTTTATATAATTCTGCACCACCAAATTCAAGGTATGTGCAAAACATGGGACGTGCTGGAATTTGCCCATATTTAATGCACACACAATATTGCTGGCGTTGTCCGATGCCACAAATCCACAGGAGAGTCCAATTGCGGTAAGCCATTCCGCGATGATCTTCCTCAGTTGCCGTAAGAGGTTTTCAGCTGTGTGCGTATTCTGGAAACCGGTGATACAAAGCGTAGGAAAGAGTTGGCGTTTGCGAGATGCTGCTACTGGTGCCGCCGCTGCTGTTCTTGCGGCGGGAGTCCATACATCTACCCAGTGGGCTGTCACAGTCATATAGTCCTGACCCTGCCCTGCTCCACTTGTCCACATGTCCGTGGTTAAGTGGACATTGGGTACAGCTGCATTTTTTAGGACACTGGTGACTCTTTTTCTGAGGTCTGTGTACATTTTCGGTATCGCCTGCCTAGAGAAATGGAACCTAGATGGTATTTGGTACCGGGGACACAGTACCTCCAACAAGTCTCTAGTTGGCTCTGCAGTAATGATGGATACCGGAACCACGTTTCTCACCACCCAGGATGCCAAGGCCTCAGTTATCCGCTTTGCAGTAGGATGACTGCTGTGATATTTCATCTTCCTCGCAAAGGACTGTTGGACAGTCAATTGCTTGGTGGAAGTAGTAAAAGTGGTCTTACGACTTCCCCTCTGGGATGACCATCGACTCCCAGCAGCAACAACAGCAGCGCCAGCAGCAGTAGGCGTTACACGCAAGGATGCATCGGAGGAATCCCAGGCAGGAGAGGAATCGTCAGAATTGCCAGTGACATGGCCTGCAGGACTATTGGCATTCCTGGGGAAGGAGGAAATTGACACTGAGGGAGTTGGTGGGGTGGTTTGCGTGAGCTTGGTTACAAGAGGAAGGTATTTACTGGTCAGTGGACTGCTTCCGCTGTCACCCAAAGTTTTTGAACTTGTCACTGACTTATTATGAATGCGCTGCAGGTGACGTATAAGGGAGGATGTTCCGAGGTGGTTAACGTCCTTACCCCTACTTATTACAGCTTGACAAAGGCAACACACGGCTTGACACCTGTTGTCCGCATTTCTGTTGAAATACTTCCACACCGAAGAGATGATTTTTTGGGTATTTTCACCAGGCATGTCAGTGGCCATATTCCTCCCACGGACAACAGGTGTCTCCCCGGGTGCCTGACTTAAACAAACCACCTCACCATCAGAATCCTCCTGGTCAATTTCCTCCCCAGCGCCAGCAACACCCATATCCTCCTCATCCTGGTGTACTTCAACACTGACATCTTCAATCTGACTATCAGGAACTGGACTGCGGGTGCTCCTTCCAGCACTTGCAGGGGGCGTGCAAATGGTGGAAGGCGCATGCTCTTCACGTCCAGTGTTGGGAAGGTCAGGCATCGCAACCGACACAATTGGAGTCGGACTCTCCTTGTGGATTTGGGATTTCGAAGAACGCACAGTTCTTTGCGGTGCTACTGCTTTTGCCAGCTTGAGTCTTTTCATTTTTCTAGCGAGAGGCTGAGTGCTTCCATCCTCATGTGAAGCTGAACCACTAGCCATGAACATAGGCCAGGGCCTCAGCCGTTCCTTGCCACTCCGTGTGGTAAATGGCATATTGGCAAGTTTACGCTTCTCCTCCGACAATTTTATTTTAGGCTTTAGAGTCCTTTTTTTACTGATATTTGGTGTTTTGGATTTGACATGCTCTGTACTATGACATTGGGCATCGGCCTTGGCAGACGACGTTGCTGGCATTTCATCGTCTCGGCCATGACTAGTGGCAGCAGCTTCAGCACGAGGTGGAAGTGGATCTTGATCTTTCCCTAATTTTGGAACCTCAACATTTTTGTTCTCCATATTTTAATAGGCACAACTAAAAGGCACCTCAGGTAAACAATGGAGATGGATGGATACTAGTATACTTATGGATGGACTGCCGAGTGCCGACACAGAGGTAGCTACAGCCGTGGACTACCGTACTGTGTCTGCTGCTAATATAGATTGGATGATAATGATATGAAATCAATATATATATGTATGTATATATAATATCACTAGTACTGCAGCCGGACAGGTAGATAATATATTTATTAGGTAATGATGACTGATGACGGACCTGCTGGACAGTGTCAGCTCAGCAGCACCGCAGACTGCTACAGTAAGCTACTATACTATAGTAGTATGTACAAAGAAGAAAGAAAAAAAAAACCACGGGTAGGTGGTATACAATTATGGATGGACTGCCGAGTGCCGACACAGAGGTAGCTACAGCCGTGGACTAACGTACTGTGTCTGCTGCTAATATAGACTGGATGATAATGATATGAAATCAATATATATATGTATGTATATATAATATCACTAGTACTGCAGCCGGACAGGTAGATAATATATTTATTAGGTAATGATGACTGATGACGGACCTGCTGGACAGTGTCAGCTCAGCAGCACCGCAGACTGCTACAGTAAGCTACTATACTATAGTAGTATGTACAAAGAAGAAAGAAAAAAAAAACCACGGGTAGGTGGTATACAATTATGGATGGACTGCCGAGTGCCGACACAGAGGTAGCTACAGCCGTGGACTAACGTACTGTGTCTGCTGCTAATATAGACTGGATGATAATGATATGAAATCAATATATATATATATGTATGTATATATAATATCACTAGTACTGCAGCCGGACAGGTAGATAATATATTTATTAGGTAATGATGACTGATGACGGACCTGCTGGACACTGTCAGCTCAGCAGCACCGCAGACTGCTACAGTAAGCTACTATACTATAGTAGTATGTACAAAGAAGAAAGAAAAAAAAAACCACGGGTAGGTGGTATACAATTATGGATGGACTGCCGAGTGCCGACACAGAGGTAGCTACAGCCGTGGACTACCGTACTGTGTCTGCTGCTAATATAGACTGGATGATAATGATATGAAATCAATATATATATGTATGTATATATAATATCACTAGTACTGCAGCCGGACAGGTAGATAATATATTTATTAGGTAATGATGACTGATGACGGACCTGCTGGACACTGTCAGCTCAGCAGCACCGCAGACTGCTACAGTAAGCTACTATACTATAGTAGTATGTACAAAGAAGAAAGAAAAAAAAAACCACGGGTAGGTGGTATACAATTATGGATGGACTGCCGAGTGCCGACACAGAGGTAGCTACAGCCGTGGACTACCGTACTGTGTCTGCTGCTAATATAGACTGGATGATAATGATATGAAATCAATATATATATGTATGTATATATAATATCACTAGTACTGCAGCTGGACAGGTAGATAATATATTTATTAGGTAATGATGACTGATGACGGACCTGCTGGACACTGTCTGCTCAGCAGCACCGCAGACTGCTACAGTAAGCTACTATACTATAGTAGTATGTACAAAGAAGAAAGAAAAAAAAAAACCACGGGTAGGTGGTATACAATTATGGATGGACTGCCGAGTGCCGACACAGAGGTAGCTACAGCCGTGGACTACCGTACTGTGTCTGCTGCTAATATAGACTGGATGATAATGATATGAAATCAATATATATATGTATGTATATATAATATCACTAGTACTGCAGCCGGACAGGTAGATAATATATTTATTAGGTAATGATGACTGATGACGGACCTGCTGGACACTGTCAGCTCAGCAGCACCGCAGACTGCTACAGTAAGCTACTATACTATAGTAGTATGTACAAAGAAGAAAGAAAAAAAAAAAACACGGGTAGGTGGTATACAATTATGGATGGACTGCCGAGTGCCGACACAGAGGTAGCTACAGCCGTGGACTAACGTACTGTGTCTGCTGCTAATATAGAGTCTAGACTGGATGATAAATTATTGATAATGAGATGAAATCAATATAATATCACTAGTACTGCAGCCGGACAGGTACTATATATATTTATTATGTAATGACTGATGACGGACCTGCTGGACACTGTCAGGTCAGCAGCACCGCAGACTGCTACAGTAAGCTACTATAGTAGTATGTATAAAGAAGAATGAAAAAAAAAAAAACCACGGGTAGGTGGTATACAATATTATATATATATATATATATATATATATATATATTAAACTGGTGGTGATTGATTATTAAACTGGTGGTCAGGTCACTCACGTTGCAACTTGCAACTAGTACTCCGAGTCCTAAGCAGACAATCACAAAATATATTATTATACTGGTGGTCAGTGTGGTCACAACAATGGCAGTGTGGCACTGACTCTTGCAGCAAAAGTGTGCACTGTACGTTATATGTACTCCTGAGTCCTGCTCTCAGACTCTAACTGCTCCCCACTGTCAGTGTCTCCCCCACAAGTCAGATAATACAATACACTTACAGTCACACTATCTAATCTATATCACTTCAGCAAGTAGTATAGTAGTATAGTAGTACTCCTCCTAATAATGCTCCCCAAAATTACTACTACTGTGTCTCTCTCGTCTCTACTGTGTCTCTCTCTTCTCTAAACGGAGAGGACGCCAGCCACGTCCTCTCCCTATGACTCTCAATGCACGTGTGAAAATGGCCGCGACGCGCGGCTCCTTATATAGAATCCGAGTCTCGCGATAGAATCTGAGCCTCGCGAGAATCCGACAGCGGGATGATGACGTTCGGGCGCGCTCGGGTTAACCGAGCAAGGCGGGAAGATCCGAGTCGCTCGGACCCGTGAAAAAAAACATGAAGTTCGGGCGGGTTCGGATTCAGAGGAACCGAACCCGCTCATCTCTACTTCCAACCTGTACTAGGGCCTGTGAACAGAAGTCTGAAATTATGTTATGGATGCATGTATTGTCAGTGTCTGCATTTAGAGACTGTATCATGGCCATACATGCAGAGAAGGATACCTGGTGTTCTTTTTCTTCTATCTCTGTGGGCAGCAAAAAGAGCAGGAATTGTTCAACACTAGATCAGTTTGCAAGCTGAATGAACCTATCCAGGAAGCTATAACCTACAAGACCAAGCCAATTGCTCACATAAATCAATAAGCCCACAGGACTATTTTTCATCATGTTCAGCAAGTATTGTTGATACCTTACTTGTGGGTGGAATTAGGGCTTCAGCACTGTGGAACCTCCATCACTATTTTCTTGCTGCAATAAGTAGCAAAGGAACGTTATCTCTGGTAACAGATGGCTTTGTAGATGTTAGCCAGAGGTATGCAGATTGGTCACATTATTATTGGGATGTGGCGGACACATGGAGCTGGGAGTTCATTGAAGGGAACCCTATATTGTATTGTTGGGGTATGTTCTGAGACATGGTTGAGCTGAGTTTTTGCTAGGCTTGTTTCCAACAACCAAAGTGGAAAGGCAATTGCTAAAGTGGATCAACACCATTGATGAGTCTTCAGTGATAAGTAACAAACTTATTTTAGACAGTTATACACGTGGCCCATGTATTAATTGATCATCTAGGGCTAAAGAAGACTGGCACCTTGCTACAACATAATATTAGAAATCATCCAATTTGTCATAGGACCAAATGTCTCCTCCAAGGATATGGAAACTGTAGATAAACCAGGGAATATTGTGAAATCCTGCATAATGAAAAGTTTGGCTTTTACCCACAAACTGTTCATGTCCCCCATATTGCTAAAGCATACATATGTCTAGATGGCGTTCCTTAGTGAGGTGATGACATACAGTACCTTGTAAAGTGAATGCAAAGTATCAGGGAAAGGTTCAGAATGGAACCCAGTACAGAATATACGATGCATTTCATGAAAACCTACCTTATCAAGCAATGTCTAATATGTTTCTAGTTGAGTTTTATAGTATATCTTATGAGAGATTAGCTGCTGATGAGTGCTTGATTAATTCATTATACTGTATGTACAATAGCTAGACAATTGTTTCCTAAAATGTATGGATATATTGTTGCTGTACAAATAGCTACTCCAATATGAAGCATATTTAGTTCAAATGTAACTTAGCTAAAAGAGAATAATTATTCTTAAATGTATAACACCATCAGTTATGCAATGTTTTAAGGATATTATTTGTCATTCACATCTATTCTCATCCCCTTGGAGTTTACAAAGTAAATGTCCTAACAGTCACACAATCTCATACACACAGGTCCACTTTTTATGTCCACAGTCATTTAATCTACAGTACTTACTTTTTGCGTTTTGGTAGCATGGGAAAAAAACAGACTATCTGGAGGAAAACCAAACAGACATGGGTCCAGCTAATGGCTCCAGTGCTGTGTGGCAACAATGTTAACCACTGTACCACTATGCTGCCCCAATTACCATATGCATATTTTCACATAATTATAAAATACATACAAATCACATGATAATTTGATTAGACTACTAAAACTGTAGGAACTGGAAAGTACAAATCCTTTTTTAGAGTTGAATCCCATGTATTTCATGAAAACAATAACTTAATCAAGAAATTGATATTATGTTTTAATTTCAATTCTATGTATTGCAATATTTGAAATGAACATTCCATATTTTTAAATACAAAGTACATGCTAAATTGTATATATAGAATTAAAAAAAACTGTTACTAAAGATGATTTTCTCTCTTCATAATAAATATACAAGTACATATTGTTAAAAGACTAGTCTCAAATGTAGTCTCCAATTCAGGAACTAGTGTTTACAGTAGCAGGAAAAATGTGTTCAACCAGGTATTACGGAAATTGAAATACGTTATACTATATTTATTGTTCATAAAATGTAAAGCACAACAACACTGACCCAAAGAAGAAAACCTGGACCACACAAAAACTCCTAATTTTTTTTGCCCCATTTATCAAGTTTGCAAGTAGGCAGTTTACCTCTTTCACTGTAATGATATAATTCATGCTGAAACACAGCCCTTGTAGTTCTTAACTCTGCCAGACCATGTGGTCACTGGACATGGGCCCTCATTCCGAGTTGATCGCACCAAGCAACTTTTTGCTGCTGGTGCGATCAACTAATCTCTGCCTATGGGGGAGTGTATTTTAGCATAGCAGGGCTGCGATCGCTTGTGCAGCCCTGATATGCTAAGAAAGTTTCACTCAAAACAAGAGTAGCCCTAGACCTACTTACTCTGTGCGACGGATCCAGCGATGATAGGCTCGGCTTTGACGTCACTCCTCCACCCTCCGTTTGCCTGGACACGCCTGCGTTTTGCTTACCACTCCCTGAAAACGGCAGCAAATGCTAGGTTGATGCCCCGGAACGCCCTCTTGTTGTCCATCTTCTTTGCGGTCACCGCTGCAACAGCTTAGATAGATGATAGGGTATGCAGCCAATTTGCTGGCTGTCAGGATCCCAGCGGTAATGATACCGACGTTGGAATCCCGATACCTGGTGAAATGCACAGCAAGCCCACGAGGCAACATGCTGTGTTCACTGCCAGGATCCAACAGCCAGGATATCATACTGATTCCGAAGATAGATAGATAGATAGATAGATAGATAGATAGATAGATAGATAGATAGATAGATAGCATATATATATATATATATATATATATATATATATATACTGTGTATATATATATTATTGATAGATAGATAGATAATAGATTGATAGATACATGTAACTAGATGACAGATGGATAGATAACAGATGAATAGATAGATAGATAAACTGGTAATAAATAGATTGATAGATAGATAGATAGATAGATAGATAGATAACATATAGCTAGACCAAATAAAATATATATTGATATATATATATATATATTTTTAAATGTGACTTCAAATATTCTTTTGTATTGAATTCATATTGCTTTGAGAAACCTTGTTTCTCTCTCAGACCATTTACTTGATATATATCTTATTTCCCAAGATAGCATTTAATCATCTGAGTGCACAGAGACATGCTGTGCACATCCATCTTCAGATACACGTGTAGCTCTGGATATTGAATCTTTGTCCTTTGAAACATCAGGTTATGAAAGACACCCACAATCTGCCAGTAACATAATAAAATAAACCAGAATGGGGCTATGTATATTATCCTTAGAAATTCATGGTAGGATTTTATGTCATTTCTTCTCTCTGCTTTTAATTCATTCTCCCATATATTCATGTATTCATATATTCTCCCAGTAGGCACACATGCTTGAAAACACCCAAGTCCCCCCTCTCCAGCAGTAATATAGAGCTACACTATAGACATAATTGTGAATGCCCCGTATAAGGACATTACATTTACTAGATAAGAACTGGGTCCACAGGATTAATTTCTGCTATTGTAGAATTTTTTCACCCACAACATTCCTTCAGGTAGTCTGTCAAAAGTGTCCAAGATAAAACGGACACATTAATATTAATGATATTTCATGATATTTCACAGTTAGAGAATTCCTGGGAGATTAAAATAAATACACATTTAGAATTCCTTAGTACAGTTCATGTTTTCCAGGTCACCTAGCAGTTGAACAGGAGTATTTATTACTCACTGACAAATTTTAAAAGACCCACTGGTGGAGCAAATTATTTCACTTGCAATCCTGTGAGGAGACCTGGAAAACATGAACTGTTGGGGGTACTTGAGGACCGCGGTTGAGAACCACTGCCTTAGTGTACCATCCCCACCATGTCCAAATCCTTTTGTGCTCTGCTAACCTACAGGCACCATAATTATTCTCCATAGAGCCACAAACACATACTGCTCTGAACTTCAATCAAAACAGATCCATTTTTGAATAGCAGAAATGTGGACTAGCACCAATTCTTTATTTGCACAGGTTAGACTGTCCCTGGAAAACCAAACTGAACCTACAGTACTGTTGTTAATTTGTGGATACATCTGAAAATACTGATGATTGAAATAGTAATACAGTACAGTACTTATAATCCAATTAGATGCTGGTTGAGTCACATGGTCTGTTTCTGTAGGTATAGTGTACAGAGCAATTTAATTAGAAGACCGCAATCAATCCATAAACATCTACAAGACTGCTGTTAAAGCAGTATTAACTGCAGCCACGGAGCTGATCATCTTTAATTGAATCACTCCAGACACTTTACCCGGACGAAAGACCACACAGATCAACCAGTGGCTTTTTGGAATGGGCAGAATGTCTTACTTTGGAGTGAGAAGTCATCAAGATTATCATGAGCATATTTGTCACTTGGGAGTTTCAATTGTTTTTTTAAATTAAATTGGTGGAAGCTAGAAAAGCCATGCCTCAGAAGGGGTTGCAGTTAAAATGCCAGCTGTCGGGATCCCGGCATTCAGGATACTGATGCTGAAATCCCAACAGCCAACAATGCTGACAGCTGAAATCCTGGTGCACCAGGGCTATTCCCACTTGTGGGTGTCCACAACACCCATAAAATCGGAATAGATCCTGTGGCAAGAGCAGCGAGCCACAGATCCTGCAAGGGAACTCTTAGCGCTCGCCCCACTGATGGCATTCTGGCATCTTAAGACATTACTCAATTTGGAAACTGCATATTGCAAGTGATAAAATGCAGTTTTGTAAACTTGGACTTTAATACTTCTCAACCAATGTCACGTTTGTTTACATTTACTAAGAAAACGTGTTTTACATGTTTATTCAAAAGTATTCTTCAAGATGCCACAACTCCAAGCTTAAAATAATTGTGCAATATTGTCTTACAAAATAAAAAATCTATTCAATCACATTCACTCTCTGTATCTATTACATACCCCACAATGTTAATCTTAAATGGCTAAAATTACATTATTAAAACGATGATCTTGCAGCTCACATGACATTTACCAGCCAACCAGCTCCTAACTGTCATTTTTCAAGTAGAGCCTGTAACACAGCAGTTAGGAGCTCATTGACTAGCACTTTATCTCCACTGTACCTCTCTGCAAGGCTTAGTACATGGACACCAAAGTCACCCACTGCTTGGGTACAGCTAAAATATCCCAAAACAGAATTGCATATATCACATTATTAAGGCTTAGTGTCACCAAGCAATCTCTAAATAAATGTACACCTATCTACCCCTGGAGATGGCATCCTTATCCTTATCTTGCTACAAATGGTGGAAACTGGGAGCAAATGCACTTACTGTACATTGCAGACATAAAAAAGGTATGATACCCAATTTGCATGTTATTGGAAAATACTATTATACAGGTTGAGTATCCCATATCCAAATATTCTGAAATACGGAATATTCCGAAATACAGAATTGTTTGAGTGAGAGTGAGATAGTGAAACCTTTGTTTTCTGATGGCTCAATGTATACAAACTTTGTTTAATACACAAATTTATTAAAATATTGTATTAAATGACCTTCAGGCTGTGTGTATAAGGTGTATATGAAACATAAATGCATTCTGTGCTTAGACTTGGGTCCCATCGCCATGATGTCTCATTATGGTATGCAATTATTCCGAAATACGGAAAAATCTGATATCCAAAATACTTCTGGTCCCATGCATTTTGCATAAGGGATACTCAACCTGTATTGTGAAATATTTGATGGCATCATCATCAAATGCTTAGTAGGGATGTGCGTGAGCCAAAATCTCGGGTTTTGGGTTCTTGTTTTGGATCTGTATCTCCTTCATGTTTTGGATCTGTATTTGTTTTGGACTTGTATTTTTTTTAATCATAAAAACAGCTAAAATCACAGAATTTGAACCTGTTTTTGTTCCTACAGTATTATTAACCTCAATAACATTAATTTCCACTAATTTCCAGTCAATTTTGACCACCTCACAGCTCACAATAATGTTTTCATCCAGTTTTGGCCAAAAGGTTGCACCGAGGTAGCTGTATGACTAAGTGGATGGCACAAACATGTGGCACTTAAACTTCCAACATATCACATCTAGGAAACAGAATGGCACTGCAGTGGCAGACAGGGTGGCAGTTTAATAAACTATACAAATATTTGTCATCTACACAAGTAAACAGTCAAAAAATGCTCCAAATAGCACATAGTGAAAATAATAGAGGTGCAAGATTTAATTGTCCTTGGGCCATCCCACCCACTAGAAATAGTAATTAAACACTGTGGTTTAATTTCACCAACAGTGTCGCATAATACGTGTATGATTAGGAAATAAAATTTATTACTGTGGTACCACCTTAACTCACAGCATCACACAATACATGTATGAGTACAAAATAAAATATACTACACTGAGGTTAACCTTCACCAACAGTGTCACACAATATGTGTATGAGTAGGAAATAAAATCTAATACTGTGGTACCACCTTCACCCACAGCATCACACAATATACATATGAGTACAAAATAAAATATACTACACTGGGGTTTAACTTCACTAACAGTGTCACACAATACGTGTAAGAGTACGAAATAATAATATACTGCTGTATGACTGGAAGTGTCATAGTACTTATGAAAATAAAATTAAAATTGTATAGTACACTGAGGTACATCACAAGCAAAAAATAAATATATATATTTTTATAATTATATTTTTAGGCTTTTTGTTTTTAGCTTTTATTATTTTAATTTTACACTGGGGCAGAGCACCTGGATAGACACATAGATCACCCCTTTCAGATACAGCAGACAGGGCACCGCTGGACTGATACAGACAGAGCACCCCTTTCAGATGCAGCAGACAGAGCACCCCTTTCAGATACTGCAGACAGAGCACCTTTTTCAGATACAGCAGAAAGAGCACCCTTGTCAGTTACAGCAAACAGAGCACCCCTCCTGGGCTGATACAGCAGAGCACCCCTTTCAGATACAGCAGACAGAGCACCCCTTTCAAATACAGCAGACAGAGCACCTCTTTCAGATACAGCAGACAGAGCACCCTGCCTGGACTGATACAGCAGGGCACCACCATACTGATACAGCAGAAAGAGCACCCGCTCCATGCCAGACAATACAGAACTGAGACGGACACGTTCATCCAGTACGCTCTCCACAGCCAGAGTGAAGATGGCGCCAATCACTGGCACAGAATCCAAAACAAGGGAGAATCCTACACCGGGATGATGATGTTCGGTCTTGATTTTGAAATTGAGTAAGGTTGGAAGTCCCGAGCCGGACTTGGATATTAACTAGGATCATGAAGTTTGGGTGGGTCCGGTTCTCAGATAACCGGACCCACTGATCTCTAGTGCTTAGGGAAGCCATATTGTGCTTCTAGCTTGCACCAAGAACTGACATGGAAGTCATAGTTAAGGCCTTTCTATGGGTTCAGTATGAAAAACTGGCGTCTGGGATCCCAGCCATCAGTATAACGGCAGCGGGATCCCAGCCACCAGTATGCTGGCAGTGGGGCATTCGCTAGAGATCCCCTTGCAGGCTCGGTGGCTCGCTGTGTTTGCCACAGGTTATATTCTCCATCTGTGGGTGTCGTGGACACCGACAGAGGGAGAAAATCCTGCAGTGCCGGTATTCTCTTGGCGGCATTTCACCGCTATTTGGGATTCTCCTTTCTACATGCTACAGCACTTCAGCAGGACGCTACCAAGATGCAACAATTGGCCACTGATGAGGCCCAGAGACAACATCAGACCCACCCCAGCCTTTACCAGAAAGGAATCAACATCCAACAATCTTCAACTGGGACTAATCATCACCAAGCAGTCAGATGAAAATAACCATCTGGACATTTTAACTGAACACTGGAGCATAAGACATTGACTTTATAAGCACTTATTTGCCCTCCCCCCTGACCCCATTATGTTTGTATTATTTGTTGTTTGTATATTCATGCTACATTGTACCTTGTAATACAAATTGTTTTCAGAATAAACATTCATTAGACAAACATCATAGTATCTCATTTGGTCACCACTATTGTATGATGGAATAACACAACAGGTGCCAATTCACATCCCAGTGAGTTTAAAACCATGGGGGTAATTCCGAGTTGATCGCAGCATCAAATTTGTTGGCAGTTGGGCAAAACCATTTGCACTGCATGTGTGGCAGATATAACATGTGCAGAGAGAGTTAGATTTGGGTGGGGTGTGTTCAAACTGAAATCTAAATTGCAGTGTAAAAATAAAGCAGCCAGTATTTACCCTGCACAGAAACAAAATAACCCACACACATCTTACTCTCTCTGCACATGTTATATCTGCCCCCCCCTGCAATGCACATGGTTTTACGCAACTGCTAACAAATTTGATGCTGCGATCAACTCGGAAATACCCCCCATGTGCTGTATTGTTTGATTTATTTCCTTTATCAGTCAACAAACATAAACAAACAAGGGTTAAGTGCAGAGTTTTATATACCCGTGGTTACCATAGTAACAATAGCCCTCTCAACTGTTTAAAGTCCCGAAGCTAAAGAATTTCTCTTAAGAAATGCGGATGTTTTTCTGCCATACCTGGTAAAGCAACAGTCAATAAACATGAGATAATCGTTGCACCAGTGATTAAGGTTAACCTAATGCCTTATAGTATTAGTATACCAGAATTCCAAAATGCATTGGTGTCTAAAAAAGGTTAAAAAATGTTGGAGTTAGATAAAATTGAAGAGTCACATAGTGAAAGGTCAAGTCCCATTATACTCATCCTGAATCCTGATTGGATCTTGCACTTCTTCTAAAATTTCTGCAAAAATGAATAGTGTATCTAACTTTGATTTGAAAAATGAGACAATCACTGATGCAGCAGAGATGGAAAATAGACAATAATGATACACAATGGTGAATAAATGCAACCACAGACATACAGTATGCAGGTTATGCTCCTCTCTGAATAGAGAGACTATTTTGAGCTTGTAAATAATTGTAACTTAAATAACCATGCTTCTCTATTGTATATTGTATATAAGAACACTGAGATAGTAGTGGTAAGGGAGTGTGTGTGTGTGTGTGTGTGTGTGTGTGTGTGTGTGTGTGTGTGTGTGTGTGTGTGTGTGGGGGGGGGGGGGCATGGGAGCTTCACCTGGGGATTAAAAGGTATAGTATAGACAGTAGGCATAATGTAACCAGTAGGGTTGATGCTAAAATTCCTAGGCCCTTGTTCCACATTGATCGTCAGTATATGGCTGCGTGTTTGTATCTTGTAGGATGTGCAGAGAACATTTTGCCTTTTTTTCCCATGGGTTCTGTTCATGCTGACATGCACAGATGGGTTGGTATTGGGCTTAATGTGTTTCTCATAACATACATGGTCTATAGAGCAGGTGAATACATTTTATTATTTATTTATTTATAGCCATGAATGGAGCAATATTGTCTCCAACCATTAAATAAAGTAGAGCATAAATGTATGGATGCTGTATAGTTTGTATACATTTCTTGGCAGACACCAACCCTAATCTCAAAGGGGATAAAAGGTTGTTATGCGCGATGCATCTTGGTCTACATTCTTCAATCTGGGTGTCTGATTAGGACAAAAAGGGGTCCTCCAGGAATAGTTTAAGTTTAAACCAATTTCTGGAATATTTTTCTGCCTGGCTCCCTCACTTCCTATTCTCTCACTTCTCCACCATCATCATGGGTGATATCAATATTGTACTGATTGTCCAAAATCTGCTGCTCATGCCTCCAAACTACTCTCTCTAACCTCCTTTCTTGGCCTCTCCCAATGGACTGACTCCTCTACTCATCAGGAGGGCCACTGCCTTGATCTAGTATTCACCAGACTATGCTCCGTTTCTAAACTCACAAACACTCCTTTCAAACTCTGTGTTGCTGAAGTCCTCCAATCCTCCTCAAACCCACAGAAATATTAACACAATTAATCTTCAAGAACTTTCCACCTCACTTCAACAACTGCTTTCAATTATTTCTGCAATCACCTCTCCTGAGATGGCTGTATCACACCTGAACGAGACTCTAGAACTAGCCCTTGATGAAGTGGCTCCAGCTACCCATCACACTTCACGTAGGCCTAGATGTCAACCATGGCACTCTAAATTAACAAGACAACTACAAAATCTCAACGTAAACTTGAATGTCAGTGGCGTAAATCTCGTATTTCAAGTGACTTCCTCACATATTAGACTGTCTACCACTCTTATAGAAATGCGCTGGACACTGCCAAACAAACATATTTTCAAGCTCTTATTTCTGCTCAAGCCTCTAACCCCAAACGACTCTTTAATACATTTAAATCATTTCTGAATCCTCCCTCACCAACCCCATCAGCCACTATCAAGGCACAAGATCTTAATTCCTACTTCAAGGAGAAGATTGATAAAATCTGAGATGAAATGGTATGCTCTTCGGCAGCCAGTGACCTGCTCAGTTCTTTACCTGAACCCTCTGGCACACTCTCTTCATTTGATCCCACAAATGAAGATGAAGTATCATCACTCTTCTCATCCTGATTCTCTACTACCTCTCCTCTTGATCCATTACTCTCACAAATAAGTAAAGCTGTCTCTAGTGCTCATCCCTACCTTAACTAACATCTGTAATCTCTATCTCTACTGGTATTTTTCCGTCACTCTTCAAGCATGCAGTGATTACTCCCATTTTGAAAAAACTAAATTCTGACCCTAACTCTCTCTCAAACTACCGCCCTATCTCTTAGCTCCCTTGTCTCTCTAAGTTACTTGAGAGACTTGCCTACACTTGACTCACACACTTTCTTAACACACACAATTTATTGGACCCACTTGAGTCAGGCTTCCGTTCCCACTCCACAGAGACAGCACTGACTTAAAGTGGTTAATGGTTTGGTCCCTGTGAAGTCTAAAGGCCATTACTCACTACTTATTCTTCTAGATCTATCTACTGCCTTTGACACTGTGGACCACTCACTTCTCATACAAACACTAAAATCCCTAGGTCTTAAAGACACAGCCCTTTCTTGGTTCCTATCCTACTTATCTAATTGCTGCTTCAATGTTCACTTCTCTGAATCTACCTCCTCTTCGCTACCTCTTTCAGTTGGAGTACCACAAGGCTTAGTCTTGGTTCCTCTGCTTTTCTCTATCTATACCTCATCTTTTGGTAAACTAATCAGCTCTTTTGGATTTCAGTATCATCTGTACGCAGATGATACTCAAATCTACCTATCCTCTCCTGATTTGTCCCTATCTCTACTGGGCCATGTTAATGAATGCCTTTCTGCCATTTCATCTTGGATGACATCTCACCACCTCAAACGTAATATTTCAAAAACAGAGTTAATTATATTTCCACTGGCCAATAGTAGGTACCAACCTGATATCTCTATCACTGTTTAAAACTCGACAATCTACCCTACCTCACAAGGTCGCTGCCTAGGTGTCATCCTTGACTCTGATCTGTCCTTTGTCCCCCACATTCAATCTGTCTCAAAATCATGTTACATGCATCTAAAATACATATCCAAAATATGACCATACCTTACACAAGACACTGCTAAAACTCTAATCCATGCTCGCATCATCTCCCGCATTTATTGTTGCAATAGTCTCCTGACTGGTCTTCTCAAAATGAGACTCTCACATTACAGACCATTTTGAATGCAGCTGCGAGGCTAATCTTCCTCGCTAGACGTTCATCGTCTGCAGATCCACTCTGTCAGTCCTTCCATTGGTTTCCTGTATTCTACCGTATTCAATATAAAATACTTTTACTTACACACAAGGCCATTAACCAAACTACACCAACGTACATCTCTTTGCTCTTCGCAAAATATCTCCCAACCCGACCTCTTCGCTCTTCACAAGATCTGCGTCTCTCATCCACACTCATTACTCGCTCACACTCACAGTTGCAGGACTTTCATCGGGCTGCACCAACTCTGTGGAAAGCCCTACCATGCACAATTAGACTCTCCTCTAGTCTCCAAAACATCAAGTATTCCCTGAAAACTCATCTCCTCAGGAAAGCGTATCAAATTAAAGAACCACCCACATAACTTTCATAAACCTTCCTATCAAATTGCATCCACTCTGCACAGTTCACACATATCCTCACATGTCTTCTCACTCTTCCTCTCGCCCCCTGGTTCATCATTGCTGTGTGACCATATCATACAGCCCACCAAGAACCTTTGCAATCTGGTGGACAACTATGCAATATATTACACCTATCCTTGTGTATCAATGCCTATTTACCTATAGATTGTAAGCTTGAGAGCAGGGCCCTCCTACCTCTATGACTGTTTGTTATTACCCAGTTTTGTTATATCATTGTTATTTCCAATTGTAAAGCGCAACGGAATTTGCTGCGCTGTATAAGAAACTGTTAATAAATACATAATAATAAATAAATAAACCTAAACTAATGTATATCCATAATTTGTTATGGAGATATGCTGTGATCTTTTCAATGTCACCTACAGTACAGAATATGACCAATTTTGTTGGTGAAAAGGAAGCGCCAGGTGCTTTAAGTCATCTACTGTAATTGCACTGAATGTGTTTTACCACAGTGAATGTTCATAGCAGATCGTACACAACTACAAGTAATACACAACTCAGACACATCCATTTGTAACTGAATGAGTGTAACCTGGTACGAACAAAGCATTTTCATGTATGTTTAGTGAGTGCATGTTGTAAACAAAACTGCTTCTGAAGAAGGATCTTTTTGAAACACTTTGCAGGGAATTCAAATGTTTGAAAAGTCGGTTGGGTGTCTGTTTTTCCCTATCTATTAGATAGGAACAAACAGATTCTCAACAGACTTTCCAAACAATTGAATATGCCCCTTTGAGTTAAAGGCATCCATACTACTATAAAGTACCTTCTTTTACCGTAGCTGTGACGAGGAGCATTCAAAAGGAAAAGGTTTTCATTGTTACAGCAATGAGTGTCTGGAATTTAATGCTAAAACGTGTTGATGCTGTTTTCTATTCATTCTGGTAGGTGTTCTGGATTGCTTATAGACTGTATGATGCATTACTGAAGCAGTCTGCTGAATATTAAATCTGAGTGGAACTTCCTGTAACAAATTTGCTTTGGACGGCAAATGACGGCACACTATATTTGTCCTATCTTCCTACGAAGTAGGAATGTCCTAATTGAATGAGAGGTAAAAATTAAAAATTATTATTACACATCTGGGGAGAAAATGAAACTAAGATAGAAGGCTCTGTCCAGTAAGAGCCTGTACAAAGGAGAGTTCTTTGTTGAAGGATACCTATATCTTTTAAAGGTTTAAAGGGGAACTAGATTCACCTACAGTATTTAACCTTTGATTAGAGCACGGACCAGATTTAGAAGATGGTCACGATACAATGCTAATATTTTACATTAACTCCAGTTTTGTCAGGCCTTTTTCTATGCTGCGTAGCAAAAAAGGTGTACCTAGTGCAGTAAAATGTTGGAACTGTATGAACAATTTGTAAACTCCAATGGGTAGCTTCACAAAATATATACATAGTCATTTATATGCAAGGACATGAACTGGTTAAACAGTAATTGTAGATTGTTAAGTCAGTGCATGTGAGTCTCTGACAACAAGCTGGATAATGATCCTCATCAACAAGACGTGACGTTCAGATATACATAGACTTGATAAACCAATAAAGCATACTGACACTAATGACTACTCAGTTAAATTACATTTATTTAATTAAATTTCAACTCTGGAATTCAACCTGTCTATCTTTTAATATGGAATGTCATTGTTGCTTTCATTTCATAACGTATAATCTTTGTAAAAATATTAATTTCACCAACACCTCTTTAAAATTGCATGAAATAATTTGAAATCACAAAAATAAATAAAAAAATATGCTAATTTAATTGTGAATTGAACTTTGCAAGTAAATAGTCTAAAATTCCTTGCTAAAACAGGAATGTATTAACCTTGCGTTAAGTATGAAAGGCAAACAAGAATAAATGAATGGAAAGATTTAGAATGATAAAGAGAGATTGATTTATAGGATACAAATCAAGGAAATAACAGATAAGGATGTGGCTACGTCAGATAGGTAAGGTAACTATTTGGGAGCAGCTTCATAAATTGTATACTGCAACCAAACATCTATAAGGCCTGCTGATACCAAAATTTGTTTGACAGTGTAAGATATTGGTGCTTGGCAGAACTTTGATGATGATGAGGATGATGATGATGATGATGATTATTATTATTATTATTATTATTATTATTATCCATTGCTGATAAAGCACCATTACACATAAATGAGAAGAGAATGTTTGTATATTCCCATAAAGGGGCACATACATCTGCTACTGATTGCTCCAATTCTCCATTATGATAAGGGCTGGCTTGGATAAGGGCTGGCTTAGGTGTTGGAGAAATCCAACATGTTGGATTTCTCTGGTTCACCAAGCATTGGATGGTTGCAGATTGGGTAAGCAGATCTGCACATTTATTGCCAACATTATATCCTTCATTCAATGTATTTTCCACTTTATAAGCATGCACAGTCACAACCAGTTATTCAGAAACCCAATGCAAACAGAAAGGAACTATATCAACTCATATTAGCCAACATTCCTGGGACATATAGGAGACTCTTGAATTTGGTAGAATCTGTTGGACTCTAGCAACAGAAGGTCACCCTCCACCCTTCCACATCCTGCCCACTACCAAATGAAATAGTTATGATGTGACATTTCAGCCAATTGCATCCCCACTGTTCTTCTCTATATGCCTTATGTTGCAATTTACGAAGGCACAATGATATCATTTGTCCCACCACTGAACAGTGACCACTTGCATCTCCCTTCTGGGAGCTCTTTATAAGGGGACAGAAAAAAACTGGTACTGTAAGTGTGTATCAATTTCATGATGGGAAGCAAGTCCCTGACCCCACGAAAAAGGCTAAACACTGCCCTAGTCACTTGTCACAGTGATGTTTTTGTAAGCACTGTCCATAGTCTTTCCTTTGAAGTAAGGCAGAGGAAATCGAATTGGGAGAGGAGAGAATGGTACTGTTACCACAAGCAATAAGAAGATGCTTATTAATAAAACTGACAGAATAGGAAAATGGATGGTATCTAATCATAAAACTGTATGAAATTATAGTATTAATGTCCAAATATGATGAGCCTAACAGAAAAAAGACAACAAAAGGCACATGACAGGTCAGAACATTTTTATGAGTTCCAGTGTTTTGGAAACTGTTGAAGATATGTCTAATGAAGGTTATACACTTAACAATAATCTTACAGATCAGCCAATGAAACAACCTTTAAACACTATTATCAACTTAATTGTAACTCAATTTACTGTGTAAAGCATCCATATATACATGTTTAAACAATCATATTCCACTACTGCCCTTCATCATCTTTGCAAAATCAATGCATTGCCTTTTTGTCATCCATATTTGGAGATCTTAAACTTTATTATACATTCAACAGAAAACTCCAAAAGTTCAAATAAATACACAAAACATCATGCAAATGGAAACATCTTCTTATGTATCAAAGTGGAAATATGGAAAGTGAAACTGTCAATTCAACCACTGTAATAGTGTCAATAAGGAATATAGAAGATAAAAAACGGAAACCTAATTACTTAGCATTAAGGTAAGTGCTCCTAAATGTGTTCCAAGATATTTTCTTAGTGGCCTACAAGTCATACCTTAAAAGGGCCAGTACAAACAAAAGATCAATCTGTTTTTTACAGTCACTGAAATTGCAGATTATGTGAGCAATTTGTTGCATCTCTCAATGTACTGTTTCTTAAATGCCCTGTATTGGCATCCTTTACAGCAGGGATGGGGAACCTTCGGCCCTCCAGCTGTTGTTGAACTACACATACCAGCATGCCTTGCAACAATTTTGCTATTTGGCCATGCAAAAACTGTTGCAGGGCATGCTGGGATGTGTAGTTCAACAACAGCTGGAGGGCCGAAGGTTCCCCATCCCTGCTTTACAGTGTCCACATTTCCATGAGGCCTTGTGTGGACTTGGTGTCAGAACATATATTTGTGAAGTGGCTGCATACCAACTGCTCCGTTATATTCTGAGATCTGCTCCAGCTTATGTTTACATGTCTACCACTTGCTCCAGCCAAATTCTCCCCTGATCATAGGACGTGACAGTGTTATATACTGTATGTGCCCATCAGGAACCATATCCACTACAGTTGCTAGACTGCTGGTGCAATACATTGCACTGGTGATGCTGATGATCGACACCAAGACCGTGGATAATTGATTCTCTTTAGAAAACTGTGGTTTGACATCTACAGCTGATTCTTTACTTTCCAGCTAGTTGGTTGGTTGGTTGGTTGGTTGGTTGGAATAAACAGCTGGTAAAGCTGGTAATGTATGGGAGCAAATGATAATCAGCAATTTGTTCCCAAATACCGGAAAACAGACAATAACTGATGTTCTGACAAGTTGTTTAAATCAAACATATTTTCCCGTTTTCCAGGGTTTGGGAGCAAATTACCGATTGGCCTTTTTTCTTATCCATTGCCAGATATTCATTCCAACCAACCAACTAGTTGGATGGTTGGATGAAATTTGGTCTAGTGTACAGTAGAGATGAGCGCCGGAAATTTTTCGGGTTTTGTGTTTTGGTTTTGGGTTCGGTTCCGCGGCCGTGTTTTGGGTTCGACCGCGTTTTGGCAAAACCTCACCGAATTTTTTTTGTCGGATTCGGGTGTGTTTTGGATTCGGGTGTTTTTTTCAAAAAACCCTAAAAAACAGCTTAAATCATAGAATTTGGGGGTCATTTTGATCCCAAAGTATTATTAACCTCAAAAACCATAATTTACACTCATTTTCAGTCTATTCTGAATACCTCACACCTCACAATATTATTTTTAGTCCTAAAATTTGCACCGAGGTCGCTGTGTGAGTAAGATAAGCGACCCTAGTGGCCGACACAAACACCGGGCCCATCTAGGAGTGGCACTGCAGTGTCACGCAGGATGTCCCTTCCAAAAAACCCTCCCCAAACAGCACATGACGCAAAGAAAAAAAGAGGCGCAATGAGGTAGCTGACTGTGTGAGTAAGATAAGCGACCCTAGTGGCCGACACAAACACCGGGCCCATCTAGGAGTGGCACTGCAGTGTCACGCAGGATGTCCCTTCCAAAAAACCCTCCCCAAACAGCACATGACGCAAAGAAAAAAAGAGGCGCAATGAGGTAGCTGACTGTGTGAGTAAGATAAGCGACCCTAGTGGCCGACACAAACACCGGGCCCATCTAGGAGTGGCACTGCAGTGTCACGCAGGATGGCCCTTCCAAAAAACCCTCCCCAAACAGCACATGACGCAAAGAAAAAAAGAGGCGCAATGAGGTAGCTGACTGTGTGAGTAAGATAAGCGACCCTAGTGGCCGACACAAACACCGGGCCCATCTAGGAGTGGCACTGCAGTGTCACGCAGGATGGCCCTTCCAAAAAACCCTCCCCAAACAGCACATGACGCAAAGAAAAAAAGAGGCGCAATGAGGTAGCTGACTGTGTGAGTAAGATAAGCGACCCTAGTGGCCGACACAAACACCGGGCCCATCTAGGAGTGTCACTGCAGTGTCACGCAGGATGGCCCTTCCAAAAAACCCTCCCCAAACAGCAAATGACGCAAAGAAAAATAAAAGAAAAAAGAGGTGCAAGATGGAATTGTCCTTGGGCCCTCCCACCCACCCTTATGTTGTATAAACAGGACATGCACACTTTAACCAACCCATCATTTCAGTGACAGGGTCTGCCACACGACTGTGACTGATATGACGGGTTGGTTTGGACCCCCACCAAAAAAGAAGCAATTAATCTCTCCTTGCACAAACTGGCTCTACAGAGGCAAGATGTCCACCTCATCATCATCCTCCGATATATCACCGTGTACATCCCCCTCCTCACAGATTATCAATTCGTCCCCACTGGAATCCACCATCTCAGCTCCCTGTGTACTTTGTGGAGGCAATTGCTGCTGGTCAATGTCTCCGCGGAGGAATTGATTATAATTCATTTTAATGAACATCATCTTCTCCACATTTTCTGGATGTAACCTCGTACGCCGATTGCTGACAAGGTGAGCGGCGGCACTAAACACTCTTTCGGAGTACACACTTGTGGGAGGGCAACTTAGGTAGAATAAAGCCAGTTTGTGCAAGGGCCTCCAAATTGCCTCTTTTTCCTGCCAGTATAAGTACGGACTGTGTGACGTGCCTACTTGGATGCGGTCACTCATATAATCCTCCACCATTCTTTCAATGTTGAGAGAATCATATGCAGTGACAGTAGACGACATGTCCGTAATCGTTGTCAGGTCCTTCAGTCCGGACCAGATGTCAGCATCAGCAGTCGCTCCAGACTGCCCTGCATCACCGCCAGCGGGTGGGCTCGGAATTCTGAGCCTTTTCCTCGCACCCCCAGTTGCGGGAGAATGTGAAGGAGGAGATGTTGACAGGTCGCGTTCCGCTTGACTTGACAATTTTCTCACCAGCAGGTCTTTCAACCCCAGCAGACTTGTGTCTGCCGGAAAGAGAGATCCAAGGTAGGTTTTAAATCTAGGATCGAGCACGGTGGCAAAAATGTAGTGCTCTGATTTCAACAGATTGACCACCCGTGAATCATTGTTAAGCGAATTAAGGGCTCCATCCACAAGTCCCACATGCCTAGGGGAATCGCTCCGTGTTAGCTCCTCCTTCAATGTCTCCAGCTTCTTCTGCAAAAGCCTGATGAGGGGAATGACCTGACTCAGGCTGGCAGTGTCTGAACTGACTTCACGTGTGGCAAGTTCAAAGGGCATCAGAACCTTGCACAACGTTGAAATCATTCTCCACTGCACTTGAGACAGGTGCATTCCACCTCCTATATCGTGCTCAATTGTATAGGCTTGAATGGCCTTTTGCTGCTCCTCCAACCTCTGAAGCATATAGAGGGTTGAATTCCACCTCGTTACCACTTCTTGCTTCAGATGATGGCAGGGCAGGTTCAGTAGTTTTTGGTGGTGCTCCAGTCTTCTGTACGTGGTGCCTGTACGCCGAAAGTGTCCCGCAATTCTTCTGGCCACCGACAGCATCTCTTGCACGCCCCTGTCGTTTTTTAAAAAATTCTGCACCACCAAATTCAAGGTATGTGCAAAACATGGGACGTGCTGGAATTTGCCCATATTTAATGCACACACAATATTGCTGGCGTTGTCCGATGCCACAAATCCACAGGAGAGTCCAATTGGGGTAAGCCATTCTGCGATGATCTTCCTCAGTTGCCGTAAGAGGTTTTTAGCTGTGTGCGTATTCTGGAAAGCGGTGATACAAAGCGTAGCCTGCCTAGGAAAGAGTTGGCGTTTGCGAGATGCTGCTACTGGTGCCGCCGCTGCTGTTCTTGCGGCGGGAGTCCATACATCTACCCAGTGGGCTGTCACAGTCATATAGTCCTGACCCTGCCCTGCTCCACTTGTCCACATGTCCGTGGTTAAGTGGACATTGGGTACAACTGCATTTTTTAGGACACTGGTGAGTCTTTTTCTGACGTCGGTGTACATTCTCGGTATCGCCTGCCTACAGAAGTGGAACCTAGATGGTATTTGGTAACGGGGGCACACTGCCTCAATAAATTGTCTAGTTCCCTGTGAACTAACGGCGGATACCGGACGCACGTCTAACACCAACATAGTTGGCAAGGCCTCAGTTATCCGCTTTGCAGCAGGATGACTGCTGTGATATTTCATCTTCCTCGCAAAGGACTGTTGGACAGTCAATTGCTTACTGGAAGTAGTACAAGTGGGCTTACGACTTCCCCTCTGGGATGACCATCGACTCCCAGCAGCAACAACATCAGCGCCAGCAGCAGTAGGCGTTACACGCAAGGATGCATCGGAGGAATCCCAGGCAGGAGAGGACTCGTCAGAATTGCCAGTGACATGGCCTGCAGGACTATTGGCATTCCTGGGGAAGGAGGAAATTGACACTGAGGGAGTTGGTGGGGTGGTTTGCGTGAGCTTGGTTACAAGAGGAAGGGATTTACTGGTCAGTGGACTGCTTCCGCTGTCGCCCAAAGTTTTTGAACTTGTCACTGACTTATTATGAATGCGCTGCAGGTGACGTATAAGGGAGGATGTTCCGAGGTGGTTAACGTCCTTACCCCTACTTATTACAGCTTGACAAAGGGAACACACGGCTTGACAAATGTTGTCCGCATTTCTGGTGAAATACTTCCACACCTAAGAGCTGATTTTTTTGGTATTTTCACCAGGCATGTCAACGGCCATATTCCTCCCACGGACAACAGGTGTCTCCCCGGGTGCCTGACTTAAACAAACCACCTCACCATCAGAATCCTCCTGGTCAATTTCCTCCCCAGCGCCAGCAACACCCATATCCTCCTCATCCTGGTGTACTTCAACACTGACATCTTCAATCTGACTATCAGGAACTGGACTGCGGGTGCTCCTTCCAGCACTTGCAGGGGGCGTGCAAATGGTGGAAGGCGCATGCTCTTCACGTCCAGTGTTGGGAAGGTCAGGCATCGCAACCGACACAATTGGACTCTCCTTGTGGATTTGGGATTTCGAAGAACGCACAGTTCTTTGCGGTGCTTTTGCCAGCTTGAGTCTTTTCAGTTTTCTAGCGATAGGCTGAGTGCTTCCATCCTCATGTGAAGCTGAACCACTAGCCATGAACATAGGCCAGGGCCTCAGCCGTTCCTTGCCACTCCGTGTGGTAAATGGCATATTGGCAAGTTTACGCTTCTCCTCCGACAATTTTATTTTAGGTTTTGGAGTCCTTTTTTTACTGATATTTGGTGTTTTGGATTTGACATGCTCTGTACTATGACATTGGGCATCGGCCTTGGCAGACGACGTTGCTGGCATTTCATCGTCTCGGCCATGACTAGTGGCAGCAGCTTCAGCACGAGGTGGAAGTGGATCTTGATCTTTCCCTAATTTTGGAACCTCAACATTTTTGTTCTCCATATTTTAATAGGCACAACTAAAAGGCACCTCAGGTAAACAATGGAGATGGATGGATACTAGTATACAATTATGGATGGACTGCCGAGTGCCGACACAGAGGTAGCTACAGCCGTGGACTATTGTACTGTACTGTGTCTGCTGCTAATATAGACTGGATGATAATGAGATGTAGTATGTATGTATAAAGAAGAAAGAAAAAAAAACCACGGGTAGGTGGTATACAATTATGGATGGACTGCCGAGTGCCGACACAGAGGTAGCTACAGCCGTGGACTACTGTACTGTGTCTGCTGCTAATATAGACTGGTTGATAATGAGATGTAGTATGTATAAAGAAGAAAGAAAAAAAAAAACCACGGGTAGGTGGTATACAATTATGGATGGACTGCCGAGTGCCGACACAGAGGTAGCTACAGCCGTGGACTACTGTACTGTGTCTGCTGCTAATATAGACTGGTTGATAAAGAGATGTAGTATGTATGTATAAAGAAGAAAGAAAAAAAAACCACGGGTAGGTGGTATACAATTATGGACGGACTGCCGAGTGCCGACACAGAGGTAGCTACAGCCATGGACTACCGTACTGTACTGTGTCTGCTGCTAATATAGACTGGTTGATAAAGAGATGTAGTATGTATGTATAAAGAAGAAAGAAAAAAAAACCACGGGTAGGTGGTATACAATTATGGATGGACTGCCGAGTGCCGACACAGAGGTAGCTACAGCCGTGGACTACTGTACTGTGTCTGCTGCTTATATAGACTGGTTGATAAAGAGATGTAGTATGTATGTATAAAGAAGAAAGAAAAAAAAACCACGGGTAGGTGGTATACAATTATGGACGGACTGCCGAGTGCCGACACAGAGGTAGCTACAGCCGTGGACTACCGTACTGTACTGTGTCTGCTGCTAATATAGACTGGTTGATAAAGAGATGTAGTATGTATGTATAAAGAAGAAAGAAAAAAAAACCACGGGTAGGTGGAATACAATTATGGATGGACTGCCGAGTGCCGACACAGAGGTAGCTACAGCCGTGGACTACTGTACTGTGTCTGCTGCTAATATAGACTGGTTGATAAAGAGATGTAGTATGTATGTATAAAGAAGAAAGAAAAAAAAACCACGGGTAGGTGGTATACAATTATGGACGGACTGCCGAGTGCCGACACAGAGGTAGCTACAGCCGTGGACTACCGTACTGTACTGTGTCTGCTGCTAATATAGACTGGTTGATAAAGAGATGTAGTATGTATGTATAAAGAAGAAAGAAAAAAAAAACACGGGTAGGTGGTATACAATTATGGATCGACTGCCGAGTGCCGACACAGAGGTAGCTACAGCCGTGGACTACTGTACTGTGTCTGCTGCTAATATAGACTGGTTGATAAAGAGATGTAGTATGTATGTATAAAGAAGAAAGAAAAAAAAACCACGGGTAGGTGGTATACAATTATGGATGGACTGCCGAGTGCCGACACAGAGGTAGCTACAGCCGTGAACTACCGTACTGTGTCTGCTGCGACTGGATGATAAATAATGATATAAAAAATATATATATATCACTACTGCAGCCGGACAGGTATATATTATATAATGACGGACCTGCTGGACACTGTCAGCAGAATGAGTTTTTTATAGAATAAAAAAAAAAACACCACACAAGTCACACGACGAGTGTTTAACTTTTTCAGGCAATCACAATATAGTATACTACTAACTATACTGGTGGTCAGTGTGGTCAGGTCACTGGTCAGTCACACTGGCAGTGGCACTCCTGCAGCAAAAGTGTGCACTGTTTAATTTTAATAATATGTACTCCTGGCTCCTGCTATAACCTATAACTGGCACTGCTCCCCAGTCTCCCCCACAATTATAAGCTGTGTGAGCACAGTCAGATATATACATAGATGATGCAGCACACTGGGCTGAGCAGTGCACACAGATATGGTATGTGACTGAGTCACTGTGTATCATTTTTTTCAGGCAGAGAACGGATTATATTAAATAAAACTGCACTGTCTGGTGGTCACTGTGGTCAGTCACTACTAAACTCTGCACTCTCTACAGTACTCCTAAGCTCCAGTAAATCAAGTGTCTCTGTCTCAAATCAATCTCACTCTCTCTCTTCTAATCTAAATGGAGAGGACGCCAGCCACGTCCTCTCCCTATCAATCTCAATGCACGTGTGAAAATGGCGGCGACGCGCGGCTCCTTATATAGAATCCGAGTCTCGCGAGAATCTGACAGCGTCATGATGACGTTCGGGCGCGCTCGGGTTAACCGAGCAAGGCGGGAAGATCCGAGTCGCTCGGACCCGTGAAAAAAAACATGAAGTACGGGCGGGTTCGGATTCCGAGGAACCGAACCCGCTCATCTCTAGTGTACAGTATGATCAGCTTATGGCAGTGGATCTCAAACTTTTTTGAATCACGGAGCCCTGGAGTATCAGAATTTTTTTCACTGCACCCCTAGGCCAAATTTTATTATTGAGAATTTTAGAAATACATATTAAATTAAGTAAATTGTGATTATATGCCATCCTAAGGTTTAACTGTGTGGTCCGGGAAAAGATTGCTTCTGTTTGTCCACATATTTTATGATTGACAGTTACCAGCACTGGTTTCGCATATTACATTGACCATAAATAATTTTAACTAGAGATGTGCGGCGGGCACTTTTCGTGTTTTGTGTTTTGGTTTTGGTTCTGGTTCCATGCTCGTGTTTTGGATCTGGATTGGTTTTACCAAAACCACCCTTTCGAGTTTTGGTTTTGATTTTGGTTTTGGATCAGATTTTTGAAAGAAAAAAAACACATAAAAACAGTTAAAATAACACAGTTTGGGGGTTATTTGGATCCTACGGTATTATTAACCTCAATAACATTAGCTTCCACTCATTTCCAGTCTATTCTGAACACCTCATACCTCACAATATTGTTTTTAGGCCAAAAGGTTGCACCGAGGTGGCTGGATGACTAAGCTAAGCGACACAAGTTTTCGGCACAAACACCTGGCCCATCTATGAGGTGCACTGCATTGGCATACAGGATGGCAGATATAAAAATAGTCCCCAAACAGCACATGATGCAAAGAAGAAAAAGAGGTGCAATTAGGTAGCTGGACAGCTAAGCTAAGCGACACAAGTGTGCGGCACAAACACCTGGCCCATCTAGGAATGGCATTGCAATGGCAGACAGGATGGCACTTAAAAAAACTAGTACCCAAACAGCTCATCATGCAAAGAAGATAAAGAGGTGCAATGAGGTAGCTGTATGACTAAGCTAAGCAACACAAGTGTATGGCACAAACAACTGGCCCATCTAGGAGTGGCACTAGAGTCCCACTGCACTAATGGTGGATAACGGATGCACATCTAACACCAGGATAGTTGTTATGGCCTCAATAATCCGCTTTGCAACAGGGTATAAATATACAGCAGTATCGCTGGAATTATATGGCAGTACCACTGGACATATATGGCAGTATCACTGGATTTATACGGCAGTACAACTGGACATTCACGGCAGTATCAGTGGAATTATATGGCAGGACCACTGGAATTATACGGCAGGATCACTGAATTTATACAGCAGTACCACTGGAATTATACAGCAGTACCACTGGACATATACGGTCGTATCACTGAACTGGACTTATACACCAGTACCACTGGAATTATACAGCAGGATCACTGGAATTATATGGCAGGATCACTGGATTTATACGGCAGGATCACTGTAATTATACGGCAGGATCACTGTAATTATATGGCAGGATCACTGGACTTATACGCCAATACCACTGGAATTATACGTCAGGATCACTGGACTTAAACGCCAGTACCACTGGAATTATATGGCAGGATCACTGGATTTATACGCCAGTACCACTTGAATTCTACAGCAGGATCACTGGAATTATTCGCCAGTACCACTTGAATTATACGGCAGGATAACTGGATTTATACGGCAGTACCACTGGAATTATACGGCAGGAGCACTGGAATTATATGGCAGTACCACTGGATTTATATGGCAGTACCACTGGATTTATACGGCAGTATCACTGGACTGGATTTATATGCCAGTACCACTGGAATTATACAGCAGGATCAGTGGAATTATACAGCAGGATCACTGGATTTATACGGCAGGATCACTGGAATTATATGACAGGATCACTGGATCAATACGCCAGTACCACTGGAATTATATGGCAGGATCACTAGACTTATACGCCAGTACCACTGGAATTATATGGCAGGATCACTGGACTTATACGCCAGTACCACTGGAATTATATGGCAGGATCACTGGAGTTATACGCCAGTACCACTGGAATTATACGGCAGGATCACTGTAATTATTCGCCAGTACCACTTGAATTATACGGCAGGAGCACTGGAATTATATGGCAGTACCACTGGACTTATATGGCAGTACCACTGGACTTATACGGCAGTATCACTGGACTGGATTTATATGCCAGTACCACTGGAATTATACGGCAGGATCAGTGGAATTATACAACAGGATCACTGGACTTATACGGCAGGATCACTGGAATTATATGACAGGATCACTGGATCAATACGCCAGTAGCACTGGAATTATATGGCAGGATCACAAGACTTATACGCCAGTACCACTGGAATTATATGGCAGGATCACTGGATTTATACGCCAGCCAGTACCACTGGAATTATACGGCAGGATCACTGGAATTATATGACAGTACCACTGGAATTATATGACAGAATCACTGGAATTATATGGCAGTACCACTGGATATATATGGCAGTATCACTGGACTGGATTTATACGCCAGTACCACTGGAATTATATGGCAGGATCACTGGAATTATATGGCATGATCACTGGAATTATACGGCAGGATCACTGGAATTATATGGCATGATCACTGGAATTATACGGCAGGATCACTGGACATTTACGCCAGTACCACTGGAATTATACGGCAGGATCACTGGATTTATACACCAGTACCACTGGAATTATACGACAAGATCACTGGAATTATACGGCAGTACCACTGGACTTATACGGCAGTACCACTGGACATATATGGCAGTATCACTGGACTGGACTTATACGCCAGTACCACGTGAATTATACTGCAGGATCACTGGAATATACGGCAGGATCACTGGATTTATACAGCAGTACCGCTGGACATATACTGCAGTATCAATGGTAATATATATAGCAGTATCACTGGACATATATGGCAGTACCACTGGCCATATACAGCAGCACAGAGACACCACCACTGGACTGATGCAGCACAACACAGCACCACTAGACTGGATTTATACAGCAGTACTGGACATATGGCAGCAGAGGACACCACCAATGGGACTGGACTGATGCAGCACAATACACCACCACTGAACTGATGCAGCACAACACAGCACCTCTGGACTGGACTTATACAGCAGCACTGGACGTATGGCAGCAGAGGACACCACCACTGTGACTAAACTGATGCAGCACAACACAGCTCCACTGGACTGGATTTATACAGCAGCACTGGACATATGTCAGCAGAGGACACAACCACTGTGACTGGACTAATGCAGCACAAGACACTAACGCTGAACTGATGCAGGACACTGAGGATGGAGACATGTCCTCTCTCTACACTCTCCAATGCCGGAGTGAAAATAGCGGTGACACGCGCAGCATCTTACATGGAATCCAAACCCCATGAGAATCCGACAGCGGGATGATGATGTTTTACCTCATTCTGGTTTTCGAGTCAGACGGGAAAACCTGAGCCTGACTCGGATCCGGGCTCGGTTGGTGACATTTGGGTGGGTTCGGTTCTCTGAGAACCGAACTCGCTCATCTCTAATTTTAACTGATCCTGACCACCAACCCAGGGCACCCCTGCAAGTGTCCTGCGGCGCCCCAGGGTGCCACGGCACACAGTTTGAGAACCACTGGTTATGGTGTAGAACTAGAGATATCCTGAGGCTGTGCATAAATCTAAGCCTCATTTACTCTACAAATGGATTTACTGATTCATATAATGTACAGCCCAATTCTTCATCATGCCCTTATTATTGAACTATTGAGTTTACTATTAAGAATTTATTAAGACCATGGGTTCCCAACCATGGTCCTAAAAGAACACTAACAGTCCAGGTTTTAAGGATAGCTATATTTGAGCACAGCTCCCTTTCTCTGGAATTCTCTACCTCTCCCCATCAGACTCTCCATCTCTCTACAAAACTTCAAACGGGCTCTTAAGACCAACTTCTTCACCAAGCCCAGCTAAATCTCATCCTAACCCTCTGTTCCACGCTCACTGTCTACCCCATCTGTGTCGCCCCTGTTTGCCTGCTCTTCCCCTTTAGAATTTAAGCTCTCATGAGCAGAACCCGCTTCCCTCATGTGCTTTTCCTTCTCTTACTAAACCACCTTTGACTGCACTAAATCCCGCAGTTTTCAGCCACCCTGATACTTATTTCAGTGTCGTCTGAGGCAGAAATGTTTATGTTCCCTGAACTTGTCCTTTATTGTCTTTAACTGAAAGTCAGTGTTTTCCTAAATTGCTTTTCTGTTTATGTACTGTGTAATTGGGTGCTGCGGATCCCTTGTGGTGCCATATAATAAAGTATAATATTAATAACAACAGGTGATTTATATTGTACCTTAGTTTTTTTTAATTAAACCATCTGTGCAGAAGCATTAATATCAATAAAATCTGGAATGTCAGTGTGCCTTGTGGACTAAGGTTGGGAAATACTAATTTAGACACTGGAAAACCAGATTGAACTAGTTTGTTTATATTTATTATAATTACACAGTTTAAATGAATTAATGATGGTAATATTGATGTTATATATTTAATAGTGTGCAATTTTCAATCTACAATGTACATATTCGTATAGCGGTTTCTTTTAGCAGGAAGAGGAACACCAGCACCATGGCCCGCAGGAGGGGAGGGGGAGGTGGGCAGCAGAGATCAGAACCAGAGGCGGAACTAGCGGCAGTGCAGGCAGTGCCTTGCACTGGGGCCTGCCACTGTGAAGGGGCCCAAAGCCAGAGCGGCGTGTAATGAGTCAAACTGACTCATTACATGCCGCCTGGCTCCCGCTGTGTGCCGCCACCGAGGCCGAGGAGAGGATGAGCACCGGCTACGGGGGGGGGGGGGGGGAGGAGGGAGCCGCAGCAGTGCTGTGTAATTGGTAGAAGCGCTGCTGCTGCTGGCTCTCTCCTTTACCATAGGCTGCCCTCCGCCGCCTGTGACTGCTGGGATGCGCATCGCATCCCAGCAGTCACAGCGGCGGAGGGCGGCCTATGGTAAAGGAGAGAGCCAGCAGCAGCAGTGCTTCTACCAATTACACAGCGCTGCTGCGGCTCCCTCCTCCACCCCCCTCCTCCTTCTTCTCCCCTGCCAGAAGGCTGCCAGAAGCTGCACGAGGAGCCTGAGCCAGTGGAAACGGTAAGTCTATCTATCTATCTATCTATCTATCTATCTATCTATCTATCTATCTAGTCTGCCGTATTGTGTAAAAAAGGGGGACGCTGTTTGCCATAATGTGTAAAAAATGGGATGCTGTCTGCCGTAATGTGTAATAAATGGGACGCTGTCTGCCGTAATGTGTAATAAATGGGACGCTGTCTGCCGTAATGTGCAAAAAATGGGACGCTGTCTGCCGTAATGTGTAATAAATGGGGAATCTGCCTGCCGTAATGTGCAAAAAATGGGACGCTGTCTGCCGTAATGTGTAATAAGGGGACGCTGTCTGCCGTAATGTGTAATAAATGGGACGCAGTCTGCCGTAATGTGCAAAAAATGGGACGCTGTCTGCCGTAATGTGTAATAAATGGGACGCTCAACCTCACAAAACACCTGACTTTATGGGCGGTATCTATTTACTTGCAATAACAAAAAAAAAATTCCTGATATTTTACCAATATTTTTTTTACAGACTATCCAATTAGATCGTCCGTAAAAGAAAAAAATTATCATGAAAACACACAGGTTCAGTGAAACCTGTGTGTTTTCGCCATCCTCAGCCCTGTTTTTGCATGAAAACGGGTCTGCTTTCGGATATTTGGTTTCGCCAAAGGCAGGTGAAACAAAATCCCCAATAAGCCACATCTCGCAACGGCTTATCGGGGCTAATTGTATAGCACCCAGCAAAGCAATTAATTGGATACCCCCCTATATGAGCAAGTAAAACATTATTTGGAGACTGTGACATTATATTTCAGTACGCAATTTACTGTGTGTGTCCTCTGTGTAACTATAGACTGCTCCAGCCTGAGTGCTCTTGAAAGGAAGAAAAAATACACTTTTATGAATTCTTAAGTTCAATAAAAAGACTGTTGCATACATACATACATACATACATACATACATACATACATACATACATACATATACATCCTCAGCCCAGATCCGATTTAAGGGCCACATGGTCCAGGGGCTGATATATTCTAAGTCCTATAGTGAGAAGGGGACAAGCTGTGAACAGTGCTGTGTGGGTGCGGCCAGTGCCATGTGATCACATACACTCTGTGCATGATCATCCCCAATGCCTCCCTAAATACATAAAAATAGATACATTGAAGAAAATTACAAATACTTATACATTTATAACCGACTGTATGATTAGTTAGACGGCTGGTGATCATCACGCTACCATGAAGATGGGCCTGTTTTTATGTGGAGGTCTGGATCTGTATCTCCATCCTCCCCATTGTTAAGCTGGCCCTGCCTCAGCTGGGAGGCTCAATGCCACAAACATTCCATATTCTTGCAGGAGTGCTGCAGCAGTATATATCACCAACGTAACACAGGGCAGAGGCATATATCAGCCAACACCATTATTGTTCTCAAAACATGCAGATGGTCTCTGATGCAAACATTGGTATAATGAGTATTGCTGCGGCTGTCCTATTTCATGTTATGATAGCTACAGGGCTGTGCAAAAGTTTTAGGCAGGTGTGGAAAAACTGCTGCAAAGTAAGATTGCTTTAAAAAATATCACTGTTTCTAAAACTATTGCACAGTACTGTATATCCTGTGCCATTTAGCTCTCTGTGCCAGTGGGTTAGCTACATAAAACATAGCATCAATATTTTTCATAGGTCTTGTTTTATATGTGTAACATGTGATAACTACCAATAGAACTGCTCTAAATGCAAAACACTGACCTAAACATAATACAGTATATGATTGCCCTAAATGTAATATAGTAAATGAGTCATTTCATATGATTCTGTATATCGGTGTCACTCCTGGATATTGACACCTCTGTTGCATTTACAGACTACTGCCCAGGACAAATAATGTATAATGAGGCACATGCAGTATAACCAACTAAGAATAAAATGCTATAGAATACTATTTTTTATTATTGCAGACCAGTTCAGATGCCTTGGTAATTCTTGTTTTTGGTGCTCTATGCAAAGGTGTTACATATTGTGTTAGTTTGCTGTCTACTGCATAATCTGGTTTTACAACAACAACAAACACAAAGCAAAGCCATTCACAGCCCACAGCGAGGAAGCAGGGGTCCTGTTACCATCTGCTGATGAATCTGCGACAGGAGGGTGTGACCGCTTAGGCGGACAAGTACTGTATGCTCTGTGTAAGTTGTTTGTGTTCCAAAAGAAACTGTTTCAGAGTATTAAAACGAAAAACATAATTATCCCATTTTTCCATTTCCTTACTGTAAAGCCAGGCTTATTTGTGAAGAGACTTCTGTGGCCTCTCCATCTGGTTCTCTTAGCATTGTTTGTATATGTGAACTTAGATTGTAAAATGTAATGAAATGAAATTGTTTAATGAAATGTATATCATGTTAGACTGCTACAGGGTATTTTTTTTTGCAATGTGAATCAATATACTGTATAGCTAATAAAAACTATGGTATTGCAGTACATATCGGCTCAGGAGAAAGGTCAAACATATAGTCCAAAGCTTTGCAAGATGAGAAAGTCAAACAGATAAAGAATTATACAGAAAGGCAATAAAGATTTATTTATAAAGGTGTGATACGTGCTTGAGCTCACCTGAAGTTTTGTGTTCGTCCCGTTGCGGCTCCTCTGATCGTCCAATTCCTGCTTGTGCGGAGCCAGTTGGAATCTGCGGACACCTGTATAGGACCTGGGCAGAAGGACGGAGATACCCCAGTACAGACAACACCCCAAATGTGAAAGGACCACTACGGTGGGATACAGTAACAAAGATTTATTGCAGAAGGGAAACCGGGTTTGGGGTTAGTAAACCTAATACATTTTGGTTAGAATCATTACCTTTTTCACATATAATTCCCAAAATTAATATAAACATGGCAACATAATGACACAAATGCTTTTTCAGAACTTTAACAATTCCAAGAAGGTATTTAGAAAAGCAGGTTCCATGCAAACTTAGGCAGTACGCTGAATACGCCACAAGGTGGCACTATGAACTCAATAAAGAGGGGTTTCTGGCCCAATGCATATATATATAATCCAGGGAAGTTCAGTGTATGTCCTTGCCAATAGCACGGAACCCCACGTCTGGCGAGTGATCAATGCACAAGGGAGGTATAGAGGAGTGGGTGCTGCAGTTTAGCGGTTTTCCTAAGTTCCGTGGGTGACGGGGAGCGAGGTGGTGACCCTAAGTGAGGATGGTTAGGGTGCTATGATGCCTCAGTGCCCTGTCTATTTCAGTCTCCACAGCTGGTAGGGGATATAATGTTCCTGGGTGCACCACTCGGGCTTTATTGTGGGCCAGTATGTATTAGCAAGGGTGTGTGTAGGCAGTGTGCCTCTTGTTCAGCAGGAGTGAAAGAGAAGGGGTTACAAAGGGTTGGCCACGTGGTGGCTACCTGTACTTTAGTTTTCCTCCCGAAGATCGGCACAGCTTTCTCCCTCTCTCAGCAGCCAGCGCCACACGTCCTCTTAGTAGTGCAGCGGCGGGACGCGCTCTCCTCCAGGCGGCTCTTCTATTTCGCCGTGGCTGTCCTCCGCCAGCGGCTCTCCCACCCAGCGTAGCGGCGGTTAGCGGCGCTGGTCTCCGTCTCCCTCTGGCCGGGTGCAGTCGCGTCTCTCCCTCTCTCAGCTGCGCAGGTCCGGTCCTCCGTCCCTCTCTGGCGGCTTCTCCTTCCTTCCCCTCCGCCGACTCCTCCTCCTCTTCTCCCGCTCAGCGGGCGGCCAATCACCCCAGTCTCCTTCAGGTCACGGTCCGGCCGCTGGGGTTGCCTAGCGACCGGGCAGTCTATTAACCCCCTGTGGGGGGACAGCGGCTGCCGTTGTATTCAGCAGGGGTCAGAGTGGGGGCAGATGCTGTATATCACATATTCCCCCGCTGGAAGATTGCGTGTCCTCACGCATTAGGCAACATGGCAAAAAGGCAATGCTACAGTTTTTTTTTTGTTTTTTTTTTACAGTTGTGAACAGTAGTGAACGGGTGGACATACTTAAGTTGGGTACCAACATACATATACATTTCCGAACAAAAGTATTTACAGATCAAATATTAGCTCATTCCCTGTACCTGGAGGGCGGGACGCCCTTTGTGCTACGTCACGACCTTCTAATTTCGACCGTGGGGGCTCTGGGCTCATTATGGCTAATGGCTGGGTTGGGTCGACTCTGACCCTCTAAGGGCCCATTAACTACGGGGTCTAGGTTGTCAGGGGGTGCTGAGCTCAATGCGGGTGGACCGCACATAAAGAGTAAGAGCTCCATGGGGTCAAGTAAGGGTATGCCGCCCGGGGATCCCCGCCCCTCTGCCGCAGGTGAGCTTGCCGTTTCTGGTGGTACTTCGGAGGTGTAAGGTTTGAGTTGCTCTCTGGATACAACACTAACGGGCCCATCTTGACCTCGGCGGATCTCATAGGTGAACCGTTCTCCCTCCGGGACGCTGACGACGACATAGGGTGCGTTTTCCCACATAGTGTCCAACTTACTGGTGCGGTGGTTCCGTTTCCTCCAAACAAGGTCGCCCACGTGCAGAGGCGTAGGATGGGTGGTTGCATTGTAATTCTTCTCTTGGCGACGTCGGACGGTTCCCATCCGCACCTCCACCAGTTCTCTGGCCGCTTTAATTCTCCGCTGATGCTCGCGGACCCAGTCGGTTTGTGGAGTGGCAGGAGACGTTGGCGCGGGGGCGAGCTCTAGGTCTTGAGGCAGTTTACCTTGTCGACCGAACATAAGATAGTATGGTGTGAAACCGGTGGAGGAATGTTCCGCATTATTGTAGAGGTAGACGAGTTCGGGCAACAAGGTCGGCCAACGGGCGCGGTCTCCAGCTGATAGGCTTCTGAGCATCCCAATGAGGGTCTGATTAGCTCTCTCGCACAAACCATTCCCCTGCGGGTGGTACGCTGTCGTTCTCGCTTTCTGGCAGCCGTAGTAGGAGCACAGTTCATAGAATAGCTGCGACTCAAAGGCAGGTCCTTGGTTGGTTAGTATGCACTCGGGGTACCCATAGGGCCTGGTGAAGTGTTTCAGGAATAGTTCGGCCGTAGTCTTAGCAGTCAGGTCTTTCGCAGGGACCGCCACTAAGAGCTTGCTATAGTGGTCGGTCATGGTTAAGGCATAGTTGTGTCCACTGGTGCTGGGCTCTAATTTCACATGGTCGAGAGCGACAATTTGCAGCGGCCGGTGACTCTTGATGGGGTGCAGGTGGTCCTTCTGATGTGCATCTGGGCGTCTCTTCAGATTGCAGGGGACACAGTCCCGACACCATCGTTCCACGTCATCATGCAGACCTATCCAGAAGTACCGGGTGCGCAAGATGGCTTCCGTTTTTTGCGTACCGAAATGTCCTGACTTGTTGTGGTAGGCAGTAAGTAGGAAATTTGCCTGTTTCCTGGGAACAACTACTTGGTTCACTGTCTGGTGAGTCCCGGGGTCAATACTGGTACGTACTAAGATGCCCTGTCTCAGGTGGAATTGTCTCCGATGTCGCAGTAGCTTTACCAGCTCCGGATCCGCTTCGGCACGTTGTGCCCGGGTCAGTTGTTGGTTACGTCGGAGGAGAGCTGTGAGTTCCCTCATCACTGGATCCTGTCGCTGGATCTCTCCCCAGTCTACAACGGGGGCTTCGGACAAATCCGATCGCTGTTGGTCCGTGATGGTTAATGGGTCTGAGGTGACCGTCCATCTTTTCTTCGAGGCCTTGAATACAGGTGCTTCTATTTCTTCCTCAATATCCCTTCCTTCTTCCGCCACATCGGTGGTGGGCAACCGGGACAGAGCGTCGGCGTTACCGTTGGATTTCCCACTCCTGTAGGACACAGTGTATTGGAAATTGGCGAGCCGTGATACCCATCGCTGTTCAAGGGCGCCAAGTCGGGCAGTGGACAAGTGCGCCAAGGGGTTGTTATCCGTCATGATGATAAATGGTGTCACAGCGAGATAGTGTTTGAATTTTTCTGTGACGGCCCAGGCCAGGGCGAGCAGTTCCAATTTGAAAGCACTGTAATTTTCGCAATTCCACTCTGTTTTACGTAATCCTCGACTGGCATATGCGATTACTCTCTCGCGCCCATTCTGCACCTGAGACAATACGGCTCCTAATCCACGATGGCTGGCGTCTGTGCAGACTTGGAATGGCTGCTCGTAATCGGGATAAGCCAACAGCGGGGCTTCCGTCAAGGAGGTCTTCAACTGGTGGAAGGCCTGTTGCTGTTCTTCGCCCCACTGCACTGGTGACGATCCCCTCCTTTCGCGGCCAGACTGACCTCTCAGTAGTTCATGCAGCGGAGCTGCCACTTTGGCAAAGTGTTCCACAAAACGTCTGTAGTAGCCCACGAACCCGAGGTAGCTTTGGACGTCCTTAACGGTCTTTGGCACCGGCCAGTCCCGAACAACTCGGACCTTCTCAGGGTCGGGCATCACGCCTTCCGCGCTGACGACATGACCTAAGTACTGGACCTTGGGTTTGAGTAGGTGGCATTTCGTGGGCTTAAGTTTCAGGCCGCATTTTGTCAGCTGTTGGAATACTTCTTCTAGATGTTGCAAGTGGTCCTCGTAACTCTTCGAGAAAATTATTACGTCATCAAGGTATAGCAAGACCATCTCGAAGTTGTGCTGTCCAAGACAGTGTTCCATGACGCGTTGGAATGTGGCGGGCGCGTTACAAAGCCCAAACGGCATCCTTTCGAATTCAAACAGGCCCATCGGTGTCGTGAAGGCTGTTTTTTCCATGTCTTCGGGGGCCATCTGAATCTGCCAGTATCCACTGGTGAGGTCAAGGGTCGAAAAATATGCGGCAGTCTTCAGGGCTGTCAAGGACTCTTCTATCCGAGGGAGTGGGTAGGCGTCCTTATGAGTAGCCGCATTGAGCTTGCTGTAATCAACGCAGAAGCGTAGGCTGCCGTCCTTCTTCTTAACGATCACTAGCGGAGCTGCCCATGGACTGTGGCTTTCTTTGATAACTCCTGCGTTTTTCATTTCTGCTATCATTTTTCTCACAGGCTGGTACAAGGCTGGGGGAAGGGGTCGGTGTCTCTCCTTAATAGGAGGGGTCGTCCCTGTGGGAATGTGATGGTATACTTTGTCGGCTTTTCCGAAGTCAGAAGGGTGTTGGCTAAAAGCCGCTGCATTCCGCCGCACCACTCGTAATACTCCCGTTTTCTGTTCGTTGGGGGTATCAGCGTTGCCGATCTGAATATCAGCCCACCATGGGGGTTCTTGACCCGTTGTCGGCGGCCTCTCGGTCGCCGTCTCTTGGGCAGCTGTGGTCACCTCTTGGCCTACAATGTCTCGGAAGTCAATTGAGCTTATTTTCGCCACCAGGCAGCGTTGGTGTAGTCTGATAGCATAGGGGTGCGGGTTCAATATACGTACAGGTACTCTTCCGTGTTTCACCTTTGCTAGCGTTCTCGCCACCGCGAAGGGTTGTTGGCCTTCCGAGTCACAGGGTTCCACCAAGGCTTCGTAATCTCGTCCTCCTGGACCGATTCTTGCCTTACACCAAATTACATGTTCAGAGTTTGGCCTCAAGAGGATGGCCCGGTGGTCGGCGATTCTGGCCTTCCCCACCTCTCCTCGATGGTTAGTGAATTTCTTCTCTTTCTCCAACAGGCACACCGTCTGCTGCAAGGCTCTCCGCTCCACTGGGGCGGCTATCTGCATTTCCTGCCGAAGGGCTTCTACTAGCTCATCAGGGCAGTTCTTCAAGACATTCATCCCCAGGATGACGGGGGGTAGGTGAGTGTTAGGAGCCGTGGTGACAAGGTACCCTTGTCGGGGTAATGTCGCGTTTCCAATTTTTGTGTCCGCTTCCCAGTAACCCTGATACGTTATGGGTTGTCCATTGCTGGCCAGCAGATGGAGCCAGGTGGTTGGTGGGGACACAATGGTGGCTTCGTCCCAGTGCTGAAGGAACTCGGTGATCCGGATGGTGGAGACTTGCGAACCAGTATCCAACAGAGCTGGAATTTCAATTCCGTTGATACAGATCTTCAGGTGCGGGCATTCTCCGACGTACCTAGACCATTCTTGGGGCAGTGGACCACTTACTGGTTCCTCTCCCAAAGGTCGGTCCGTTGCCTCGGGAGTTCTTCGTTTAAAGCGGCCGCAGGGCAGTTACTTTCGATATGGCCACTCTGTCGACACCCTCTGCATATCGGGCTCCCCTGAGAGTCGAACTGATCAGTGGGTCTTCGGCCCGATTCTCTTACCACGTCCCAGCGAGGACGACTCCGCCCACCTCGTTCTTGACGCCATTCTCGGCGCCTATTCCTGGCTTGGTCCCTGTCAAACTCATCCATCCTTTGGTTCATTCGGGAGAGATTCGTCGTTATCTCCACCAACTTTTGGTTGAGCGTTTCCATAGAATCTGGACTCGGTGAGGCTTGCGCTTGTTGGAGGACCGTTCCTACTTGGATTGGTCCGTCCGATTTCCGGAGTGGTGCGGTTTCTCTGTAGCTGTCCTCTTCACTCCACTCCGAAGACGCGTCTTTCTCGACATTATTACTCTGATTTTTCCCAAGGATCTGCAGCACCGTCTCTTTAAATTCGGAGAAGGAGCTCCCTGGTTGCTGTCGTCTCTCCATACGCATTTGAGATCGAATCGTCTCTCCTCTTGCCCCTTCCACAAACAGGTCTGTTAACGTTCTGTCTATCCCTTCGGCCTCTCGTTCATCCAGAGCCCGTATAGTCTTTGCAGCTTCTTGTAGGGCCAGCGCGAAGTCACGCAGTGATTCATCGGGTCTTTGTTTCCTTGCATAAAGGCGGCTCTTTAATTCCGCTATGGTCTGGCAGTCAAATATGGTCACTAGCTTCTTGAAGATGCATTCGACGGTCTTCTTTTCGCTGTTTTCCCATGCCTTCACTTCCCGTAGTGCCGAATCCGTCAATTGACCCATCACGATCTCTATTTTCTGTTCTTCGGTTAGTGAGTACAGGCGGAACATGGAGTACATCTTGTCTTTAAATTCTTTGAATGTACTCGAACCCGGCACTTGTTTTCCGGCAAACGTTGGTAACTATGGTGCTCCAAAATAGTATGGCATAGTCAACGGTGATGCCGCCATGGTGGTCGTGTTTCTTTGTCCGGGTGACGGTGGTAGCATCCTCCTGCCGGATGCTGATGTGGGAGTAGCGGGAACCTGTGAATCCGTCATCTTGTTCGTATCCTGTTCGCGGACGCCAAATGTGATACGTGCTTGAGCTCACCTGAAGTTTCGTGTTCGTCCCGTTGCGGCTCCTCTGATCGTCCAATTCCTGCTTGTGCGGAGCCAGTTGGAATCTGCGGACACCTGTATAGGACCTGGGCAGAAGGACGGAGATACCCCAGTACAGACAACACCCCAAATGTGAAAGGACCACTACGGTGGGATACAGTAACAAAGATTTATTGCAGAAGGGAAACCGGGTTTGGGGTTAGTAAACCTAATACATTTTGGTTAGAATCATTACCTTTTTCACATATAATTCCCAAAATTAATATAAACATGGCAACATAATGACACAAATGCTTTTTCAGAACTTTAACAATTCCAAGAAGGTATTTAGAAAAGCAGGTTCCATGCAAACTTAGGCAGTACGCTGAATACGCCACAAGGTGGCACTATGAACTCAATAAAGAGGGGTTTCTGGCCCAATGCATATATATATAATCCAGGGAAGTTCAGTGTATGTCCTTGCCAATAGCACGGAACCCCACGTCTGGCGAGTGATCAATGCACAAGGGAGGTATAGAGGAGTGGGTGCTGCAGTTTAGCGGTTTTCCTAAGTTCCGTGGGTGACGGGGAGCGAGGTGGTGACCCTAAGTGAGGATGGTTAGGGTGCTATGATGCCTCAGTGTCCTGTCTATTTCAGTCTCCACAGCTGGTAGGGGATATAATGTTCCTGGGTGCACCACTCGGGCTTTATTGTGGACCAGTATGTATTAGCAAGGGTGTGTGTAGGCAGTGTGCCTCTTGTTCAGCAGGAGTGAAAGAGAAGGGGTTACAAAGGGTTGGCCACGTGGTGGCTACCTGTACTTTAGTTTTCCTCCCGAAGATCGGCACAGCTCCTTCTCCCTCTCTCAGCAGCCAGCGCCACACGTCCTCTTAGTAGTGCAGCGGCGGGACGCGCTCTCCTCCAGGCGGCTCTTCTATTTCGCCGTGGCTGTCCTCCGCCAGCGGCTCTCCCACCCAGCGTAGCGGCGGTTAGCGGCGCTGGTCTCCGTCTCCCTCTGGCCGGGTGCAGTCGCGTCTCTCCCTCTCTCAGCGGCGCAGGTCCGGTCCTCCGTCCCTCTCTGGCGGCTTCTCCTTCCTTCCCCTCCGCCGACTCCTCCTCCTCTTCTCCCGCTCAGCGGGCGGCCAATCACCCCAGTCTCCTTCAGGTCACGGTCCGGCCGCTGGGGTTGCCTAGCGACCGGGCAGTCTATTAACCCCCTGTGGGGGGACAGCGGCTGCCGTTGTATTCAGCAGGGGTCAGAGTGGGGGCAGATGCTGTATATCACATATTCCCCCGCTGGAAGATTGCGTGTCCTCACGCATTAGGCAACATGGCAAAAAGGCAATGCTACAGTTTTTTTTTTTGTTTTTTTTTACAGTTGTGAACAGTAGTGAACGGGTGGACATACTTAAGTTGGGTACCAACATACATATACATTTCCGAACAAAAGTATTTACAGATCAAATATTAGCTCATTCCCTGTACCTGGAGGGCGGGACGCCCTTTGTGCTAGGTCCCGACCTTCTAATTTCGACCGTGGGGGCTCTGGGCTCATTATGGCTAATGGCTGGGTTGGGTCGACTCTGACCCTCTAAGGGCCCATTAACTACGGGGTCTAGGTTGTCAGGGGGTGCTGAGCTCGATGCGGGTGGACCGCACATAAAGAGTAAGAGCTCCATGGGGTCAAGTAAGGGTATGCCGCCCGGGGATCCCCGCCCCTCTGCCGCAGGTGAGCTTGCCGTTTCTGGTGGTACTTCGGAGGTGTAAGGTTTGAGTTGCTCTCTGGATACAACACTAACGGGCCCATCTTGACCTCGGCGGATCTCATAGGTGAACCGTTCTCCCTCCGGGACGCTGACGACGACATAGGGTGCGTTTTCCCACATAGTGTCCAACTTACTGGTGCGGTGGTTCCGTTTCCTCCAAACAAGGTCGCCCACGTGCAGAGGCGTAGGATGGGTGGTTGCATTGTAATTCTTCTCTTGGCGACGTCGGACGGTTCCCATCCGCACCTCCACCAGTTCTCTGGCCGCTTTAATTCTCCGCTGATGCTCGCGGACCCAGTCGGTTTGTGGAGTGGCAGGAGACGTTGGCGCGGGGGCGAGCTCTAGGTCTTGAGGCAGTTTACCTTGTCGACCGAACATAAGATAGTATGGTGTGAAACCGGTGGAGGAATGTTCCGCATTATTGTAGAGGTAGACGAGTTCGGGCAACAAGGTCGGCCAACGGGCGCGGTCTCCAGCTGATAGGCTTCTGAGCATCCCAATGAGGGTCTGATTAGCTCTCTCGCACAAACCATTCCCCTGCGGGTGGTACGCTGTCGTTCTCGCTTTCTGGCAGCCGTAGTAGGAGCACAGTTCATAGAATAGCTGCGACTCAAAGGCAGGTCCTTGGTCGGTTAGTATGCACTCGGGGTACCCATAGGGCCTGGTGAAGTGTTTCAGGAATAGTTCGGCCGTAGTCTTAGCAGTCAGGTCTTTCGCAGGGACCGCCACTAAGAGCTTGCTATAGTGGTCGGTCATGGTTAAGGCATAGTTGTGTCCACTGGTGCTGGGCTCTAATTTCACATGGTCGAGAGCGACAATTTGCAGCGGCCGGTGACTCTTGATGGGGTGCAGGTGGTCCTTCTGATGTGCATCTGGGCGTCTCTTCAGATTGCAGGGGACACAGTCCCGACACCATCGTTCCACGTCATCATGCAGACCTATCCAGAAGTACCGGGTGCGCAAGATGGCTTCCGTTTTTTGCGTACCGAAATGTCCTGACTTGTTGTGGTAGGCAGTAAGTAGGAAATTTGCCTGTTTCCTGGGAACAACTACTTGGTTCACTGTCTGGTGAGTCCCGGGGTCAATACTGGTACGTACTAAGATGCCCTGTCTCAGGTGGAATTGTCTCCGATGTCGCAGTAGCTTTACCAGCTCCGGATCCGCTTCGGCACGTTGTGCCCGGGTCAGTTGTTGGTTACGTCGGAGGAGAGCTGTGAGTTCCCTCATCACTGGATCCTGTCGCTGGATCTCTCCCCAGTCTACAACGGGGGCTTCGGACAAATCCGATCGCTGTTGGTCCGTGATGGTTAATGGGTCTGAGGTGACCGTCCATCTTTTCTTCGAGGCCTTGAATACAGGTGCTTCTATTTCTTCCTCAATATCCCTTCCTTCTTCCGCCACATCGGTGGTGGGCAACCGGGACAGAGCGTCGGCGTTACCGTTGGATTTCCCACTCCTGTAGGACACAGTGTATTGGAAATTGGCGAGCCGTGATACCCATCGCTGTTCAAGGGCGCCAAGTCGGGCAGTGGACAAGTGCGCCAAGGGGTTGTTATCCGTCATGATGATAAATGGTGTCGCAGCGAGATAGTGTTTGAATTTTTCTGTGACGGCCCAGACCAGGGTGAGCAGTTCCAATTTGAAAGCACTGTAATATTCGCAATTCCGCTCTGTTTTACGTAATCCTCGACTGGCATATGCGATTACTCTCTCGCGCCCATTCTGCACCTGAGACAATACGGCTCCTAATCCACGATGGCTGGCGTCTGTGCAGACTTGGAATGGCTGCTCGTAATCGGGATAAGCCAACAGCGGGGCTTCCGTCAAGGAGGTCTTCAACTGGTGGAAGGCCTGTTGCTGTTCTTCGCCCCACTGCACTGGTGACGATCCCCTCCTTTCGCGGCCAGACTGACCTCTCAGTAGTTCATGCAGCGGAGCTGCCACTTTGGCAAAGTGTTCCACAAAACGTCTGTAGTAGCCCACGAACCCGAGGTAGCTTCGGACGTCCTTAACGGTCTTTGGCACCGGCCAGTCCCGAACAACTCGGACCTTCTCAGGGTCGGGCATCACGCCTTCCGCGCTGACGACATGACCTAAGTACTGGACCTTGGGTTTGAGTAGGTGGCATTTCGTGGGCTTAAGTTTCAGGCCGCATTTTGTCAGCTGTTGGAATACTTCTTCTAGATGTTGCAAGTGGTCCTCGTAACTCTTCGAGAAAATTATTACGTCATCGAGGTATAGCAAGACCATCTCGAAGTTGTGCTGTCCAAGACAATGTTCCATGACGCGTTGGAATGTGGCGGGCACGTTACAAAGCCCAAACGGCATCCTTTCGAATTCAAACAGGCCCATCGGTGTCGTGAAGGCTGTTTTTTCCATGTCTTCGGGGGCCATCTGAATCTGCCAGTATCCACTGGTGAGGTCAAGGGTCGAAAAATATGCGGCAGTCTTCAGGGCTGTCAAGGACTCTTCTATCCGAGGGAGTGGGTAGGCGTCCTTATGAGTAGCCGCATTGAGCTTGCTGTAATCAACGCAGAAGCGTAGGCTGCCGTCCTTCTTCTTAACGATCACTAGCGGAGCTGCCCATGGACTGTGGCTTTCTTTGATAACTCCTGCGTTTTTCATTTCTGCTATCATTTTTCTCACAGGCTGGTACAAGGCTGGGGGAAGGGGTCGGTGTCTCTCCTTAATAGGAGGGGTCGTCCCTGTGGGAATGTGATGGTATACTTTGTCGGCTTTTCCGAAGTCAGAAGGGTGTTGGCTAAAAGCCGCTGCATTCCGCCGCACCACTCGTAATACTCCCGTTTTCTGTTCGTTGGGGGTATCAGTGTTGCCGATCTGAATATCAGCCCACCATGGGGGTTCTTGACCCGTTGTCGGCGGCCTCTCGGTCGCCGTCTCTTGGGCAGCTGTGGTCACCTCTTGGCCTACAATGTCTCGGAAGTCAATTGAGCTTATTTTCGCCACCAGGCAGCGTTGGTGTAGTCTGATAGCATAGGGGTGCGGGTTCAATATACGTACAGGCACTCTTCCGTGTTTCACCTTTGCTAGCGTTCTCGCCACCGCGAAGGGTTGTTGGCCTTCCGAGTCACAGGGTTCCACCAAGGCTTCGTAATCTCGTCCTCCTGGACCGATTCTTGCCTTACACCAAATTACATGTTCAGAGTTTGGCCTCAAGAGGATGGCCCGGTGGTCGGCGATTCTGGCCTTCCCCACCTCTCCTCGATGGTTAGTGAATTTCTTCTCTTTCTCCAACAGGCGCACCGTCTGCTGCAAGGCTCTCCGCTCCACTGGGGCGGCTATCTGCATTTCCTGCCGAAGGGCTTCTACTAGCTCATCAGGGCAGTTCTTCAAGACATTCATCCCCAGGATGACGGGGGGTAGGTGAGTGTTAGGAGCCGTGGTGACAAGGTACCCTTGTCGGGGTAATGTCGCGTTTCCAATTTTTGTGTCCGCTTCCCAGTAACCCTGATACGTTATGGGTTGTCCATTGCTGGCCAGCAGATGGAGCCAGGTGGTTGGTGGGGACACAATGGTGGCTTCGTCCCAGTGCTGAAGGAACTCGGTGATCCGGATGGTGGAGACTTGCGACCCAGTATCCAACAGAGCTGGAATTTCAATTCCGTTGATACAGATCTTCAGGTGCGGGCATTCTCCGACGTACCTAGACCATTCTTGGGGCAGTGGACCACTTACTGGTTCCTCTCCCAAAGGTCGGTCCGTTGCCTCGGGAGTTCTTCGTTTAAAGCGGCCGCAGGGCAGTTACTTTCGATATGGCCACTCTGTCGACACCCTCTGCATATCGGGCTCCCCTGAGAGTCGAACTGATCAGTGGGTCTTCGGCCCGATTCTCTTACCACGTCCCAGCGAGGACGACTCCGCCCACCTCGTTCTTGACGCCATTCTCGGCGCCTATTCCTGTCTTGGTCCCTGTCAAACTCATCCATCCTTTGGTTCATTCGGGAGAGATTCGTCGTTATCTCCGCCAACTTTTGGTTGAGCGTTTCCATAGAATCTGGACTCGGTGAGGCTTGCGCTTGTTGGAGGACCGTTCCTACTTGGATTGGTCCGTCCGATTTCCGGAGTGGTGCGGTTTCTCTGTAGCTGTCCTCTTCACTCCACTCCGAAGACGCGTCTTTCTCGACATTATTACTCTGATTTTTCCCAAGGATCTGCAGCACCGTCTCTTTAAATTCGGAGAAGGAGCTCCCTGGTTGCTGTCGTCTCTCCATACGCATTTGAGATCGAATCGTCTCTCCTCTTGCCCCTTCCACAAACAGGTCTGTTAACGTTCTGTCTATCCCTTCGGCCTCTCGTTCATCCAGAGCCCGTATAGTCTTTGCAGCTTCTTGTAGGGCCAGCGCGAAGTCACGCAGTGATTCATCGGGTCTTTGTTTCCTTGCATAAAGGCGGCTCTTTAATTCCGCTATGGTCTGGCAGTCAAATATGGTCACTAGCTTCTTGAAGATGCATTCGACTGTCTTCTTTTCGCTGTTTTCCCATGCCTTCACTTCCCGTAGTGCCGAATCCGTCAATTGACCCATCACGATCTCTATTTTCTGTTCTTCGGTTAGTGAGTACAGGCGGAACATGGAGTACATCTTGTCTTTAAATTCTTTGAATGTACTCGAACCCGGCACTTGTTTTCCGGCAAACGTTGGTAACTATGGTGCTCCAAAATAGTATGGCATAGTCAACGGTGATGCCGCCATGGTGGTCGTGTTTCTTTGTCCGGGTGACGGTGGTAGCATCCTCCTGCCGGATGCTGATGTGGGAGTAGCGGGAACCTGTGAATCCGTCATCTTGTTCGTATCCTGTTCGCGGACGCCAAATGTGATACGTGCTTGAGCTCACCTGAAGTTTCGTGTTCGTCCCGTTGCGGCTCCTCTGATCGTCCAATTCCTGCTTGTGCGGAGCCAGTTGGAATCTGCGGACACCTGTATAGGACCTGGGCAGAAGGACGGAGATACCCCAGTACAGACAACACCCCAAATGTGAAAGGACCACTACGGTGGGATACAGTAACAAAGATTTATTGCAGAAGGGAAACCGGGTTTGGGGTTAGTAAACCTAATACATTTTGGTTAGAATCATTACCTTTTTCACATATAATTCCCAAAATTAATATAAACATGGCAACATAATGACACAAATGCTTTTTCAGAACTTTAACAATTCCAAGAAGATATTTAGAAAAGCAGGTTCCATGCAAACTTAGGCAGTACGCTGAATACGCCACAAGGTGGCACTATGAACTCAATAAAGAGGGGTTTCTGGCCCAATGCATATATATATATATAATCCAGGGAAGTTCAGTGTATGTCCTTGCCAATAGCACGGAACCCCACGTCTGGCGAGTGATCAATGCACAAGGGAGGTATAGAGGAGTGGGTGCTGCAGTTTAGCGGTTTTCCTAAGTTCCGTGGGTGACGGGGAGCGAGGTGGTGACCCTAAGTGAGGATGGTTAGGGTGCTATGATGCCTCAGTGTCCTGTCTATTTCAGTCTCCACAGCTGGTAGGGGATATAATGTTCCTGGGTGCACCACTCGGGCTTTATTGTGGGCCAGTATGTATTAGCAAGGGTGTGTGTAGGCAGTGTGCCTCTTGTTCAGCAGGAGTGAAAGAGAAGGGGTTACAAAGGGTTGGCCACGTGGTGGCTACCTGTACTTTAGTTTTCCTCCCGAAGATCGGCACAGCTCCTTCTCCCTCTCTCAGCAGCCAGCGCCACACGTCCTCTTAGTAGTGCAGCGGCGGGACGCGCTCTCCTCCAGGCGGCTCTTCTATTTCACCGTGGCTGTCCTCCGTCAGCGGCTCTCCCACCCAGCGTAGCGGCGGTTAGCGGCGCTGGTCTCCGTCTCCCTCTGGCCGGGTGCAGTCGCGTCTCTCCCTCTCTCAGCGGCGCAGGTCCGGTCCTCCGTCCCTCTCTGGCGGCTTCTCCTTCCTTCCCCTCGCGCGCACCGCCGACTCCTCCTCCTCTTCTCCCGCTCAGCGGGCGGCCAATCACCCCAGTCTCCTTCAGGTCACGGTCCGGCCGCTGGGGTTGCCTAGCGACCGGGCAGTCTATTAACCCCCTGTGGGGGGACAGCGGCTGCCGTTGTATTCAGCAGGGGTCAGAGTGGGGGCAGATGCTGTATATCACAAAGGTGCAACAGAAAACTTATTTAGAATTGTGCTTTATAATGAACTGAATATAAGAAGAAGTTGTCTGTTATTCCAATTTACATTAAATGGTGGATTTGTAATTTTCTCTTACATTTGTAAAATTCTGATATTGAGGGTATTCCTCACGGTATCCGGACTCCAGGTCAACAGCACAAAGGTCGACGCACTTTAGGTCGATGCCAATTGGTCGACACACATTAGGTCGACAGGGTCAAAAGGTCGACAGGGTCAAAAGGTCGACAGGAACAAGGTCGACATGGAAAAAGGTCGACATGAGTTTTTCACGATTTTTTTCTTTTTTTGAACCTTTTCATACTTAACGATCCACGTGGACTATGATTGGAACGGTAAAGTGTGCCGAGCGAAGCGGTAGCGGAGCGAAGGCACCATGCCCGAAGCATGGCGAGCGAAGCGGTGCACTAATTCGGGTTCCCGGTCACTCTACGAAGAAAACGACACCAAAAAAACATAAAAAACTCATGTCGACTTTTTTCCATGTCGACCTTGTTCTTGTTGACCTTTTGACCCTGTCGACCTTTTGACCCTGTCGACCTAATGTGTGTCGACCAATTGGCGTCGACCTAAAATGTGTCGACCTTTGTGCTGTCGACCCTGAGTCCCAGACCCATTCATCACAGTGGTAATGCAGGTGATATAGGGATCTATTTACTAAGCCTTAGATGGAGATAATGTTGACAGAGATAAAGTATCATACAATCAGCTCCTAACTCTAATTTTTCAAACACAGCATGTGACATGACAGTTAGGAGCTGATTGGCTGGTACTTTATCTCCGTCCACTTTATCTCCATCCAAGACTTAGTAAGCACACCCCATATTCTCCGGCCCTAGATCACCATCCCTATATTGTAGTATGGAGACCTGCATTTATTAAATTCTGAAAATGGAAAGTTTTTGGAGTTTGACAGCAAGATCCTACTGTTGGATCTTTGAGTCTGCTCCTTCTATGGGAAGGAGGTCCAGGTTGTGAAGAGGGATCCAATCAGATCCCTCCACCTATGTCCATATGCATGTATGAACTCAGGTCATGCATCTGCACTTAAATAATAATAAGAAAGCGCTATACTGAATTGTGTGTGTCAATTACCCAACTCCCACAGAACTATTAATTCAATTCCTCTTAAAACGGACTGCTGCCCTCAAATAATTGGGGTGTTGAATCCCAGTGGAAGGATTCAAGTAATAATAAATTATCATATATCTTTATAGACATAACTGGGACTGTGATCTATTGATTATACAATTTTTAGGAAGTTATAATTTATACTGAAAGGCTGTTGATTGTTTTATTTGATGCATATTGTGGGAGAACATTTATAGTAATACTTATATGAGCCATAGATATAATTGTTGCTTTTTAATAAGGTGTATCTGTTATATTGAAACTGTATCCACTGTGCACAGTTGTGTTTCAAACAAGTATTGCAAGGACAAAAGCAGTCTTTGAAATACTTGATGTCCATTGGATATTGTTGGATCTATTAATTACAGAGACCTTTAGGATTGGTATTTAATGTGGATGTATTTAATTTTGGTGGTTTTAAATATTTTAAAATAAAATACTCTTTAAAACTGGACAGCGCTTTCAATAAAATGTCTTCATGCATCTGCACTAACAGTCCTGACAGTGTGAAGTTACACTGCTACTAATTAGTGTTGTAACTGTTAGTGTTAAGTCTCACAGGAAAAGCTGCTTTTTGAAACATTGGCCCTCATTCCGAGTTGATCGGTCGCAAGGCGAATTTAGCAGAGTTACACACGCTAAGCCGCCGCCTACTGGGAGTGTATCTTAGCATTTTAAAATTGCGACCGATGTATTCGCAATATTGCGATCACAAACTACTTAGCAGTTTTAGAGTAGCTCCAGACTTACTCTGCCTGTGCGATCAGTTCAGTGCTTGTCGTTCCTGGTTTGACGTCACAAACACACCCAGCGTTCGCCCAACCACTCCCCCGTTTCTCCGGCCACTCCTGCGTTTTTTCCGGAAACGGTAGCGTTTTCAGCCACACGCCCATAAAACGCCGTGTTTCCGCCCAGTAACACCCATTTCCTGTCAATCACATTACGATCGCCGGAGCGATGAAAAAGCCGTGAGTAAAAATACTTTCTTCATAGCAAAGATACTTGGCGCAGTCGCAGTGCGAATATTGTGCATGCGCACTAAGCGGCATTTCACTGCGATGCGATGAAAAATACAGAGCGAACGACTCGGAATGAGGGCCATTGAGTATTTTGGTACATTTTGCTTTTTAATCCTTATTTTAATGCTTTTCTTATATTTTCAACAATGGTACATTTTTGTGTCTCATTTTTATTTTTTTATTTTATCAAGATACAATTTGAATTGTAGAAATTTCTCAGTACTTCTAGTAGGGAGCCAATTGGGCACAAACTGGGTGATTGATGCCTGTTCTTAATGTCTCTTCCTGGACTATGAAAGATCATTTCTAAAAGCTGTATTCATGCTGCATCCACAGACATGATCAGCAAGGTTCAGAAGAATGTCCTGTATTCATTCTGACAGATCAAAATGTTATAGTAATGACTAATCTTCAATGAAATTCAGGCCAATATTCAAAGATTTTTTTGTTGAAATGTAATGATATGAAACATAAATAAATTAGTCAGCCATAGACCATCAGAAGATGCCTTGATATTATTAGGGGTATATTTAATAAAATAACATTTTTGGCAATAGCACCCCACCCCCTTCTCATTATTAAGCAATCTAAATTGATGTTGTGTTTCAAGGGCTAAATCAACCACTTACTAACTGACGATTTTTAATATTGATTTTTAAATGTTAGTAAAAGTATTTTTAGCCCCTGGAACGCAACATTGATTTAGATAGATTTATAATTTATAAACTCAATTAAAAATTATGCATTAGCACCCCTAGAGCTCAGGGCCGGATTAAAAATGGTGCGGATGGAGCTGTAGCTCCAGGCCTCCTATAAAAATAGGCCCACAGGATCTGCTGTGCATGAGTACACAGGAAATTATATTTTTCCTGTTTCAGCCTGCCAGTGCCATCTGACCAAGGCACCTTTTCAGTTGAGTAACTACCATGGGGCTGTGTTCTGGAGGCCAGGCTGCATCTGGGTCCTGCTACTCCCCCTGCACTCCGGCCCACTGGACAGAATGGCCATCCCCAATAGCAAACATCCCCATTGGAGGCTACAGCCATGGAGGATGTAACTTAGGATGGGGAAGGGGAAAATGCAGCATTTATTGCCACAGCCTGGCTGGCTCCCAGCAGCAGTGCAGTGCCGTGCTGCAATTTGTGGGTATGTAGGGGGCAGAACCTAATGCAGTGATGTGTCCGCCCCATCAGAGAACTGTGCTATAGTCAGGTAGTGCTCTCTTTCTCTCTTCCTCTTTCACTCTTCTTGACACTGTCTCTCTTTCCCTCTCTCTATCTCCATGACACTGTCTCTCTCCCTCTCGCTCTGAGTGATATTGCAAATTTATCCAAAGGATCCGGGCTACTGAAAGTGTCCATGGGCTGGGTACTGGGAGACATGACCAAATCGAGGATGGTGTGGCCACAGCTCCTCAACAAAATGTTTCAAAAAATAGTAAGAACTGGTGCTTTGTGTTACACAGGGGGTGCCAGTGGCTGCACAGGGTGACTCAGCAGCGTGTCCCCCATTATCAGCTGTCCTGGGCCCCCAATGGACACCTCCAACAAGTCCATGCTCAGATAATTAGGGCCCCTTCCCCCCTCCCAGTGCCTCTGCTTTGAATCATGGAATCACTAGAAAAATAAGTGCATAGAAACTAGATACAAAATGTTCACATGCCACCATAGGTCATAAAATATTTATGCAAGTGACTGTCAAGTATAAATCATAAATGAAATATATAAATACTGTAAACAATTAAATAAATTTCTTCACCTTTCCCACTGAATACATCACATTTCTTTACTCTGGTGTACATTGATTTTTTTGAAAAATATAAACATATTGTTTCCCCATACAAAGACAATCTGACATTAGTAAAACTTTAATTTGCATGCAAAATCTTTAATGATGAATCCATGTCTCAAAATTCCATTAACGCAAACACTAATGTAATTTTATTATTGATGAATAAGAAAATTATTAAGATTAGAAAATTAAACTCACCTTCCATCCTTAGGTTCAAGTAAGCAGTATTGGGAAAGGTTGGTCCTCCAATCGTCCATCTGACCTGTACAATTTCTGTTTACCAACTCAAACCCCAGCAACACAAGAATGAATGAATGAAGGAGATAAAGAGGGGAGTGGAGGAAGACAAAGGTGAAGAAAGTGTGCTACAACATGTAATTTGGGTGGTGGGGGCAGAAGGTAGAAGAATGAAGGGAAACAAATGGAATGGTGGGGACAAACATGAGAGAAAAGAAGGACAGACATCCACATAGTGGATAATTTAATTAAATATAGAGTTATACAGTACATAAAGCTGGAGATACGCAGCTTGGATTTTACTCATTTCTTCATGCCAAGTATGGATCTCATAACTAAGTAAAATATGTTTTGAGTCACATATAAACACAAAATGAGAGAGAAGATAAATTTGTGTGGAGCATAGAGCTGAATATTCAAAGAAGAGCAGAGGAGGATGTAAAGGGGATGTAAAGACAAGTGGCATGCCCTGTGGAATAGCAAGAGCAAGGATTTGCAGTGCCACTGTCTTTCTGTTTCATTGAATATAAGATTTATACCCATTGAATTGCTATTTGCATGAGCTCTCAAAGTTTTCTCCACCCACCTGGCTTCTGACACTTTTAGTACAGCTTTAGTTTCAGATCAGTTTATACTGCAGTGGCTTTTGATAGCCCTATTGCTTGTAATAAAAATTTTTTAAAGGATAGTTTAGAAGGATTGGGTCACATGCAGTTTGTAAGATATAAATGCCCCTTTCATTCTGCTAAGTACAAACTCCTTACATGACATCACAAAATAATATAAATGTTTGTCACCTTATGCTTCCATGGATCAACTACTACTATGATGGAAAAAACTCAGATAACAACAGGCTTTTTATCAGTATTTTATCTATACAACAAGACAGCCCTGAGATGGCCATTCTCAGTATTCTCCTTAATGTCCTTCCCATTGGTATCACCTTTGATGTACTGTAGAGTATGGAAGTCTAAGCTTGGAACTATGGGCCTAATTCAGACCTGATCGCAACAGCAACATTTTTCTCTAATGGGCAGCAGCAAAATCTTTCTCTATTGGGCAAAACCATGTCCAGTGCAGGTGTGGCAGATATAACATGTGCTGTGCAGAGAGAATTACATTTGGGTGGGGTGTGTTCAAACTGAAATCTAAATTGCTGTGTAAAAATAAAGCAGCCAGTATTTACCCTGCACAGAAACAAAATAACACACCCAAATCTTACTCTCTGCGTACATGTTATATCTGCACCACCTGCAGTGTACATGGTTTTGCCCATTAGAGAAAGATTTTGCTGCTGCGATCAGATTTGAATTAGGCCCTATGGGGGTAATTCCAAGTTGATCGCAGCAGGAAATTTTTTAGCAGTTGGGCAAAACCATGTGCACTGCAGGGGGGGGGGGGCAGATATAACATTTGCAGAGAGAGCTAGATTTGGGTGGGTTATTTTGTTTCTGTGCAGGGTAAATACTGGCTGCTTTATTTTTACACTGCAATTTAGATTGCAGATTGAACTCACCACACCCAAATCTATCTCTCTCTGCACATGTTATATCTGCCTCCCCTGCAGTGCACATGGTTTTGCCCAACTGCTAAAAAAATTCCTGCTGCGATCAACTTGGAATTACCCCCCATGTTTCTTTTAGCACTAACATATTCCCAGGTAAAGGAATTTTGAGTGACATAAAACTCAGCCAATGGAAGGTGTAGAAGGGCTTCCCAATCAGCTCCATAGCATATACAAATACATTGCCCCAAGCACAGTTATGATGAATGGATTACACACCAATTTCCTTCCAAACCTTATTTCTTTGGGAATCAGTAATCCTTTTTGGATAGTGCAAAATAATCCTAAATGCCAAAGAGAGGCAAAAAAATAACTGAAGAAAAATATTTTATTAATTTCAGTTCAGTAAGCAATAAACATAAACATGTCCATCTAATTTTGTAAGGACAAAAGTAAATTTAGGTGTTTATTCTAATCTTTACATATACAGTATACTCCGGCAGTGACATCAGATCTTAAGTTGTGTGGTAATATTATTTGAACTTGTCATCTAATCATTATCTGTCACCCTTTGGGGAAGCCTTTAGCTTGACATATTAAGGATTCTTCCTTTGTCTTTCGTACCTTCCTAAAGCAAACTTGCAACTTGTGCAAGGCCTCAACATACATTCTCAGCATAGACCATTTACATGTAATATACAGTATGTGCTATAGACCAGGTCTGCAGTATGTATTTCAAATATTTAAGCATTCCCCTGGCTTGTTCAGAAATATAACATGCACCTGTTATCAGTGACATGTGGAGAGGTGAGAACTGAAAAAAGATAAGGTTTGTTGGTGCTGTGTGAGCAAGTGCATGTATTATTCAAATCAGCAGCCCCCTGGTGAAGAGGTAGCCAGCATCTTCTCAATAATACTGTATACAGAAAGGATAAAATATACTAAGTGGCGCTTAATAATGCATAGCCATTGTAAAAGGTTATACACAATTTATTATAAAGAACCTAAAAACAAAAACACATTTACCTAAAAAAAATATAAAATTGCATTAATCAATAAGTCAATAAATAGTCGCAGTATATCAAACAAAGTCACCAAGTGACAAATGAGTTCATAAAAGCAGCTAGTGTGCACAATAGAGGGTTAAATCTAATGTTCAAACAGTGGACAGTGGTGCATACAAATGATTAGTTGTGCATGGCACTGGATAGATACCCGGATATAATTACAAGTTTGTATAGTGACAAGTGGAGACTCTCAGTTTGTGATCTGTCAGTTTCAATGCTTGATCCAAGCAGCTGATTGTGGGACTATCCAAGCTATTGGTCCATGTAGCATTGTATATTATCGCAATCCGTTGGGACCAGTGTTGCAAATGTATCACACAGCTTGCAGTGCCAAATCCATCGTTCCATAGTGCGCTCATACTAGTGTGCGCTGGTGAACTACAATTAGGTGATCCCTGATTCCACATCTCGCTGCTGCATAGGATAGGAGCAAGCGGGGACAGCCCAGCTCCAGGAATATGCAGCTGTGGGATATTTACCTATAGCGACAATAAAAAAGCCCAGTAATGAAAATAGATGAGCCAGTGTAATACGATGTCACCAATGTAACCAAATGTAATGACCTCTGTATCCTCAACGTGTTTCTCCACACACAGGGCGGCTCTGTCAAGAGGCAAAGGTAATGTCCTGAGTCTGTCCAGGGATTTTATCCCTGCCTTCCAGAGATTAACATAACATTCAGGTGTTTAATCAAATCTCAGGTGTGTTGTTGTGCAGATACGTGATTCTTTTGTATTATACATAGTAAACCTGAGTTGCTTTTACAATTGTAACAATGGTTTACATAACTATTGAATTAAAATAATCAAATAAACAATATTATTGTGTAATACCAAAAACAAACACGAGTACATATTGTCAGTCTAAAAGATATATCCACACATTACAAAATGGAATTAAAACTATCCACACATCTCATAACTAAGGAGTTAATGCCTACGTGGACACAAATAATCAAAATAAATATTGGTGTTGTGATTTATAATGTATTGGTTGGGAAGCGCTATCTCTTTTATATCAAAACATGTTTGAACACTTCAATTGTCCATCCATAAATACCCACCACACATATAGGAAGAAATAAACGGGGAGAGGGAAAAGGTGTTTGCGTGACAAGAGAGTAAACACTAACTGGATGCAATAATAATTTTAAAAGCATAAATCTTGATAGAATTGAGATTGTATATTAAATACAAATATTACACAAATTATCAAACATATTCATAATGTAAAAACACCACCTCACTCCATCCTATCTACAAGGCAAAGATTAGTGGGGGTATATATATACTCATGGCACTGGGTAAGTCACCTACATAAATTTGTAGCGATAAACCCAGTGTCAAGAATAGATGTAGGGATGGTTATACTCATCCCATATCAAAGAATCTATTAAAGTTACAGATTAGAAAAACACAGAAGTACATAGTGAAACTTGAAAAATATGAGGGAGACAAGAGGGATATTTACTAAAGGGAAGGGAACATAATATAAAGCTTGGCAGGTACAATTTCACTAAGCTGTAATGAGTACTTATGTAAATTCTAAGTCAATTGTCTCATTTAGTCCTTGAGACTTCAGGGACTACAATTTAAGGATCCATGCAGCTTCCTCTCTGCACAGTGACCTGAACAGGTTCCCTCCTCTACTAGTAATCATGATAAGTTCAAGTTCCACAATTCCTAGACACGCAGGATCCCCGGCATGTATCTCCAAAAAATACCAGGGGACACTATGGTTGATACACCTGTTGACAATGTTTCTCCTGTGTTCCATAAAATGCAGTTTTAATGCACGAGTTGTGTGTCCCATATACAGTAGCACAATTGACAGGAACAGCTAAACAGGTATACTATAAAATAAATTCTACAGTTGATGAATGTCTCAATCTTACATTCTTTTTTAAATTGTGAAGATACCATAGTTTTAGTTTTGTTAGCTACATACTGTATGAACATGTCGAGCACCTACAGTACTATAATTGCATCTAAAGAAGGCAACAACTTAAGATCCTTTTCTGATCCAGCTTAGTACTTATGCCTTGATGACTTTTAAAAGAAGCTAGGAGCCAGAATGTTTTTCAAGTTCCTTGCTTTTTTAACACAACTGTAGGATTTTTGGGCAAGGTAGTACGTAGTATGGAATCTGTAAAAAGAAGTTTATAATTTATTTTTAAAAAATAAGAGCTTTTCTTAGCTCTTATATTATACTTAGATATAAATGTAAGATTAAAATCTGTATTTGTTGCGTTTACAGTTGTAATTTTATTATCTTTATTAGGATTATTAGTAGTAGCACAACTGTCAATGCCCTCATCCTTATTCCGGATATCGAACATTTTAGACCTATCGAGATCCCTAGAATAATGTATGACCTGGTCTAATACTTCTTGTGGATATTCCCTCTCTTTAAATCAAGTAATTAATTCATCCGCTTGTTCGACAAAGTTTTGATCCATGGTACAATTTCGCCTAATTCTAGATAGCTGGCTCTTGGGCACATTATCCAGGCAGCTCTTCTTGTGATTGCTAGTATAAGGTATAAAGCTGCAGACATCAACAGATTTTTTTGTATGATGAGACAACTAAACTCTCCTCCACTGCTTCCACCTTAACGTCTAAAAAAATGAATACGTTACAGGTGGTGTGTGCATGTGAAGGATAAACCATAGGTGTTTTTTTAAGATATTTGACAAAATTGGTGACAGAGGTAACATCCAATCCCAAATAAAAACAGGTCATCGATATAGTGACCATAGAGGACCAGGTTCGCAGAGTAGGGACCATCTCAGATAAGGCACTGTTCAAGGTCACCCATATAGATGTTAGAAAAAAACTGGTGTGAACCTGGTCAACATCATTGTACCATAAATACTGTAAATAGTGACAGTGATCGAATAAAAAATAATTGTGTGTTAAAATAAACAAAATGGCTGAAGTGATAAATTTGCGTTTCATCTCTGAGATCGCAGAAGCCATATTTAAGGAAGAATCGACTGCCTGTAATCCTTTTTGATGTGGAATATTGGTATAGAGTACTTGAACATTGCATGTCACAAATAGCTTGGGGCCCACTTTTGGCCCTCCACAAGTTCAAGTGAATTAATTTGTGAATTTTAGGAAGGTGATACTATACAGGGGTGATTGGGTGGGGAGGTGGAGAGGTGAATGTCTTACCCCCTATTCACTGTAACGCTCCTCTCAAAACAATAAGCTCAATATCCATTGAGTCTCCTAGCTGCATCCCTGTGTCTTCTCTTGCTGCTGGTGACTGAGCTCCAAATACCGTGCACTTCCTGGTCACATGCCACATCCAAGTGTCCATCAGTGCACATCCCCACACTCAGATGTATGCCTCTGTTAGCTCCCTTTCTGTGCAGAATTACAGACTGTGATGTGGCCCCGCCCCTCAGCTCCTCAAAGTAGGGTCAGCTGTTGCGGCCTCAACTCTCATCTCCCTACAGCTCCAGGGATCTCCGCAAAGTTGCTGAGTGTTAGCTAAAAAAAGGATTACAATAAACAAAGAAGATATTCATGTTATAAATATATTCTTTGTATCATTCAAATCCTTTTTATATAAAATCTCAGGAATTTGACAGGGAGTGTGACAGGGGAGGCTCATTTTCAAATACAAACCTCTGCATGCTAACTGGATTACCTTGTCTGTATGCACTCACCTCCACAAGTTTAATGGATTTCCTTATCTCCCCACTACTAAATCGTGCTGATTGTGTTAGCCTGTTACAGCATGGTTAAGCTTCCTGCACTGCAAACAGGTGAGCTACTGTTTGCTTACATTCCTGTTATGCTGGTTGTATTCTGTCCATACAATAATAAATCAAACCATATCCACTAGGATTGCAGTTCTGATATATCCACTAAGACTGTTTGAATATTGCAGGATTATGTTTCATGCTTCTCTGTGATCTGGGTTCATAACAGCACCAAACCTTAAGATGTCAGCCATTTGTTATATGACATAGTATCCTTTACCCTTTTCTCCACTATTATTGGATGTCTATGTTAGCTCTTGCACTATATTTTGTATTCATTATAACACTGTCTTTTATATAGTATGTTAACCCATTCTCAAACCCATTCTGTGCTGCTGACAAATGTCACATTTCTATGACTGAGAATTGCTATATGAATCCCATCCATCTGTCTTTTGGCTGAACAGTCCCAATTTTGAAGGAATGTCCCACATTCCAAAGATCGGACATATTTGTGGGGAAGGAGAGATGAGAGATGCTGCACTGCCACAACTTTAAAGGTACTGTATGTGTCTCCACAGCATTCGGCATAAAAAATTGGGGTTTTGTTTTAATAAAATGCCCCGATTTTGCACATCCACTCCTCATAGTCGAAAACTATGTTGTTAGGTATGTTGATTTCTCTTGTGTCTTTAGCTATCTAGGTAACAGGGGACAGAAGACCTTTGCTAACCAGGTTCAGACCTACCATCTGTATGAGAATTGGTTCCCTATTGTGGTTTAAATAAGTGTTTTTTGTCCTTCATCCCTTGCCAAATGGAAGCCATTTTACTTTGAGAATAATACGATATGACCTACTGATGGTATCTAACACTGTATTGTGTATTTTTGCCTGGCAAATTAGTTTTTAAAGAAGAGATAATAGGCATTGACCAGCAGTAGACCTGACAGGTCTGGCTAAATATTATCTTTACTATGCCTATTGCCACAGGTATTATTGAAAGTTCTGCTCTTGGCTTAGAAGCTGCTCATAGTTATGATTTCCTTAATGGCTAAACGGTTGCTCTGGTGATGACTTGCTGGAAATAAGGATTACTGTAATTCCACTTTCTGTTTCTTAGCAGTGTAAGAAGCCCTTTTTATCATTTGTGGAGACTCAACTGAATCCAGGACCTGCTCCAGATGGCCCTGCTGCCAAGCTAGACACTGCATTTTTAAAAAATAAGGGACATATGGAAGATCTGCAAACAGAATAAAGAGAAGAATGAGGAGAAAATAATTAATCGGAGACAAAAAGAATTGGAATAACAAGTAAAAAAAAGTTCAAAAACAAAAAGAATAAAAGTTTCCTTAATGTTTTTGATATGGTCTTGGCTGTCGGCATGGAAATCCAGAGGAAAACTTTTTTCCTGCTTATCTTTCCAACTAAAATAACCTGAATGCCTACTGCTACCCCTCAAATAGAGGCCCTTGAAGGGATGACCGGGGATGAGCCAAACCATCTGATGATAATTAGGACATGTAGAGGAGCAGTTCACTATACTACCTCAGGCCGAGAAAGCCCTCAGTTATCATAATGTCAAGTTAATTTCTTTGTGGATTACATATTTATCAACTTATACTATAGCAAGAAAATTTTATAATAACCCTGGAGACCTTATCAACTGTAACTTATATTACCAAACTTCAAACTTTCAGTCTACTGAAATGGATAATTTGTACTAATTAATCTCAAGTGCAAAACTTTTTTGGAAAACTGGTTAACAGATATCTTGCTCCAATCTGACTGCAGAAATTTACAATTTTCTTATAATTTATAATTATAATGAATTCTCTTTATATTAGTATATTATGTGAACACTAAGACTACTGTATAATAAAAAATATATTACAATTGTTAATGAGAGACACATATAATATTAAACATGAAAAAAACTTCCTAAAATCAAATAGCTATGCAAGTATACCAAAAAGAATTATGTTTAAACACAAGTTAAGTCTATTTTTGCACAAATGCCAGATATACCTCGATTGCAATGTACTTTCATTCAGTGTAACTGTTTCATAATGATTTGTGTTTATGGATACCTCTGTTTCTATCTTTTTTGATGTTTCTTATACAGTACTTAGAGGACTATTTCCCAAGCACAAAATGCGGTCTATCCTCTGAATACTGCTGTTTTTAAAGGCTTTTGAAATTATTATTATTATTATTATTATCCTTTATTTACATGGTGCCACATGGGATCCGCAGCGCCCAATTACAGAGTAAACAAATAAGCAAAGCATGAAGACAGTGACTTACAATTCAATACAATATAGGACAAATAAACATAGCTGCATCGACAAACAGCACTGAAATAAGTATCAGGGAGTGTGGCAGAAAATGGAGGGATTTGGTGCCGTCAAAGGGAGTATTGAAAAGAAGATAGGATAAGTAAGAGATGTAAAATCATGTGAGGGAAGAGGACCCTGCTCGTGAAAGCTTACATTCTAAAGAGGCTAATTATCAGAGATATATGCTGCAGTTTCCCTCTTTAGGCTCACAAATCCAGCTCCAATAAGTTCCTATGGTGACTGTGAAATTGCAGGCATTCCAAGCTTGGCCTTGTTAGCTAATGCCATCTTTAAATGGTGTTAGCCCATTATAGAGTATGGGCGTCAGACCCCTCTCCAATAATTACTGTAGGTATACAGTACTTGTGGTCCAATTGCTGTGCATGCACAGTAACTAAGACTTTGAACCCAGAAGTAAAGTGATTGTGTAAGCGATAATTTCAAATTTTACACCAATTATCTTTTGGTGATATGTTCCAGCATCTTCCTTTTTCATAAGCAATCTCGAAAAAGCTGTCCTAAATGCCGCAATATGAAGCAATGCAGAATGCTCATTTTGGGGGGTTTTCTGGGAAATTTGATAAATAAATCCATTAGAGATAGTAAGAAGGCAGGAAGAGCTCTTTGCAATATAAAATTAGATATGGGGGGCCATTAATATAATTGGGAACTGAGAGTCAACATGTTGTTCACTCAGTGAGGCAGATGTATTAAGTTTGGAGTAGTGATAGGTTTGAGGTCAATATATGGTAAAAAAGGGGCAGACTAGATGGGCCAAGCGGTTCTTATCTGCCGTCAAATTCTATGGTTTTATGTATCTAACTAAAATGTAATTTTGAAATTGTAACTCCCTACTGCCAGACTGCCCTGGACAGAGGAGCACTGGACAACATTTTTTAGTATTGGGTAGGGCATTCCTACAGTAGATGCCGGGGCTTAAATGTCTCTTCTGGACCAATGCTCTGCATCCCTGAGCATTTCTATAGGAGAGAATTTTTGTTGTTTTTGTTTTTACAAAAATAGCGGTGTTTTGCTCTAAATGGAAGGAAGTTTGGGGTCAGCAGATGATGATTTAGGGCTCTGAAAGCAGCAATGTGCTGCGGTTAGAAACAATCAGAAACAAATAAATTTGTAACTCTAGCCCAAACTATTGATACCTGGAAAGTTAAGTGTCTGCAACATCAAATAAGTCAGTATGTTGGTCTAAGAAACAGTCTGAAATACTCCCTAATGCTTATGTTTGTGCAGCACATTGAACAATTTATGTTTAGCAAATTTATATGTTTAGCAAATTCAGCTTGACCTGTGAATCAAGAAGAACTATTTGTCCAAACATGAAATTATTCAGCAAAACAAACCATAGGATAGTCCCAGAGGTAATTTTTTCACGCAGGTCTGTGAATGTATAAAAATCATAAGCAAAAAAACCCCAATAAGCAAGAATACACAGTTCAGTTTTACTATTGGGTGCAGTGATCTTCTGACTATCTCTCTGCCTTTTCATATTAGGTTAAGATGTAATTTGATCTACCTATTCAACTACAAGATACAGTAGACGATGAAGTTACTGCAATAATACATGACATGGTGTATTTTTAGCTTATAAACTTGTCTGACTTTTGGAGTTATAATTGGTCTAGCATTGTGATTATTATATACAGTAATCATTTGAATTACTTATACTCTCGACAAGACCTTTATATTGCACTTGTCAAACTGCTCTAGTGTTTGTTCCCAATTCAGGTTAATTCATGTCATGCTTAAACCATTCAGTATTGATGACTTTCAAAGAGAAACCAATCTCAGAATTGTTACCTTCAAAACATGTCTTATCAAGTTGTAGATTTTGTTTTTAGACTTTTCAACAAACTGACAAAAAATGTATAATCTTCAGAATACTGTAACTTGCCCCTGGCTCTATGTATTGAGCCGTTCTATTGTAAAAACTATTGGATTTAAATCTCTTAGGATAATAATCTGTCTTTTTTATTTTTTTAAAATACTTGCAATTAGTTTTCCTTACTCAGAAAATCAGGGGATTCAGCAAAGAAAACACACACAAACAGTACAGACACACACTCACACTCACACATGCACTAAGACATTTCAGTATTGTTCCCTTCAGGACATATCTTTAACATTTTTAGTTTTGAATTTCATTTGAGACCTTTATTCACAATGTCACAAACCTTATGATCTTATGAAGACCGTACTTCCTTCTGGCTCTATGTATTCAGCCATATTTTGATAAAAACAAGACAGATTGTTAATTTCATTCTCTTAGGATCAGTAACTTGTTTTTTAAGAATCTTTAAGATTCTTACCAGAGAATTTCAGAGAATCATGTACAAAAAACACACACACACACACACGCACACACACACACACACACACACACACACACACACACACATGTAAGGACACAAAACGTCCTTTTCGACAAATCAGTTTATGACTTTAAAAGAAATGCTGCTTCACTTAAAATTCATACATGCATATTTTCCAAGTATTTATAGTTATATAGTCTACAGATAAAATATCACTCTTTAAAAAGTAATTTTATGTTAAGTCTCAAATATTTTTCACAAACTCCTGACTCTATCTTTGTGACAGTATGGTTTGTCAGGTGTTACAAAAACATTGACTATAATAAACATTTCAGAAAAACCAATAGTAAATACAAAAATGGAAAAACAAAACTTTGATAAAAATAATTTTCTTGGAACTGAAATTACAGCTGTATCTCAAATTGTCACTCCATAGTATAGAAACAATCATAAACTCTATAGTGTGTCATGGTTAGATTGCTATCGGTGGTCGGGATGTTGGCAGTCACATGACTGACCTCGGCATCCCAACACTGAAGATCCTGACATCAGAGGGGATAAGTATTTTTACCATTCTCTGCCCTAACCCTCTGAGGGTGGTGGCTAGGGCTAACCCTCGAGCGGTGTCAGCTAGGCCTAACCACCACATCTAGTGCCTAAGCTCAACATCCTTTGGTGTGTAACTCTAAGCCTCAGCTGCTCGATATGTCATCCTGTTGTCACAGCTTGGCGGGCATTTGAATTTTTTGTTGATTTCTAACAAATTAGAATTTACTTTTTAAATACAATGCTACATTTTAAAAACAAAGAAATACTTCACAAAAGTGGTTAAAGTTTAAAAGACAAATACATATACAGGTATTTGACTTTGTGTAAATATTTAAAGATACTGTATGAAAGACATGATTCAAATGTAGCAATACTCCACTTTTCTATGAGCAAAGATATGTTTGCACATTTTCTTTTACACATTGCTATTTCCCAACAGAATAGTGTTTGTCAACAGGGTTTTCTCTTAGACCTAACTTTTATTATCATGCTAGAGACAGACTCCATTCAAAACATTGTTAAAATGTATAAAGTGTTAACAGTGTTCAAAAAGTGAAAGATGTGTGATAAATGTTACATAAATAAAAAAAAACACAGAGTGATATACATTATGTGTTAAAAATAAATATTTAAACATTCTGTATTTGTTTTTATTTATTATTTAACATTATTCACCAGAGGTCCACAAATGCGGTCCTCAAGACACCCCAACGGTCCTAGTTTTAAATGTATCCATGCTTGGCCACAGGTGACTTAATTAGCACCTCAGTCAATTTGATTTTACCATCTGTGCTGAGCCATGGATATACCTAAATCCTGGACTGTTGGGGTACCTTGAGGACCACGTTTGGGAACCTCTGTTTTTCACACATTTTTTCACTTTTATAATTGATCAGCTAATCTCACCTATTTAACACTCTGACACTTTACATAGTAACATAGTAACTAAGGTTGAAAACAGACAATTGTCCATCAAGTTCAACCTATTTGTGGTTTCCTATGCAGTCTTATTATAGGACTAGTTATTTTTATGTTAGGACTAGTTATATTAACTATAATGCGTGCCTACGCACCATAACCCTGAATATCTTTATCCAACAGGAATTTATCTATCCCATTCTTAAAGGTGTTGACTGAGTCCGCAGTTATTACTCTCTCAGGCAGGGAATTCCAAACACGTATTGTCCTTACTGTGAAAAAACCTTTTCACCTCAATGTGCGGAAACTCCTCTCCTCTAACCTAAGCGAGTGACCACGTGTCCTCTGTGCCGATCTTATAGAAAACAGGTCCCTCCCAAGCTCTGTGTATTGACCCCTTATATATTTGTAGATGTTGATCATGTCCCCTCTTAGTCTCCTCTTTTCCAATGTAAACATTCCTAGCCTTGCAAGCCTTTCCTTGTATTCCAGCATCTCCATGCCCTTGATTAGTTTGGTCGCCCGCCTCTGAACCTTTTCTAGCTCCAGGATATCCTTTTTGTAATATGGTGCCCAAAATTGCACACAGTATTCAAGATGAGGCCTCACTAGTGATTTATATAATGGGAGTATAATACTCTTGTCCCTTGCATCAATTCCCTGTTTTATGCATGCCAATATCTTATTAGCCTTCTTTGCTGCACTCCTACTTTGGGTACTGCTGCTTAATTTGTTATCCATGTGAACCCCTAAGTCTTTTTCCAGTACAGAATCCCCTAATATTACACCATTTAGTATGTAGGTGTATTAAATATCGGCACTACCTCCGCTATACGCCAGTCTTTGGGAACCATACCCGATTTAACAGAATCCATGAAGATCAAAATAGAGGTCTTGCTAGTTCAGCGTGCAGCTCCATAAGAACCCTCGGGAGAATTCCATCGGGACCAGGTGACTTATTAATCTTTAACTTTTTTAATCAGTCACAGACTACCTCCTCACATAAATAAGCATTTAGCAGTGGGACATTATCTTTGTTGAGATTTTGTGTTAGACCCAGCATTTGGTCCTCTCTGGTAAATACCGTTGAAATAAACTTGTTTAGTTTGTTTGCTATGTTATTATCATTTATCAGTCTTTTCATTAAGACTCCCCTCTTGCCCTTTAAAGGGCCTATACTCTCCTTCTTTAGTCTCTTGCTGTTAATGTACTTAAAAAAATTGGGATTCCCTTTGCTTTCCTTTGCTACTAGTTTTTCAGTTTCTACTTTAGCCGCTCTTATTCCTTTTTTGCATACTTTGTTACAGTCCTTATAATGTTGAAATGACTCTGCATCCTCCTCAGATTTGTATTTTTTAAATGCTCGTCTTTTTTTGTCCATTAATTCCTTTATATTTTTGTTAAACCACATTGGTTTGGGATTATTATTCCTTTTTTTGCTGCTGGTGGGAATAAATGTACGTGTATTATTAATTAGCACTGATTTTAATACATCCCATTTCTCTGTAGTATTTTTTCCTTGAAACAGAATTTCCCATTCAATGTCCCTTAACACTTCCTTCATCATGTCAAAGTTGGCTTGCTAAAGTTTAGAGTCCTAGTTGAGCCAGTATAGGACTGCTTATGAATACTGATATTGATTGTGACCATATTGTAGTCGCTGTTACCTATGGGCTCTCCTACTTCAATATTTGATACCAGTTACCCATTGTTAGTTAATACCAGGTCTAAGATTGCATTGTACCTAGTTGGTTCCTCGATTAATTGAACTAGTAATTATCATTTAGCGTGTTTAAAAACATATTGCCCCTAGCAGTATCACATGAATTGATTTTCCAGTTTATCTCGATATAGTTAAAGTCTCCCATCACTACTATGTCTCCTACTCCTTTAATACTGTTTTATTTCTGAAGGTGTGTACACATGGAGCTATATGCGCTTAACTTTCCTTATGATTTTGACTATATAGTCAAAATTGTAAGGAAATTTAGTGCATATTGCACCATGTGTACACAGCTTGAAGTGCCGATGCACGGTCCTGCAGAATCGGCATCGCAAGAAAAAATAGACTCTGCAGGCAGCTCAACATTGACTATATTGGTGGGGCCGGTCTCCGGCCCTGTCGAATAGGCAGTGTCGGGCAAACAGTGCATCGTGCTGTGTGTACACTGCTTAACACTCAGCAGCTCCTTTCACTTACGTGACACTCTGATTTCTCACTGCCATCCTTTATTTGTGTGGTGAAATGGGGGAGGGGTTTGGTTGGGGTGGTTTGCAGATGCCCTGCACCCCAGGGGTGAAACCATAAAATGTTAGGGGCCTGCCCAATAAGGTCACCTTGACAATTGGTGGGCAGGCTCATAATATTGGCCAATTATACAGTATGCTAAGAACCACGGATATGATGTATGGTTCAGTTTATTATTCCAGTGGTTGTATGGCGCACCTGATCTCTTGTTTCAATGTTGTAGTACCCAGCTAGGTAGCACATCCCATTATAAGTAGCCAGGGTGTGCAGTCCAGCCCCCTTCCCCCCAATATATTTAATTAACAAGTTATGCTATGTAGCAGGGGCATAGCCAGAATTTTGTGGGCCCTAGAACAACATTTTGAAGTGCCTTCTGTCCCAATGCTTCTAGAGAGAAATCTCTCTGCAGCAGTGGTTAATTTTATACCCCATAATAATAGTGGACTAGCTCATATTCTGAACCAGTGCCTTAGTTAATGTTATGCTCCATAGTAGTGCCCTAGTTTATTTTCTGAACCATAGTAGTGCCCTACTGTCACATTGTAGGGCTGCCAGTACACATTATGCAACACTGTACCCCCAATTCACATTATGGCATACAGTGTCCCCAGTTTCTACAGTATTATGCCAAATTACAATGCAGGGAGTTCATACTGTGCCAAATTACAGTAGTCCCAGTTCATATTTTGCCACACTATAGTGCCTCCACTTCATAGTACAGTATGCCACATTGCAGTGCCGTTAGTTCATATTATGTAACATTATAATACCCTCCAGTTCATTTTATACCACATTACAATGAGCAGGTCAAGGGGCATAACTAGATATATTGTAGGCCCTAAGACAAAAGTTTGTATGGGCCCCAATATATCACCCATTTGTAAAAAAAAAAAAAAAATGTATATAACACATGTAACTCTCACAGTGAAGGTTGGCCCCTCTCAACTCTGGGCCATACTTGCCTACCTGACCCATGAGGGAGAAAATGCTCTGTTCCTGGACTTTCCTAGTAATGTATGATTGCCATCACCTGTGGTGAGCTAGTTAATTGATAAGAAAGGTATTTCACCACAGGTGATGGCAATCATACATTACCAGGAAAGTCCAGGAACAGAACATTTTCTCCCTCAAGGAGAGGGTCAGGTAGGCAAGTATGCTATAGGCAAGGCATACCTCCCAACATGACCCTCTCCAGGAGGGACAGAATGCTCTGCTTCTGGATTTTCCTCTTAATTTATGATTGCCGGCACCTGTGTTGAACAGGTAAGGGATAAGAAAGGTGTTTCAGCACAGGTGAGGACACTCATAAATTAAGAGGGAAGTCCAGGAGCAGAGCATTCTGTCCGTCCTGGAGAGGGTCATGTTGGGAGGTATGGGCAAGGCCCTATAGAAGCTGTACTCCCTGCACTCCCTGCACCTATGGTAGCTGCAGCATTGCTGTGTACTATCCACATATTAAAGACAAAATATTTATTTTTACTGTTGACATCTAGATATTCAAGTTCAAATAATCAATTCATTTTCACAATGTGGATTGTTAATTGTTGTTCTCTGAGGTTTCATTACAGCATCTTGAGCTTTCAAAACCTTAATATCAAACACAATCACCAGCCTGTGTCAGACATAGGGCCCTCATTATTTATAATTGCTTGATCTAAAACACCTCCAAGCTAGAGCACCTGGTATATTGTCCTTTTAATTTCATTATTTTCTGTGATAAATCCAGACACAAGTTTATTTTTAAAAGATGAAATTATTTTTTGAAAGTGCTGAAATGCGAAAGACATACATTAAATTATATGTTTGGAAAAAATAAGTCTATGGTAGATTTATATACAGTATTTTTTTTTCAAGCTGCCTTAAAATCAAGTGTGAGCCGGTGATCATTTACAGTAGACTTGTCAGTAAATGCTAACATTTTTGGATGCTATAAATTATTAACCTTTTTTTTACATTTTTTTTCAATAGTTACTGTACATTACAAAATACAGATGTGTCCTCATACAGCTATCAGTTTTATGGCAGATGCCAAAACATGCCTGGAGCAATCCCTGTGCTGAATACTTTTTCCCCAGTCTTGCTACTTTTTTCCAAACTTTGCTACTTTTTCCTTCACTGTGCTACTTTTTCCACAATTCTCAACTACATTAGTTCTTTTATTGGAAAATACTTGGTTTTAAGTCACAGATGATATATTATCATACATGGCGTTGGTCATTCTTATCGGACCTGCAACGTTTTCCTTTATTGTGCTACTTTTTCATCGCTTATAGGGCCTTATCAGTGTTGGACTGGGGCACGAAGGGCCCACCGGGGAATGCAGTGGTAGGGGCCTATGCTTAGAGGTGTGTCCAGCCTCCAGAGGGGGTGTGTCCTGCTCTAATGGCTTACCATTAGAGCGTGCATAGTCTTGATAAATGTAGTCCAACCATAATAATGTACCAGTTTAATAACAGCATTGCTCAGTAGAGAATACACCATACTCATTGGCAGTATAATGTATATATATATATATATATGTATAATTCAAATGCACAGTCTGGATCCTGGTCCCTAGAGGAGTGGGTGGGCACTCAGGCAATGTGGCCCAACAGGGTTTTTTCCCGGTTTCCCTGTGGGCCAGTCCGACCCTGTGCCTTATTCATGTTGGATCGGAATTGCAAAGCTGCTATTAGCAGTTTTGCATTCCGATCCTTATCAATGCAAACGCAGGAGGAGATGCATACCACCTCCTTCCTGCATTTGTAATGGCTAAAAACTGCAATGCTATCGATGTTCATCTGAGTAAATCTGACCTTAATCAGACTTGCAGTCGCAGGGAGGGTAGCGATGCCAAGGAAACTGTAACAGTGTTGCAGTCCTTGGTCTTTCCACTCCCAGAAAAGGGGGATGTCATGCCCCTGCTTTCCCCAACACCGGCTGCCTCCACCCCCGTCCCTCCCCGTGACCATCTCTACCTGTCAATCAGGCAGAGGCGATCGCATATCTAAAATGCAATTGCAGGACCTGTTCTACACATCCACAGAACAGGTCTTAAGTGTGTGCAGTTTCCCGAACATCAAGAAACTGTGGGTTGGATTGCTTAAGTGATCCAAGCTGAATAAGGCTCATAGGGTTCTAAGGGGGTCATTCTGACCTGATCACATGCTAGGTTTTTTCACTGCACTGCGATCAGGTCCGAACTGCGCATGCATATGCACCGCAATGCACAAGCGCATCATATGGGTGTAAAGCGGATCATTGCTGAGCGATGGATTTTACGAACAATCCATTCACACAGCCGATCGCAAGGAGATTGACAGGAAGAGGGCATTTGTGGGTGTCAACTGACCAATTTCTGGGAGTGGTTGGAAAAATGCAGGTGTGTCCAAGTGTTTGCAGGGCGGGCGTCTGACGTCAATTCCGGCCAAGAACAGGCTGAAGTGATCTGAGTAAGTTCTGAGATACTCAGAAACTGCACAAAACTTTTTAGTACCGCTCGGCTGCACATGCGATCACACACTTGCAAAGCAAATATACACTCCCCTGTTCGCAGCGCTGCAAAAAATAGCTAGCGAGCGATCAACTCGGAATGACCCCCTAAGTACATAACATTAGTGTTTTGGAGCTGCTAAATATCAAAGACCATGGTGTGCTAAAGAGGGCTATTTGGCACAATATAAAGATAGGTTTATGTGAACACATTTGTACTACATTTTGCCAACAATAAGACTGACATTTAAATGTTAAAAACAAAAAGCATGTTTTTATTACTATTTTGCTTGTTACTCAGCACTAAACCAAACTCCCCAAAGCTAATTGGTAGCAGTGAAGAGGATTTGGCCAAGATATATACATACAGTATTACAGTCAGGTGCATGTTGGCATATGTTCTCATTAGGGCAAGCACACAGCACTGGACCATGAGGAGCAGACTGTCAATAAAACATTATTTTAGGTACTGAAAAGAGGGCTAATTTATCAAAGAGAAAAAAAAGCATTCTGCTGCAGAATGGTGTTTTTACCAGTGAAATGGCACACTTTGTTCTATATAGCTGTGCCGCTTACAAAAATAAATAAATAAATACTCACCATCTCCGTTCTTGCTTCCCGACCGCTGCTGCCGGCCACTGGCGCCGCTTCTCGGATCTATGGGAAAGACGTCATGACGTCTCTCCCATAGCACCTCATAGGAACTAGAGGTCAATTATGATCTTGGGACGGTGGCGACACCCTCGGGGCAACAGCGCCCCGGGCAAAAGTCCTGCAGCAGATAGAAGACAAATTAGGGAAAGCACTACAGCAGCAAATCCCAGCCGGGGTCTTCAAAAAGCAGTGGTGCACAGCTGGAGGGCCTGTAAATGTGATCAAGACAGGCCTTCCACTGTGCTACTCCCATAGCACACAATGGAAGATGCCAAGTATAGTGTATTTGAGGGTCTAGAGGCAAGTGCTAGTGTCCTCTAGTCATTGGAGGCTGGGATACACTAGGATGTGTAGGCATGATAATTAATTTTTCACCTTGACAAAGGGGCGTGTGAGCCCCAAAACGTTGGTTTCTTATGCTGATGTGAATACACGAGTTACACTGCTAAGTCTCTGAGTGCCGCAGGTCATTTTTCCAAACTGGTATATATATATATATATATATATATATATATACACACACACACACACACACACATACAGGGGCAGATTGGGATGGCAAAGCAGCCCGGGAAACTTATGGAAGCAGCCCTAATGGGGGCGGAGTTTTGTAGAGGGGTGGGGTCTGTTGGGAGCGCGATCCCTCCTTACAGGATCTATTTCAGAGGTGGACATAGTTGCGGGCCTCCTTGCGTCTTTCGCTGCAGATGCTTCTGTGACTTCATGCTAATGTCGCTACAGTTAGAGGCAGGATTTGAGTAATTGTAGTGCGGTGGGGGCAAACTGGAAGTTGTAGTGGTGATTAGCAGGGGGTAGGCTGCGAGTAATGGAAGGGGGAGTAGCATGGGAGGAGTAGTAATAGTGCAGAGCGGGGGGAGCAGACTGGGGTAGTAGTGTTGGAGAGCAGGGGGCAGGCTGGGAGTAATAGAAGGGGAAGCAGGGGGCTGGATGGGAGTAGTAGTAGTGCAGAGAGGGGGGCAGACTGGGCATAGTAGTGGTGGAGAGCAGGGGGGCAGGCTGGAAGTAAAAGAAGGGGGCATGATGGGAGTAGTGGTGGGAAGAAATGGTTAAGATGGGAGTGGAAGGGACTCATTTTAATGAGAATAAATTAGAATAAGGAATAAGGATCTCACCTCCTCCTCTTTGCAGCTCTTGGGTACTAGATGTTGTTAATCCCTCCATGTTGATAGCAGGCTCACACAGGAAGGACAGTCTGTGTGTTTATAAATGATGGGTCCCTATCCTTCAGCATCTCTCCTGTCTTTTCCCTGCATGGTACAATGGGGTTTGCACATAGCTGTGGACACGGCCTGCAGTAAGGGGGAGGAGGCTGCACATCCGCAGCGAGAGGCAGGGGGATGGTGGATGCTGCCTGCGGTAAGGGGGATGGGATGCACCTCCGCAGCGAGAGGCAGGGGACTGTGGACTCGGCCTGCAGTAAGGGGGACAGGGCTGCACCTCCGCAGCAAGAGACATCTGAGCCCCGTTGCGCTTCTGCACATGTGCAGAATTTGTTTCCCAACACTGCCTGATCGGAGCTGAGCTACGATCGCGTAGCCGGTCAGCCTGGTGAATGGGAGAGTGGAGGTCACTGAGGGGACGTCGGGACCGGCCAAACGGGGACTGGTCCGGCATCCCGGTGTCTCAATCTGCCCCTATATATATATATATATATATATATATAAGTATACAGTATAAATATACTGTATATATATATATATATATACATATATATATATATATATATATATATATATAATTTAATTTTTTCCCTTTTATTAGAAATGTGATCAGCAATGCCAAAAGCTTCACAGCAGAATACAAAAACAATGCTTCCAGTCATAACAATTAAAAAACTATTTTCTTAAGTTAAAATAAAAATAAATTCATGTATTCGTGGTCACACACTCACACGCGGATGTCCATTACAATATCCAACTCTGATTTTCTACGGGTCATTAAGACTTAAAATTTCTATGAGGATATGTGCTCTGAAATCAATCAGCATTTTTAGAATAAAAAGGAAGAAAAATGAACCTCACAAATCTTTAGAACTCAAACTAATTAAAGCATTGTAGGCCCTTAAGCCATGAGTGTGCTTGGGAAACCTTTTTTCATTTGACAAATCTAGATATGATCAAACTGAAACCTACGCTAATAGAATATTCAGCACACTAATATCTTTTTGTCTTGTTAGACACAACCCTTTATTAAAAATTGCAGCATGTTAATGTCAACAGTCTTTAAATTAGAGCATCTCACTTTAACTTTTTTAAAGAAGAATATTATGGTTCACATATTTTACATTTACAGTTGTTAAGGGCCTTATTCAGAATAAGCATATTCTGGAAGCAGAAATTTAAATGTGAAATTACATCTTTGTAATGGATTAATGTGAGTAAATCACTGAGTATTCAGGTGCGGGCCAACAGGTTTCCACCTGGGGTGCTGCGGCCTGAAGGTGCGGCCGCAGTCACCCTGTAGGTTCACTTACAGTAACAATGGCTGCAGCAAGAGCTGGAGGCTGCATGGGCACCCGCCTGCAGCCACCACTAAGGAGGAGAGTGGGGAGACAGATGCTAGAGGTCCTACTTGATCTCTAGTATCTGACAGTAAATGGCACACATAGTGTTACCCAAAGCAGCAGGAACACTGGTGCCACCAGGAGAAGATGCAGAAATGCATAGTCTTCCATGTAAACCCATGACAACGAACAAGAAACCCCTGACAATGAGCATGAGATCCCTGGCAACGAGTAGGAAATGAGTAGCTCAACAAGGCATACCATTTTAAAAAGTTAGTTATTGTCTGGTGATAGCAAGACAAAAACTACTAAGGGGCACATTTTTTGAAGTGTGTGGTCTACTTATGTCTTACCAAAAAGAGACTCTCACCTATACAATCCATTCTGAATGCAGCTGCAAGGTTAACCTTCCTCACTAGATATTCATTGTCTGCTGATCTACTCTGTCAGTCCCTCCATTGGTATTCTACCTGTATTCTACCGTATTCAATATAAAATACTTTTTTCACACACAAGGCCCTTAACCGAACTACACCAGTGTACATCTCTTCACTTATCTTAAAATATCTCCCAACCCAACCTCTTCACTCTTTACAAGACCTAGGTCTCTCATCAAGACTCATTACTCGCTCCCATGCATGATTGCAGGACTTTCTTCGGCTGCACCCACTCTGTGCAATGCCCTACTATATACACAATAAGACTCTCCTTTAGTCTCCAAACCTTTAAGCATTCCCTGAAAACTCACCTATTCAAATAAGCTTATCAAATTCCAGAACTGCTTACATAACCTTCATAAACTTTTCTATCCAATCATATCCCCACGGTACAATTCACACATATCCTCACATATTTTTTCTGGCTTCACTTTCCCTTCCTCCTGACCCTGGTTCATCACTGCTGTGATGTGATATCATGCAGCCCACCAAGAACCTTTGCAATCTGGTGGACAACTATGTAATAGATAACACCTACCCTTGTGTATCAATGCCTATTTCCCTATTGATTGGAAACTTCCAAGCAGGGTCTTCCTACCTCTGTCTGTTATTACCCAGTTTTGTTTTATCATTGTTTCCAATTGTAAAGTGCATCAGAATTTGTTGCTCTATATAAGAAACTGTTAATAAATAGAGAAATACACAATGATACAATGTAAATGTACGTCAGCAGAACATTATTGTCACGTATTCAAAAACAGAGGTTACTGAAAGCAAACTACAATGCGGTCAAGTTGAAATAATGCATTGAAGCATAAAACTCCATCAGCAGACAGTAGAAATGGGACCAGTTATGCAAAAGCCATTAATGGCAAGAACAGTATTTATAAAAAACAATGAAGTGAAAGATATTCATTTAATCCAAACAGATGGATAGTATTTCAGTTACAGATACATTTCACCTACACTCTGTGTCTATCACCTTCACGGACTGAATTGGTCATGTGATCAATCATCTTATATCACATGAGCCTCAGATCCCTGAAGTGGCGTGCCACAGGCTGCTCACACGCTTGACCCTCAAGTGCATGTCTAACCACATACCGGTGCACTGCCATGCGCTCTTTAAATTGCCATGTGGTTTTGCCTACGTATAGCAGACCATACATGTAACGTACAGCACAAATCTACTATTATATGTGAGGACATGATGAATTTTCATAATCTTGCCTGAATGCGGATGAGCAAAAGTGTCCACCTTCTCCAGGGATCCACATATGACACAGCCTGTGCACCTATAATTCCCTGCTTTCTGGTAAAACTAAGTTAGTAGCAACAGTTTTTTTAAAAGCTGTAATATCAGTGCAGCAACATAGTCCCGGATATTCTTACCATGATGGTAGCAAGGTACCAGATGGCTAGTTTTCAAAGAGGAGATGTCCATATCCTGACATTTAATTGGCCAATGCTGCTTACCAGTCCCCACGATCATCTCACTGGCCATTATGGAAGTATTGATAAATTGTACTGCACCTGATAAGCGCGATTTCTCCTGTCCAGGTGCCTAGGTGTCACTCCTCAAAATGGCAAGGACTTTAGCCTTTGCCTATTTGCAATGAAGCAGGATCATATCCCTGAGGAAAAAATTTAGTGATCGTTCCATCCAGCCGAACCTGTGCCTCCACGGGATCACTGCATATCCTGTGTACTTTGAGCAATTGAGAAATAGGCAATCCTGTTTTCAATGCAGGGTAATGATGGCTTGCAAAGGCCAAAAATGTGCTCAGATCCGTTGACTTTTGGTAGATAGAAGAAGCCAAACCATACTCGCTCTTCCATATCAACAGATCCAGGTAATGTATCTCATACTGATTGATGTCAAACATGAATTTGATGTCCTCATCAACAGTATTGGCCTCTTTAAGTATCCGCAATAGGCTATCCTTGGTCTATGTCCAGTACATGAGGACATCATCTATATGGCTATAATAAAGTACGATCAATATGCTCCGCTTTTGATAAAAAAATAATATTTTTGACGTCGAACATATAGCAATTTGCGTACTTAAGTGCCACGCATGACCCCAAAGTGCAGCCTTTGAGCTGAAAGTACTAGTGCCCATCAAAGAGAAAGTAATTACGGGTAAGCATCAGCTCCAATAACCTTACGTAAAACTGAATATTCGGACCATCATAATCAGGACTGCTGGTAATCAATCTCCTGTCAGCCCCCAGAAGTTTACAGTGAGGGATGTTAGTATAGAGGCTAAAAACGTCTAAAGATCATTGATAGTATAAACTCCATTATTGATTGCAAACTTTTGTGCTAACTGGATGTATCCTTCAGGAATGTATTCTGTGTCTAGACCACTGGCTGGAAGTAATGATCCAAATATTATGAAATGGCACAGTAAATGGAGCCTCGCCAAGATACAATAGAACGCCCCAGTAGATTCCTGGTATCCTTGTGCAGCTTGGGCAATTTATAGATGATAGGAATTATGGGATGATGCACAGTCAAGGCCTCTGCACATTTTTCGGAAATGATGTTCATTTGTACGGCAGTTGAAAGAATGCTATCCAACTCATGTTTAAACTGAAGTGTAGGGTCCTCGTCCAGTTTCCTGTATAATGATGTATCATTAAGTTGGTGATAAATGTAGTTTTTTTATAATATTCCATGTCCATGACAGCTATCGCCCCTCCCCTGTCTGCTGGGTGCACTATGATGTCATCATATTTAGTCAAGTTCTGTAAAGCAGTCATTTTGGCCTTGGAGAGACTGTGGTGTGGAGTACCTCCCATCAACACTTATCATGGATACAGGTATCAAGGAGCCTTGTGTAACACTTAATCGATTGGTTTTATGATGCGAGGTCTAAGAAGGATACAGGACATACATTTAATGTTGATTTAATGTTCTCCAATGGTGAATGGTTAAAGAATTCTTTTAATCTTAGTGAGTGATCAAATTTATACAATTCCACCTTGCTGGTAAATGCATCATGCTGGTTGGTCGGAACAAATGAAGGACCACTCTCTGTTAACATTCTAGATGAGAGGTGCCTTTTCCACTGTCCACCCCTGAGGGTAAAAATTCACTGCGGGCCTCCAATTGTGCCTGCGTACTCACCCCTAAAGGGGGCTTCTGTTTGTTATTCCTACCGCTGTCAGCAGCATGCTCAGAGTCACTTCCTGTTGATACACCTGCAATGGAGGTCTTGGTGTCAAAGCCCTTCTGTGGGTGCCGCTGAAATCTCCTGCGGCCGTGACCCATATACCTTCTACCAGAGTGGTTATTTGCCCATTCATAAACTTTTATTTCAGCATAATCTCTGTTGACAATTGTCACTTTGTCACGTTTAAATGTAATTAGATATTTCCAGTACTTTTCCACTTGTGACTTCAACTTAGTAATCTAGGGGTCTATTCATGATGCAGTGAAAAGTGTGTAGAAGTGAGCCAGAGGATGAGTAGTTGCCTATGGCAACCAATCAACTGCTCTGTATCATTTAATAGTATGCAGATTCTAAATGTAACTTCAATGCTGATTGGTTGCCATGGGCAACTTCTCCACTGGCTCACTTCTCCACACTTTTCACAGCTTCATGACTAGACCCCCTAGTCTTTGGATGAATCAGTTGAAAACATTGGCAAGAGAGTGCTTTCAAAGCTTTTTATTTTATGAGTTGTCTCAGCCAATGCCCTCGCAGATTCCTTGATCACCAGTAGGATGAGGTCAAAAAATGCTTTGTGCCTGCCAATAGTGGGGATATTCTTTATGCAGAACCCACGGAGGAATTTCTTATCCCGGTAAGAATCCAAGAGAGATATTCCAAGGAGAAAATAGTGTACCCACATTTTTCCATGTGCAGCAGCTGGCAAACAACTGCTCTGCCGGCTCTTCACCTCTCATGGACCTCAAAGTCTATGCAAATCGTTTGTACTCAGCATCAGTGTCAGAAAAGGAATGCACCTCTCCCACAGGCAATTTAACTGTCCCGAAACCACTAGTGATGAGCGGGTTCGGTTCCTCGGAATCCGAACCCGCCCGAACTTCACCTTTTTTTTACACGGGTCCGAGCGACTCGGATCCTCCCGCCTTGCTCGGTTAACCCGAGCGCGCCCGAACGTCATCATCCCGCTGTCGGATTCTCGCGAGACTCGGATTCTATATAAGGAGCCGCACGTCGCCGCCATTTTCACACGTGCATTGAGATTGATAGGGAGAGGACGTGGCTGGCGTCCTCTCCGTAATAGAAAAGACTAAGAGTGACATTATTATAATTGTGGGGAGGATTGGGGACGGGGAGCAGCTGTTAGGGAGTACAGTGCAGGGTTTTGATTATACCACCAGTGAGTTTAATCCTTTGTTTCTCTGCCTGAAAAAAACGCTCCGACCACCATATCTGTGCTCACTCAGTGTGCTGCACTGCTGCATGATATATCTGTGCTGAGTGCACTGCTCACACTGCCTAATTGTGGGGACTGGGGAGCAGTTATAGCAGGAGTACAGTGCACAGTTTTGCTGACAGTGACCACCAGTCCAGTATATGTTTGTCTGCATGAAAAACACTCCTGTGTATTTTTTTTTATTCATACTAGTTTGTTTAGCAGTCTGCTGACAGTGTCCACCAGGTCCGTTATACAGTATATTATATAAGCAGCAGTACGGTAGGCCACGGCTGTACCTACCTCTGTGTCGTCAGTGCACTCGTCGTCCACAAGTAATATAATACTATACTATCCATCCATCTACATTGTATACCTGTGGTGTTTTTTTTTTCTTTCTTCATACTAGTTTAGCAGTCTGCTGACAGTGTCCACCAGGTCCGTTATACAGTATATTATATAAGCAGCAGTACGGTAGGCCACGGCTGTACCTACCTCTGTGTCGTCAGTGCACTCGTCGTCCATAAGTAATATAATACTATACTATCCATCCATCTACATTGTATACCTGTGGTGTTTTTTTTTTTCTTTCTTCATACTAGTTTAGCAGTCTGCTGACAGTGTCCACCAGGTCCGTTATACATGTATATTATATATATATATATATATATATATAAGCAGCAGTACGGTAGGCCACGGCTGTACCTACCTCTGTGTCGTCAGTGCACTCGTCGTCCATAAGTAATATAATACTATACTATCCATCCAACTACATTGTATACCTGTGGTGTTTTTTTTTTCTTTCTTCATACTAGTTTAGCAGTCTGCTGACAGTGTCTACCAGGTCCGTTATACAGTATATTATATATATATAAGCAGCAGTACGGTAGGCCACGGCTATACCTACCTCTGTGTCGTCAGTGCACTCGTCGTCCATAAGTAATATAATACTATACTATCCATCCATCTACATTGTATACCTGTGGTGTTTTTTCTTTCTTCATACTAGATTAGCAGTCTGCTGACAGTGTCCACCAGGTCCGTTATACAGTATATTATATATATATAAGCAGCAGTACGGTAGGCCACGGCTGTACCTACCTCTGTGTCGTCACTCGTCATCCATAAGTATAAGTAATAATAGTATACTATCCACCCATCTACATTGTATACCTGTGGTGTTTTTTTTTTCTTTCTTCATACTAGTTTAGCAGTCTGCTGACAGTGTCCACCAGGTCCGTTATACAGTATATTATATAAGCAGCAGTACGGTAGGCCACGGCTGTACCTACCTCTGTGTCATCACTCGTCGTCCATAAGTATAAGTAATAATAGTATACTATCCACCCATCTACATTGTATACCTGTAGTGTTTTTTTTTCTTTCTTCATACTAGTTTAGCAGTCTGCTGACAGTGTCCACCAGGTCCGTTATACAGTATATTATATAAGCAGCAGTACGGTAGGTCACGGCTGTTCCTACCTCTGTTTCGTCACTCGTCGTCCATAAGTATAAGTAATAATAGTATACTATCCACCCATCTACATTGTATACCTGTGGTGTTTTTTTTTTCTTTCTTCATACTAGTTTAGCAGTCTGCTGACAGTGTCCACCAGGTCCGTTATACAGTATATTATATATATAAGCAGCAGTACGGTAGGCCACGGCTGTACCTACCTCTGTGTCGTCACTCGTCGTCCATATGTATAAGTAAAACTATACTATCCACCCATCTACATTGTATAATTGTGGTGTTTTTTCTTTCTTCATACTAGTTTAGCAGTCTGCTGACAGTGTCCACCAGGTCCGTTATACAGTATATTATATATATATATAAGCAGCAGTACGGTAGGCCACGGCTGTACCTACCTCTGTTTCGTCACTCGTCGTCCATAAGTATAAGTAATATTATACTATCCATCCATCTTCATTATATACCTGTGGTGTTTTTTCTTTCTTCATACTATTTTAGCAGTCTGCTGACAGTGTCCACCAGGTCCGTTATACAGTATATTATATATATATAAGCAGCAGTACGGTAGGCCACGGCTGTACCTACCTCTGTGTCATCACTCGTCGTCCATAAGTATAAGTAATACTATACTATCCATCCATCTACATTGTATACCTGTGGTGTTTTTTCTTTCTTCATACTAGTTTAGCAGTCTGCTGACAGTGTCCACCAGGTCCGTTATACAGTATATTATATTATATATATATATATAAGCAGCAGTACGGTAGGCCACGGCTGTACCTACCTCTGTGTCGTCACTCGTCGTCCATAAGTATAAGTAATAATAGTATACTATCCACCCATCTACATTGTATACCTGTGGTGTTTTTTTTTCTTTCTTCATACTAGTTTAGCAGTCTGCTGACAGTGTCCACCAGGTCCGTTATACAGTATATTATATATATATAAGCAGCAGTACGGTAGGCCACGGCTGTACCTACCTCTGTGTCGTCACTCGTCATCCATAAGTATAAGTAATAATAGTATACTATCCACCCATCTACATTGTATACCTGTGGTGTTGTTTTTTTTTCTTTCTTCATACTAGTTTAGCAGTCTGCTGACAGTGTCCACCAGGTCCGTTATACAGTATATTATATAAGCAGCAGTACGGTAGGCCACGGCTGTACCTACCTCTGTGTCATCACTCGTCATCCATAAGTAAAAGTAATAATAGTATACTATCCACCCATCTACATTGTATACCTGTGGTGTTTTTTTTTTCTTTCTTCATACTAGTTTAGCAGTCTGCTGACAGTGTCCACCAGGTCCGTTATACAGTATATTATATAAGCAGCAGTACGGTAGGCCACGGCTGTACCTACCTCTGTTTCGTCACTCGTCGTCCATAAGTATAAGTAATAATAGTATACTATCCACCCATCTACATTGTATACCTGTGGTGTTTTTTTTTTTCTTTCTTCATACTAGTTTAGCAGTCTGCTGACAGTGTCCACCAGGTCCGTTATACAGTATATTATATATATATAAGCAGCAGTACGGTAGGCCACGGCTGTACCTACCTCTGTGTCGTCACTCGTCGTCCATATGTATAAGTAAAACTATACTATCCATCCATCTACATTGTATACCTGTGGTGTTTTTTCTTTCTTCATACTAGTTTAGCAGTCTGCTGACAGTGTCCACCAGGTCCGTTATACAGTATATTATATATATATAAGCAGCAGTATGGTAGGCCACGGCTGTACCTACCTCTGTGTCGTCACTCGTCGTCCATAAGTATAAGTAATAATAGTATACTATCCACCCATCTACATTGTATACCTGTGGTGGCTTTTAGTTGTGCGCAAAATATGGAGAACAAAAATGTGGAGGTTAAAAAAATAGGGAAAGATCAAGATCCACTTCCACCTCGTGCTGAAGCTGCTGCCAGTAGCCATGGCCGAGATGATGAAATGCCATCAACGTCGTCTGCCAAGGCCGATGCCCAATGTCATAGTACAGAGCATGTAAAATCCAAAACACAAAAGATAAGTAAAAAAATGACCCAAAAATCAAAATTAAAAGCGTCTGAGGAGTAGCGTAAACTTGCCAATATGCCATTTACGACACGGAGTGGCAAGGAACGGCTGAGGCCCTGGCCTATGTTCATGGCTAGTGGTTCAGCTTCACATGAGGATGGAAGCACTCATCCTCTCGCTAGAAAAAAGAAAAGACTTGCGGCAAAAGCACAGCAAAGAACTGTGCGTTCTTCGAAATCACAAATCCCAAAGGAGAGTCCAATTGTGTTGGTTGCGATGCCTGACCTTCCCAACACTGGACGGGAAGAGCTTGCGCCTTCCACCATTTGCACGCCCCCTGCAAGTGTTGAAAGGAGCACCCGCAGTCCAGTTCCTGATAGTGAAATTGAAGATGTCAGTGTTAAAGTACACCAGGATGAGGATATGGGTGTTGCTTGGGCTGGGGAGGAAATTGACAAGGAGGATTCTGATGGTGAGGTGGTTTGTTTAAGTCAGGCACCCAGGGAGACACCTGTTGTCCGTGGGAGGAATATGGCCATTGACATGCCTGGTGAAAATACCAAAAAAATCAGCTCTTCAGTGTGGAAGTATTTCAACAGAAATGCGGACAACAGGTGTCAAGCCGTGTGTTGCCTTTGTCAAGCTGTAATAAGTAGGGGTAAGGACATTAACCATCTCGGAACATCCTCCCTTATACGTCACCTGCAGCGCATTCATAAGTCAGTGACAAGTTCAAAAACTTTGGGCGACAGCGGAAGCAGGAAGCAGTCCACTGACCAGTAAATCCCTTCCTCTTGTAACCAAGCTCGCGCAAACCACACCACCAACTCCCTCAGTGTCAATTTCCTCCTTACCCAGGAAAGCCAATAGTCCTGCAGGCCATGTCACTGGCAAGTCTGACGAGTCCTCTCCTGCCTGGGATTCCTCCGATGCATCCTTGAGTGTAACGCCTACTGCTGCTGGCGCTGCTGTTGTTGCTGCTGGGAGTCGATCGTCATCCCAGAGGGGAAGTCGGAAGACCACTTGTACTACTTCCAGTAAGCAATTGACTGTCCAACAGTCCTTTGCGAGGAAGATGAAATATCACAGCAGTCATCCTGTTGCAAAGCGGATAACTGAGGCCTTGACAACTATGTTGGTTTTAGACGTGCGTCCGGTATCTGCCGTTAGTACACAGGGAACTAGACAATTTCTTGAGGTAGTGTGCCCCCGTTACCAAATACCATCTAGGTTCCACTTCTCTAGGCAGGCGATACCGAGAATGTACACGGACGTCAGAAAAAGACTCACCAGTGTCCTAAAAAATGCAGTTGTACCCAATGTCCACTTAACCACGGACATGTGGACAAGTGGAGCAGGGCAGACTCAGGACTACATGACTGTGACAGCCCACTGGGTAGATGTATTGCCTCCCGCTGCAAGAACAGCAGCGGCGGCACCAGTAGCAGCATCTCGCAAACGCCAACTCGTTCCTAGGCAGGCTACGCTTTGTATCACCGCTTTCCAGAATACGCACACAGCTGACAACCTCTTACGGCAACTGAGGAAGATCATCGCAGAATGGCTTACCCCAATTGGACTTTCTTGGGGATTTGTGGCATCGGACAACGCCAGCAATATTGTGCGTGCATTACATCTGGGCAAATTCCAGCACGTCCCATGTTTTGCACATACCTTGAATTTGGTGGTGCAGAATTATTTAAAAAATGACAGGGGCGTGCAAGAGATGCTGTCGGTGGCCAGAAGAATTGCGGGCCACTTTCGGCGTACAGGCACCGCATACAGAAGACTGGAGCACCACCAAAAAAACCTGAACCTGCCCTGCCATCATCTGAAGCAAGAGGTGGTAACGAGGAGGAATTCAACCCTCTATATGCTTACAGAGGATGGAGGAGCAGCAAAAGGCCATTCAAGCCTATATATCTGCCCACGATATAGGCAAAGGAGGTGGAATGCACCTGTCTCAAGCGCAGTGGAGAATGATTTCAACGTTGTGCAAGGTTCTGCTGCCCTTTGAACTTGCCACACGTGAAGTCAGTTCAGACACTGCCAGCCTGAGTTAGGTCATTCCCCTCATCAGGCTTTTGCTGAAGAAGCTGGAGGCATTGAAGGAGGAGCTAAAACAGAGCGATTCCGCTAGGCATGTGGGACTTGTGGATGGAGCCCTTAATTCGCTTAACCAGGATTCACGGGTGGTCAATCTGTTGAAATCAGAGCACTACATTTTGGCCACCGTGCTCGATCCTAGATTTAAAACCTACGTTGGATCTCTCTTTCCGGCAGACACAAGTCTGCAGGGGTTCAAAGAACTGCTGGTGAGAAAATTGTCAAGTCAAGCGGAACGCGACCTGTCAACATCTCCTCCTTCACATTCTCCCGCAACTGGGGGTGCGAGGAAAAGGCTACGAATTCCGAGCCCACCCGCTGGCGGTGATGCAGGGCAGTCTGGAGCGACTGCTGATGCTGACATCTGGTCCAGACTGAAGGACCTGCCAACGATTACTGACATGTCGTCTACTGTCACTGCATATGATTCTCTCACCATTGAAAGAATGGTGGAGGATTATATGAGTGACCGCATCCAAGTAGGCACGTCAGACAGTCCGTACGTATACTGGCAGGAAAAAGAGGCAATTTGGAGGCCCTTGCACAAACTGGCTTTATTCTACCTAAGTTGCCCTCCCACAAGTGTGTACTCTGAAAGAGTGTTTAGTGCCGCCGCTCACCGGCGTACGAGGTTACTTCCAGAAAATGTGGAGAAGATGATGTTCATTAAAATGAATTATAATCAATTCCTCCATGGAGACATTCACCAGCAGCAATTGCCTCCAGAAAGTACACGGGGATCTGAGATGGTGGATTCCAGTGGGGACGAATTAATAATCTGTGAGGAGGGGGATGTACACAGTGAAAGGGGTGATGAATCGGACAATGATGATGAGGTGGACATCTTGCCTCCGTAGAGCCAGTTTGTGCAAGGAGAGATTGATTGCTTCTTTTTTGGTGGGGGCCCAAACCAACCAGTCATTTCAGTCACAGTCGTGTGGCAGACCCTGTCACTGAAATGATGGGTTTGTTAAAGTGTGCATGTCCTGTTTATACAACATAAGGGTGGGTGGGAGGGCCCAAGTACAATTCCATCTTGCACCTCTTTTTTCTTTCATTTTTTTTTGCGTCATGTGCTGTTTGGGGAGTATTTTTTGGAAGGGCCATCCTGCGTGACACTGCAGTGCCACTCCTTGATGGGCCAGGTGTTTGTGTCGGCCACTAGGGTCCCTTAGCTTACTCACACAGCTACCTCATTGCGCCTCTTTTTTTCTTTGTGTCATGTGCTGTTTCGGGAGTATTTTTTGGAAGATCCATCCTGCGTGACACTGCAGTGCCACTCCTTGATGGGCCAGGTGTTTGTGTCGGCCACTAGGGTCCCTTAGCTTACTCACACAGCTACCTCATTGCGCCTCTTTTTTTCTTTGCGTCATGTGCTGTTTGGGGAGGGGAGTATTTTTTGGAAGGGCCATCCTGCGTGACACTGCAGTGCCACTCCTATATGGGCCAGGTGTTTGTGTCGGCCACTAGGGTCGCTTAGCTTACTCACACAGCTACCTCATTGCAACTCTTTTTTTCTTTGTGTCATGTGCTGTTTCGGGAGTATTTTTTGGAAGATCCATCCTGCGTGACACTGCAGTGCCACTCCTTGATGGGCCAGGTGTTTGTGTCGGCCACTAGGGTCCCTTAGCTTACTCACACAGCTACCTCATTGCGCCTCTTTTTTTCTTTGCGTCATGTGCTGTTTGGGGAGGGGAGTATTTTTTGGAAGGGCCATCCTGCGTGACACTGCAGTGCCACTCCTATATGGGCCAGGTGTTTGTGTCGGCCACTAGGGTCGCTTAGCTTACTCACACAGCTACCTCATTGCAACTCTTTTTTTCTTTGCGTCATGTGCTGTTTGGGGAGTATTTTTTGGAAGATCCATCCTGCGTGACACTGCAGTGCCACTCCTTGATGGGCCAGGTGTTTGTGTCGGCCACTAGGGTCCCTTAGCTTACTCACACAGCTACCTCATTGCGCCTCTTTTTTTCTTTGCGTCATGTGCTGTTTGGGGAGGGGAGTATTTTTTGGAAGGGCCATCCTGCGTGACACTGCAGTGCCACTCCTATATGGGCCAGGTGTTTGTCGGCCACTAGGGTCGCTTAGCTTACTCACACAGCTACCTCATTGCAACTCTTTTTTTCTTTGTGTCATGTGCTGTTTCGGGAGTATTTTTTGGAAGATCCATCCTGCGTGACACTGCAGTGCCACTCCTAGATGGGCCAGGTGTTTGTGTCGGCCACTAGGGTCGCTTAGCTTACTCACACAGCTACCTCATTGCGCCTCTTTTTTTCTTTGCGTCATGTGCTGTTTGGGGAGTATTTTTTGGAAGGGCCATCCTGCCTGACACTGCAGTGCCACTACTAGATGGGCCAGGTGTTTGTGTCGGCCACTAGGGTCGCTTAGCTTACTCACACAGCTACCTCATTGCGCCTCTTTTTTTCTTTGCGTCATGTGCTGTTTGGGGAGGGGAGTATTTTTTGGAAGGGCCATCCTGCGTGACACTGCAGTGCCACTCCTAGATGTGCCAGGTGTTTGTGTCGGCCACTTGGGTCGCTTAGCTTTGCCATCCAGCGACCTCGCTGCAAATTTTAGGACTAAAAATAATATTGTGAGGTGTGAGGTGTTCAGAATAGACTGAAAATGAGTGTAAATTATGGTTATTGAGGTTAATAATACTATGGGATCAAAATGACCCCCAAATTCAATGATTTAAGTTGTTTTTTAGGGTTTTTTGAAAAAAACACCCGAATCCAAAACACACCCGAATCCGACAAAAAAAATTCGGTGAGGTTTTGCCAAAACGCGTTCGAACCCAAAACACGGCGGCGGAACCGAACCCAAAACCAAAACACATAACCCGAAAAATGTCCGGTGCACATCACTAGAAACCACTTACTTCCTGTTGTTACATATCCACAAGTTTGTGATTATATCCCAAAGAGATAGAAAAACAAAATTAAACACTGGACTCCCTGGTATATGAAGGTAAGTATAAAGCATAAATAAACCAGCCCTGCAAGGAACAGCTTTGATACCAGCATATTAATTTTATTACATATTTTTTTAAATAATAATAATAATAATAATAATAATAATAATAATAATATTATTATTATTATTATTATTATTATGAAATGTTATGGTTAACATAAACATTAGTACTGTTAAGAATATACTTAAATATTAGTAGACAGACCCCTGCAAAGATTGTTAATTAAACTGTGGCTGCACATTTAGAATTTATTTTAATTGGTACATGTTATTTTAATGCTTTAACAAGTAACTCAATAGCATTTATAGCAACAATTCATTCAATAAGGATACACAGGAATATCTAATTATCTGTGGTAATTTATAGCTGATAATTTATTCACCAGGTGCTATCCAATTAGCATTATAGCTGGCGCTTATACCCTGATGTCTGCGCTTATTGAGGATTTGGTCGCCTGAGGCAAGCGAAGCCAAATTAGCAATAAGCGGGCTTTTTTCCTCAATCGTGGGTGCAAAAGTACATAGGTTTGCGGCTTTTCACGACCCTATATATTTTCACAAAAGAAAAACTAGGTGTTTTGGTCCTCATTCCGAGATGATCGCAGCTGTGCTAAAATTAGCACAGCTACGATCATTCACATTGAATGATGCAGGGGGATGCCCAGCACAGGTCTAGTCCTCCCCGCATGTCAGTGCCACCCCTCCCCCGCAGAAGTGCAAAGGCATCACATAGCGGCGATGCCTTTGCACTTCAAGAGTAGCTCCCGACCAGCGCAGCTTTAGAATGCTGGCCGGAAGCTACTCATCGCTCCCCGGCCCGCAGCGACTGCATATGACGTCACGCAGTCGCTGTGGGCCGCTCCCCGCACGGTCCAGCCACAACTGCATTGGCTGGACCACTCCCACGAAACGGCTGCCAAACAACGCCATTCTGCCCCCTCCCGCCCAGGCGATCGCAGCCCAGCTACAGCCTTTGGCCATCTGCCATGCGCCGGCGCACTACAGCGCTGGCGCATGCACATTGAGTACCCATTTGACCCAGCTGACCCCCTTTGTGCATAACAATATAATGGCAAAAAAAAAATCTGAGTAAATGTTTTAAAAATGACAGAAAAAAACCCTCAGTTATTTACCAGTGCAACATTTTTTTCAGGCTAATTGGATACCCCTCATAGTTGTTACTGCTTGCTTGGTTGTAAGAATATTTAGATATATTTTTTAAGTATTTGTTTGTATTTTGCTGTCAAATTCCAGTAAAATACTATATTGTAAATACACTACAGTACTGGCTATTATTTTTAATAATCTATTTTGTGATGTAGAGTAACTTGAAATTTACAGCAAAATTGGATGAAGTAAAATCATGAGATACACTAAACAGAATAATTCAGTTCTTTTTTCAGTAAACCAGGAATTGTATAGGCATTAAAACCCCACTGCAATGTATTCTTGACTTTTTAAATACATACAAGAAGACAGCCACAAACCGGAGCTACAAAACCTGTATTATATGCTAAACCAGGGTTTCCCCACCACGTTCCCTGAGGTACACTAACAGTCCAGGTTTTAAGGCGGGAGATGCTTAATGGTGACTTAATTAATAACCTCAGTTATTTTGATTTAACCATCTGTGTTCGAGCATGGATATCACTTAACCTGGACGTAAGTGTACCTTGAGGACCATGGTTGAGAACCCCTGCACTAAATTGTCACAAACTGGGCCTCCAAAACCTCCAAAACCTGTTTCATGTACTAGGCAATGATGCTTCATAGTAATTCATCACTAGTGATGTGCACCGGAAATTTTTCGGGTTTTGTGTTTTGGTTTTGGGTTCGGTTCCGCGGCCGTGTTTTGGGTTCGGACGCGTTTTGGCAAAACCTCACCGGAAATTTTTTGTCGGATTCGGGTGTGTTTTGGATTCGGGTGTTTTTTTCAAAAAACACTAAAAAACAGCTTAAATCATAGAATTTGGGGGTCATTTTGATCCCATAGTATTATTAACCTCAATAACCATAATTTCCACTCATTTTCAGTCTATTCTGAACACCTCACACCTCACAATATTATTTTTAGTCCTAAAATTTGCACCGAGGTCGCTGGATGGCTAAGCTAAGCGACACAAGTGGCCGACACAAACACCTGGCCCATCTAGGAGTGGCACTGCAGTGTCAGGCAGGATGGCACTTGAAAAAAATTGTCCCCAAACAGCACATGATGCAAAGAAAAAAAGAGGCGCACCAAGGTGGCTGTGTGACTAAGCTAAGCGACACAAGTGGCCGACACAAACACCTGGCCCATCTAGGAGTGGCACTGCAGTGTCAGGCAGGATGGCCCTTCAAAAAAATAGTCCCCAAACCGCACATGATGCAAAGAAAAAAAGAGGCGCAATGAGGTAGCTGTGTGACTAAGCTAAGCGACCCTAGTGGCCGACACAAACACCTGGCCCATCTAGGAGTGGCACTGCAGTGTCAGGCAGGATGGCACTTGAAAAAAATAGTCCCCAAACAGCACATGATGCAAAGAAAAAAAGAGGCGCACCAAGGTGGCTGTGTGACTAAGCTAAGCGACACAAGTGGCCGACACAAACACCTGGCCCATCTAGGAGTGGCACTGCAGTGTCAGGCAGGATGGCCCTTCAAAAAAATACTCCCCAAACAGCACATGATGCAAAGAAAAAAAGAGGCGCAATGAGGTAGCTGTGTGACTAAGCTAAGCGACCCTAGTGGCCGACACAAACACCTGGCCCATCTAGGAGTGGCACTGCAGTGTCAGGCAGGATGGCACTTGAAAAAAATAGTCCCCAAACAGCACATGATGCAAAGAAAAAAAGAGGCGCACCAAGGTGGCTGTGTGACTAAGCTAAGCGACACAAGTGGCCGACACAAACACCTGGCCCATCTAGGAGTGGCACTGCAGTGTCAGGCAGGATGGCCCTTCAAAAAAATACTCCCCAAACAGCACATGATGCAAAGAAAAAAAGAGGCGCAATGAGGTAGCTGTGTGACTAAGCTAAGCGACCCTAGTGGCCGACACAAACACCTGGCCCATCTAGGAGTGGCACTGCAGTGTCAGACAGGATGGCACTTGAAAAAAATAGTCCCCAAACAGCACATGATGCAAAGAAAAAAGAGGCGCAATGAGGTAGCTGTGTGACTAAGCTCAGCGACCCAAGTGGCCGACACAAACACCTGGCCCATCTAGGAGTGGCACTGCAGTGTCAGACAGGATGGCACTTGAAAAAAATAGTCCCCAAACAGCACATGATGCAAAGAAAAAAAGAGGCGCAATGAGGTAGCTGTGTGACTAAGCTAAGCGACCCAAGTGGCCGACACAAACACCTGGCCCATCTAGGAGTGGCACTGCAGTGTCAGACAATTTGGCACTTGAAAAAAATAGTCCCCAAACAGCACATGATGCAAAGAAAAAAAGAGGCGCAATGAGGTAGCTGTTTGACTAAGCTAAGCGACCCAAGTGGCCGACACAAACACCTGGCCCATCTAGGAGTGACACTGCAGTATCAGGCAGGATGGCCCTTCAAAAAAATACTCCCCAAACAGCACATGATGCAAAGAAAAAAAGAGGCGCAATGAGGTAGCTGTTTGACTAAGCTAAGCGACCCAAGTGGCCGACACAAACACCTGGCCCATCTAGGAGTGACACTGCAGTATCAGGCAGGATGGCCCTTCAAAAAAATACTCCCCAAACAGCACATGATGCAAAGAAAAATGAAAGAAAAAAGAGGTGCAAGATTGAATTGTCCTTGGGCCCTCCCACCCACCCTTATGTTGTATAAACAGGACATGCACACTTTAACGAACCCATCATTTCAGCGACAGGGTCTGCCACACGACTGTGACTGAAATGACTGGTTGGTTTGGGCCCCCACCAAAAAAGAAGCAATTAATCTCTCCTTGCACAAACTGGCTCTACAGAGGCAAGATGTCCACCTCATCATCATCGTCCGATTCATCACCCCTTTCACTGTGTACATCCCCCTCCTCACAGATTATTAATTCGTCCCGACTGGAATCCACCATCTCAGGTCCCCGTGTACTTTCTGGAGGCAATTGCTGCTGGTGAATGTCTCCACGGAGGAATTGATTATAATTCATTTTGATGAACATCATCTTCTCCACATTTTCTGGAAGTAACCTCGTACGCCGATTGCTGACAAGGTGAGCGGCTGCACTAAACACTCTTTCGGAGTACACACTGGAGGGAGGGCAACTTAGGTAGAATAAAGCCAGTTTCTGCAAGGGCCTCCAAATTGCCTCTTTTTCCTGCCAGTATACATACGGACTGTCTGACATGCCTACTTGGATGCGGTCACTCATATAATCCTCCACCATTCTTTCAATGGTGAGAGAATCATATGCAGTGACAGTAGACGACATGTCAGTAATCGTTGGCAGGTCCTTCAGTCCGGATAAGATGTCAGCACTCGCTCCAGACTGCCCTGCATCACCACCAGCGGGTGGGCTCGGAATTCTTAGCCTTTTCCTCGCACCCCCAGTTGCGGGAGAATGTGAAGGAGGAGCTGTTGACGGGTCACGTTCCGCTTGACTTGACAATTTTCTCACCAGCAGGTCTTTGAACCCCTGCAGACTTGTGTCTGCCGGAAAGAGAGATACAACGTAGGTTTTAATTCTAGGATTGAGCACGGTGGCCAAAATGTAGTGCTCTGATTTCAACAGATTGACCACCCGTGAATCCTGGTTAAGCGAATGAAGGGCTCCATCCACAAGTCCCACATGCCTAGCGGAATCGCTCTGTTTTAGCTCCTCCTTCAATGTCTCCAGCTTCTTCTGCAAAAGCCTGATGAGGGGAATGACCTGACTCAGGCTGGCAGTGTCTGAACTGACTTCACGTGTGGCAAGTTCAAAGGGTTGCAGAACCTTGCACAACGTTGAAATCATTCTCCACTGTGCTTGAGACAGGTGCATTCCACCTCCTTTGCCTATATCGTGGCCAGATGTATAGGCTTGAATGGCCTTTTGCTGCTCCTCCATCCTCTGAAGCATATAGAGGGTTGAATTCCACCTCGTTACCACCTCTTGCTTCAGATGATGGCAGGGCAGGTTCAGGTATTTTTGGTGGTGCTCCAGTCTTCTGTACGCGGTGCCTGAACGCCGAAAGTGGCCCGCAATTCTTCGTGCCACCGACAGCATCTCTTGCATGCCCCTGTCGTTTTTTAAATAATTCTGCACCACCAAATTCAAGGTATGTGCAAAACATGGGACGTGCTGGGATTTGCCCAGATGTAATGCACGCACAATATTGCTGGCGTTGTCCGATGTCACAAATCCCCAGGAGAGTCCAATTGGGGTAAGCCATTCTGCGATGATCTTCCTCAGTTGCCGTAAGAGGTTTTCTGCTGTGTGCGTATTCTGGAAAGCGGTGATACAAAGCGTAGCCTGCCTAGGAACGAGTTGACATTTGCGAGATGCTGCTACTGGTGCCGCCGCTGCTGTTCTTGCTGCGGGAGGCAATACATCTACCCAGTGGGCTGTCACAGTCATATAGTCCTGAGTCTGCCCTGCTCCACTTGTCCACATGTCAGTGGTTAAGTGGACATTGGGTAAAACTGCATTTTTTAGGACACTGGTTAGTCTTTTTCTGAGGTCTGTGTACATTTTCGGTATCGCCTGCCTAGAGAAATGGAACCTAGATGGTATTTGGTACCGGGGACACAGTACCTCAATCAAGTCTCTAGTTGGCTCTGAATTAACGATGGATACCGGAACCACGTTTCTCACCGCCCAGGCTGCCAAGGCCTCAGTTATCCGCTTTGCAGCAGGATGACTGCTGTGATATTTCATCTTCCTCGTAAAGGACTGTTGGACAGTCAATTGCTTACTGGAAGTTGTACAAGTGGTCTTCCGACTTCCCCTCTGGAATGACGATCGACTCCCAGCAGCAACAACAGCAGCGCCAGCAGCAGTAGGCGTTACACTCAAGGATGCATCGGAGGAATCCCAGGCAGGAGAGGACTCGTCAGACTTGCCAGTGACATGGCCTGCAGGACTATTGGCTTTCCTGGGTAAGGAGGAAATTGACACTGAGGGAGTTGGTGGTGTGGTTTGCAGGAGCTTGGTTACAAGACGAAGGAATTTAGTGGTCAGTGGACTGCTTCCGCTGTCACCCAAAGTTTTTGAACTTGTCACTGACTTATGATGAGTGCTCTGCAGGGGACGTATAGAAGGGAGGATGTTCCAAGGTGGTTAACGTCCTTACCCCTACTTATTACAGCTTGACAAAGGCAACACACGGCTTGACACCTGTTGTCCGCATATGTGTTGAAATAATTCCACACAGAAGAGCTGATTTTTTTTGCATTTTGACCAGGCATGTCAAGGGCCATATTCCTCCCACGGACAACAGGTGTCTCCCCGGGTGCCTGATTTAAACAAACCACCTCACCATCAGAATCCTCCTTGTCAATTTCCTCCCCAGCGCCAGCAACACCCATATCCTCATCCTGGTGTACTTCAACAGTGACATCGTCAATTTGACTATCAGGAACTGGACTGCGGGTGCTCCTTCCAGCACTTGCAGGGGGCGTGCAAATGGTGGAAGGTGCAAGCTCTTCCCGTCCAGTGTCGGGAAGGTCAGGCATCGCAACCGACACAATTGGACTCTCCTTGGGGATTTGTGATTTTGAAGAACGCACAGTTCTTTGCTGTGCTTTTGCCAGCTTAAGTCTTTTCTTTTTTCTAGTGAGAGGATGAGTGCTTTCATCCTCATGTGAAGCTGAACCACTAGCCATGAACATAGACCAGGGCCTCAGCCGTTCCTTGCCACTCCGTGTCGTAAATGGCATATTGGCAAGTTTACGCTTCTCCTCAGACGCTTTTAATTTTGATTTTTGAGGCATTTTACTGATCTTTTGTGTTTTGGATTTTACATGCTCTGTACTATGACATTGGGCATCGGCCTTGGCAGACGACATTGATGGCATTTTATCGTCTCGGCCATGACTAGTGGCAGCAGCTTCAGCACAAGGTGGAAGTGGATCTTGATCTTTGTCTATTTTTTTAACCTCCACATTTTTGTTCTCCATATTTTAATGCGCACAACTAAAAGCCACCACAGGTATACAATGTAGATGGATGGATAGTATACTTTATGGATGACGAGTGACAACATAGAGGTAGGTACAGCAGTGGCCTACCGTACTGCTATATACAGTATAATGGACCTGGTGGATACTGTCAGCAGACTGCTAAACTACTAGTATAAAAAAAAGCCACCACAGGTATACAATGTAGATGGATGGATGGTATACTTTATGGATGATGAGTGACGACACAGAGGTAGGTACAGCAGTGGCCTACCGTACTGCTATATACAGTATAATGGACCTGGTGGACACTGTCAGCAGACTGCTAAACTACTAGTATAAAAAAAAAAAGCCACCACAGGTATACAATGTAGATGGATGGATGGATAGTATACTTAATGGATGACGAGTGACGACACAGAGGTATATACAGCAGTGGCCTACCGTACTGCTATATACAGTATAATGGACCTGGTGGACACTGTCAGCAGACTGCTAACCTACTAGTATAAAAAAAAAGCCACCACAGGTATACAATGTAGATGGATGGATAGTATACTTTATGGATGACGAGTGACGACACAGAGATAAATACAGCAGTGGCCTACCGTACTGCTATATACAGTATAATGGACCTGGTGGACACTGTCAGCAGACTGCTAGACTACTAGTATAAAAAAAAGCCACCACAGGTATACAATGTAGATGGATGGATAGTATACTATTACTTTATAGATGACGAGTGACGACACAGAGGTAGGTACAGCAGTGGCCTACTGTACTGCTATATACAGTATAATGGACCTGGTGGACACTCAGCAGACTGCTAAACTACTAGTTTTTAAAAAAAAAAAGCCACCATAGGTATACAATGTAGATGGATGGATAGTATACTTTATGGATGATGAGTGACGACACAGAGGTAGGTACAGCAGTGGCCTACCGTACTGCTATATACAGTATAATGGACCTGGTGGACACTGTCAGCAGACTGCTAAACTACTAGTATAAAAAAAAGCCACCACAGGTATACAATGTAGATGGATGGATAGTATACTATTACTTTATGGATGACGAGTGACGACACAGAGGTTGGTACAGCAGTGGCCTACCGTACTGCTATATACAGTATAATGGACCTGGTGGACACTGTCAGCAAACTGCTAAACTACTAGTATAAAAAAAAAGCCACCACAGGTATACAATGTAGATGGATGGATAGTATACTTTATGGATGACGAGTGACGACACAGAGGTAGGTACAGCAGTGGCCTACCGTACTGCTATATACAGTATAATGGACCTGGTGGACACTGTCAGCAGACTGCTAAACTACTAGTATAAAAAAAAGCCACCACAGGTATACAATGTAGATGGATGGATAGTATACTTTATGGATGACGAGTGACGACACAGAGTTAGGTACAGCAGTGGCCTACCGTACTGCTATATACAGTATAATGGACCTGGTGGACACTGTCAGCAGACTTCTAAACTACTAGTATAAAAAAAAGCCACCACAGGTATACAATGTAGATGGATGGATAGTATACTTTATGGATGACGAATGACGACACAGAGGTAGGTACAGCAGTCGCCTAGCGTACTGCTATATACAGTATAATGGACCTGGTGGACACTGTCAGCAGACTGCTAAACTACTAGTATAAAAAAAGCCACCACAGGTATACAATGTAGATGGATGGATAGTATACTTTATGGATGACGAGTGACGACACAGAGGTAGGTACAGCAGTGGCCTACCGTACTGCTATATACAGTATAATGGACCTGGTGGACACTGTCAGCAGACTGCTAAACTACTAGTATAAAAAAAAAAAGTCACCACAGGTACACAATGTAGATGGATGGATAGTATACTTTATGGATGACGAGTGACGACACAGAGGTAGGTACAGCAGAGGCCTCCCGTACTGCTATATACAGTATAATGGACCTGGTGGACACTGTCAGCAGACTGCTAAACTACTAGTATAAAAAAAAAAGCCACCACAGGTATACAATGTAGATGGATGGATAGTATACTTTATGGATGACGAGTGACGACACAGAGGTAGGTACAGCAGTGGCCTACCGTAATGCTATATACAGTATATTGGACCTGGTGGACACTGTCAGCAGACTGCTAAACTACTAGTATAAAAAAAAAGCCACCACAGGTATACAATGTAGATGGATAGATAGTATACTTTATGGATGACGAGTGACGACACAGAGGTAGGTACAGCAGTGGCCTACCGTACTGCTATATACAGTATAATGGACCTGGTGGACACTGTCAGCAGACTGCTAAACTACTAGTAAAAAAAAAAAAGCCACCACAGGTATACAATGTAGATGGATGGATAGTATACTTTATGGATGACGAGTGACGACACAGAGGTAGGTACAGCAGTGGCCTACCGTACTGCTATATACAGTATAATGGACCTGGTGGACACTGTCAGCAGACTGCTAAACTACTAGTATAAAAAAAGCCACCACAGGTATACAATGTAGATGGATGGATAGTATACTATTACTTTATGGATGACGAGTGACGACACAGAGGTAGGTACAGCAGTGGCCTACCGTACTGCTATATACAGTATAATGGACCTGGTGGACACTGTCAGCAGACTGCTAAACTACTAGTATAAAAAATAAAGCCACCACAGGTATACAATGTAGATGGATGGATAGTATACTTTATGGATGACGAGTGACGACACAGAGGTAGGTACAGCAGTGGCCTACTGTACTGCTATATACAGTATAATGGACCTGGTGGACACAGTGTCAGCAGACTGCTATACTACTAGTATAAAAAAAAAAGCCACCACAGGTATACAATGTAGATGGATGGATAGTATACTTTATAGATGACGAGTGACGACACAGAGGTAGGTACAGCAGTGGCCTACCGTACTGCTATATACAGTATAATGGACCTGGTGGACACTGTCAGCAAACTGCTAAACTACTAGTATAAAAAAAAAGCCACAGGAGTGTTTTTCAGGCAGACACACGTATACTGGTGGTCACTGTCAGCATAACTCTGCACTGTACTCCTGCTATAGCTGCTCCCCTGTCCCCACAATTAAGCAATGTGAGCACTCAGCACAGATATATCATGCAGCACACTGAGCACATATATGGTATGGAGCGTTTTTTTTCAGGCAGAGAAAAGAACGGATAAAAAACTGGTGGTCACTATCAGCAAAACTCTGCACTGTACTCCTCCTAACAGCTGCTCCCCAATCACTCCACAATAGTAAAATAAACAAGCAAAGCAAAGCAATCAGATCAACTGTAGACGCCAGCCACGTCCTCTCCCTATCAATCTCAATGCACGTGTGAAAATGGCGGCGACGCGCGGCTGCTTATAGAATCCGAATCTCACGAGAATCCGACAGCGGGATGATGACGTACGGGCGCGCTCGGGTTAGCCGAGCAAGGCGGGAGGATCCGAGTCTGCTCGGACCCGTGTAAAAAAAGGTAAAGCTCGGGTGGGTTCGGTTTCTCGGAAACCGAACCCGCTCATCACTATTCATCACTCACAAATCCTGCAGACCAGGTTTTCCAGTTGTACTTTGCATTGTGGAGTTGGGATACCGGAGTCACCTGACCATGATCCCTCCAGTCCAAGTCCAGCTTTACTGCACATGACTGCTACTGCCAATCAGCAGCCAATGTTTTCCTATTGTACAGTAATTACTTTAATAGTGTTCCAGGTGAATCATCCATTGCAAGTGCAGCATCTGATGATACAGTTGTAGTGATTAGCTACATTCAAGGAATGCATTTTAAGTTACAGTTATTTCTGTTCTGCATTACAAGTCTGAAGTATTGCTTCTGTTTATCCAGCATTCCAAATTTCAAGTATTGGTCCCATTTATCCTACATTGTTAGTCTCAAGTATTGCTTCTGTTTATCCTGTATTCCAAGTTTCAAGTATTGTTCCAGTTTATCCTGCATTCCTGTAGTACGAGTTACAAGTATTGCTTCTGTTCTTCCTGCTCAGCAAAGTTTCAAGTATTGCTTCCGTTTATTCTGCATTACAAAGTTTCAATAATTGCCCCTGTTAATCCTGCATTATAAGTTTCAAGTATTGTTCCTGTTTATCTTGCATTACAAGTATTGCTCCTATTTATCCTTCATTACAACCAGGGCCATATCTAGGGTGGTGCAGACAGTGCTCGGCACCCAGCACATATGCCTTGTCGGCAGATAACCAGCCACATTCACCCAGTACCCAACAGCTGCAGTGCTGCCTTCTGTAACGTATGTAGTGGTGTGTCCGTCTCCTTCTTTGCCAGGGGCACCACTACATACATTACAATGGGCTGCACTGTAGCTTGTTGTCCTTGTGCTCCATCAGACTGACTCCCCTGATTCCCATAGTACTAAATCTCTAAGACAGTATAAGTATATTTAACAGTATAAGTCTGCAGTACTTATTAATACTGCCCCTGCTGCATTCTGTCAGCAACAAGAGCCTGGAGCGTGGGCTCGGAGCTCGACCTTCCAAGTCACCATGCGGCACACTGAGTGAGTATAGGCAGAGATGTCATGACATCTCTCCCATAGTATTGAGGAGTGGTGGAAGTCTGGAGTAGTGGCAGACCATGGCAGTAGGCATGCAGTCGGGTGAGTCACCCAGTGGGGAGCAGCGAGGGGTTTATTCACAAATCACACACTACACACAGATAAAAACCAATGCAGTGCTTTTAGATCAGAATTAGGCAGTGGTGAGAGGAGGGAGATATTAGAATAAACAACATTTTATGTAATAGTTAAATTCTAATGCCCACCCTTCACCCTCTGAATAAGTCTTATCTAGCAGCAGTACTAGTGTTTCTTATTGTCAGTAATACTGTGTGGCATATTCTATAGGGTTCAATTTGGTGGCATTCTGTGTATATAGCACTGATGTGGCACATTGTGTATAAGGTGTACAACTGTGTGGCATACTGTATGGCAGATGTACTACTGTGTAGCGTACTGTGTATAAGGGTACTATTGTGGTGTAATGTGTACAAGGAGTACTACTGTGATGTATGGTGTATAAGGTCAGTGTGTATATTGTGGCATACTGTGTATAAGGGGGGTACTACTATGGTTTACTGTGTATAATGGGTACTACTTTTGCATAATATACCTGTCACGATCCAGGTAATTCCTTATCAGTATTTACCTTCCAAATGCCTCCTGAGACTGTCCCAGCGTTCCAAGCCTGGATTCCATCTGCACTGTGTGCAGCACGCCGCATCTCATTGTCTCAAATCTCTTCCCTGTGATTCTGGCAGCATCAGGGTTAAGTTTCACATTCAAGTTACAAACAATCTTACCCTCCAAAAGCTAACATGGGCGCCGCCATGTTTTCCTAGTCACATGTTACCTTTCAGCCTTTCAGCTGCACTCTGGTCTCAGCCTAATTATCCAGCAGCTGCACTCTAGACTCTGCTTAATCAGCCAGCCAATCCCTGCTTCCCAGCAGGTATAAATATCCTGTTCCTGGGGTGGAAAGATGTCAGTGCTTCAATTGTCTTCAGTAATTCCAGTGTGCAGTCCTGTGACTGGCAGTTACCCGACACCGGCTTCCAGCTTCCAGCGGTGCTCTGCCCTGCCAGTAACCATAAGTGTTCCGCCATCGATCTCCAGTAACCATCGGTGTTCCGCCATAGATCCCAAGTCACCATCGGTGTTCTGTCATCGATCCCAAGTCACCATTGGTGTTCCGTCATCGATCCCAAGTCACCATCTGTGTTCCGTCATCGATCCCAAGTCACCATCGGTGTTCCATCATCGATCCCAAGTCACCATCGTTGCTCTGTCATCGATCTCTAGCATCACCAGTGTTTCTGCGTCTGATCTTCCATTACACTGGTATCTGACACCATTTCACAGCTCACCACCTGTGTCGGTTCTATCCGGCATTTCCCGGCAGTTCAGTCATCAGCTTCTGTTTCCCATCAGCTACCCTGTGCATCGGTATTGGTAAGGACATATCATCTCCAAGTCCTTCAAGACTGTGTTTAATTATACCACACCTAGAGATTGCCTATATGCACTCCTGGGAACTGTGACTTATATGCTGTTCTTAATATTGCTAACTGCCGACATATGCTTGTGAGCTGAGTTTCAATAAAACCTTTGAACTTTCCTTTGTTGTCGTGGTCACGCCTTGGGGCATATGTGGTAAAGGTTCCCTGCATGTCTAAGAACCCTGTACTGCCTCCCAGGTTCACGTATATCTCAGCCCCTACAATTGAGGCTTTCCCTGGTCAGCACCAGCCCTCAGTTGTGACTGTAAGCACTGACCTAATGGATCCATCCGGAGACCAGGTCCAAGCGACCAGGCCGATGCAAGTAATTGCAGCCCGCCTTGAACGTCAGGAGGCTGCACAGGGCCATGTGATTCGCTGTCTCCAGGACCTCTCCTCTCGGCTGGATGGAACACAAGTAACCCTCCGTGGTTCAGGGGCATCCAGTGTGCCGATTGCAGTACCTTTGGTGGTATCCCCACCCACCATTCTCGTTTCTGCTCCTTGTCTCCATTTACCGACACCTACCAAGTTTGATGGTTCCCCAAAAGCCTGTCGGGGTTTCCTAAATCAGTGTGAGATACATTTCGAGTTACAGCCTGGCAGTTTCCCAACTGACCGCACCAAGGTTGCTTACATCATCTCCCTCCTCAGTGGCTCTGCCCTAGATTGGGCATCACCTCTATGGGAGAAGTGTGATGCCCTGCTCTCTTCATACACAGATTGCATGGCAACCTTCAGGCGCATCTTTGATGAACCAGGTCGTGTGACCTCAGCCTCCTCTGATATCCTCCGGCTACGTCAGGGGACACGAACAGTCAGTAAATATCTGGTACAGTACCAGATCCAAGCGTCCGAACTTACCTGGAATGATGACGCTCTTTACTCAGCCCAAGAAGGGACGTCTGTGTCTACAGCCCAAGAAGGGGCGTCTTTGTCTACAGCCCAAGAAGGGGCGTCTGTGTCTACAGCCCAAGAAGGGGTGTCTTTGTCTACAGCCTAAGAAGGGGCGTCTGTGTCTACAGCCCTAGGAGGGGCGTCTGTGTTTACAGCCCTAGGAGGGGCGTCTGTGTCTACAGTCCAAGGAGGGGCGTCCACGTCTACAGCCCAAGGAGGGGCATCTGTTTCTACAGCCCAAGGAGGGGGTTCATAGCGTCCATCCCCAGGAGGGTGTTCAGAGCGTCCAGCCACAGGAGGGGTTTCCGAGTGTGCAGCCCAAGGAGGGTTATCCAATGTTCAAGCTCTAGTAGGGGCATATGAGTCTTCTCAAAAAGGAGTTTCTAATCTGTCAACCCCAGGAGGGGTGCTGAGAAAACAACCCTGAGAGAGGTGTCTGATTTGTCAACCCCAGGAGGGGTCACCAAAGTTTCAGCCCCAAGGGAAGTATCCAGAGCCAAGTTCCCAGATGGAAATTTTTGTGCTACAGATGCAGTTATGAACTCCTGTTTGCCATCTTCAGAGAGCACCACCCTGTTGGCATCCAGCATGGACCAGGTCCAGGATGGTCTAACTGAACACTCGGATACCACTCATTCCGGTTCTAACCAGATTCTGACTACTTCAGTTCCAGCTGATTCAAATGTCTCCAGACTCAGTCTGGTTCCATCCATCTGTCTGAAGATTCCTTCAGTTCCAGCTGATTCCAATATCTCTGGACCCAATCCGTTTCCATCCGCAGGTCCAAAGACTCCTTCAGTTCCAGCTGATTCGACTGTCAATCCGAAGACTCCCCCGGTCCCAGCCGGTTCAAGCTTTTCCGGACCCAATCCGGTCCCATCCGTCTGTCCGGATCAGCCTCCTGCGGTTCCAGCCGATTCCAGCACCTTCGGATCTAATCCTGTCCTATCGATCGGTCCAAAGACTCCTCCAGTCCCAGCTGGTTCAAGCTTTTCCGGACCCAATCCGGTCCCATCCGTCTGTCCGGATCAGCCTCCTTCGGTTCCAGCCGATTCCAGTACCTTTGGATCTAATCCGGTCCTATCCGTCGGTCCAAAGTCTCCGCCGGTCTAAGTCGGTTCAAGTTTGTCTGGACTCAATCTGGTCTCGTCCATAAGTCCAGTACAGTCTCCTCTGGTTCCAGCCAGTTCAATTTTGTCAGGATTCAATCTACATCCTTCTGTTTGTTCAGATAAAGAATTTATAAGAAGTGTCCTGGGGCCACTCCTAAAGGAGGGGGTGCTGTCACGATCCAGGTAATTCCTTATCAGGATTTACCTTCCAAATGCCTCCTGAGACTGTCCAGCGTTCCAAGCCTGGATTCCATCTGCACGGACTGTGTGCAGCACGCTGCATCTCATTGTCTCAAATCTCTTCCCTGTGATTCTGGCAGCATCAGGGTTAAGTTTCACATTCATGTTACAAACAATCTTACCCTCCAAAAGCTAACATGGGTGCAGCCATGTTTTCCTAGTCACATGTTACCTTTCAGCCTACCAGCTGCACTCTGGTCTCAGCCTAATTATCCAGCATCTGCACTCTAGACTCTGCTTAATCAGCCAGCCAATCCCTACTTCCCAGCAGGTATAAATATCCTGTTCCTGGGGTGGAAAGATGTCAGTGCTTCAATTGTCTTCAGTGATTCCAGTGTGCAGTTCTCCCATGGACTTTCTCTGCAGTACAGCCTGACTCTGCAGTGTCTCATCATTGCACCCTGTGACTGGCAGTTACCCGACACTGGCTTCCAGCTTCCAGCGGTGCTCTGCCCTGCCAGTAACCATCGGTGTTCCGCCATTGATCTCCAGTAACCATCGTGTTCCACCATCGATCTCCAGTAACCATCGGTGTTCCGCCATCGATCCCAAGTCACCATCGGTGTTCCATCATCGATCCCAAGTCACCATCGGTGTTGCGTCATCGATCCCAAGTCACCATCGGTGTTCCGTCATCGATCCCAAGTCACCATCGTTGCTCTGTCATCGATCTCTAGCATCACCAGTCTTTCTGCATCTGATCTTCCATTACACTGGTATCTGACACCATTTCACAGCTCACCACCTGTGTCGGTTCTATCCGGCATTTCCCAGCAGTTCAGTCATCAGCTTCTGTTTCCCATCTGCTACCCAGTGCATCGGTGTTGGTAAGGACATATCATCTCCAAGTCCTTCAAAACTGTGCTTAATTATACCACACCTAGAGACTGCCTATATATACTCCTGGGAACTGTGACTTATACGCTGTTCTTATTATTGCTAACTGCCGACATATGCTTGTGAACTGAGTTTCAATAAAACCTTTGAACTTTCCTTTGTTGTCGTGGTCACGCCTTCGGGCATCTGTGATAAAGGTTCCCTGCATGTCTAAGAACCCTGTACTGCCTCCCAGGTTCACGTATATCTCAGCCCCTACAATTGAGGCTTCCCCTGGTCAGCACCAGCCTTCAGTTGTGACACAGGCATTGCTACTGTTTGTACTGCATTACAAGTATCAGGTGTATTCATGTTAATACTATAATATCATCTCTTCCTAACAGTACATTCAGGGGCATTTTAACAGATGAGGAGGCCCATGTGCCACCTCCCCCATCCGTGCCCCCTCCTCTGCAACCAGCATCCGGCTGCACATAAGAGTCTGAGCACTAGGAGGCACAGACTCTATTACTCATTGGGCAAATCTCTGGAGAAATAGCGCGGCGGCCACTTTCCCAGAGATTTGTGGATAGAAGCTGCCACCGCCGGCAGGGGACTCCAGAGAGGTGAATATTAAAAATTGGGTGCAGGGTGTGTGCTGTGGGCCCCCCTAGACCCTGAGGCCCATGTGCACTGCACACACTGCACCCATTATAGATACACCGGTGTATACACATCTTCTCCACATAATCTTATTTTGCAAGTCGGCTGGTAAAATAGAGACTGTTGCTGTGTTTCATTGCTGGCATCTTGTATCAATAAACATTCTGTGTTAAGAATAGTAATCTGTTCAGACCACCTACTTTTCTTCATACACCCTCCAGGTGTCTACAGTACTAGCACCTGGGCTACTGTTGAGTCCAACTCAATCTCAGATCATGACAAAGACTATATAATTCTTGAACAATTATCCATGTTCTCACAACATCTTTTTTTTGGTGAAAATGCATCATGTGCTGTAGATTATAAGAATAATAAAAGTATAATCGTTTTATGATTTTATAAATAATCGTAAAATTTCTTATTTATTTTTTGCAGTAAATCATCAAGGAAATTTTGGTTGCTGTTAAATTTTTTAAATGTGTGAATAATAAAGGAAGTTTGTCATTTGTCATGTTGTAATCAGTAAATCCCTGGTATCATTACCAGTTAAAGAAGTCCACTACCTTAGCAGCAACATTTTCTTTATTGCCGGATTTATGCTCTACACCTTACCTTTTAAGAAAGTTTTTCCACAATTCATTACCCATTATATTTTTTTATATATCACTTTCCTCATTTAAACATTTAGGGCCAAATGTAATAGGTTGCATGATTCAGAAACTGCTGGGATTTCTTTGAGTTAGCATTTGAATTTAGGGGGTCATTCCGAGTTGTTCGCTCTGTATTTTTTTCTCGCAACGGAGCGATTAGTCGCTAATGCGCATGCGCAATGTCCGCAGTGCGACTGCGCCAAGTAAATTTGCTATGTTAGGTATTTTACTCACGGCATTACGAGGTTTTTTCTTCGTTCTGGTGATCGGAATGTGATTGACAGGAAGTGGGTGTTTCTGGGCGGAAACAGGCCGTTTTATGGGTGTGTGCGAAAAAACGCTACCATTTCTGGGAAAAATGCGGGAGTGGCTGGAGAAACGGAGGAGTGTCTGGGCAAACGCTGGGTGTGTTTGTGACGTCAAACCAGGAACGACAAGCACTGAACTGATCGCAGTTGCCGAGTAAGTCTGGAGCTACTCAGAAACTGCTAAGAGGTGTCTATTCGCTATTTTGCGAATCTTTCGTTCGCAATTTTGATAAGCTAAGATTCACTCCCAGTAGGCGGCGGCTTAGCGTGTGCAAAGCTGCTAAAAGCAGCTTGCGAGCGAACAACTCGGAATGACCCCCTTAAAGCGGCAATGTTAAGTAAAGCAAAACAAGGTAAGTTTTCCTTACTAACAATGGGGGTAATTCTGAGTTGATCGCAGCAGCAAGTTTGTTAGCAATTGGGCAAAACCATGTGCACTGCAGGGGGGGGCAGATATAACATTTGCAGAGAGAGTTAGATTTGGGTGAGTTATTTCGTTTCTGTGCAGGGTAAATACTGGCTGCTTTATTTTTACACTGCAATTTAGATTTCAGTTTGAATACACCCCACCCAAATCTAACTCTCTCTGCAAATGTTATACCTGCCCCCCCTTGCAGTGCACCATGGTTTTGCTCAACTGCTAACAAATTTGCCCCTGCGATGAACTCAGAATTAGGCCCATTGCCATGCAAATTCAAATGTTAATTTACTGAAATCACCTCTCTTTCAGAATCCTGCTCCCTAGTACATCTAGCCCTTACTCAATGATCTCATTGAGGGGGATATGTATCAAGTGCTGGAGAAAGATACAGTACCAACAAATCAGCTTCTAACAACCATTTTACATGCAGTGTTTGGAAAATGACCATTTGGAGCTGATTGGCTGGTACGTTAGCTCTAAGTCATGCCTTTTTAAGTTATTGCCCCTTTAAAAAAAGTCAGAATTCGTCCGGCATCCCGCATGGTCTTTAAACTTGGGCGTCATTACATCCAGCCGATAGCCTCTCCTACTCACTGTGACTTGATATTAGTGTCCTTTAGAGAGGGTCATTAAAAACAGCATAACCGGCTCTAAACGATGCACTGAAAATGTAGGTGCTCTTCCTACAGTATGCTAATCTGGCGCTGGTAATAGCTACGAGAAAATAACTTGAAAGGATGCAGCTACTCACCATCTCGTTCCCCTAGGGGTGGTTCTTAAGTTACTTTGATATGATGGGAGTCAAACAGAAAGAGTAGTTACCCTCTAATAGTTAAAATACAGTAAACTCAGGGAAAAGTGAGTGGTTTTAGAAAAAAACATATCAAAATCTCAAGAGATAGTAGCAATGCCTCATATCTATGGGCCATATATAACAGACCGAGGGTAAGATTTATAAAGCCTTGGATATAGATAAAGTCTTGAAAAACCACAAAAAACTGCAGAAGCTGAGATAGCATGCATGGGATATTTTTAACACATTTGTGTCAGTATTTTTTGGAGTTGTTGTTCCACAGTAGCACTGTAGTAGAATGCTTGGGAGGCCAGCAGTCAGAATACCGAGAGCAGCCTCCCGGTACTCAGGTTCCCGCCATCTACTAGGTAAGTATGCGACTCTTAATCCCAAAATTCCTGAACCCTAACCTTCCCTCCAGCAGCATAAACCTAACCCCCCTCTCACAGCCTATACCTAACCCTCCCCGGTGGTGTCTAAACATAACCTCTCCTCCACACAGCCTAAACCTAACCCTTAATCCCCTGCAGCCTAACCCTAGTCGTCCCGGGTGATGCCTAAACCTAACCCCTCCCTCCCTGCAGTCTAAACCTAACCCTCCACACACATATCTTAAACCTAACCCTCCCCCACAGCCAAAACTTAACCCCCCCGCCATGGCCTGAACCTAAGTAGCACTGTATTCATAGATTTGGGCTCCCGGCACTGGCATTGCGCTCCATGTCGGCATTCCAAAATTGGTATTCTGCGCAGCGTTGGTATTCAGGCAATTGTATTCCGACTGCTAGGATTCCGAACACCGGGATCCTGACTGATCCCTGTAGAACTAGATAAATTAACAATGTTTTTGTAAAAATAGTTCCACAACATCCAAAGAGCCACTTGTTACCTAATCCTACCCATACCCTTATGTCATTAGGTGTGGGCAGATCTGGGAAGCTGACATTCAAAGGTTCATGATGGATTATTTTTTATTACCCAACAAATAATGGAGGGGACAGATGGGTATCTCATACAAAGAAAACGAAATAGCCAATATCTCTTGGTGTGTCAACTATGTGCATACTGTGTAATTGACAATATAGAGACATAATGCTATATCATATACAATCTATTATAAAGCATGAAACAATTTATATGTTTGTGCATTCACTGCTACCGGGTGTTGAGAACAGATCAAGAAACTGATCCAAACATAATAGCTTATTGTAATACAACATTGTATTTATTTTGCATACAGAATTTGTTTCAGATGTTGTTTGGATATAACGCACTACTGAAATGAACAGTTTAATATCCTGGCAAAATCTTAAAATACTACCGAGCAAAACTGAACATTATTGAGCAAAATTGTTCTACTAAAAATTTGGAAAATCGGAAGATTAACAGTTTGGAGTAACCGAACTAATGTTTTATTTATTTGTATTTTGGAGTAAAATTGCATGCATTATTTCTTGAGGCAGGGAGTGCTGCTGCTGCTGTGGGACCCAACACTGGGGTATATTTACTAAGGTCCCGATTTTGACCGAGATGCCGTTTTTTCTTCAAAGTGTCCTCTCGGTAATTTACTAAGCAAAAATCACGGCAGTGATGAGGGCATTCGTAATATTTTGGAAGTCCTAGGAAAAAATCACGAATCAATACACCATCGGTCAAATACGCCTGCAATTTGGTAGAAATCGGTCATTTACTAAAAAGTGCAAAACACAAACACTGCCGACAATAGCCAAACACTGCCGTGATGAAATACAAATCGTGAAAAAGTGCTAAAAAAAACAGACCTTCTTTTTTATCCCGTGTTTGTATAGGCATGCAGGGATCCATGAGATCCGTGCATGTTTTTCAGTGGGAAGGGGTGGGAAATGTTTTTTTTTTTTTTTTTTTTAATGCGTGGGGTCCCCCCTCCTAAACCAAACCAGCCTCGGGCTCTTTGAGCCGGCCCTGGTTGCAAAAATATGGGAAAAAAATTGACAGGGGCTCCCCCATATTTTAACAACCAGCACCGGGCTCTGCGCCTGGTCCTGGTTCCAAAAATACGGGGGACAAAAAGCGTAGGGGTCCCCCGTATTTTTGAAACCAGCACCGGGCTCCACTAGCTGGACAGATAATGCCACAGCCGGGGGTCACTTTTATACAGCGCCCTGCGGCCGTGGCATTAAATACCCAACTAGTCACCCCTAGCCGGGGTACCCTGGAGGAGTGGGAACCCCTTAAATCAAGGGGTCCCCCCCCCTCCAGCCACCCAAGGGCCAGGGGTGAAGCCCGAGGCTGTCCCCCCCCATCCAATGGGCTGCGGATGGGGGGCTGATAGCCTTTGTTGTAAGTTATGAATATTGTTTTTAGTAGCAGTACTACAAGTCCAAGCAAGCCTCCCCCGCAAGCTGGTACTTGGAGAACCACAAGTACCAGCATGCGGCGTAAAACTGGGCCCGCTGGTACCTGTAGTACTACTACTAAAAAAATACCCCAATAAAGACATAACACACACACCTTGAAAGTATAACTTTAATGCATACATACACACCACCATATACACATACTTACCTTATGTTCACACGAGGGTCGGTCCTCTTCTCCATGTAGAATCCATGGTGTACCTGTTGAAAAAATTCTACTCACCAAATCCAGTGTAGAGAGCTCCTCGGGTAATCCATTTGTAATCCACGTACTTGTAAAAATAAAAAAACGGACACCCGACCACGAACTGAAAGGGGCCCCATGTTTTCACATGGGACCCCTTTCCCCGAATGCCAGGAACCCCCTCTGACTTATGTCGAAGAGGGTTTCTTCAGCCAATCAGGGAGCGCCACGTTGTGGCACCCTCCTGATTGGCTGTGTGCTCCTGTACTGTCTGACAGGCGGCACACGGCAGTGTTACAATGTAGCGCCTATGCGCTCCATTGTAACCAATGGTGGGAACTTTGTGGTCAGCGGGTGACCGAAAGCAACCTCACCGCTGACCACAAAGTTTATCACAGCTGTTGACAATGAATACTAAATGCAAACTACTTTAGAAGAAATAAATACATTTTTCATTTACTAGAAAGAAGGTGAACCCACTATAACAAGTTTAAATGGTTTTATAAATAATGATAACAAACATGAAAGATTTTATCAGTTACAATTTTGATCTTTTTGTGCCCTTTCTTCCATGAGTAAGCAAACAGTAGAATGAGCAGTTATTTAATGTATCTCAACCTTCACACTGCACTGCTGAAAGTGCTTGTGCTTCAAAAATGTAACAGTTCATTTATGCAACGTGAAAAAAATTACTTTATAGAACCAGATTTTATTGAATAAAATGCAAACAGTTCATGTGAACTACTTTACTGACACTTACTCATTGTAATATTTTTCAAAATAAATGAACATATTCTTTTTATCATTTTATAACTATAGCCATACTGTAAGAACCATACATTAAAGGGGGTATCCAATTAACCGCAGTTGATGACCATGGGTAATTGTATCGCCGAGGGGTTATCCTATTAGCCCCGATGCAGCGGGCTCTTTCTCCCAATGTCAGCATTTATCGTGGATTAGGTTTCAGGTGCCTCATGCACGATAAACACATGGGATCGAGACTTATCCCTGATCCCATGTGTTTTCGCACAATCTCGGGTCCGTTTTTTTGCGGCCGATGAAAACTTCCTGTAATAGGATACCGTGATAATGACCATCAGTCATTAATCGCGATATCGGACCCTTTTCACACGCCGAAAATAGATCACCTGCAATTGGATAACCCCCTAAATGTAAGTCATACAGATGGAGCGCTCTTCAACTTTGCCTTTAATAGGATTAATTGAGCCAGGGCAGTTGGAGTTAATCCCCTGCTGTAATGATTTAATCCACTGTATTGTTCTCTGTATTGTATTGCAGTTGAGAATAATAGATGAAAGGTTTATGCTAATAAACCATGGTGCACCTAGGCGCAGCAGAGAAGCCAAGATGAGCGTGCCTCAATCTGTATACACAAAATAATAATAATAATAATAATAATAATTATTATTATTATTAGTATTATTATTAGTATTATTATTATTATTAGTTATAAAGCAATATACTCAAATAAAACACATAAATACAAAATACTGTACAAAAGTAACATACAAAATACTAAAAACTTACAGCATCATCATTACTGTGTGTTTTTATTACAGTATGTGGCAGATGTAAGCCTTTTTATATACTGCAGGCTGCAGAAGGGGTTTTAGGTGATATGTAATGTACACATTATAAAGAGTGGCAGATGAAGCAGACTACTGCAAAGATCTGAGCATAATCTATAAACTTCTCCCATGACTTCCTGTTTAGCCACCCTCTCTCTGACCTGTGGAAGCAGCCAGGCAAAATAGGGAGCAAATACTGTAAATAGCCATAGATGGATGCTACAGGGCTACATAAAGAAAAGTACAGTAGGTGGATGTGCTAACAGGGAATGGCAATCACGGGCCACAAGAGACTAGACTGTAGCAATTATATCAGAAAGGCCATAATGGAGGATGGCCTTTAGCTGCAGTGGAAGCCACTCTGGAGGGGTAAGAGAATGGGCAGCCATGTGACTGAAACTCATGTGGGATCTTTGGGGGTCATTCCGAGTAGCTACGATCATTCACACTGACATGCAGCGGGACGCCCAGCACAGGGCTAGTCCGCCCCGCATGTCAGTGCCGCCCCCCCCCCCCCCCTGCAGAAGTGCAAAGGCATCGCACCACGGCGATGCCTTTGCACTTCAAGAGTAGCTCCCGACCAGCGCACCTTTAGCGTGCTGGCCGGCAGCTCCTCATCGCTCCCTGGCCCGCAGCAGCTGCGTGTGACATCACGCAGCCACCACGGACCACACCCCCCCCCCCCCCCCAACGGTCCGGCCATGCCTGTGTTGGCCGCACCATTCCCCCCAAACGGCAGCTTAACTCTGCCGTCCAGCCCTCTCCCTCCCAGCGACCGCCTCTGCCTCAGAGGTTTTCACTAGGTAAAGATGGCTGCCATGCGCCGGTGCATTGCTGCGCCGGTGCATGTGCAGTTCCGACCCGATCGCTGCACTGCGAGAAACTGCAGCGAGCGAACGGGTCGGAATGACCCCCTTTGTTAGGTTTGGGTAACACTATTACACAGACCATATTGAAATCAGACAGGGCATGATTACCTTTAAGAATAGAATTGAATAATTTGGAGAGATATGGGGCTACCTGTGGGCAAATAATTTTTTAATAAGCGGCCTTGAAGATGTCATAGCCGGGATTTTTTACCAGTGGGTAATTATTTAATGACTGATTATATTTCTTGATCAGTTATAGGAGACATAAGGTTATCCCTGTCATCATTGGTAAGTTCAGTTAAACCTAACTGCTGCAAGAATTCCAGTCTACGTGTGGGCTCATTATTAGGTGTGTTATATAAAGATTCAAAATACGTGAGAAATGTCTCCCTACTTGATCTGGGTGTGCAGTCTGAATAGAAGAAATATTTCTACCAGCCGTTGAAGACCTCACCAAATTTGCCAACAGTTTCCCAGGTTAATTACATCAGCAAAACTATATATATTTTTTATAATGTAGATTAATTTGTGCCTGCTCGGTGCAAAAAGTATCATATACAGGTTTGGCATCCTTATATAACCACAGTATCTATTAGAATCTGAGGGGTTTGTTAATAAGACAGAGCATGTTGTTGACAGAGGCCTTAGAGGAACGTGCTAAAAAAATTTATTTTTGGAAGCCAGATATGCCAGCAAATGTCCTCTCAGATCCAGTTTAGATGCCTGCCAAAAAAGATTAACATCATGGTCGTGAACATTATTATCAGACTCAGTTATATCATTTTGAAAAGGCTGAGACAAAAAAAGTTGAAAATCTCCTGAAGAAGCTAAAAAATCTGTGAATCACAAATTAAATGAAGAGAAACATAATGTGTCTAATTTCATTTTTAAACATAAAGGTGCATGGTCTGAAATAAAGATGTCAGCAATACCTGAATCTTCAAAGGAATTGTGACAATGGGAAAAAAGGAATACTCTCTAGAAACTGGGTGTAAATAATGCCATAGATCTATTAACTGGAGAGAGTCCATTAATAAGGATAAAGTGGACGGTGCCATACAGCTATGTCCTGCTTTTCTAGGACTACTTGAAATGTCTGAAGAGGAGTACAGTACAACATTGAAATCTTGCCAAAATCAAAGGACCTTCAACTGAGTTCTGTAATGTCAGGAATCTGCATTTTCCATCACATCACTTACCAGTGCTCTGATGTACTGGCCTCCGGAGGTCATATCCTCAGCCTGGCAGCATATTCTATGATTGCCTGCAATGTGCAGAGACTCTCTCCAGTGTGTATCTCGCTTGGCATACAGTATGTACCCCAATGTATTCCCACCATCTCCAGAGTATGGTCGCCGCCATGACACCTGCAGTCAGCTGACTTGGTGCTATCCACTCCAGAGCATTGGGCGCTCACATGACTTGATTATCCAATCCCTGCTGACCAGGGGGTATAAACTCAGAGTTCCTGCTCAGTATCAGTGACTTGGACAACGCATCACTTCCTATGAACAGGCGTCTCCTGGCTTCAGTCCTCTGTCTTCAGAGAATCCCCTGTGTATTGGACCTGCGGAACTACAGGTCCCAGCAATTCCAGTTCCATTCCAGTTCTAGTTCCGTTCCAGTTCCAGTCTTCAGTCTCCAGTCTCCAGTCTTCAGTCCCCTGTTTCCAGCGATCTCCTATTTCTGGCATCTCCCAGTTGTCTCCCTGTTCCAGTGTTCCTGTGGAACTACAGGTACCAGCATCCATTCCAGCTTTCCTACGAGTTACATTCGGTGTACAAGTTCTCCTGGTTCCTGTATTCCTGTCTCCAGGGGATTCCCCGTTGTTCTATCCGTTATCTCATCTCCAGTCTTCATTGTTCCAGCTTGCTACAAACTCCAGCCTCAGTCTGCACACCAATTTGCAGTAAGAGACTCTCCTCAGGTGTTTTTCTCAGTTCTCAGCCTGTGCACCTAAGTACCAGCATTCCACACTGTGCGTTGCCTTTAGCACTTAACATCTTGCTGTGTTAGGACTGTCTACTGCATTGGCCTTGCTTGGTTACAAGAACCTGTGCTACTACAGAGATTGTGTGCCTTTTATTTATTACCGGAGTACTGTTTGTTTCAGTTAATCTCATTGTTGCCATTGCTGTTTATAATCAAGCTTCAAGATCATCTTTATTCCTCATTCAGTTTTCAGTGACTTTTTGAATATCTATTTCCTTGGATTAAGTTATCATTCATTTTCCTGTCATCCGTTATATTTGCCATTACTGTTTGCATCAAGTTTCACGTTTATCTTCATTCTTCATTTATGTTATCAGTGACTTTTGAATACTCATTCCATTGGATCAAGTTACCGTTCATTATTCCTATCCTCAGTTATAACAGTTATTATTCATACTTCAATTATTGCCGGGTATCAAGTTATCATCAATTGCATTCCATTTCATCTGTTCTCTGTGACCTTTGTGACATAATAAATATTAGCGCATATGCACACGACTTTTATTCGGCCTCCGCATTTTATACATCACACCTACACTGACCCACTAGTGCCCCCTCTGGGAACAGACAGACTTACAGACCTGACATGTAAAGTTGCATAAATATCAGAGAAAAGTAAAGTATTGGGGTTTAGAGGGGCATATCTACGCATAGATACGCTATCAATAATCACTTTTAAAAATCTCCCTTTTGGCTCCACACTTTCATCCTTAATGATGTAATTAAAGGATTTACCAAATAATATAAGCACACTATAAGTTTTAGTGGTGTAAGACCCAACTTTGAAATTTAGTACTGAAATATCTTTTAAAGTGTTAGGGTATTGGTACATTTGGTTGTATCAGGAACACCAGTTAAGGATGCCACAGACATCAACTTATTCGTAGTGCAGTAGACCATGAGATATGAACCTAAAAATATAGCACCCTTAACCTGTCCCAGCAAGCAGGCACGGGTAAATTGAAAAATGTATCTAGACGCAATGTCAATGGAAAACAGAAATCCAATGCATGTGGAATTATCAAGAATATAAATAAACTTAAAACTGACATTTTTATTTTATCTGAACCCAACACAGTTTACCAGCATTGATAACATGCAGCTTCACTGGATATAATACAGCAAAACATATGCCCTTAGAGAACAGTTTCATACAAATAGGCAAAAACTTCCCTCTACAGTATGTGAAGAGACCTCTAAGGAGCAGTCTTGAAACAAGAGATGTTTGAAGCCTTTAGAGTAGAGAGCATTGGATTTGTGATAAGCCTCCAATAGTTTGACCATGTCAAGATAATTCAATAACTTGTAAATGACCAGTCACAGTCGTTGCTAAGTGGCTTAATGGTCTAAACCAATTCACCAGCAAAAGTGAAGAAAAAAGAAAGAGCAGAAACATCTGGCCGGGCTGCAGTGGTGGCTGCTGCCTCAGCAGACCTAAGGATAAGGCTTCGCCAGTCAAGTACCAAGTGCCCAGAGACCACAGGATTCAGTGGCATGGATGTCACCGCCACTGTGCAAGGGGGTGCACCCCGGAGTAAGTGGTGTCGTGAGTGGGGATCCCCAAAGCCGCCAGGGGGTCTGTCTGCTGAAGGGAAATCCCAAGAAGGGTCCCTGTCTATGGCAGCCCCCCCTCCTGTGCTAGTAGCATTTACCTCTCTGGGTGGTGTAACCCCTGGGGGGAGAGCTGCAATGGCCGAGAGTCCCTGTGCTTAGACTGGGGGGAAAGCTGCAAGACAGAGGTGAGCGGCGGGAGCCGCTGGATAAAGAAACTGATGTTATGGAGCCAGTGTCCTAGTATGAAGCCTCCCCAGAGCCCCCCGTGCTAGCAGAAGGTATCCTTGGGGGCACGCCAGCTCCCAGGGGGAGATCTGCGGATGCCGGGGGGTTAGAGGTTAAAGAGGAAGAGAGCAGTATGGAGGAAATTTTGGAGTAAGAATCGCTGGTGTCAGAGGAGGAAGGCTCTGACACTGAACCATCAGATACAGAGGAGATTCTATCACAGATGTCTGCAAGAAGTAATAAATGAATCAAAGAAAATAAATGGTAGAATTTCATCAGCAAGGAGAAAGCGGAGCAAATGCCTTATGTGGGAGAGACAGAATTTCAGGGATGAGATGGAAGAGTTAACCATATATTTAATGTGAATAAAAGAGAAGATAACGTGTGTATGTCAAGTAAACATCAAAGCTGTACAGAATGAAAAAGCTCCGGTGCCAGAGGGGTTAATTGTGGCAACAGCTACTACGGATTCCCCTGTAGCAGAGGAGGTGCCAGTACAGTGTTCAGTGGTGCTGGGGGAGAGGCTACAGGAGGTGTACAGTGGAATCCCCAATGATGGAGATAGAGGGGTGGAGCCAGCGGTGGCAGTCCAGCGGAGGAGAGGTGGAAACCCCGGTGACGTGGCTGGTGAGGTCATCAGAGAGGCGGAGATCGTGGTCACCATGGAGACGGAGGAGCCCGATGCCAGTGGTGGAGGTGCTCTGGCTAGCGGGGGAGGAGACGGAGCTATGACGGAGGCAGGGATTCCAGTGAGCGCTGTGGTAATACAGAGGCAGCAGGGAGATTCCGGTGACATGGTGGTGGAAGCCTGCGGAGTGGAGGAAATCAGGGCTGTGAGATCAAGCAATAAGCAGCCTGTGACCTGCGGTGCAGGTATCCTGACCGAAGAACTGATGACGTCAGCGGGAGTTCCTAATAAACTGAAACCAATCAAAGCAGCAGCACCGTGTGATAAAGTGCTGGCTGCTGAAAGCAAACTGGGGAAGAGTGATCCCTGCAAACGTAGGGAGGAGGTGGCTGGGGGTGCTCTTAAGATTTCGTGTTTGGGAGGTGGGAGCCCACTTGGGCTTTGCAGGGGGAGGTGAATCTGGTGGAAAAACATAAAGGAAAAATAAATAAAAATGGAAAGGAAAATGAAAATAAAAATAAAAAATTGAAAATGTTGGACAAGCCCGGTTTGGTTCAGGGCCAGCCAATATTGAATAAAGACTTGCTATCGGAACAAGAAAAGGAGGTGGTGAGAACTTTGGGGGTCATTCTGAGTTGATCACACGTAGCAATTTTTTGCTGCTCGTTTGATCAACTAGACGCCGCCTATGGGGGAAGTGTATTTTAGCATAGCAAGGCTGTGATCGCTTGTGCAGCCCTGCTATGCTAAAAAAGTTTTGTGTGAAACAAGACTAGCCCTGCAGTTACTTACCCGATGTGATGGATCCAGCAATGAAGGTCCCGGATTTGACATCAGACATCCGCCCTCCAAACGCCTGGACAATCCTGCTTTCCCGAACCACTCCCGGAAAATGGTCAGTTGACCCCCCGGAACGCCTTCCTCCTGTCAATCTTCTTGCAGTCGCCGCTGTGACCGCTTTCTTCATACGCAGCATCACTGCCCAGCGACGGCCATTGCTGGGCAACGACACACCTGCATAATGCGGCTACCGCGCATGCGCAGTTTCAATCCGATAGCACGGCTGCGAAGAAGTGCAGTGTGCGATCGGGTCGGAATGACCCCCTATGTACAAGGATTTACAGGCACCTGAAAGAGTGCTTGTAGCAGCAAGGTTGAAAGACTCTGCTACTCTAAAGCAGTGTTTTTCAACCACTGTGCCGTGGCACACTAGTGTGCCCTGAGTAGTCTCCAGGTGTGCCGCCATAGAAGCACAGCCAGGCCCGTGAGTGTTTTGCCGCTACTGAGGCCCTGGAACAATCAATACTGGTGGGTTTAGTGGTTGCAGAGCCAGTTCTAATTTTGGGCCCGGGCAGTGTTGGGCTCTTCTAGCTTTCTCATATGTGGCTCAGGCATTACCTATGGAGAAGCTGACACATGACATCCTAGGACACGCAACTGCACCGTGCATCACCATTATATTTAAATGTTCCTTGGCAATATTTAAATCTTGTTCAGTGTGCCGCGAGTTGTAAAAGGTTGAAAATCTCTGCTCTAAAGTATAAATACAAAAGTAAAAACTTAGGCCCTCATTCCAAGTTGATCGCTAGCAGCCGTTATTCGCTGCATAGCAATCATTAAAAAAAATGGCTAATCTGCGCATGAACATAATACGGGTACAAAGTACTTTGTGGTTTTGCACTGGTTCTTGCGACAATTCCAATCGCGCAGCTGAACGCAAGGAGATTGACAGGAAGAGGGTGTTTATGGGTGTCAACTGACCATTTTTTGGGAGTGTTTGGAAAAATGCAGGCATGGCCGGACGTTTGCTGGGCGGGTATCTGACGTCATTACCGTGTCACTTTTTTCGCAGCAATCGTTGCGCAGGATAAGTAACTTCAGGGCTGTTCTTGTTTTGCACAAAATGTGTTTGCAGGCGCTCTGCTGCACAGGTGTCCTCACTCCTGCAAAGTGAAAATACACTCCCCCTTGGGTGGCAACTATGCATTTGCACGGCTGCTAAAAACTGCTAGCGAGTGATCAACTCGGAATCACCCCCTTAGTATCTGTGGAAAATGAGGTAAATATGGTAAATGAGGTTGCAACATCTGTTATGTCTGTCCCTGTTTCTGTTCCATCTACAGGTGAAGGCGAACCCTCAGAGGAAACAGGTAAATCCTATGCCAAAGTGAGATTGATGAAGGAGAACGTTTTGGGGGTGGTGGAAGGGAATCTGTCAGATATGGCAGGAGGAACATCATCCAATTTAAATGGATGGATGATGGGGAAAGTTGTTTGCATTAGGGTTTGTTGCAAGACAATTATATTCTTGTATCCATCCGGCAAAATCTAACGAATTCGATGAAGCGTTTATGGCCAGTAGTGTTATACATTCTTGTTTCTCAAAATGGAACAAGTTAGCTTCCGGAGAATTTTTCAGGGATTTTAGAATCTTTATGGCAGCCAAAATTGAAAATGTTAAGGTGTCAATCCTTGTACGCAACGAGTCAATCCCAGAAAATGACATTAAGTTCTGGTTATCCAGACAATGTGAGAGGGTTATGGGGCTAGAAAAAAGACTATACATTGGGGGTGTGGGGAGATACATGGACAGCTAATGTATGCTTGTTGAGAAGCCCTGATGGGGAGAAACATCTGCCGCCTGCCGTATATATTGGCCGTGATCGCATTCATGTTTTTTTACCAGGGTCAGCTGAAAACTTGCTTCAAGTGTGGTGATCCTAAACATCTAAACCATGAATGCGACACGGTCAAGTGCAATCAGTGCAGCGGACTGGGCCACACCTCTCATACATGTAGTACCATTAAATGTAATTTGTGTGGGAAAGAGGGGCATCCCTATAGCAGATGTCCAGAGGCAATGAGTACCAAGGAATGGAAGAGAAGGAGAAATAGTAGGGAGGAGGTAGAGGCACAAGTAGTGGATACAGTGGTGGAGGAGACAAGGATGGTGCAGGGAGGGTCGGTAAGGGTGCAGGAGGGGAAAGCAGATTGGAAGTTGGAAGGAAGAAGGATGGAGGTGAGGGAAAGTAAGAGACCGCAAGAATAAGGGTTTCAGATGGTTAAAAAAGGTGGAAAAGGGAAGGTAGGTGTAGTCAAGTAGTGTATTGTGTTATCCAATAGATTTGAAGGGTTTTCTATGGATGAGGATCAGGGGGAAGTGAAAAGAGAAAACAGAGAGCCGCTTCTTAAGCCAAAAAGGGTGAGGAAAAGAAGGCAGGGGAGAAGAGGGAGTGGGAAAGGTAGAAAGAAAAAGAAGGAGAGGCAAGAAAGTTTGCAGGAGTTCTAAACAAATGAGTCGAAAAGTGAACTTGAGTGGGATCCAGCTGGGTCAGTGTTGCTAGGGAGAGAGCAGGATGGCTCAGAAAGTTATGCTTCAAACATAGATGAGATCCTGGAGGGTACAGGGAGTTGTTCAGGGAAGAAGTGCAGGGGTCCATAGAGGAAAGGGAACCTCCTGTGTAGGACTTTGCCCGGAAACCCACGGATCCTGGTGCAGGAGAGGAGGGAGCTGGGATAAATGTTGGAATGAATGTTGTAAATATGGATTGTGGTGTTGGTGGTGAAGGTGGTGGTGGGGAGATGTACAGATGGGTCCATGGTTATCTTGACTAGTTTTCTGCGCCTAGGCACAACATGATTTATTAGCATAAACCCTTCATCTATTGTTCTCAGTTGAAATACAATACAGAGTACAATACAGCAGGGGATTAAGTCATTACAGCAGGGGATTAAGTCCGACTGGCCAGTCTCAGTTAATCCTATTAAAGGTCAAGATAAATGTGCACCCATCTGTAAGTAATGAATAGTTGTAATGAAACTCAATCACCCAAGAAACATGGATCTCCACCCTATACGATGTGCCTTGATTAATGTGGCATCCGTGCTTTCCGAATGGGCTCGGTTTATGGCTTTTGATTATTTTAGCACCCAAGATTTTGATGTTTTGTTTTTGCAGGAGACCCGGGTTAGCAGGTTGGCCGCTCTCCACAAAGCCAAAAGCGAGTGGAGAAGTGGCTCTTCCTCTTGGTCTCTTGTGGCCAAGCCATATGGTGGGGGTGGGGTGGATAGTACTTTTTGCTGGCATAGTAACTGTGCACAAGGTTATTGAGTTACAAGTCAGAAGGTGTATGATCTTAGATGTCACCCTGAGGGGGCATGACCTAAGGTTGATTAATATCTATGGGCCTTAAATGCCCTGGGATAGGAAATGCCTTTTCAGGGAGATCAAACCATTTCTTTTTACGGCTCAGCAGGTTATTTTTGCAGGTGATTTCAATGCCATTGCTAGGCCAAAAGACAGGGGAGGCTCCAAAAAGAGCTCCCTGAGCTATGATTCAAATTACTTGGTTTCCATGCTTAGACAGGCAGGTATGGTTGATGTCCATATTCAGCATCATCCTGACCTCACGGGTTACACAAACAGATAGAGCCATCTTTATCTTTGCCTTTAATAGGATTAATTGAGCCAGAGCAGCCAGACTTAATCCCCTGCTGTAATGATTTAATCCCCTGCTGTATTGTTCTCTCTGCATTGTATTGCATCTGAGAACAATAGATGAAGGGTTTATGTTAATAAACCATGGTGTGCCTATGTATAGAAAAAGGCCAATATAATTGTGGCTCCATCTGTACAGATGGGGCCATGTTTATTTTGAACATTTAGTAGGATTAATTGAGACTGGGCAGTCAGACTTAATCCCCTGCTGTAATGACTTAATCCCCTGCTGTATTGTTCTCTGTATTGTATTGCAGCTGAGAACAATAGATGAAGGGTTTATGTTAATAAACCATGTTGTGCCTAGGTGCAGCAAAGTAGCCAAGAAAACCTTGGACCCACCTGTACTTTAGTGGTCAGAGTAGATCAAGAATAGATATTTTTTTTGTTAAATAAACTTCCAAGACTTTACCTTCAGAGGTAAGGTTGGCGGAATTTTAGGATCATGCTTTCTTGACTTTTGCTTTGAGTGCTTCACAGACCATTTCGAAAGGTAGGGACCTATGGAGGCTGAACTCTGAACTCCTAAAGGAAGAGAGGTAAGATAATACTTCAGGGAATTCTTTCAGGCACAGGAATCGTTGTTGGAGGCTGGTTGGAGTAGATTGGAGTGGTGTGAGGAAAGAAATAGCCTGGAGTCTTTTCAAGAGGCTGGTAGCCAAAAAGAACTTGGTAAAGAAGAGTGCCTACAATGCTCTAAGAAGGAAATAAGATTTCTTGATCTCTGAGAGAGGAGATGATGGGGAAATCTCTCGGGTGAAGTCTCATATACAGCAATTACAGTATAGCTGACTTTCATCTTTGGTTCTGGAGAGGGATTACAGTATACACCACTACCCGGATCCCTATCAGAATTATAGACGGTGGATTGTGATAAAGGAAATCATAGATCTGATGGATGGAAAGGCTGTTATGCAGGAGGGGAGAGAGGGCATCCTGGAAGTCATCAGAACCTATTACACTGATTTGCTGTCTGAGAAGTCCCTTAACAGAGAGAGCATGGAGGAATTTCTTGGGAGGATACCAGGACTTGAGGAACCGGATGTCTCAATTGACTGTTTGGAGAGTGAGATATCTGTGGAGGAGGTCAGGGAAGCGATTGGTGGTTTAACATCCAAAAAAACACCTGGGCCAGGTGGCTTAACAGCTGAATTTTATAAAGAATTTTCAGACATCCTGGTGCCATGCCTCATGGAGGTTTTTAATAGTAGTCTGGCAGAGGGAGAACTCCCTCCCTCCATGAGGCTTTCTGCTCTTATCTTGCCCTCCAAAAGGAAAGACACGGTCCGTATTGAGAACTTGCACCCCATAGCTTTTCTGAATACGGACAGGAAGGTGTTGGCAAAAATCATATTTAATAGGCTGATGGAGTTTTCCGGGAAGGCATTGCATGGTGAAGGGCCATAGCACATTTAGTGCTGTCCTTGGTGTCCGGGAGGACATAGTGCGGTGCAAGTCTGGGAAGTTGAGAAAGTATTTACTGGCGTTGGATCAAAGGCTTATGATCGGGTCAAACACAAGTACCTATGGGCCTTACTTGAAAGGTATGGCATTCCAGTGGGGATGGCCAATTGGATTCAAATACTGTACAGAAGGGCTGAGTGCTTCCCACTTGTTAATGGTTGGGTAGGGCCAGGGGCAGATTGGGATCGAGCACCAGCCCAGGAAATTTATGAAAGTAGCCCTAATGGAGGTGGAGTCTGCTGATGGGGAGGGGACTGTTAAGAGGGCGGGGTCACTCCCCAGATGTCTTTATTCTGAGAGACATAGTTGTGGCCTCCTCTGCTTTATGTTATGCTAATGTTTACCTGCGACTTTATGCATATGCTGCTACAATGCCCTTCTCTGATCTACATCTGTACATCTGAATATACAAGGACTGATATGGCCACTTTCACTATCTACTGACACTGCAGTCATGCCTTTAATCTACTTCTGATTTTATTGATTTGCCATTCTACAACTCCCTTTTTTTAACCTTATATGTTTCAAAGTGCAGGGCGGGGGATCCCACACTACATACAGCACAGTACAGGGAGGGAGCACACACTGCATACAGCACAGTACAGGGAGGGAGCACACACTACATACAGCACAGTACAGGGAGGGAGCACACACTACATACAGCACAGTACAGGGAGTTTGCACACATTACATACATTACAGTACAGGGAGGGAGCACACACTAAATACATTATAGTACAGGGAGGAGGCACACACTACATACAGCACAGTACAGGGAGTTAGCACACAATGCATACGGCACAGTACAGGGAGGGAGCACACACTACAAATAGCACTGTACAGGGAGGAAGCACATACAAGTAGTGAAACACTGACACAGGGGACCAGCACAGCGGAATCTGTCCCAGTGGCCAATCCGCCCCTGATTACATACATAGTCACCACATTATTCCATGAATAGCACCACATTACATGTTTAGCACTGCATTACATGTATAGCGCTGCACAAACATGTATATTACTGCATTGCACAAATAGCACCACATTAAACGTATAGCACCTCATTAGACAAATAGCACCATATTACATGCATAGCCACCGCATTATATACGCTGCCATCACATTACATAAATAGGCCCAACATCATGGACAGACATTGGGCAGATATAGGGCTGAAGGACTTTGCATTAGAGATTGTCCCAGGGCTGGCTGTGAGTGCAGCCTGATCAGCTGGCATCCAGAGAACAAGTTATATCATGCTCCTGTCCAGTCACCAAATCATACACTGTGCACGGGGACGCTCTAGCCCTTACACCATCACAATGCTCAGTTGCCACTCTGGCCAGTTCAGTGAGAGTACGGGAGCTAGGGTGGCAGTGGGTGTAGTGAACCTGGCTCCGGACATCGCTATGCTGCTGCTTCTGGGCCAGGCTCATTGAAGAGATCTTTTGGTCAGGGCCAGAGAGAGGATGTTGCTGGGCTTGTTAACTTTCTCCAGGTCCCCGTTGGTAGAACAGCTCCACTTTTCATGGCTAGCGGCACCTTGAAGTGCCCGCTAGCATAACTTCTGGATTGCATTCCAATGAACCGCAAGTACTGGAAGCAGTGCAAGCCAAGACTGAGTGTGAATTGGCCTGGTTGAGGGGGATATGTGACTGGCCCATTGAAATCTGTCATGGTTTCCTGACGGGCCAATCCGTCCATGGGTAGGGCCTACCTTTGTGGTGTACTCAGGGGTCCATCAGGGTTGTCCCCTGAGCTCTCTTCTTTACGTGTTTGCAATCGATCCTTTCATTTATAGGATTGAGAGTGGCATGGTAGGAGGGGTAGCAACAAGGGAGAAAAAAGAGACTCTTTTGTGGGCGCACTCTTGTCTTAAATTAGCGTATGAAACGATATGAACAATCTTCTAAAAATTAACTTTTATTAATACAATAGTAAAATATTCAGTGGTCAAAACAGCATCAAGATAATATTTAACAGCAATAATTGAGCTGATATTGGAAAGTATAATGCAGTACTACAGTAAATAGTAATTAAATGCCGAAAATCGCATAATAACATTCGCTGCCGATGTCCCAGGTATAGAAAAATGTATTGGCCCAATCAATAAACGTATCAAATAAGGCACATAAGTGCGCTAGCTAAATGCTAGTGTAATTGAAGTGCCTGATGATGTAATAAACCCAGCTATCGTAGGAAAAGACAGAAAAAGAAAAAAGGTGTAGGGAATGAGATAACAGTGTGAATCTGCTGTCAGTGTTAGACTCTGAGCGTTATAAGCCAATCTCTTCTCTACTAAACTGAGTATTCTTCAAGGGTCGCCCACTTGAGTACTGGCCCAGCCCGACACTGATTAGCTTCCAAGATCGGACGGTTTTTGGGCGTTACCAGTGTGGTATGATAGTAGAGACAACAGGAGAATCCGATGCTACTGGAATCACTGATGAGAGTTCACGAACTACATAGTAATAAGGAGTGTCAGAGATAAGATGGATCTGCTGCCAGTGTTAGACAGGGATCGACCCTGAATCAGTGGTGAGAGTCCATGAAAAAATAGAAAAAGAAATGAAACAGACAAAAGCAAACGGGACTTCTAGGTGCCTAGTGGAAAAAAATCCCTCTAATCCAATAGCCGAAAAAGAAACTAATGTTAGAATGGTCCGAGACGATTCGTTCTGGGGCTAGATATAAAGTTCAGCAAATATTGAACATTCATCTGCGCCATACATTGACAAGGGAAAAATGTATCTAGGTAAAGCACTAGAATACAGTATACTAGAAGCCTATGATATTGTGTGCTGAGAGATTGCAACACTTATGATACTAGTGTTGCATAAGCTGTTAATATTTAAACATTGTAGCAGATACAAAGAATGTCACTGGAGAACTGGTATCAAACAGATATAGATGAATAGGTAAATAAATATCTGATTGGTTAAATATATCCTAGATTCACAAGTGAACAAATAAACAGATGAATGTGCACAGACAACAGATTTCCTTATTATTGCAGTTGTAATAAGTACATAAAGCACATATTATTAAATGTTAAATGCATGAACATGTATGAAAGAACAAGAGTTATTTATGGAACGCTGACAAAACAGTTGCATAGGTGCTAATAATAAATGAAAAAGATTAAATTACAGTATAATAACTGGATCGGCAGTATGATAATGTAAAAGAACAAGGGGGGAGGGGGGTGGGGGGGGGAGAGAAGATGGCAATGGGACACTGATATTACCGTGGCAAGGTGCGAGAGCTGCTGACCGGTAAAGGCGGTTTTAATTCCCGTCGTGACCCGTCCGTGGGTGCGGTGAAATTGTCTCGAGCACTGAGACACTGTCCATGCAGGGCCGTGCGTGGCCGCCCGGCAAGGTGCAGGCACTGTGGAGCTTGTTAGCAGACGTCTGCAGTATTGTACGTGAGCCCGGACGGGCGCCGGAGTCCCGTGAGGAAAAGAAGTCAGTCCAGGAGGAGGTCACCTGAAAACGGACCCGAAGAGGCGTCGAACAGCAATGGGAGTGTGACGCCGGGAGCGGAGAAGCTGGGTTTGAAGATATGTCGGGCAACGGAAAACCGAGGACGGCAGTCGAAAGTAGGAGAGGGAAGACGCATTTCACCCGTGACCGGGCTTGATCACTTCCTGTCTCGGGCTATTGAACCCTGCTGATATAAATACTGGCTGGGCTGACGGATGTCCAATCAAGGAGTTGATATGTCACTGCACAGCTGAATCCTTAGTTCTAACGAAGCCAGGGTCGGACTTAGCAGGGAAGCCCAGGTTGTTATAAAAAGTCATGCAAAAAGAAAAAATAAATGAATGAAAATAATAATGAACACATGAATGCATGAAAAATATATACATCTAAAAACCAAAATTTAAAACACAGCCAAATTTGCTAAACAGCGGATCTAAGAAAACATATAAGACTAGAGGTACATCCATAATGGGGGAAAGCATAATAGAGGAGAGCCTGTACATTTGAACATTATAATAAAATGTTCCTTGATTTAAACGGTGCTTTATTAGACCTAGGCAATAGTAAATAGGTACAAGGATAAATAACCACCGATATCCAAAGGTATAAATATGAATAAATAACCACCGATATCCAAAGGTATTACAAAAGATAATGCATCTACAGATTAGGTGGAAGTTCATGGAGATGCAGATAAATCAATGAGGTATAGGGACATGCTATAATATAGGGGATGGAGGCCTAATATTATTAATATAATAGTGATTGCGTCAGTTAACTGTAAGTGAAAAGTAATTAGAAGAGGCACATATGAATAATAAAATATATATAAAATATATATATATAAATATATAAAAAATATAATTTTATCTACTATAATAGATGAAGTTACGGTGATGGGCAGTGATTATTCCATTTATAGGGGCTAGATTATCCCCTTCCTGTAAGTGAAAAGTAATTAGAAGAGGCACATATGGATAATAAAATATATATAAAAAATATATATATATAAATATATAAAAAAAATAAAAAAATAAAAAAATAATAAAAAAATAAAATATGATTTTTTCTCCTATAATAGATGAAGTTATGGTGATGGGCAGTGATTATTCCATTTATAGGGGCTAAATTATCCCCTTCCTATGAAAAAGAAGTCTAAGGAAAATAGTTACAAAATAAATGGTGAGAGAAAAGCTGGAGCGCTTAGTGCTGAGAAGAAATTGTAGGTTCAAAATACTGGTGAGGTGAAAGAGGAAGTAATTATGATGTAAAATTGTATTAAGTAATCAAAGATGAAAATGAGTGGAAAAAAGGAAAAAGAGGTGGTGTAGTGGAAGTATTCAACATAGCCTCAGTGTAGAAAATTATAGGGATAAGAAGTTGTTAAGGTTGTGAACAGGTTATTAAATACTGTAATCTAGAAGGAAAAAATAGGAAAGGTGTGTAAGCTATTTTAATAGATCATAGGTGTATCCAATATTAACCGGGTGAAAGACTAATAAATAAAAGAGACGTGTGGAAGAGGAAAGAAAAAAGTGCGTTGGTTAGAAGTGACAGAAAGGTGAAATGCTAGATGATAATGCGATATGAGAAGAAAAGAGGGGGGAGAGGGTGCATGAAATGTATAGTGAAAAATAGATGTGTAAAGTAAGGCAGGCTGAAGTGTAAGAAGGAAGTGTGAGAGAGAAGGATAAGAGAAAGGAAAAGGAAAGAAGGGGAAGGCAAAGTAATTGCTAAACAGGGGTGGTGAACTATGATAACTCCATAAGGGAGTTGGAAGGAATTAGATTGTTGTGTGAGAAAGACAAATCACATTGTTTTTTTATAAAAAGGCACTATAGTTGATGTACTCGTTCAGGCCCCCGGGTTTTAATCCTCCTAGCCTGAACGTCCATTCACTTTCTTTTTTGATGAGTTCCTTGCTCAAATCACCTCCCCGTATGCCTAAGTGAACTCTATCCAGACCGAATGCACGTATCTCACAGGGGGAATCTGGATGTTGTGCATGAAAATGTCTTGCTACAGATGTTAGTTTTTTGCCCTTGAGCAAGTCTGATGCGGCATTTCTGATGGTTCCCATATGTTCTAAAATTCGCGTTTTGAATTTTCTTGTGGTCATACCGACATACCGTTGATTACAGCTGCAGACCAGACAGTAGACTAGGCCTTGTGTATCACAATTGAAGAAGTGTTTCAGGGGAATATCCCTTCCCCATTTGTCTGTGACTTGGTCTGTTATCTGGATCTGAGGGCACGCTTTACAACGTCCACATGGAAAAGATCCAGTAACATTTCTGGATCTGGTAGCCTCTCGTGTGAAATGACTCTGGACTAGCATGTCCTTCATGTTGCTGGATCTCCTCCAGCTAATTTGAAGGGTAGAATCTAGAAGCGGCGATAAGTCTGCATCCAGGTGTAAAACTGGTAGGTGTTTCTGAATTGCATCTTTTACTTGGCGCCATTCTGGACAAAAAGTGCCCACAAAGCGAATCTGAGAATCCCCACTTTTGTCCTTGGGTTTGTCTTGGAAGATCAAAGTCTCCCTATTGATTTTAAGAACGGAGTTTTTTGCTCTTTTAAGTGCACGCTTACTATATCCTCGAGCTTGTAGTCGTGTTGCCAGTTCTAGACTTTTTTGTATGTACACAGAATTTTCGGTACAATTGCGTCTAAGTCTGAGAAATTCCCCTTTCGGAATATTCTCGATGGTAGGCGGAAAATGAGAGCTGGTCTGATATAGGATACTATTGGTGGCTGTATCTTTGCGGAAGAGCTCCGTGGCCAGTGTGCCATTATCCGTTTTATAAATGTTAAGGTCCAAAAATGATACTTTTTCTTTACTCAGTGTATGAGTCAGAAAGATATTGAGTTTGTTGTTGTTTAGCAGATTAATGAAATCGAGTAGAAGTAGTTCACTACTGTCCCAGATCACAAAGATGTCGTCTATGAATCTGAGCCAGTGCAGGATATGTTGAGTATACTCCTGATTGTCATCACTAAATACTACTGTCTGCTCCCACCATCCAAGAAAAAGGTTGGCATACGTGGGGGCGCATGCCGCTCCCATCGCTGTTCCCCTTATTTGCTGAAAAAATTGGTCACCAAATGTGAAGTAATTTTTATTTAGAACGAAAGTAAGCATTTCACAAAGAAAGTCGTTAAACTGGTTTTTTTCTTTCATGTCTAGGAAGAATTTTGTAGCTTGGACTCCTTGCTGGTGGGAGATGCTGCTATATAATGCTTCCACATCAAGGGTAACCAAGATACATTCCCCATCTACGCAGACATCATGTAGTTTCCGTAGGAGATCTGACGTGTCTTTCAAATAAGACGGTAGTGTCAAAACGTGTTCCCGGAGATGTAAATCTAAGAATTTACTGGGTACTTCCAAAAGTCCCCCATTGCCTGAAACAATTGGTCTCCCAGGTGGTTTCCGCAGGTTCTTGTGTACCTTTGGTAAAAGATAAAATGTGGGGACTCTGGGATTGGAGACAGTGAGATATTTGGCCTCTTGTTGTGTGATGGTTCCAACGGCAAGGGCTTCTTCGATCATGTGCATGTATTGTTTGTGGAATTTGTCTGTTGGATTAAGTGGTAATTTCAAATAGCATGCTGTGTCTAGGAGTTGTCTGCGTGCTTCTGCTTCGTACATCGTGGTGGGCCATAGGACAATATTACCCCCTTTGTCCGAGGGTTTAATGACAACATCATTCCATGCTCTGATTTCCTTTAGGGCTTGTCTTTCCCTAAATTTGAGATTCTTGGTGAGGCACTTCTTCTTAGAGTTGGTATGGATTTCATCAAAATCTCTAGATACTAGGTCCATATAGATTTTTATCTCTGGGCTGTTAGTATCTGGAGGGAAGAAGGTGGACTTGGCTCTGCATGTTGGCCTAGTTCCTTGTACAGATGACATGTTTGATGGAGATTCCAAATAAAGATCTTCCAAAGCTTGTACTGCTAACAATTCCTCCTCTGATAAGGATGTACCTAGTGACGTGGAGGTAGATGGTTCTTCAGATTGAAATGTATTGATGATAGATCTTGTATCAATTGATAAAGATAAATCAGTCACATCGTTGTTAGATGTTTTCGCAAAGAATTTCTTTAGTAATAATTTGCGACCAAAGAGTCTCAAATCCTTCTCCCACATAAACCTATTAAATGGCAATGTGGGAGAGAAAGATAGCCCTTTACTCAGGACTTCTGTCTGATCTTTTGTAAGAGTACGGGTACTAAGGTTTATGATTTGCAATTTGTCCGATGCTATCGTTTTCTGGTGTTCCGAATGGGGTAGTGGGAGGTCCTTGGGGCGTCCCAGTCCCGATGATTTCTGTCGGTGTTTCGTCCCCCCTCGTCTTGTCTTCCTCTGTATTTGTTTCTGCCTTTGGGGCGCTGGCCTTTGCCTAAAAAAGGATCCTCGCTGTTATATCGTTTGGAAATCTGTGACCCCCCTTCCAAATGCTCTGTAGAGGAATCTTCACTATATGAAGATTCGATTTCGGAAGAGCTGTTATCCTCTCTTAAGGGTCCTCCTCGGCCTCTTTGGAATTGGGAGTTCCAACGGAAGATATTCCCTTGGGAGAAATCGTTTCTGTCTCTCTGGAACTTGTTCCGTTTGCGCTCAATGATCGATGATTCATATATGTCAAGGTCCTTCTTATATTTGTCAAAGGTACCTTGAAAGGTGGGGTCCTTTTCCCAGGTCTCAAGGGTTTTACCCAGTTCCTCAATGCTCTTCTCGACTTGATCTAATACCAAGTTATCATGTTTAATGAGTATCAAAGTGAGTTCATGGGAACATTTTAGTAGGGTGGTTTCCCATTCGGCCTTTAAATTCTCTGTTGCCAGCGGGAAGGAGGGAAAGACTCGGGGTCGCAATCCTCTGGGGTAGATCTTGGTCTTGTGATAATTCTCTAGGGTGGTGATATCCCATGTAAGCCTAATCCTTCTTTGTAAGATTTTCTGTAATTTTGAAAGATCGGACCTCCAATCTTTGGGAGTACCTGTGTTCTGAAAAGTATCCGAAAAAATGTCCAATTCCTCTAGGTTTCTACGTTTCGAGGTAAGTTCTGTCTTTAATGAAAATGTAGACATAGTATGCAAATAGGGCTGTGAAGGATAATTAAAATCTAATTTAAAGAGTACGCACAAAAATATAGATCATTGAGCCACTGAAATAAGTAAAGGAACTAATAGGATGGAGGAATACCTTTATGGTGTACTCAGGGGTCCATCAGGGTTGTCCCCTGAGCTCTCTTCTTTACGTGTTTGCAATCGATCCTTTCATTTATAGGATTGAGAGTGGCATGGTAGGAGGGGTGCAGCCTGGGCTCGGGAATACCACTAAGTGGTGTAGCCTATGCTGATGACGTCACAGTACTTCTGTCCTCAGGGAAGGAGGCCTGTGAGGTTGACCAACTAATAGGAGAATACTCTGGGGCCATGGGGTCTATGATAAATCAAGACAAGTGCAAAGTTTTCTGGATGGGGAGGAAGGTAAATAATTTTGCCTTCCAGACAGCCTCCCCTGGTCAGTCAGCAAATTAAGATTCTTGGCATAAGATTTGACCGGGATGATTACGCCACTGCAAAAAGCTGGAAGAGGCAACTCAGAAAGTAACGAGCTGAAGGGAATGGAAATTCTCTCTGAGGGAAAGGGTTGACCTGTGCAAAACTTACTTGATCCCATTTTTTCTGTACGTCAGTTATGTATGTTTTTTGCCGCAACCGTTGTGGTCAAAGATTGGTTCATTGTTCTTTCTTCTGTTGTGGGGGAACAAAATGAATATGGTTAAGATAGGAATCTCCTGCAATCCGAGGGCCGAAGGGGGACTGGACATGGTCAACCATGTCGTTTTCTTTATAACAGCTTTTTTAAAGATTAATTTTGGTGGTCTCCTTTCAGAGACCCCCCCTCGCTGGGCAGACGGTTTCGGGGAAAGGGTATTTCCCTTTCTCACAGCATGGATGGTCATTTAAAAAGTCTTCAGGCTAGGAGAGGCTACCTCCCGATCTACATGGTCCGATTCTTGAGAGTGATAGGGTGATGGGGTTTGGAGGTGAAGGAGCTAAGAGACCTTTGTAGGAAGCATTGGGAAAGAGGGTCTTGCAAACCCATTTCCATTTCCCATTAGCCCTGTAGGATTGCCCAGGTGTTGTATGTTCCAAGAGGATTGCCCTGAAAAATTCTCAGAGGATTCCATTGAAATTTAGGGACATCGCCTTGCTCTCTTTCCAGGGGAAGCTCTATATTAGGGGGAACTTGAAGTTTAGAAGGCCTGAGGATTGTGATTGTCCATGGGAGGAGTGTCAGAGTATGGAGGGAAGCATGGACCACTTCTTGCTTCAATATACCTTTAATATAAGTGTTATAAGAAAGTGTCAAGTACTCTGGGAATATACTGCCTTTTCTGGTTTGGATTACCAGACATGGGACAATGGAGCATACAAAAGGTATGATGATTTTGACTTGTGCACAAATTTTTTATTAGCTTAGCGGTTAGATACCATTTGTGGAACACATGGTGTCAGGTTTCATTTAGGAATAAAGTCCTTCCCTGTGAAGAGATGGTGGGTTTGATCTTGCATGAGGTGAGGCAGATGATGGAATTGGAGGGGGGAGAGGTTGATCGGCCTCAGCTGGTCTCATTTGCTGCATCAGCTTAAGCCCCCTTAGTGGGTGGTTGAAGTTTTCTCATCCTCCAAGCTCTAATAAGGCTTCCTATATTTCTTCACTTTTCAGTTGATTTGGTTTTTCATCATTCTCTTTTTGGAAAATGTTTACGTACATTGGAAGGGCTACTTAAATTTATTACTTAAATCTTGTCTTAATGTTGGGTTAGTCCCGGTTGAATGGTGAACAGAAGGGAGTGAGTGGGGGAGTGTTTGGAATTTGAGGTGAGTTGTGGTGGAGGGGTATGCGAGGGGGAATTCTTGGGGTATGAATTTGGCTCAGGAACAGGATTAGGGGGGAGTACGGAAGGGAAAAAGGTTAAGAATGGAGGATTAGGATAACATTGGTTTAGGCTTAGAAAAAGTTGGATATACTGATTGAGGTCCTGAGTTTGGGCTCAATCAGAGAAGAGACAGGTCAGAAGAAATGGCTATGTCTAAAATTTAATTGATTAACATTAAAAATGTTTCAGTTAATATCTTTTCTATTTTAATTTATAACTATTTATTGAATTATTGTAGATATTATGTAAATATGTAAATAACTGTAATGTATGTTGCAATATCAACAATAAAAACATTACCAATTCAATGCGCTCTTTTTACCAAGAGATGGGAGGAGGTAGATTATATGCCCAAGGTTTCAGAGAGCCATATAGACACTAGGTGGATAAAGTCCCTGGCTTTGACTGATTCTGGGAGGCCAATGAAGTCTAGGTTATTTCTTCTGTTGCAGTTCTCCAAATCTTCGAGTTTGTCTTGTAATCAGATGCGACCATGCCTGCAAGTGCTCTATCTGACTTGGTTGCACAGGATGCAACCAGTGAGATAAACCTTGTTAGCAGTGGCAGGTAAGGGAAACTTCCCTCTGCTGCTACTGTCAGAGGGACCAGAAGGTCCCTCTGCCTCCCTGCACTCTCCCCTCCTGACTGCCGTGCTGCCGATCACTGCTGATCGGTCAGCATGGCAGGATCCCCCACCCCCAGTGGCTGCAAACATACACAGCCACTGGTAGATGTAAATCATTGCCTCAAAACACCCACTCTGTACCTGGCAGCTGTCCGGGCTCTAAAAACTAAAGTCTTGATGGTCATGATGTTACTAATGTTCCGATGTCATGATGTTCCTGATCAATGTTCTGATGTTTGAATTTTTTTTAAATAAAACTAAAACTAAAATCATTTTGGATAGGGTTAAATTCATGTTCTTCACCTATTTCACTCATAAAAAAACCACCAATTTCTGAGCCGTTTTTTGGGGAAAAAATCATCAGTTAAGTGGTTAAAGTCATCTTCTAGGAAAGAGATGTGATACTCTGCTTCAATCAGCCATTTATATGTTGTGAAATCTGTGCAGCAGCACAGTTTACCACCTCTGTGAGAGGTGACAATTTGATATTCAAAAAAGGGGAAATAATATCTGAAATTTCTTTAGCCTTTTGAACTTTACACAAGTGGCTGTTTTTCATTTATACAAGGTATTCTGCTGTATGCTGTGCTCTGCACTGTTGATTTAAGTGGTAACTTCATCAAGTGACTAATACTCCACAGGCCCTACCCACTGTGTTCACATAAGCGGTGGTTTAAAAAAAGTAAAAAAAAATTGCATAACTCATTCGTACTGTTCTGTGCACTGCACCCCAGTATGCTCTCACAATGTGAGCCGAGCTGGCAATTAATATTTTTTTTATTGATGTAATTTGTTTGTACTGTTCTGTACACTGCACCTTAGTATTCTGCATGCCACTACGTTCTGTACCCCAGTAAGTTAAGCTGGCAGTTAAACATATATATATATATATATATATATATAAATACCCTTTTGTGGCTGGCACTCGAAAAACCTCCAAGGGTTAACTGGCTCTGGTGCCCTCCAATGAGGTTTGCACCTCCATGTATATAGCAGATATAAAAGGCGGCACTCAGAGACTTGACTTGTGCAAAACAAACTTTTAGTGCAAAAACTGCAGGTTACAGCATCAACGTTTCGGGGCACGTAGCCCCTTCATCAGGATAACCCTCAAAGTAAACAGTTACCAACATATATAGGTGCACTCAGCCCTGTAGTCTCCCCCATGCTGCTCACCGCTGCTCACACGTCCCGGGCCCGGCTCCGTCCCCCTGGGCTGTCTACTTCCCCTGGAAGTGACGTCACAGGTCCCGGCTGTGTTGCCACGATAACCCTGTGCAACAGACAAAACCTGTCATGGAGCTGGACTGCCTGGTATCACATCAGTGTGCTTGAATGAGAGCCAATAAAGTTTTACTCATTTCAATATTTTGATTACTCACAAAAGTGCCTAGTACATATTTACACATTACTTGGTGGATAAATAAAATAAAATAAAGTATAAATGTGCTTATATCTCTCCACACCACAGTGTTGTTATAAAACAGTCAATTAAAATATAAAAAAATCTCAAAATGCTACGTTGCTGTAAAAATGGTCTGTGACCCTAAAAACACTGCACACATAAAAAATATATGTTAAAAAATACACCACACCTCGTGTGTTAATACTGCACACAACTGTAAAATTAATCTCTACATTCGTGACATTATCCCAACCAATATCCCGTTTATCCATATATAAACAATCACCTTCATAGTGTTATTACTACTATAAGTGCTCATCTCCAAAAGCTACACCTGTTGTCCCTGTTGCAGCCCGCTCCTAAGCAGGAATACCTCCCACATATCACATATTTAACATCCCCCGTGCTAACATATAATTTACCCCCTAATTAAAAACAAATAGTTGCACAGTATACAATAACATAAAACAATAACATTTAAAAACAATAATCCATATAGAGCACATCAAAACTCTACACAGATGGAAAACAGCAAAAATTAAAACAGTAAAAGATTAAAAATTACATCAGTAAAAGATTCAAAATTAAACCGGCTAGATGTACAAGGTCCCTGTTATTTACTCTTTTTAACTGTGCATATAAATCACTAGGCTATGGGGACCCACAACTTATCCACAGGGATCTTTGGACCACATGTTTCCCTCCACTGTATTATAAGAAATTGCTTAAGCCCAATGTCTCATTGAGACCTCTGGGTCGAATGGTATTTAATCTGAAGATCCATCGGGTCTCCAATTGGAGCAACTTCTGTGCCCTATTGCCCCCCATGATGGACTCTGGCATGTGGTCAATAATGCGGTATTTCAGTGTAGCCATTCCATGTTTGAGATGCGCAAAATGTCGTGCCACAGGCTGATCACTAGTGCCAGACGACAGTGCAGTTCTAATCGCTTGTCTGTGCTGTGCCATCCTAACTTTAAAAGGACATTCTGTTTTGCCTACATAGTATAGGCCGCATGGGCACATAATCACATATATAACAAATTTGGAGTGGCACGACAGTGGCCAGTTGATGGTATATTTTTTTGCAGAATGTGGGTGTGTAATGCTACCTCCAGGTGACATATAGCTGCACGTTGTGCACCCGATGCACCTGTAGCATCCATTAGGCCTGCTCAGGAAATGTTGTGGAACGGCCTTCTTAAATTTGCTTATATCGGTTTTAACCACAAGGTCCTTAATATTTTTACCCCTCCTGTAACTCGGCATAATTTGTGTATTTTTCAATGCCTTAAGGCCCGGGACGTGTGAGCAGCGGTGACCAGCATGGGGGAGACTACAGGGGTGAGTGCACCTATATATGTTGGTAACTGTTCACTTTGGGGGTTATCCTGATGAAGGGGCTACGTGCCCCGAAACGTTGATGCTGTAACCTGCAGTTTTTGCACTAAAAGTTTGTTTTGCACAAGTCAAGTCTCTGAGTGCCGCCTTTTATATCTGATTATATATATATATATATATATATATATATATATATATAAAAAACCATTTCAAGATCGGCGCTCACCCCTCCTACAACCTAAAAAGCATAGTCGCTGGGTGCCCTCAATTTTTATATGTATATGAACAGAAGCAGGAGTCGGCACTCACAGCTGAATTATGAAAGAATGACAAACACTCAAGTAGTTCTCAACTTTTCAATTCTGCTATGAAAATTTCCATAGCGGAATTGAAACGTTGAGAACTACTTGAGCATTTGTATTTCTTTCATAATTCAAATGTGAGTGCCGACTCCTGTTTCTGTTGATATATATATAGGGTCGGGGCCACATTACTAACGGACAGGATCACGGCGGTCAGCATCCCGATGCTGGGATCCTGCCCGCTGAATGCCAGTGGTGGAGGCAAGCACAACTAAGCTCCTTGTGGACTCGCTGTGCCCGCCATGCCATTTTTACCTGGCACTCAATTGAATAAGACAGCTGCTCCCAGTGCCTAAACACAATATCAATGCACAGATGCAAGAATGGATGGCACTCGCCAGAAAATAATTGCAAACATACACCACAATATTGCAATTTTTCTCCACCGAGTGCCATTCATTCTTTTATATATACCGTATATATATATATATATATATATATATATATACGGGTGATATAGTGTTTGGATCCTTAAAGGAAAGGAAAAAGTTGTCTATTAAGTACCTATAGAAAAACTGAAATGTATCTAGTATTGTCTTACTGCAATAGGTTTTAGTAGAAATTATTTTATGAATATTTTAATAAATGTATGTATACTTTGGAAAATAAAAGACTGATGCCATTTTACTAATCTACTAGATTGGTATAAGAGGTTCATTATCCTACATATAACTAATACTAACTGTAAAGGTTGCCAATCCTTAGAAATGTACAAATATTAGGTGCACCCCAAAGAAACAACCTTTATATATATATAAATATATTTTTTATATATATATATATATATATATATATATATAAACATCAGTAGAAAAAATAAGACCCCTAAAGAGGGGAGGAGATCACCATAAGCTATTACTCCAGCAGGAGTGTGAACTGATTTACAAATTTGACACTGCATCCAGGAGGCCTTAATGAGGAATTGAATTTGAATGTTTTCTTATAGGGTCTTTGAGAGGGCTGCTTGCACAGGGGGTGATATTTAATGTGTTTATGGGGAAACATTTAATCCCCCTATGTTATGTATGTATCCTATGTGGATGTGTGTGTACATATATCACAATCGTGTAGTAATGTATATTGCCTCAAGTGGGTATATTAATTAGACCAGAACATATGTTCTGCAACTGCAGGTGATAATACATAATATTGATGTTACAGTATGAAAAAACATGTTGCTATTGTTACACTTTTTTGTTATGTTAGATCACTTGGTGTAAGTTTTTGATTTTTCCTGATTATTGCTTATTGTAGTGAATTCATTAATGTATAGCCGTGAGGCGCCTGTCAGGCTTCAGTGGTGTTTTGCGCTGTGTGACTTTACATGAGCCTGTGACCATCGTAGACCGGCTGACATCCTGTTAAATTGTATGCATATTTGACTATATGGACCGGGCATATATGAGACTGTAAACAGTGCTTTGGGGTGAGAATATAATGGAACCTTAATATGGAACCTGTCCCCAGGCTAGAGCAACGGAACACGCAATGCAGTCTGATACACTATATTAAAATGAACCTGAGTCCGGTCACCATGTTTTGGATGGTTGGCCAGAGCAGTGAGTGTGGATCCATATCCCAGGGGTGTGTATGAAGCGGCCGCCGGTGCGTGGGATGTGTGCCATGGGCCAGCGCTTCTAAGCAGCCGTTTTCCCGCACGGACAGGATAGTGGCCGCACAGACCAGAACCGGAAATGTATTCCAGCGGCAGATGGCTTGCGGTTCACAGCGGCTGTGTGAAGATGGAGGCCAGTCCGGCGCGAATGGACAGGTGAGTGGGGTGACACATGTGTGGGACATCAGTGTGCTGATGACAGGCGCCCAGGCTATTTAACCAGCAACCTTGTGGCTACTATGTATGGAGCCCTTGAGGAAGGTGGTCATGCACCAAAACGGCTGTCGGGCTTAACATGAAAGGATGATGTATCTGCAAGCTGACACGATAAGTTTTACGGTTTTAAGCTTACCTGTATCAATTGGAATTGTTTCAATGGTTGCTGCTGCATGAAATTCTGTTTGAAGCTATTTTTGCACCTTATGAATACTAAAAGAATCCCTTGATATTTACACGTGGTGTGCTGGTCTTTATGTGAATGGCTGCTGGAGGGTATGCTCTACACAGGAGGACTATATTTTATATATATATATATATATATATATATATATACACACACACACACACACACAAGAACGGTACTCACAGGAGACGATTGTCAGTATAAGAATTTAACCCAGCGGTGGCCAACCTGCTGCAATTTCATCCGCCACATGCGGCTCGGCCGGCTCCTGGCCACCGCTGCCCGGCACATACAGTTGTCTCCGGTGGCTGTTTCACTCTTTAATTCAGCGCCAGTCCGTGAGCCAATCAGATCTCACAGACCAGCAGCTAAGGCTGCCAGACCGTGAGCTTTGATTGGCTCATGGACCGGCGCCTAATTGAATAAAGACACCACCACCAGAGAGTGAGGGGACAGAGAGGCGCACACTGCGCTCTCCTCCCCTCACAGACAGCAGCAGCGTGGTGAGCAACACGGGGGAAGGGGGGTCATGTATATCTGGCACTGGGGGCATTGCTGGCACTGTGGGGACATGTATACCTGGCACTGGGGGGTATAGCTGGCACTGTGGGGACATATATATCTGGCACTGTGGGGACATGTATATCTGGCACTGAGGGCATAGCTAGCACTGTGGGGACAAGTATATGTGGCACTGGGGTCATACCTGACACTGTGGGGACACTGGCTTTGGGGGCATAGATGGCACTGTGGGGACATATATATGGCACTAGGGCCATAACTGGCACTGTGGGGACATGTACATCTGGCACTGGGGGCATATCTGGCACTGTGTGGACACTGGCATTGGGGGCATATCTGGCACTGTGGGGACATTTATATCTGGCACTGGGGGGCATAGCTGGCACTGGGGGCATAGCTGGCACTGTGGGAACATTTATATCTGGCACTGGGGGACATTTATATCTGGCACTGTGGGGACATTTATATATGGCACTGGGGCATATCTGGCGCTGGGGGCATAGCTGACACTATGGGGACAAGTATATCTGACTGTGGGCATAGCTGGCTCTGGGGGGACATGTATATCTGGCAATGGGGGGACATGTATATCTGGCACTGGGGCAAAGCTGGAACTGTGTGGGGACATGTATATCTGGCACTAGGGGCAGAGCTGGCACAGGGGGCATAGCTGGCACTGTGGGGACATACATATCTGGCACTAGGGGCATAGCTGGCACTGTGGGGACATGTATATCTGTCACTGGGGGCATATCTGGCACTGTGGGGACATGTGTATTTGGCACTGTGAGCATATATGTATCTGGCACTGTGAGGCATATATGTATTTGGCACTGTTGGGCATATGTGTATCTGGCACTGGGGGCATCTGTGTACTTGGCACTGTGGGGCATATGTGTATCAGGTACTGTGGGGCATATGTGTATCTGGCACTGTGGGGCATATATGTATCTGGCACTATGGGGACATGAGTATCTGGCACTGGGGCATATATGTATCTGGCACTGTGGGGACATATGTGTATCTGGCAGTGTGGGGTCATATGTTTCTGGCAGTGTGGAGCACCCATTTTTTATTGGCATTTTTATATGTATGTGGCACTGTACAACATGACTAAAAATGGAGTTATGACACAAGCTCATACTCCTACAAACGTCAAACCAAAAGGTGTGCACACAAAATGGGGTGTGGCTTTGTGAAAAATAGGCCACGCCCCCGTTTTTGCACCCGCACCTTTGGCGCACGCATGATACTGGCTCTTACCCTTGACTACATATCTTTTCTGGCTCTTTGCCTCAGACTGGTTGGCCACCCCTGATTTAACCCATATGATCAATGTTTCAGAGGACCTAACATGCTCCTTTATCATGACATAAGGAGGATGATATGTCCTATGAAACATTGACCACATGGATTAAATTGTTATACTGACATTCCTCTCCTGTGAGTGCCTTTCTCGTAAGTTTTCTATATTCCCTCACTGTTCAGGCAGAGCGGAGAAGTGAGTGCAGGGCTCTATTGTAATATATATATATATATATATATATATATATATTTGTAGAATATTGACATCTGGTTGTGTCTAAAAGAATTGCTTAAATTAGTGACACTTCTACCGTAACTCCATTTTATATGGTCACCATCCAAAGTATGATGGAAGATTATTTTCATGACACTGCGCAAATAGGTATGTCACAGAGTCCCTCTGACTACTGTAAAGAAAAAAAGGAAATTTGGAGGCCCTTGTATAAACTAACTTTACATTATTTAAGCTGCCCACCCTCCAGTGTGTACTCAGAAAGAGTTTTCAGCACAACCGGAAACCTTATCAACAATTGGCATAGGAGGCTTTTCCAAGATGTGGAAAAGATTAATTCATCAAAATGAACTACAAATTCCATAAGGGAGACTTTTACCAGCAATTACATAAAAGTACAGAGACTTCTGTAATGGTGGATTCCAGCAGGGATGAATTGATATTTTGTGTGTATGATGTACAACACTGATCAGGGTGAGGTGAGGATGGTAGTGATGATGACATCTTGCCACTACAGAGCTATTAGCATAGCTGCCTTAAGACCATTGGATGTTTGTTTTGTGGGGTCCCAAACAAACCAAGCACATTAGCAACAAAATTGTCAGTCCCTGTTGCTGAAGTGCTTGCTTTGTTTAACTGTGCATGTCCATATTAATATCCAACATACGGGTGGATGGGAAGGCCCTAGGACAATTCTATATTGCACTAATTTTAATTTCTGCTACTACCATGTGTCAATGTTTCTTAGATGTGCTATAAATGGCCGAAATCCAAATCCAAAACCAGATGATGAATTAGAACCAAAACAAGCAAAAATGGCCCAACGCACATATCTAATTACAATGAGCAGACCAATGGCTACCCTTGATACATTATATTTCAGGCCCCAAGGAAAAGGGTTATAAGGGCCACCATGTACCATGCAACTTTGACAGGGAAGGGGGCTCCTCTCAGCTCTGAGCCCCATAGCAGCTGCAGTCTCTGCACCTTTTGTAGCTATTCCCTTGTGTAGTTGTTAGCACTACTGCCACACTGCACTAAGTCCTTGAGTTCAATTCCTGGTCCTTGCTGATCTCTGTGTAGTTTTTATATGCTTGTTTTTGGAGTGTATTAGGAAACCAGAGAAGCTGCAGGAAATTGGGGGAAGAACATACAGGCTCTGGGAGTCATTCCAACCCGTTCGCACGCTAAGGTTTATCATTGCGGTGCGAACAGGTCTGGAATGCGCATGCGTGGCGGCCGTAATGTGTGTGCACGACGTTGCCCGGCGACAGGGGTCGCCAGGTTATGTCGCGTCCTACGGTGGAAGCGGTCGCAGAGCCGGCCGCAAAGAAGATTGAGAAGAAGAAGGTGTACCTGGACGGATCCGGACTGTTGGAAACCGTTTTTGGGGAGTGGTAAGGAAAACGCAGGTGTGTCCAGCAGAACAGAAGGTGGATGTCTGACATCAAAGCCGGCTCCAGTATCGCAGAGATCGTCGCACAGGGTAAGTAGGTATAGGGCTGGTCTTCTTCTGCTTGAATTTTTTTTAGCTTAGCAGGCTCAGTATGCTGCAAATATCTGATCAGTGTGCTGCATTGTGGGGACTGGGGACCACCAGTATATAATATATACTTTTCTACAGCTTCTATACTGCTTGTCAGGACACACATGGGTCACAGTTACACCGCTCTGTACTGATATACTGATATATACAATAATATATATACTTTTCTATAGCTTCTATACTGCTTGTCAGGACACATGTGTCACAGTTACACTGCTCTGTACTGATAATATATACAATAATTTTAAATACTTTTCTATAGCTTCTATATTGCTTGTCAGGACATACATGGGTCACAGTTACACCGCTCTGTACTGATATATACAATAATATATATACTTTTCTATAGCTTCTATACTGCTTGTCAAGACACATGGTCACAGTTACAAATCTCTGTACTGATAATATATACAATAATTTTAAATACTTTCTATAGCTTCTATACTGCTTGTCAGGACACACATGGGTCACAGTTACACCGCTCTGTACTGATATATACAGTAATATATATACCATACCTCCCAACTTCTTGGTTTTCTAAAGAGGGACACACGCGCGTCGAAGCCGCGCGCGCTCCTGAAAAAGGGGTGTGGCCAAAGAAAAGTGGGCGTGGTTTCGTGGGAGGACCCGCCATTGCGAGCCACACCCCGTTTTCATCACTGAGGGGGCATGCCCAGCGCTCTGTACTGATATATACAATAATATATATACTTTTCTATAGCTTCTGTACTGCTTGTCAGGGCACATGTGTCACAGTTACACTGCTCTGTTCAGATATATAGTAATATATGTACTTTTCTATAGCTTCTATACTGCTTGTCAGGACACATTGGTCACAGTTACACTGCTCTGTACTGATATATACAATAATATATATACTTTTCTATAGCTTCTATACTGCTTGTCAGGACACATGGTCACAGTTACACTGCTCTGTACTGATAATATATACAATAATTTTAAATACTTTTCTATAGCTTCTATACTGCTTGTCAGGACACACATGGGTCACAGTTACACCGCTCTGTACTGATATATACAATAATATATATATACTTTTCTATAGCTTCTATACTGCTTGACAGGACACGTGTCACAGTTACACCGCTCTGTACTGATATACAGTAATATATATACATTTCTATAGCTTCTATACTGCTTGTCAGGACACATGGGTCACAGTTACACTGCTCTGTACTGATATATACAATAATATATATACTTTTCTATAGCTTCTATACTGCTTGTCAGGACACATGGTCACAGTTACACTGCTCTGTACTGATAATATATACAATAATTTTAAATACTTTCTATAGCTTCTATACTGCTTGTCAGGACACACATGGGTCACAGTTACACCGCTCTGTACTGATATATACAGTAATATATATACCATACCTCCCAACTTCTTGGTTTTCTAAAGAGGGACACACGTGTGTTAAAGCCGCGCGTGCTCCCGAAAAAGGGGCATGGCCTAAGAAAAGGGGGCGTGGTTTCATGGGAGGACCCGCCATTGCGAGCCACACCCCGTTTTCATCACTGAGGGGGCATGCCCAGCGCTCTGTACTGATATATACAATAATATATATACTTTTCTATAGCTTCTGTACTGCTTGTCAGGACACATGTGTCAAAGTTACACCGCTCTGTTCAGATATATAGTAATATATGTACTTTTCTATAGCTTCTATACTGCTTGTCAGGACACATTGGTCACAGTTACACCGCTCTGTACTGATATATACAATAATATATATACTTTTCTATAGCTTCTATACTGCTTGTCAGGACACATGGTCACAGTTACACTGCTCTGTACTGATAATACAGGTTGAGTATCCCTTATCCAAAATGCTTGGGACCAGAGGTATTTTGGATATGGGATTTTTCCGTATTTTGGAATAATTGCATACCATAATGAGATATCAAGGCGATGGGACCTAAGTCTAAGTACAGAATGCATTTATGTTACATATACACCTTATACACACAGCCTGAAGGTCATTTTAGCCAATATTTTTTATAACTTTGTGCATTAAACAAAGTGTGTTTACATTCACACAATTCATTTATGTTTCATATACACCTTATGCACACAGCCTGAAGGTCATTTAATACAATATTTTTAATAACTTTGTGTATTAAACAAAATTTGTGTACATTGAGCCATCAGAAAACAAAGGTTTCACTATCTCACTCTCACTCAAAAAAGTCTGTATTTCGGAATATTCCGTATTTCGGAATATTTGGATATGGGATACTCAACCTGTATATACAATAATTTTAAATACTTTTCTATAGCTTCTATACTGCTTGTCAGGACACACATGGGTCACAGTTACACCGCTCTGTACTGATATATACAATAATATATATACTTTTCTATAGCTTCTATACTGCTTGACAGGACACGTGTCACAGTTACACCACTCTATACTGATATACAGTAATATATATACTTTTCTATAGCTTCTATACTGCTTGTCAGGACACATGTGTCACAGTTACACCGCTCTGTACTGATATACAGTAATATTATATTTACTTTTCTATAGCTTCTATACTGCTTGTCAGGATACATGGGTCACAGTTACACCGCTCTGTACTGATTTATACAATAATATATATTTTTCTATAGCCTCTATACTGCTTGTCTGGACACATGGTCACAGTTACACTGCTCTGTACTGATATATACAATAATATATATACTTTTCTATAGCCTCTATACTGCTTGTCTGGACACATGGTCACAGTTACACTGCTCTGTACTGATATATACAATAATATATATACTTTTCTATAGCCTCTATACTGCTTGACAGGACACATGGTCACAGTTACACTGTTCTGTACTGATATATACAATAATATATATACTTTTCTATAGCTTCTAGTATTACAGTGCAGCATTTTGGTGACTAACAGTATATAGTTGTACAGTAGGCCATTGCTGAATCTTGCAGCTCTGTGTCACTGCAAGTATCCATCCATTCCATTTTCTTCCAGTGATTTGGACCAATAATACCATTGATTAGAACAAATAGTTCCTGTTATTTTGTCATTTTCTTCCAGTGATTTGGACCAATAATACCATTGATTAGAACAAATAATTCCTGTGATTTTGTCATTTTCTTCCAGTGATTTGGAACAATAATACCATTGATTAGAAAGAATAATTCCTGTGATATTAAGGTGTTTTTGTCGCTTAGCTTAGCCGTCCAGCGACCACAGTGCACCTCTTTTTCTCTTTTTTTTGCATCATGTCCTCTTTGGGGCCAATTTTTTTAAGTGCCATCCTGTCTGACACTGCAGTGCCACTCCTAGATGGGTCAGGTGTTTGTGCCACCCTCTTGGGTCGCTTTGCTTTGTCATCCAGCGACCTTGGTGCAAATTTTAGGACTAAAAATAGTATTGTGAGGTGTTCAGAATAGACTGGATATGAGTGGAAATTGTGGTTATTGAGGTTAATAATACTATAGGATCAAAATTACCTCCAAATTCTATGATTTAAGCTGTTTTTGATGGGTTATTTAAAAAAAAAACACCCGAATCCAAAACACACCCGAATCCGACAAAAAATTTTCATGGAGGTTTTGCCAAAACGTTTCCGAATCCAAAACACGGCCACGGAACCGAATCCAAAACGAAAACCCAAAACCCGAAAATTTTCCAGTGCACATCTCTAATTGTTTATGTATTCTGTATTTGGGTGCTGCGGAACCCTTGTGTGGTGCAATATAAATAAAGATAATAATAATAATAATAATAATAATAATAAGTAAGCCACTGCTCATGCGTATGCACCGCAATGCACAGGCGCTACGGATAGCAGCAATGGGGATCACTGGGCAGTGATGGGATGGTGCAAAAAATCCAAACGCACCGGCGATTGCAAGGAGATTGACAGGAAGAGGACGTTTGTGGGTGGCAATTGACCGTTTTCAAGGATTGTCTGGAAAAACGCAGGAGGGACCAGGCGTTTGGTGTGAGGGTTTCTGACGTCCGCTCCAGCCCCAATCATCACACTGGAAGAGTAAGTCCTGGGCTGCTCAGAGACTGCACAAAATTAGTTTGCGCAGCTCTCCAACACATCCGAACGCACACTTGCACAGCAAAAAATGCACCCTAGCGATCAGGTCTGAATTACCCCCATAGGTTTATAAGACAAGTATGTACTTTTTCTGTATGTTTTAGCATTGTTTTTAAATTTACTTTAATCAATAACATAATGTTAAATTCGACATTAATTAAATGGCATAATTTACAAAGCCAGTCTCTTAAAATGCCTATGAAAAACATGAATATAAGATGAAATGTTAGCTTACCAGAATACAAGTTTTACATTAAACCCAAGATTAAATAACTCAGAGAGAACTTTTTCTAGTTTTTTTTTTTCTATATCTTACTTTAGTCTCCCTGAGATTTTTTAAGGATTGTATATTCTTAGGAAGTGAAATTTATGTGTGTTATAAATGTCAAATCAGTAGAAAGTTATTTATTTGTGCGGACCACTATGACTGAAATGACTTCTGAAAAAGCTAATAACAATGTTTGGGGAGAGAGAATACATGTAGTCTCTGCAGGTCCTCATAAAAATGAACAAATCCACAAAATCCTACACAAATAACAGCATATTTACCATTGTGGATCAGAATGAAAAGAAAGTGGTGGAAAAGTAATGTCTATTTAAGTCAGATTGCAGAACGCCCTCAGGCAAATCATTTTCAACCCTGGTGTTCTAGTTGCTTTCATCTGAATTAAATCAAAGTAATAGGTACATACTTAAACTTATTTTTCTGGCAAACTACACTGACTTGACTATGCTGCATTTTTACGCAAAAGATTAAAAGTGAATAAGTAGGATACATAAGGCAAAAAGTAAGCAGATGAAAAAGAATTACATGGACATTTCTATATCTCAAAATATGATTACAATAATAAATGTAAAAAGAGGACATTGCATTTCTGAAAAAAATTACCAAAACACCTAAAGTACATTTATTTTAGACATACAGTACAACAAACAATACTAAACATTATTCTTATTAACCTATTAACTAGATAACACTCATAAATTGTCAAGGGTTTTAGGAGTAAACTATGTTAAGGACATGGGTGGGTAGTTTTCTACCCAGCACTTCAATGTTTTTTCATTATATCGAAAAAAAATATTCCACCACATTTTTCTTAATTGGGTCAAAGTTAGCCATCCCTCAAAACATCTTGAAAAATGGGTAGACAACAATCCACCTGGGCAAAAACGGGTTAAACATATCCAAACTAATTTTAGTAAAAAAAATATATATATATATTATTATTTTATTAATATTGTTAAAATATTATTTTTCCCCAAAACATTGGAACATTGAATCATCACCATTGGAACATCGAAAACTACCATGATTTGCAGCCCTCAGATACACACTGAGGGGCTGAGAGGAAGGTTAATTTACATTTCCCAGGTGGCTGCTCCCGTATGCAGCTGTTTGGGGGATCCTGCCCTGTTGACCAATCAGCAGAGATCAATTGTATGGCAGACACTGGGGACGGTGCATGGTGGTCCCTCTGTGAATGACGGCTGCTAGAATATTATCTTCCGGCAATTGGTCACTCTGTGTATCTGATTGGTCGCATTGTTTGCAACCAGATCAGACAACACACTACCTGGTGTTGTTGCAAATGATGCTATGATGGTAGGCAAGCAGTTAATGATACATATTAAAGTGACACTTATATAACTTCATATTTGTAACATTAACATAGTAATGTGACCACTCCACATAATGGGCCTAATTCAGTCCTATGCGCAGTCCTGATTTGATGGCAAATAATTGCAAACCATTGTGTTATGCATACTGCCAGTACATACTTTTCAAAAGATTTATTCTTGTTATTCATTGTACTATATTTAGCGTATTATATGTTACTTTTGAAAATTTTAAGGGCTACCTGTTAAAAGTTTATGTTTTAAACTGAAAAAATTATCAGGTGCTTATATTCCAATTATTGCACACATAAATGTATACATCAATTATACCATACCTGTTAAATAAGCGTGCCCCAACAATGAGTCTTATTTCCTCTAACAGTCTTGTATGATTATTTATCTGACTTTGGGAGCACCACCAACCCCTGACCCTGTAATATAGGTTCTGGATCATAGAACCATGAATTATTGAACATGGTATTTGGTTTATCAGTACTTTGTCTTTCTTAAATATTTACTGCAGCAGGACATATTAATCTGCTACAATTTAATAGGGGGTCTAGTGTGGAAGTTCAGAATAATCTGTCATACCTAGAAACAGGATTATACATTTCCAGATGTGTGTGCGGTAGGTAAGTGGCTGTACTGTCCTTTCTCAGCTATCCTGCCATCTGCACTATATACAGAGGTCCCCACCTCTCGTATCTACAAAACAAAGCAGTGGAATGTGAGTAATGAGAGATCATATCAAATGAAAAATATTTATAAATAACATCACAAATATGTTATTGCAGTGTATGTACAGACTGTGATACAATTTACACACAGTCATCTGCAAATAGCTACTGTGTACAGAAAGTTATGAATATAGGTAATTCACACTGTACCTTAAGCAATGCACATTTCCATCATACAGTAAGAAGCTAAACAAAATTACAGTACTTACTGCTATTGTAATACCCCTATATTTGAGGTGCTGCATTATGGCCGGGATGGGGGGGGGGGGGGCATTTAGGGGTGAGGTCTCCCATAGGCACAACAGTAATGACAGCCTTCCACCTTATTTAATTATTTACATTGATTGGTTATAAGCCCTTATTTGATGATAGCCAATTTAATAGAACAATTATTTTTAATTACGTGTACATACTGTATTTACTTAGTACAGTAGTACAGCTAACAGGGGCAGTACAGTATGTGCTTTTCCTACCCATTTACACTACATTCAAGATGGCATATGGTACAATACAGAAGAACTATTTTGCAGTTACTGGTACATTTTGTGTTGACAGTACCAACACAAGCATCCAAGTGCCTAATGGGGAATTCACCAATGATTATGGCTGCCTCACAGCAATGTACAGGACTTTTCTGCATATGCACAAGCAGTGAGAGGCCCCCTGGAAAGGTCAGCTGGTAGGCTGTAGACAGCTATTAGAAGCGGAGAGGCACTTGGTGAGGGACAATCTAAATATCTCTGCACATATTACATCTGGTCCACTGGCAGTGCAACATGGTTTTGCCACACTAACTTTTTTTGGTTTGCTAACAAACCTGAATAAGACCCACTATCCTTACTTCTCTGCCAGGGTGAGGGCAAGAGAGTATCTCAACTGAGAAGTTAACTAAGAACCAAATACTTTCCATTTGTACTCAATGCACCCATTACACCTCAGAGCCATGGAGTACAACACTATAAGTAATATTCATAAGAAGGTCCTGAAAATACACACTTGTATGGTTCACAAAATTCATATAAGCAGTGTCCTGCTGACATGCTACAATCATACCAGTAAGATGTGCTGTCACTTTTGTAAGCACTGTTCTAATCACTGCACATATCCAAGATGACTCCTCCACCGGTATGGTGTACATAAGTCACCACAGGTCCAGGTCCTTAGCAAGGAGATTCATTTTTGCCAGCTGTATTCTGTGTCCTCTGGATGACTCCTCTGCCAGTATGAAATACTCTAATCAACGTTGGTCTGGATTCTTAACAAGGGAGCACTTTCGTGCCTGCTAAATGCTGCAAGATGTGTCTGAAGCTGGCATGTCTTTTTATTGCAGAGGTACAGTATTTTCCTAAAAATGGGGCTTCTTTAACAATAGTGGTGTGTAGCATTCAACATGTTTGCCCATGAGCATCATCAGGAACCTACCAAGTATTAATTAACCTCATTTTATAAGGCCTATAGTTGCTATGTAATAGTTACACTTTAACCTATTGTATTTGAGTGCAGTGTGTTATAGTAGAGAAGTGTGCCAGCCCAAATCTTGGGTTTTGGGTTCTTGTTTTAGATCTGTATCTCCTTCGTGTTTTAGATGTTATTTGTTTTGCCAAAACCTCCCTTGCAAGTTTTGGATCTGTATTTGTTTTGGATTTATTTTTTTCTGAAAAAATTATAAAAACAGCTAAAACCACAGAATGTGGGCCTGTTGTTGTTCTTAGAGTATTATTAACCTCAATTACATTAATTTCCACTCATTTCCAGTAAATTTTGACCACTTCACAATTTATTTTTTTCATTCAGATTTGGAGCTTTTGGATTCCATATAAGGGAGGCGCATCCGGGACTCGGCACAATTGCACTACCTTTCTGCCATGATGTCTGCAATAAAGTGGAAATATGTTGAATTATTGCAAATATGAGTTGTTCATATTGGTCAAAAACATTTACATGGTACTACATACCTTGCATAAAGCTGGATGAAGCAGTTACCTTCTCCAGGTTGAACATAAATTTCAGGAACTGATCCTACATTGAGGCTGAAAATATTCCTTACAGATGATTACAGCATCTAAATATATATATTGTACAATATATATTTTTCATTGTTTGTACTGTGGTCAAAATTGGCTGGAAATGCATTGAAATCAATGTTATTGGGGTTAATAATACTCTAGGAACAAAAAAAGGGCCAAGTCATGTGATTTTAGCTGTTTTTTGAAAATTATTTTATAAAAGAAATATGAAAGAAAAATCAACAAAAATGGTCTGACACAGTGTCACGGTCTGGGTAACTGGTCGTTATTTCTTACCCGTCAAGTGTCTTCTGAGGCTGGCTCTGCGTTCCAGGGTCGGGTCCCAGCTGTGTTGCTAATTTATCTATCCCTCTTCACTTCACCACTAACCTGCAGCGCTGTGTGACAGTGCCCTTCTCAGTGATCTTGTAAGTGCTCTGAATGGCGTCCTCATCCCGCCAGCGACCCCCGCAGCCGTGCCTTCAGTGTGCAGAGAGCTGGGCAGGACGTCTCATGCTCACTGCGGTCTCTGCCGCTGTCCCTGTGGCCTTGCTGCGCGGGTGAACAGGTGTGGCGTCTGCTGCCCGCCGTAATCTCCATTGCCACTGGTCCGTGCCCTCAGTGCGCAGAGAGCTGGGCATGACGTCTTCTGCTCACTGCGGTCTCTGTCGCTGTTCCTGTGGTCTGGCTGTGTAAATGGATGGTGTGGCGTCTCCTGCCTGCCGTGGCTCCCGCCGCCATTGCTGTTGTTTCCACGTGTTTTCCCCAAGCTGGCTTTCCCTCCAAGTAGTAACATGGGCGCAGCCATCTTGCTCCTTGTCACATGTTGTAGTTCCTCCAATCCACTGCACTGCTGATTCCTGCTTAATTGCATAGCCAATGCCTGCAGTCCAGCAGGTATAAATATCCTGTATCTGTGCTGGAGGGTTGTCAGTGCATCAATTGTCATCCTAGTGATAGCAGTCTCTCCTGATTGTGGTGATCGTCATCTGCAAGCTCTATTAGAGACTGGCACCAATTACTATCCTCATGGTACAGCCTTACTCCGCAGTATCCCATTATTGCATCCTTTCTCTGACAGATTACTACAACACCGGCTTCCAGCATTCCAGCTTCCAGTGGTGCCCTGTCTCAATATTCCAGTAATCTGCGCTTTCAAGCATCTCCTGTATATGCTCCTACGCATCTCCTGTATATGCTCCTAAGCATCTCCTGTATATGCTCCTAAGCACCTCCTGTTTATGCTCTCAAGCATCACCCATATATTCCTCGCACTCAAGCTACATTAGTGCATTCCTGCACTACCAACTCAGCTCTACTATTGAACCAGTCCCATCTGGCACAACCCAGCAGTTCAGTCATCGGCTTCTGTTTCCCATCAGCTACCCAGTGCATCAGTGTTGGTAAGGACATATCATCTCCAAGTCCTTCAAGACTGTGTTTAATTATACCACACCTAGAGACTGCCTATATGCACTCCTGGGAACTGTGACTTATATGCTGCTATTGCTAACTGCCAACATATGCTTGTGAGCTGAGTTTCAATAAAACCTTTGAACTTTCCTTTGTTGTCATGGTCACGCCTTCGGGCTTTAGTGCTGCAGGTCCATACGTATGTCTAGGAGTCCTATCTCACCACCCAAGTTCACATACACCTCAGCTTCTACAACGGACGCTTCCTACAGCCGACACCAGCCCTCAGTTGTGACAGTATGCACTGACCTAATGGAGCCGGTCGGAGATCAAGTCCAAGCGTTGAGGCCTATGCAAGAACTGGCGATCCACCTTGAACATCAGGAAGCTGCCCAAGGCCACGTTATCCGCTGTCTCTAGGACCTCAACTCCCGGCTGAATGAAACTCAAGTGACCCTTCGTGGGTCAGGGGCGTCCAGTGTGCCAACTGCAGTACCTACGGTGGTGTCCCCACCCGCCATGCCCATTTCTGCTCCACGTCTCACACTTGCCGACACTCACTAAGTTCGATGGGTCTCCAAAAGCCTGCAGGGGATTCTTAAACCAGTGTGAGATTCACTTTGAGTGGCAACCTGGCAGTTTCCTCACAGACCGCACCAACGTTTCCTATGTTATCTCCCTCCTCAGCGGCTCTGCCCTCGACTGGGCCTCACCTCTATGGGAGAGATCAGATCCTCTGTTGTCTTCTTATTCTGACTTCGTGGCAACTTTCAGGCGCATCTTCCACGAGCCAGGTCGTGTGACATCTGCCTCCTCTGAAATCCACCGGCTACGTCAGGGGACACGAACTGTCAGCAAGTATTTAGTTCAATTTCAGACTTTGGCTTCCGAAATTTCCTGGAACGATGACACTCTTTATGCAGCCTTCTGGCAAGGCTTATCAGAACGCATTAAAGATGAGCTTGCTACCAGAGACTTACCTTCCAAGTTAAATGAGCTCATTTTGGTCTGCACTAAAGTTGACCTATGGTTCCGTGAAAGGGCTAATGAGCGAGGCAGGTCAACATCTTCCAAGATTTCTACCCCTCCTCGTCAGCTGTCTTTGCCCAAGTACGAACCTATGCAGTTAGGTCATTCCCGTTTATCCCCGGCAGAGCGAAGAAGATGCCTTTCCAAACGTCTCTGCCTGTATTGTGCTGCACCTACCCATGTCATCAACGCTTGTCCTGAGCACCCGGGAAACTTCAAGTCCTAGCCCGCCAAGTAGAGGGTCGGCTAGGAGTAATGGCTTCCTCTCCATCTTCAAGTGATTGCAATCTCTCAGTCTCTCTTCAAGTGGCTCAGCGTACCAGGAATCTTATAGCCTTGTTGGATTCCTGGGCGACTGGAAACATTATGACTGAGAAATGTGCAAACCCACTAAGAGACTGTCATCTCCCATATCCTTGACTGACGTGGATGGCAGTAGGATTTCCGATGCAGTTGTTACGTTCAAGACTCTACCTATCCATCTGAAGGTGGGAGCCTTGCATTCAGAACTGATTTCTTTCCTAGTAATTCCAAAGGCCACTCCTCCCGTGGTTCTGGGCCTCCCATGGCTCCGTCTTCACAATCCTCAAATTGACTGGAGGACTGGCATGGGGTCCCTCCTGCTCTGAGACTTGTCTATCTAAAGTGCTTCCAGTTTGCACATCCTCCTCCAAGTCTTCCGATGTTCCGCCTCCTCCTTACCAAGACTACACAGATGTTTTCAGCAAATCCTCTGCAGACATCCTTCCCCCTCATAGAGAATGGGACTGTCCTATCGATCTCATCCCGGGGAAGGCTCCTCCTTAAGTATGCACATATCCCTTGTCGTTGCCTGAGACTCACTCTATGGAAGAATACATTAATGAAAATCTGGAGAAGGGATTTATTCGTGAAGAAGAAGGATGGCGACCTGAGGCCATGTATTGATTATCGGGGCCTGAACGATATCACGGTGAAAAACCTGTACCCCCTGCCGCTTATCACCGAGTTATTTGACCACGTCAGTGGAGCCACCATATTCACGAAGTTAGATTTGAGGGGTGCTTACAACCTCATTTGAATCCGGAAGAGTGACGAGTGGAAGACCGCTTTTAACAATCGTGACGGACATTATCGTCATGCCTTTTGGACTCGGCAATGCTCCAGCTGTATTACAGCACTTCGTGAACGAGATCTTCAGGGATATTTTCTATCGTCATGTGGTAGTCTATCTCGATGACACTCTCATCTTCGCAAATAACCTGGAGGAACATCGGTTCTGGGTGAAGGAGGTCCTGTCCCGTCTTCGTGCCAATCGCCTTTACTGTAAGTTGGAAAAGTGCAATTTTGAAGTTAAATCCATCCCGTTTCTGGGATATATTGTATCCGGTTCCGGTCTGGAGATGGACCCTGAGAAACTTTAAGCAATCCGAGATTGCCCAATTTCTGTAACCCTCAAGGGCATCCAGAGATTCCTAGGGTTTGCCAATTATTACAGGAAATTTATTCGAGACTTTTCCACCATTGTAGCGCCTGTGACTGCTCTTACCAAAAAGGGTGCAAATCCTTCCAAATGGTCTGAAGAAGCCATCCAAGCATTTCATTTGTTGAAACAAAGATTTGTCTCTGCTCCGGTTTTGAAACAGCCAGATACCAGTATGCCTTTCATCCTTGAGGTGGACGCCTCTTCCGTTGGAGTGGGTGCAGTTCTGTCTCAAAGAGCTAAAGACGGTCATCTGCATCCCTGTGGCTTCTTCTCATGAAAGTTCTCTCCTGCTGAGCATAATTACACCATTGGTGACCAAGAACTTTTGGCTATCAAGCTTGCTTTGGAAGAGATACCTGTTCGAAGGAGCTTCTCACACCATCATCATTATGACGGATCACAAGAATCTCCTGTACCTAAAAAGCGCTCAATGTCTTAACCCTCGCCAAGCCAGATGGGCACTTTTCTTTTCCAGATTTGATTTCAAGCTGCAGTTTTGTCCAGGGTCACAGAATTGCAAGGCTGATGCCCTTTCCCGCTCCTGGGAGCAAGAAAATGAGTCTGAGTCTACTCACAAACATTATATTATTGATCCAGTGGCATTCTTCGCAGTGAGGATGTACTCTATGCCCCCGCCAGGGAAAAGTTTTGTGAAACCGGCTCTCAGAAGGAAGCTCTTGCATTGAGCACATTCCTCTCGCTTCACCGGACACGCGGGCATACACAAGACCGTAGAATTTGTTTCCAGATCATACTGGTGGCTGACCCTAAAGAAGGACATTGCTGAGTTTGTGGCCTCCTGCCCAAAATGTGCTAAACACAAAGTACCCCGCCAGTCACCCGCTGGGCAACTGGTTCCGTTATCTTTTCCTCATCATCCGTGGCCCCATTTATCTATGGATTTCATCACGGATCTCCCTGTGTGTAAAAATTCAACACCATCTGGGTGGTAGTTGACCGGTTCACCAAGATGGCTCATTTCATCCCTCTCACCGGTCTACCGTCAGCTTCTAAATTGTCTCAAATCTTCATTCAAGAGATCTCCAGGTTACATGGTCTCTTGGAGGAGATTATTTCTGACATACAGTAGGTATCCAGTTTGTTGCCAAGTTCTGGCGGAGTCTCTGCCAGGCTCTCCAAGTCAAGTTGAACTTTTCTACAGCTTATCACCCTCAAACTAATGGGCAAATGGAGAGGGTGAATCAGGACTTGGAGACCTTCCTCTGTATCTATGTATCCTTTTTCCAAGATGACTGGGTTCAGCTCCTCCCATGAGCTGAATTTTGCCACAACAATCAGTACCATTCCTCAACTTCCTCCACGCCATTCCTCACCAACTATGGGTTTCACCCAAAAGTTCCGGTATTTCAGCTGCTTCCAGCAACATTGGTGCCTGCAGTTAACATCACTCTTCATCAGTTTTCAAATAACTGGAAGAAGTTACGTGCAGGTTTGTTAAAAGCATCCTCCAGGTACAAGAAATTTGCAGATAGGAAGCGTAGGGCAATTCCTGCTCTCAAGGTTGGTGATCATGTTTGGTTGTCTACAAAGAATTTGAGGTTGAGGGTCCCAAGCATGAAATTTGCCCCCCTCGCTATATTGGACCTTTCCTGATTGAGCAAATCATCAACCCAGTGGCTTACAAGCTTCAACTACCCTCTTTTCTGAAGATTCCCAGGACATTCCATGTTTCACTCCTGAAACCAGTCATTCTGAATCGCTTTCATTCAGCACTTCCCTCTGCTCCCAAGGTACAAACTCAATGTGGTGTTGAGTATGAGGTCACCAAGATTCTGGATTCTCATCTCTGGTATGGTCATCTTCAATACCTGATTGGTTGGAAGGGATATGGTCCTGAGGAACGTCCCTGGACGAACGCATCTGATGTCCATGCTCCAAAATTGGTCCAGAATTTCCATACCAGATTTCCTCAGAAGACCAATAAGTGTCCTGGGGCTACTCCTAAAGGGGGGGTGCTGTCACGGTCCAGGTAACTGGTCGTCATTTCTTACCTGTCAAGTGTCTTTTGAGGCTGGCTCTGTGTTCCAGGGTCGGGTCCCAGCTGTGTTGCTGATGTATCTATCCCTCACCCACAGTGCTGTGTGACAGTGCCCTTCTCAGTGATCTTGTCAGGGCTCTGAATGGCGTTCTCATCCCGCTACAACCACTGCATCCGTGCCTGTGCCTTCAGTGTGCAGAGAGCTGGGCAGGACGTCTCATGCACACTGCAGTCTCTGTCACTGTCCCTGTGGCCTTGCTGCATGGGTGAACAGGTGTGGCGTCTTCTGCCCGCCGCGATCTCCGTTGCCGCCGGTCCATACCCTCAGTGCACAAGGAGCTGGGCATGACGTCTTCTGCTCACTGCGGTCTCTGCCGCTGTTCCTGTGGTCTGGCTGTGTAAATGGATGGTGTGGCGTCTCCTGCCTGCCGCGACTCCCGCCACCATTGCTGTTGTTTCCACATGTTTTCCCCAAGCTGGCTTTCCCTCCAAGTAGTAACATGGGCGCAGACATCTTGCTCCTTGTCACATGTTGTAGTTCCTCCAATCCACTGCACTGCTGATTCCTGCTTAATTGCATAGCCAATGCCTGCAGTCCAGCAGGTATAAATATCCTGTATCTGTGCTGGAGGGTTGTCAGTGCTTCAATTGTCATCCTAGTGATAGCAGTCTCTCCTGATTGTGGTGATCGCCGTCTGCAAGCTCTACTAGAGACTGGCACCAATTCCTATCCTCATGGTGCAGCCTGACTCCGCAGTATCCCATTATTGCATCCTGTGTCTGACAGACTACTACAACACTGGCTTTGAGCATTCCAGCTTCCAGCGGTTCCCTGTCTCAATATTCCAGTAATCTGTTCTCTCAAGCATCTCCTGTATATGCTCCTACGCATCTCCTGTATATGCTCCTACGCATCTCCTGTATATGCTCCTAAGCATCTCCTGTATATGCTCCTAAGCATCTCCTGTATATGCTCCTAAGCATCTCCTGTGTATGCTCCTAAGCATCTCCTGTTTATGCTCTCAAGCATCACCCATATATTCCTCGCACTCCAGCTACATTAGTGCGTTCCTGCACTACCAACTCAGCTCTACTGCAGTTCAGTCATCAGCTTCTGTTTCCCATCAGCTACCCAGTGCATCAGTGTTGGTAAGGACATATCATCTCCAAGTCCTTCAAGACTGTGTTTAATTATACCACACCTAGAGACTGCCTATATGCACTCCTGGGAACTGTGACTTATATGCTGTTCTTACTATTGCTAACTGCCAACATATGCTTGTGAGCTGAGTTTCAATAAAACCTTTGAACTTTTCTTTGTTGTCGTGGTCACGCCTTCGGGCTTTGGTGCTGCAGGTCCATACATTTGTCTAGGAGTCCTATCTCACCACCCAAGTTCACATACACCTCAGCCCCTACAAATAAGGCCTCCCACAGCCGACACCAGCCCTCAGTTGTAACACACAGATCTTTATCAATAACTAGATCAGGGGCCCAAGGGAGGTAGAGTATGCATGTAGTGGAAGGAAGGATTGATTAGTAATTTCATTTAATTTGTATGATTTTAAAAATTTTAATTAATCATTGGGGGCATTGGTGACGGTTTTTATTGCATACACAACAATTTTTATTGGTTATATTATTGCACTAATCTGACTTTTACTAATCCCACTTTTACTTTTGCTTTGATATTACATACCCTGAGTTAAGCCGTCTATGCCTTTCCTCTCAATTGTTTGTCCTCCATATCTATCAACAAAAATGAACCAAGTGGGGTATAGCAGCACACACCACAATTTGTACACAAAATATATTACCAAAAGTGTCACAATACGTGTATGAGTTAGAGATAATAATCTAATGCTATGGTTTCATTTCACCAACAGTGTCACACAATAAGTGTATGAGTAGGAAATAAAATATATTACTGTGGTACCACCTTCTCCCACAGTGTCACACAATACGTGTATGTGTACTAAATAAAATATACTACATTGCAGTTGATCTTTACCAACAGTGTCACACAATATGTGTATGAGTAGGAAATAAAATATATTACTGTGGCACCACCTTCACACACAGCATCACACAATACATGTATGAGTACAAAATAAAATATAATACACTGCGGTTGACCTTCACCAAGAGTGTCACACAATAAGTGTATGAGATGAGTTCAAAAAAATATATTACTGTGGTACCACCTTCACCCACAGCATCACACCATACGTGTATGATTATGTAATAAAATATACTACACTGCAGTTGACCTTCACCAACACTGTTGCACAATATGTGTATGAGTATGAAATAATAATATACTGCGATCTGACCGGCAGTGTCACAGTACTTATGAAAGTAAAATAAAAATTGTATAGTACACTGGGTTACAGCACAAACAAACAAAAATTATATAATTATATTTTTGTTTTTAGCTTTTATTATGTTAATTTTACACTGGGACAGAACCCATGGATAGATGGACAGATCACCCCTTTCAGATACAGCAGACAGAGCACCCCTTTCAGATACAGCAGACAGAGCACCCCTGTACTGATATAGTAAACAGAGCACCTGCCCCACACCAGACAACACAGTACTGAGACAGACACATCTGTCCAGTACAATCTTCATAGCCGATCACTGGTGACTTTTATAAAATTCAAAACCCGCAAGGATTCGACAGCAGGATGATAACATTTTTGCCTTGTTTTGGGATCTGAGTCTAGCAGGAAACCCTGGTTCAGACAAGGATCCGGGACTTGGATTTTGAAGTTTGGGTGGGTCTTGTTCTCGGAGAACCGGACCCGCTCATCTCTAGTTCATAGTCCTATCTCAAATAATAAATGCTAAATCCATACATACTGTCATGTCCTGGGTCCTTGTGAGGGGGTTTCTGAGTTGGACTGCCATAACATAGGAGGGGGTCTGATATATGATCTCCTCATGTACTTCTAGTACCAGATGTTGATGAGACCTGACCAGGGGAACGCAGTCGAACCCACCGGAAGGTTTTCCTCAGTGGCACACTCCAATGGGGAATTGAGTTTTAGATTTCCTGAGACAGTCTGCTATTGGTGAGAGTAATCACATACTTAATACAACTTACATGAGAATAACATCATCTTAACTGGTATCACCTTTTGGAGCTGTATCCTATTAGCCTGATGCGATTTTGGGATATCAAGATGGGTAGATATCGCAATTAATGAGCGATGGTCATTATCACAGTATCCAATTAGGGCTGTTTTGATCATCTGAAATTGGACCCATAATCGCACCAAAACACATTGGGAATGGGGAGAAATACCGAATCCCATGTGTTATGGCAACTCCAGTGAACCCTTATCATGGATTATGCTTTGGGTGCCTCAGCATAATCCCCGAAAATATTGACATCGGGGGATAAGGATGCTGGCATCGGTGTTAATAGGATAGCCCTCAGCAATCCTATCAGCAGTACTAAAGTTCCACTGCTAACAGGATACCACCAAAAAAAGTCTGATTGTTTAATAGGATAATTTAATTAACCTTTGTTAATTAACCTTTGTTAATTGTTTTCTTACATAGATTTAAGGCCAAACAATTTTACGATTGTCAGTTACAGTTGTTATGGAAAATACATAAATAAATGTAAATGTATTAAACCATGAATATATTAATACAGGTTGAGTATCCCTTATCCAAAATGCTTGGGACCAGAGGTATTTTGGATATGGGATTTTTCCGTATTTTGGAATAATTGCATACCATAATGAGATATCATGGCGATGGGACCTAAGTCTAAGCACAGAATGCATTTATGTATCATATACACCTTATACACACAGCCTGAAGGTCATTTTAGCCAATATTTTTTATAACTTTGTGCATTAAACAAAGTTTGTGTACATTGAGCCATCAAAAAACAAAGGTTTCACTATATCACTCTCACTCAAAAAAGTCCGTATTTCGGAATATTCCGTTTTTCGGAATATTTGGATATGGGATACTCAACCTGTATATCTATAATTTATAAATACAAACTAACTTAAGGAAAGGACCAGGTCTTCCATGAACCATGTTATTGTATATATTTTCCAGGAAGATAAAAATGTATGAAAAAGAAAAAAGGTGATGACATACAGTAGTATAAAAAAACTATCTTACTACTCATGCACCTACTTTTGCATGTATTTACAGCCTCTATGGGCATGCAGCACAGGATAAAAATATCTACAGCACATACAGTAATAAAACTTTTTTTCTTTATGTTACAAGGATCTGGATGGGCGTTCTATGCAGAAAGCAGAGTGGGCAACTGCAAGGTTCCTGCTTGTATATGAGGAACAACGGGAGGCAAAATGACAACCCTATACTATAAATCCGCTTAGTGATACTGTAGCTACAGTACCTAATGCTATCTCATATACCACACATGTGTTAAGTGCCCACTCTACTATAGCACTGTACACCTGCTCATTAATGCAAATATTTAACTGACCACACATGTCAGCAACTCAATGCAGAAAACATGCAGACATGGTCAAAAGGTTCAGATGTTGCTCAACCAAGCACGAGAATGGGGAAGAAATGTGGTCTAAGTGACATTGATGGTTGTATGATTTTTGATGCCAGATGGGGTGATTAAGTTACTGCTGATCTCCTGGGACATCTATGAACAACAGTTTCTATAGTTCACATAGAATGTTGAGCAAAACAAAATCACATTGCAAGTGGCAGTTCTGAGAATGAAATCATCTTGTTTATGACAGATGTCAGTGGAGAATGGGCACTTCAAGCTGACAATAATTCAATAAAATATGCAGTACAACAGACTTATGCAGAATAACATCTCTGAGCACACCACAAGTCGATCCTGGATGTGGATTGGCTAGAGAAGCAGAGGACCATATCGGTTTCCACTCATACAGTATCAGCTATGAGTATTAAACTGTGTCTACAGTGGGCACAGTCTTTGATAGATGATAGATGAATATTGACAGATGAAGGATGAATATTGTAAATAACATTTCCTGGTCTGACACATTTTTATCTGCTGTGACATGAGGTTGTATTTTTCTTAATTTACATGTGCATTTCTGTTGCATGCACAAACTGTTATGTACTATAAGGTATCTACTTGTATCAGAGATGAGCACCCATTGACGTGCCTTGCAGGTTAAGATTTACATTTGCACATAACCATTGTTTTTGCTATTTTGTTCCTTTTGTAATTTAACCCTAGTGATTTACGTAACATAAACAATTTTCAATGTATTAAAAATGATCATGCAAACAAATAAAGTGAAAGAAAAAACAGTGCAAATATTTGCTACTTCAGATAATACAGTACTGCATGAATGAGAGCGTATTTGCAACTCATCCACATTCAAATCTGTCAATAAGTATGTTTTAATTTTCAACAAATGCATATCCTCTTAGTAGCATAAGAGGATCAACACAAAGGTACCTTATATGTTTTAGGCTAAAAGAACTAGATATATATATACTGTATATGTGAAGTAGATACTGTATAGTATGTGGGTGGTAAAGCATGCTATGACCTTTCAGGTTCGATGTATTATGTCAGTAGTGACCTTGTTGTCATTCATAATGATGACATGAGAGTGTGGACATGGTGACAGTATCGACAGATGTCAGATAAAAATGTTTCTCAAATTTACAATCAGCATGTTGACATTTAGCATGTTGACACTGGTGAAATGTTGAAATGGTCATAATGCTAACAATAAATTTCTGAAGCAACCCTAAGGCTAGCCTTAACACAGACCCTAAACTAACCCCTAAACCTAAGCCTAACCTTACCCCTAATGCTCAGGTAAACATTTAAATATGTCAACGTTTTGGCCATATCAAAATGGTAGATGTTGACATTTTAACTATGTTGACAACCAAACTGTGGACAATCTCATGTCAATGTTGCGGATGTTGACATAGTGAACTTCAGCAATGCGACTGCAGACCAATCTTTCAATTATACTTTTACAGTTGGATTTTAAAAATAAAATGTAAAAAAGTATGCAGCGGGATGTAATGCCACCCGATTCCGGTGGCCTTGTGGGATACCGGCCAAACTCAGACATTTTTTTGAAGGGGCAATCACTTACAAGGCAAAACCATGCCTTGTTAGTTATTGCCCCTTTAAAAAAGTCCAAATTCGGCCGGCATCCCACATGGCCACCAGACTCAGGCGGTATTACATCCCACTGCTGATGTTGAGTAATATATTGCAATTTAATATATACTGTTCTATACATATATGGGCATATTCAATTCCTGTTGGATCCTTTCTGATGGAAAGGATACGACAGGTCAGTATTCAATGACTCGGACAAACTTGACAGGTTTTGGCCATTCCGACAATGTCAATCTGACTTTTTTTAAAGTCGGTTTGACATTGTCGGAACCGGGGCTAAAACCTGTTGAGTTTGGCTGTGCTTCTGACAAGATACATGGATTCTGACAATCCACGTGTTTTTCGACAAGTCGGGAATTCCTGACTTTTCAAAAAAAGGAGCCAGAGTTGAATAGGTCGGAACCCCTTCCAACCTAAAACATTTGGAAACTGCCATATTTCTGACAAGATGGCAGTTTCCTACTTCAATTGAATACCCCCCATCATGTAATAAATATATTATTTAAAACATATACTGTGGTCATTGATAACACTATTAAGTCAGACAACAATACGAATATTTATCAAAGACTGATTCATAAAACTCTTATCTGCTTAATGCAATGTCCAGATGGATACAATATTTCACGTTAAAATAAAAAAAATCAGGGACATGTATCAGTAAATAGAAGGAGCTGTAATTAAAAATTGTGTTTCAGCTTCCTTAATTTTTATCATTAAAATGAAATGATTTTACTTGAAATATTTTAATCAATTACACTAATATTATTTAGTCCATTAAATATTGTCTGCTAGTCTGGAAAAATTAACTAGAGCGGAAATGTAGGAGACCTTCTGTTTTTTTCTTATTAAAATTCTACGGTCATTAAGTGTGATGTAATTGATTGAAGAAAACAGATGAATTGTTGTTATGCATTTAAAATAATAAGCAGCAAATGTATTTTTAAATGTTAATACAGAAGTGATATTTCATGTAAATTTCCTGAACTCAATTCAGGAAGCCTTGAGTAATGCAAAACAGTTTGAAATATGCAATATTTTAGTATAATAAGGACTTGGCAATAACACATACAGGATAAAATTATTTTATTCTAAAGTGGTTTTAGATTCCTGCACTTAATTTGAATTTAAAATTGTATAAAAGGTTATTATTTTGAGCATGTGTTACAATAATTTTTACTTGTTTTAAGAGGCTTTCAAAGGGTGATATAATTGCTGTTTGTTGGGTTTTTTGTTTTTTTAATTATGAAGTCTTCATGACTTACTTCTCAACACTGTTTGCTTTCTCACACGTTAAGAAATGTATTAAATATCATACTAAGTCATCTATATATGTTTAGAAAGCTGAATACACACTGTACAATTATCGGGACGATCAGCAACTAATCGTATGATCAGCCTGATAACGTGATAGTTTGTAAGTAAAGGGCCCTACTCACTGGCCGACCCGCCGCCGAGCTGCCCGACGGCGGATACGGCCGACGAGCGACCCGGCGACGGGGGGGCAGTGACGGAGGGAGTGAAGTTTCTTCACTCCCCCCGTCACGCGGCTGCATTGAAGTGCAGGCAAATATAGACGAGATCGTCCATATTGGCCTGCATGCACAGCCGACGGGAGACCAGCGATGAACGAGCGCGGGGCCGCGCATCGTTCATCGCAGGAGTCTCCACACTGAAAGATATGAACGAGTTCTCGTTCATTTATGAACGAGATCGTTCATATCTTTCAAAAAATCGGCATGTGTGTAGGGCCCTTAAGAGTGATGCAGGAGAATAAGCTGATAATTGGCTAAAAATGCTACGTCAATCAGTCAGATCTGGCAGTCACAAAGGATTTGCAAAATCACATGCAAAGTACCAATGTCGCCACCATTTAGGGGGAGGGAAGAGGCGAGGGATCTCTGTGGTTACACAGAGATTTCCTGGTCTCTGCGAGGGGCACTTTGCGTGTCCCCATGGGTGCTGCAAGCTACCCAATGGTGAGTGAGTGATCCAGTGCCTGCGTCCTAGGACTCAGCTTGGATCACTACTGCAACAAGAGAAGTCTACCTGTAATAGTTGCCTCCTGCTGCATTACTATACAGAACTATGAATGCTGCTTTCACTACTGAATGCCCCTACTTATGAGCTGCACACCCAATCTGACCAATCTTATTCAAGAGAGCAAAGAAATGTACACACTAATCAAGAAATTGCTCACTGTGTAAGGGTGCGCACTGATCCGATAATCGTTCAGTCGGGTCAAAGTGTGTATCAGTTAGGAAGCACCCATCACATAGTCTGTACTCAGCTAAAGTACAGTAATGTGCTGCATCTGTAATGGCTGCCATGTTTATTTTCTTAATTCATTGCTCTACATACAGTATAACTATGCTATTTTCTTTCCTCTATAGTTTCTGCAGTCATAACTTGATAAAAAAAAGGTTATGTTTTGTTTTGGACTATATTATTGATTAATAAACAATCTTAGATTACACAGTGTACAATTTGGTTATTTACTAACAATGTGCAAAAAACATGTAGCAACAAATAGCAACAATACATCATTCTTATCTCCTTTAGCATTTCCCAAATTATAGAATCCATTTCCTTAACATTTTTTTTACTTGTGTCTTACGTATGTGCCATTTCTTAACTGACACTACTGTATGTGTAGAGATTGATATACTACACAATGTCTGATACATAGTTATTTAAATTTTATTCCATCTTTTAGGATGTTATCATTAACAGGGCCTTCCGAAATTTTTGCTGGAGATGGAGGTGCTTAGGGGCTCATACTATTTCCCCTTGCATGTTTACCTTTAATGACATTTTAACCAATGGTGGCTCCTACCTCTATGTCCCAAGGGGCCTTACATTCTGATTTGCACATGTGCATAATAATGATACCACACATGGAAAAAAACTACAAACAAAATTCTAGGGGCTGCATTGGCTGCAGCCTTTGAAGCCAGGTAGGGCTGTAAGGCTGCCATTATAGCCGGAGGGTGGCTTCCCATTAGAAGCACCCTCTCTGCTTATTATATTCTGAAATGGATGTCCAGGAGGGAGAGAACACCTGGCTGTCTGGCTGTAATTAGCAGGGAGCACTTCCTATGGGAAGTCACTGCCAGGCTGTTACTGGAGTGGCAGATAGTACTGTGTGTGTGGGTGGCGGTGGAGTTGTTGTGGGGGTGGGCTGCAGCCCTGTATCCACTAGGTAAAATCCACTAATATTAAATATCCATAAAATATCTGATCTTCTTGTTCTCAATCTCACACCAAGGAGGAAGTCTCCTCTGATATACATATTTTATTTGATTCCTTTGTGCAAGACATGATATGAGATGGAACTTTGACAAGACATGAATCATGTATAGAAATATACCTCCAAAGTGCTATGCTTTGGAGATCTACGACTTATTAGACCAGGTCCATAAATACATTTATTTGTTTCTTAAAACATAGCAAGGAGAAGTGTAGACAATAGAACCAGACAAGATAATACTGTATCCGTCTGGAAAAAAATCACCCAAACTGTAAAACTCCAGGTTATTCATGGTTTCCTTAATATCCTATATATTCAAATTCTATTAATGCTACTGATGCAGAAGTGCTCACCAATACAGCCCATATAGTAATAAGTCCCAGAGTAGATTGCAGAGACAATTTAAGGGCAATAGGTAAGCTCCTGGAAACATACAGTATACTGGCAAATGCATCGTAATAAAATTAAAGATACAGGCCCTCATTCCGAGTTGATCGGTCGGTATTTTTCATCGCATCGCAATGAAAATCCGCTTAGTACGCATGCGCAATATTCGCACTGCGACTGCGCCAAGTAATTTAACAATGAAGATAGTATTTTTACTCACGGCTTTTTCTTCGCTCCGGCGATCGTAATGTGATTGACAGGAAATGGGTGTTACTGGGCGGAAACACGGCGTTTTATGGGCGTGTGGATGAAAACGCTACCGTTTCCGGAAAAAACGCAGGAGTGGCTGGAGAAACGGAGGAGTGTCTGGGCGAACGCTGGGTGTGTTTGTGACGTCAAACCAGGAACGACAAGCACTGAACTGATCGCACAGGCAGAGTAAGTCTGAAGCTACTCTGAAACTGCTAAGTAGTTTGTAATCGCAATATTGCGAATACATCGGTCGCAATTTTAAGAAGCTAAGATACACTCCCAGTAGGCGTAGGCTTAGCGTGTGTAACTCTGCTAAATTCGCCTTGCGACCGATCAACTCGGAATGAGGGCCACAATTATGCAAGCTACTGTATGAGGAACTCTGTTGCAAACTTCAACTACAATGAGTTAAAGAATGTATCATTTACAAACAGAATTATCTGCAGTAGGTCTCTCCCTGGGGCCAGATGGATAAAAGTACAAATTGTACTTCCATTCAAACAATAGGTTATCATTGAAACCTAACCACCTGTCACAAAAATCCCTGAGTAAGGCAAGATTATCCTGGAGAAGTTTTAACTGGATAACACCTTCTTTTCTTTTCTACTCTCGCATACACTAAATTCCACTTCTCAGAACAAAAGTAGTCCACTTGTACAAATATGGAAAAGACTAATGTACAGTAAATGAGTTAAAAAAAATCTACTAAATCCAGAACTGATTCCAGGCTTGAGAGACTATCCTGTGTCAACAGTACCTATTAAGTTATAACTTGTTCATTTATGGCTGAATGTTTGTATGATTTCACTGTGTTTTCATATGTTCTTCACATGAGGTGCCTCTCTAAGATGACATACTATTTAACGTTTCACAAGTGATTCTTGGATTTGTAGCAGCTTCCAAGACATAACTATCTCTAATCGATTGACCAGTTTCCTTAACCTCTTCTATTGGTATGCTGAAAGCCCTGGTATTGGCTTGTGATACTGTACATCCAAATCATCTTTTGATTGGCTTCTCTATTACCATGACCTATACAGGAAACATTGCTTGTTAATTGCCTATCCTGGACTGATATCCCTGTAGCCTTACACTTTATGACTGATTTGGAGTTATATGCTAGCCTGTTTTGCAGTTTGAACTTTGTGAGCTCATGGATAATTCATTTGACCTGTAAGTGTGAATGCAGAAATTCTGGTGGATGTCTTTCCAGAGATATTGCACTAATCATATGTGTGCTGATAAGATGAGGACTCCTTTCTCAAGCAGATGCATAGGGTTGGTGCAGCCACCTCTGAATATGGAACAATTCCAGTCATCTTATGCACAACTGTGAATAAGTTTCTTCATGATTACTGGACTTGTAGATGAGTATAACCTTGCCGGGTGTTATTATTATTATTATTATTATTATAATACTTTATTTCTATGGTGCCACAAGTTATCCACAGGAGAGGCAGTATACATTAGCAGAACGAAGATGATGGGTGAGAGTATAAAGAGAGATAAGGTCAGAGATGTAAATAAGAGTGAAGTGGGTGAGGGCTTCATAAGTGAGTAACATAGTAAGATAGTTGATGAGGTTGAAAAAAGACAAAATGTCCATCGAGTTCAACCTGTAGAGCAGTAAGGATTTGGTAGAGAATTTCAAATCCTTACTGCTCTTACTGTGAAGAACCCTTTCCTCAGTTGTGTATGAAATTGTTTCTCTTCTAACCTCAGGGGGGTGTCCACGTGTCTTGTGTAGCATTTTTTTTTTATAAACAGATTGTCTGGTGAATCCTTGTATTGTCCCTTTATGTATTTATAAACATGAATAATGTCCCCTCTCAGCCACCTCTTTTCCAGTATCTTACCTTGTAATTCTTTCCTCTTAATTCAGTGCCTCTAACCCCTTAACCAGTTTGGTGGCTTGCCTCTGAACCCTTTAAAGTTCCAAGATATCTTTTTTATAGTGAGGTGCCCAGAACTGTACACATTATTTCTGGTGTGGCCATACCAATGATTTATACAGTGGCAGGATTACACTCTTATCCCTTGTCTCCATGCATGATAACACCTTATTTGCTTTTGTTGCTGCATTTTGACATTGCGTACTGCTACTAAGTCTATTATCGATGAGCATACCCAAATCTTTTCAACTACTGTTATCCCTACATTTCCCCCATTTAATTTATAGGCTGCCCAATTGTTCTTAGTCCCAAAGTGCCTAATGTTACATTTTTGAATACTGATCCTCAGACCTCCAGTCTAGATAAGTCATTCCGTAGAGAATCAACATCCTTGTATGAATTAATTACTCTACACGGTTTAGTATCATTGACACTGTGCTTCCCAGGCCCATTCCTAGGTCATTAATGAATATGTTAAACAGCAGTGGCCCGAGTACTGAACTCTATGGTATTCCACTAAGCACTGAGGCCCATTCAGAGAACATCCCATTAATCACCACTTGCTGTTCCATGTTGTACAACCAATTACTCAAGTACAAATAGTGATTCCTACCCCAAGCTCTCTTAATTTAAAATCTAGTCTTTTATGTGGGACTTTGTCAAAGGCCTTAGCAAAGTCCAAAAATACCACATCCACTGCTTTACCCTGATTAATGTTATCACTCACTTTCTTGTAGAAGCTTATTAAGTTAGTTTTAAATGACCTGTCCTTTACAAAACCATGCTGATTCCTATTAAAAACCTTGGAGGTATCCAAGTACTCCAGTATGCAATCTCTTATTATACCTTCTAGTATTTTTCCCACCATAGATGTCAAACTTACCGGTCTATAGTTACCAGGATGAGTGTTAATTCCCTTTTTAAATATTGGGACTACCTCGGCTATACGCCAGTCCATTGGTATTATTCCTAATGTAATTGGCTCACTGAAAATCAAATATAGGTGCCTCGATAGCTCTGAGTTAAGTTCCATAAGAACCCTGAGGTGAAGTCCATCTGGAGATTTATTTATCTTAATTTTACTTAGTCTCTCCCTGACTACTTCCTTATTTTACTTTGGTATTCATTTCTTGTTTAACCAAGTACTTAGCAAGAGGTATTTATTATAGCTTATGTTGTGCACTACTCCCATCAACTGGTCCTCTCTCGTGAATACTGATGAAAAGAATTTATTCAATAAATCAGTTTTTTCCCTATCATCAGTAATCAACACATCCAACTCGCCCTTTAATGGTCAAATGTTGTCCTATTTTAACCTTTTACCATTTATATATTTAAAGAACTTTTTGGGGTTTGTTTAACTCTCCTTTGTAATTTTTTTTCTATTTTAGCTGCTCTGATTTCTGTTTTGCATTTTTTGTTACATTCCTGGAATAAGTCTGACTTCTCGTCAAACTTAAATGGTTTGAAAGCACGCCTGTTTTTATTCATTTGTTCCTTGACCTTCTTATAAAGCCACATCGGTTTGAATTTACGACTACTGTTTTTGTTGGCCTTTGGAATAAACAAATGAGTGTACTTATTGAGCACAGTTGTAAAAACATTGCACATTTCAGCCATATTCTTACCATGAAATACAATTTCCCAATTGATGTCATTCATTGCTTGTTTCAGCAAGTTAAAATTAGCTTTTCTAAAGTTAAAAGTCTTAGTTATACCCTTGTAGTGTTGTTTTTTGAAGCTGATATTGAATATGACCATATTATGATCGATATTTCCCAAGGTCTCCCTTACTTTAGTATTTGATATTATTTCCACAGTATTAGTTAGTACTAGGTCCAGTATAGTTTTAAGTCTAGTTGGTTCCTCGATTACCTGGGACATGTAATGTTCTTTTAGCATGTTTAAGAATCTGTTACCCCTAGCTGTATTTACTGTTTCAGTGTTCCAATTTATGTCCAGGTAATGAATGTCCCCAATGATAATGACCTACCACATTCCTGCAGCTTTTTTGATTAGCTGCAAGAGTTGTAATTCATCAGATACGCTAATGTCTGGTGTGAGAGGCTTGTATTGGATTCTGTAAGGGAAGCGAAGCCAGTAAAGGGATTGTAGGAGAGGGGAGGTGGACATAGTCCATATGGTGAGGAAAAACCAAATAGAAAACCAGGCCCAGACGTGCTGTCACTGCTGCCAGTAAGGGATTGTCAGTCCCAAAAAGTACAAATGTAAAGAGCAAGAAAGAACTGGCGCAAAATGATGTTTCTCCAATATTAATAAACAAACGTGGATGAATGTAAAAGTACATAAAATTTATTGACTAAACAACTTGTGTACCATAGCAATAATACTCAAATAAAAACATAAAATTGGGGCATATAAAAACTGAGCATATGATTGATGCAGCTGCTAATATAGGTCCACATAGGATCCCAGACTGGAAATGGATAAAAGTTCCCTGGGGAAGAGTGATGTTAAATACAGCTGGTGTTACCCATGATGATGGAGACTTCCAAATGCTTGATAATTGACAGCAGGCAAGCTGTGGTGATTAGGCAGAAGCTGGGTCTCTCTAATCAATGCTGTAAAGGTGCAGTCCCACAGAGAAAGTTCCAAAGGCAAAGTGTAGATAAAAAGTCCATATCTGGATCCTTGAAAAGTGGAGCAAATGTGGTGATGGCAGCTTAACACTTAATGCGTTTCCCTAGGCTAGGTCGCCTGGCATCATCAGAAGTAAAGCTCAGTCAGAAAGTGGGATCTATTTAAACTCCTTTAACGACCTGATGCCCCACAGGTGTAGTACAGACAATTAATTCATTCATCCACATTAATAGTATGATAAACCATTCAATACAATAGATATATAATTAGAAGTGATTGGGAGGCAAACCCACATTAAAATTAGCAGCAACCAGCTTTTTATTTTATATATGATAATACTTAGGAACAATCTGACAGCATAAGAGGTCAGAGGTCAAGGTAGTCATATGACTCACCTGCAAACATCGGATGTATCAATGATAATATTGGATGTTTTCTTAATCTATCTGGATTCCCACATATACCAGGGGAACAGATTCCCTCTGTGGCAATAGTACCATTAATAATTTTATTAGATGTCCGTCTAATTTAGGGTGGCTGTCCCCGCCTGTGGGACCCCGTGTAGCACATTACATGCTTCTTCCGGGTCACGTGACGGTATTTGCTAGGTGGAACCAATGAGCTGCGGATAGGAAGTTTGAGGTTGCTAGGTGACCAGTGTGGACAGTCTCCGTAATGCGCAATGACGTCACCCCCATGTCACGTGACCGGGAGCATGGAGAGCCACAACAAGGCTTGAATACATATCCACTGAGCGACCAATGAAACTTAAATGAAGTGCACTCATGTGACTGATCACAGTCACATGAGAAAAGACCAATGGGAGACTCATACGATAGGGTTGCTAAGCAACCTGAAAAAAGATAAAATAATCTAAATAATAATTGTTAACATTATAAATAAAACAACACGGACTTATGAAATAGCGGCCCCACCGCCCATGTCGGGTGTCTGCACAGCCGTGGAGTAACTCCTGCAAGTAGGAGATACCTTGTCACTAGGAACTTGTCCAAATGACCACTCACCCTAGATGAGCTGACATGGATTAACCTCTGTCCCATCTCGGGTGTGCGTGGAATACTCCAGGGCCGTGCAGAACACAGACAGGTGGCACAGTATTGTCACCTGTACCGACTGGGTGCGGAGGCGGCTGCCATGACTAGTCCTGCTTAATAAATCCACAGGGTTAATACACCATGACCCAAACTGTGAGGGTCCCGAATATGATATGTGATGCTAAGCATCCCATTAACAACAGAAAAAATTAAGAATAGATCATGGGGACATATAGATGAAAAAGGAGGGACAGTTACAAAAATTATTTAACCACGATGATCCCAGTATAAACATAAGGTTCTTATAGAGAGATACAGAATATTCCTAATACTCCATAGAAGTATACATTGTGAAGCTCCAGAAATGGAATAAGAGAATGGGCGAAGTGGAGAGAAACAACACAGACATCCAGATGTATATTCAAATAATGGAGTATTCAGACAACTACATTCAATTCCATCATTTCATTTAAACCTGTCGGATATACCGAATTAAATTGAAGCATCCAATAGATTTCTCTTTTACACAAAAGTGAAAATCTGTCCCCACCTCTACTGGTAGGGGCCACGTGTTCTAAAGCTAGAAAAGAGAGTCACCCAGGGTCTCTTTGATGTACAGAATGAAAGTGACGTGAAACACTGTGTTTCAGGTAACCCTTAACAATGTTTCTTTTGTGTTCCATAAATCTGGAGAGGAGAATACATGAGTTTGGAAATGACCAGTGAGTAGATAAAGGTCTCAGTTCTATCCAGGGTGAGAAAGGGTCTGATCCTGGAAATATTTTTGAGATGAAAACAGCAGGTTTATGAGAGGGGCTGAATGTGTGGCTTGAAGGAAAGGGAGGAGTCAAGGATTACTCATAGACAGTGCACTTGCAGACAGAGATACAGTTTTTCTGTAATCCGGGTGCAATATTACACAAATGTTTCTAAATCATACATGATGTTGTCCACATTAGATTATTCTTTAACATGTTTATTTACTGATTGCATAATAAATGGGAAGGTGAATAAATTTCTACTGTATGTGTTTCTTTTCTCATTAAATAGCCATCAATAATGATGCAACTACTGTACTTGCTTCAAACTTAAGTGCTAAATAGTGAAGTAATATTATGTCCTGTTGAAAAGTCATAATCATTTAAATGACAGCAATTTAAAAAAAAAAAGTAAAACAGTGTAGAAGTTTAACATAAAAATAAATAAAATATTTTATTAAATATTGTAAAAAAAATCACTTGTAAATGGTTTATTGTCTATTGGAAACATCTTAACTTCATAATGTATTTCTCAGCTTTACCAGAACAGTACACTTATTTTACCATGGAAAGTCTTTTATTCACAGAATCTACTTTCCCATAATTTAAACTCCTGGTTAACTAAAATGAAGAAGGTCAATATTTACTATCAATTTAATTAAGACCTTGTAGTAAAAACAAAAGGGGACAAATGTTATGGTTGTCAGGTTACAGCTGTGACACTTTTTAATTTCTGTATTATGGGTGACCGCTATAAATACTGTACATGGTGAGAATTATTTACAGACAAAAAAATACAAAAATTCCACAATCTAAAAAAATTGTTCTAATCAGAAATGAAATGTTAAAGGAAAGTTCGGATTGATTATGAATATTTATGGCATACAGTATACGCATTCAGAAATAATATCAGGCGACAAGCAGGGTAAGGCAACGTTTCGAAGGGTTTACTTCTTCATCAGGACAATATAAACAGTGAAACACCAACCTTATAAATGCTCACCACAGCGTGTCAGAACAGCTCCGGCGCGGGATGCGAGTGCAGACGCCCACAAATGACGTCATCACCGCTCGGCGCATAACCGGGGCAACCATAAGCAAAAATCCACAGTTTCAGACAAGATCAGCAGAATACCGATCTATGTGTAACAGATACAAACAGTAACACAATAACATACAAATGTAAACAATCAGTGATTACATTTAAAAACATACTGCAGCGGTTTGGAATAGGGAACCGGTACCCAACCGTACTAATGGATGGCAGATATAAAGATAAGATCAATATTAAAACAGAGCATATCAAGGGCATAGGCAGCACACCAATAATGTTACAGAAAGTACAATTTAAAGAAAACAATGAAGTCCCAGGGTTTCATTAAGTCCCCGGGGAGCGAGTGTTTGTAACTCATGAATCCATCTGGATTCTTTCTGTAGCAGTCTGAGCGATCTATCACCGCCACGCTGTCTCAATGGCTCATGATCAGTTATCATGTATTTTAAACAGCCAACACTATGTTTTGCCTGTAAGAAATAACGCGCAACTGGTTGGTCTCTCCGACCAGTTGCTAAAGCATTCCTAATGGCCAATCTATGATTGGCAATCCTCTCGCGAAGCGTGCGGTCGGACTTGCCAACATAGTTGAGGCCACATGGGCAAGTGATCATATAAATGATAAATTTAGTTGTACATGTAACCCTATGCTGGATAAAGTATTTTTTACCACTAAAGGGGTTATGAAAAGATTTACCAATGGTGAGAGCTCTGCAAGTAGTGCAATTGAGACATCTGAAACAACCTTTCTGTAGTGTCAGAAAAGTGTTTTGTTCACTCTGAGTGCTGTTCAGTCCTGTAATGTCAGACTTAACCACCCAGTCCTTAATATTCTTACCCCTGGTGTATGAAGGCATAATAAATGTGTCCTGTAGTCGTAGACTGCTATCCGTACTGACAATGGGCCATAGTTTTTTAGCAACGTGTGAGATGTTCCCGCTCTGAATATTGAAATGGTTAATCCACGGTAACCTCTTATTCTTGGGCACAGATACCTTGGGTGACAGAAGTATATTTCTATCACAGCTCAAAGCCTTTACTTTAGCCTGCTGCAAAGACAGGTGGGGTCTGACATGTCTGCTTTGGTTAGAAATAACTTGAGTAGAGATGAATTTCAAGCACTGAGAGATCTGTCTAGTTACACTGACATCACAATTCGCCCCGCCGACAAGGGCGGGGGTATTGTGATTCAGAATTTGTCTGATTATAGAGCAGAGTTAGAACGCCAATTGTGTGATACCAACGTTTACAGGTTATTAGTGGGAGATCCCACTCGTGAATTTTCCAAATTGTTGTATAATAAATTATTGGCTGCATCACAAACTGGTGTGATCTCTGAAACCCTCATGAAGGCATTATTTATTGAGACTCCTATGGTACCAGTGCTTTATGCACTGCCTAAAGTGCATAAATCTTTATTACATCCGCCCGGTCGCCTGATTATTTTGGCCCATGATGGTTTGTTTCAGAGAGTCTCTACCTTTCTTGACGCTATGCTGCAACCCTGTATTGTTGATAATGAGAGATACTTACTAGATACTATTTAATTTCTTAACAAGCTGAAAACTCTGGGTGACATACCTCCAGGGTGTTTGCTCTGCAGTATTGATATCTCAAGTCTTAATACAGTGATTCCCTACAATGAAGGACTTAGTGCTGTTAGAAAACTTATTACCAACAACCCTTTATATTTGGGTCCAGATGTAGATTTTTTTCTGGATCTCCTGCAGATGGTGCTTACATTTAATTATTTTTTGCTTGATGGGAAATTTTATTTGCAGACTTCTGGTTGTGCGATGGGGTCCCCTGTGGCCCCATCATACGCTAATACCTATATGTTTTCAGCAGAACAGGAGATTTTTTTCGATAATCCTCTTTTTTTTTTAATCTATTTTATTTTTTGTCAGATACATAGATGACCTATATATTGTTTGGAATAATACGCATGAGTCACTGGTTGAGAGATTTGAGACACACAATTCTACTGGACATCCTATTCAGTTTACATACAACATTAGCCCTGATTGTGTCAGCTATCTAGACGTATTTGTCCGTTTGGTCAACGGACACGTAGTTACTGAATTATACCAAAAATTGACTGACAGGAATACCATCCTTCATTCGGACAGCTGTCATCCAAAAACATTAAAATTTGGTTTACCCTATTCTCAGTTTCTAAGGGCAGTTCGGATCTGTAGCAATACCAGTACTGCTAGTGCTCAGATTGACCGCATGATAGGTAAATTTGTGCAGAGGGGGTATGAGCTCAAGTCTTTGCAGCATGCTAAAGTAAAGGCTTTGAGCTGTGATAGAAATACACTTCTGTCGCCCAAGGTATCTGTGCCCAAGAATAAGAGGTTACCATGGATTAACCATTTCATTATTCAGAGCGGGAACATCTCACACGTTGCTAAAAAACTATGGCCCATTGTCAGTACGGATAGCAGTCTACGACTACAGGACACATTTATTATGCCTTCATACACCAGGGGTAAGAATATTAAGGACTGGGTGGTTAAGTCTGACATTACAGGACTGAACAGCACTCAGAGTGAACAAAACACTTTTCTGACACTACAGAAAGGTTGTTTCAGATGTCTCAATTGCACTACTTGCAGAGCTCTCACCATTGGTAAATCTTTTCATAACCCCTTTAGTGGTAAAAAATACTTTATCCAGCATAGGGTTACATGAACAACTAAATTTATCATTTATATGATCACTTGCCCATGTGGCCTCAACTATGTTGGCAAGTCCGACCGCACGCTTCGCGAGAGGATTGCCAATCATAGATTGGCCATTAGGAATGCTTCAGCAACTGGTCGGAGTGACCAACCAGTTGCGCGTCATTTCTTACAGGCAAAACATAGTGTTGGCTGTTTAAAATACATGATAATTGATCATAAGCCATTGAGACAGTGTGGTGGTGATAGATCGCTCAGACTGCTACAGAAAGAATCCAGATGGATTCATGAGTTACAAACACTCGCTCCCCGGGGACTTAATGAAACCCTGGGACTTCATTGTTTTCTTTAAATTGTACTTTCTGTAACATTATTGGTGTGCTGCCTATGCCCTTGATATGCTCTGTTTTAATATAGATCTTATCTTTATATCTGCCATCCATTAGTACGGTTGGGTACCGGTTCCCTGTTCCAAACTGCTGCAGTATGTTTTTAAATGTAATCACTAAATGTTTACATTTGTATGTTATTGTGTTACTGTTTGTATCTGTTACACATAGATCGGTATTCTGCTGATCTTGTCTGAAACTGTGGATTTTTGTTAATGGTTGCCCCGGTTATGCACCGAGCGGTGATGACGTCATTTGTGGGCGTCTGCACTCGCGTCCCGCGCCGGAGCTGTTCTGACATGCTGTGGTGAGCATTTATAAGGTTGGTGTTTCACTGTTTATATTGACCTGATGAAGAAGTAAACACTTCGAAACGTTGCCTTACCCTGCTTGTCGCCTGATATTATTTCTGAGTGCCGCCCATTTGTCTGCTATTTTGGACCTTAAGCTATTGAGGTACCTAGGAGGGCACCAGGCAAGTAATCGTTGTCATTATGGAGTGCTGCCACAATTGCTATTTATGTTGAACCACTGGTCTGCAGGGACTGAGTTTCTTGGCTTTAGCACCCTATTCGGTTTGGTGTGAGCTTCACTACATCAGTGTGTTTGTCAGCTTTTTCTCATGGCTGAGATGAATACTGCAGCTGGGATGGAATCTGTGGATACTGTTAACCTTGCACTGCTAACACAGGGGACTATGTTAACTTTCTCTGAGGTGGAAGCGGAATCCATCCTCTTAGAGCAAGCTTTAAATGATGAGGCGGATGCACAGCCCACGGAATCCCTGTATAAGGATTGGCTTAGGTTAAAACAAAAAGAAGTGGACTACCGATATGATGCAATCACGTTAAGTGGCTATTATAAAGAAAAACGGATCCCTCGCGGGTTCCGTATCCGTAATACACCTACGAACGGCAGGTTCAATACCACTTTTTGCAAGCGCTGGATATTAAATAAGTGCATTTTCGATTTGCTGCTATTGGTTATAGAAGAGTCGTCAAGAGAGCTATCTATAGCACGTGATAAGATAGCCGCATTTGAAGCTAAATTTAAACCGACACTTGTTGCCGACACCAAGAATAACTGGTTAGAGAAACTGGAAGGACAGGTTACTACCTATAGAAGAGAACTGATCCAGTTCAAGCGTCAAAAGCTAGCTAAAGTAAACGCAGACTACGAGCAGAACCGGGTATATCTTTGGGCATGCGGTACCCGTAATGAAAGACAGCAAAGATTCCGTCAAAGAAATTACAAACAGCTATGGCAGTCAGACTCGTCTGGTGACAGGAATACTAACAGTGACTCTGATGTAATATCTGATAATCAAGCCTCCGGTTCCAATTCCCCTTTAGGGGCAAGCACCCGTAGGGGTGTCGGCGGAAAAGGAGGTGGACGCGGCGAGGCGGCCAATGTAAAAGAACGTGGTCGAGGGTGAGTGGGCAGACCCCCCCTATCCAGGAGGAAATAATCTTTAATCTTTCTAGCCACATTTTGACTCCCACGGAGGTGCGTGTTTTAAGCAAAGGACTATCGTTTGCGCCGACGGTGCATTTCTCATCACATCAATGGGAAAGAGAGAAATATAAACTGAACCACCAGCTTAAATTACACGAACACTTCAGTGGCACTAAGAACATTACCACCAGTACATCTGTGGAAGCTTTACCGCCCCAATTGGCCAGACTACAGAGACGTAGTCATTTTGATCCCATTTCATACAAATCCGTCTATCAAGACTTATGGTAGAATGTTAAGTGAGTCCGTCACCAAACAGGTGGGGTCTGACATGTCTGCTGTGGTTAGAAATAACTTGAGTAGAGATGAATTTCAAGCACTGAGAGATCTGTCTAGTTACACTGACATCACAATTCGCCCTGCCGACAAGGGCGGGGGTATTGTGATTCAGAATTTGTCTGATTATAGAGCAGAGTTAGAACGCCAATTGTGTGATACCAACGTTTACAGGTTATTAGTGGGAGATCCCACTCGTGAATTTTCCAAATTGTTGTATAATAAATTATTGGCTGCATCACAAACTGGTGTGATCTCTGAAACCCTCATGAAGGCATTATTTATTGAGACTCCTATGGTACCGGAGCTTTATGCACTGCCTAAAGGGCATAAATCTTTATTACATCCGCCTGGTCGCCCGATTATTTTGGCCCGTGATGGTTTGTTTCAGAGAGTCTCTACCTTTCTTGACACTATGCTGCAACCCTGTATTGTTGATAATGAGAGATACTTACTAGATACTACTTCATTTCTTAACAAGCTGAAAACTCTGGGTGAAATACCTCCAGGGTGTTTGCTCTGCAGTATTGATATCTCAAGTCTATATACAGTGATTCCCAACAATGAAGGACTTAGTGCTGTTAGAAAACTTATTACCAACAACCTTTTATATTTGGGTCCAGATGTAGATTTTTTTCTGGATCTCCTGCAGATGGTGCTTACATTTAATTATTTTTTGTTTGATGGGAAACTTTATTTGCAGACTTCTGGTTGTGCGATGGGGTCCCCTGTGGCCCCATCATACGCTAATACCTATATGTTTTCAGCAGAACAGGTGATTTTTTTCGATAATCCTCTTTTTTCTGAATCTATTTTATTTTTTGTCAGATACATAGATGACCTATTCATTGTTTGGAACAATACGCATGAGTCACTGGTTGAGAGATTTGAGACACACAATTCCACTGGACATCCTATTCAGTTTACATACAACATTAGCCCTGATTGTGTCAGCTATCTAGACGTATTGGTCCGTTTGGTCAACGGACATGTAGTTACTGAATTATACCAAAAATTGACTGACAGGATTACCATCCTTCATTCGGATAGCTGTCGTCCAAAAACATTAAAATTTGGTTAACCCTATTCTCAGTTTCTAAGGGCAGTTCGGATCTGTAGCAATACCAGTACTGCTAGTGCTCAGATTGACCGCATGATTGGTAAATTTGTGCAGAGGGGGTATGAGCTCAAGTCTTTGCAGCAGGCTAAAGTAAAGGCTTTGAGCTGTGATAGAAATACACTTCTGTCGCCCAAGGTATCTGTTCCCAAGAATAAGAGGTTACCGTGGATTAACCACTTCAACATTCAGAGTGGGAACATCTCACACGTTGCTAAAAAACTATGGCCCATTGTCAGTACGGATAGCAGTCTACGACTACAGGACACATTTATTATGCCTTCATACACCAGGGGTAAGAATATTAAGGACTGGGTGGTTAAGTCTGACATTACAGGACTGAACAGCACTCAGAGTGAACAAAACACTTTTCTGACACTACAGAAAGGTTGTTTCAGATGTCTCAATTGCACTACTTGCAGAGCTCTCACCAATGGTAAATCTTTTCATAACCCCTTTAGTGGTAAAAAATACTTTATCTAGCATAGGGTTACATGTACAACTAAATTTATCATTTATATGATCACTTGCCCATGTGGCCTCAACTATGTTGGCAAGTCCGACCGCATGCTTCGCGAGAGGATTGCCAATCATAGATTGGCCATTAGGAATGCTTTAGCAACTGGTCGGAGTGACCAACCAGTTGCGCGTCATTTCTTACAGGCAAAACATAGTGTTGGCTGTTTAAAATACATGATAATTGATCATGAACCATTGAGACAGCGTGGCGGTGATAGATTGCTCAGACTTCTACAGAAAGAATCCAGATGGATTCATGAGTTACAAACACTCGCTCCCCGGGGACTTAATGAAACCCTGGGACTTCATTGTTTTCTTTAAATTGTACTTTCTGTAACATTATTGGTGTGCTGCCTATGCCCTTGATATGCTCTGCCATCCATTAGTACGTTTGGGTACCGGTTCCCTGTTCCAAACTGCTGCAGTATGTTTTTAAATGTAATCACTGATTGTTTACATTTGTATGTTATTGTGTTACTGTTTGTATCTGTTACACATAGATCGGTATTCTGCTGATCTTGTCTGAAACTGTGGATTTTTGCTTATGGTTGCCCCGGTTACGCGCCGAGCGGTGATGACGTCATTAGTGGGCGTCTGCACTCGCGTTCCGCGTCGGAGCTGTTCTGACACGCTGTGGTGAGCATTTATAAGGTTGGTGTTTCACTGTTTTATTGTCCTGATGAAGAAGTAAACACTTCAAAACGTTGCCTTACCCTGCTTGTCACCTGATATTATTTCTGAGTGCCGCCCATTTGTCTGCTATTTTGGACCTTAAGCTATTGAGGTACCTAGGAGGGCACCAGGCAAGTAATCGTTGTCATTATGGAGTGCTGCCACAATTGCTATTTATATATATATATATATATATATATATATATATATATATAGATAGATATAGAAATATATACAGTACCAGTCAAAAGTTTGGACACACCTTCTCATTGTATACCTTTTCTACATTATATACATTAATACCGAAGACATCAAAACTATGAAAGAACACATATGGAATTATGTTGTAAACAAAAAAGTGTTAAACAAATCATAATATGTTTTATATTTTAGATTCCTTAAAGTAGCCCCCTTTTGCTTTGATGACAGCTTTGCACACTCTTGGCATTCTCTCCATCAGCTTCATGAGGTAGTATCCTAGAATGGTTTTCTAACAGTCTTGAAGGAGTTCCCAGAGGTGCTGAACACTTGTTGGCTACTTTTCCTTCACTATGTGGTCAAATTCATCCCAAACCATCTCAATTGGGTTTAGGTCAGGTGATTGTAGAGGCCAGGTCATCTGATGCAGCACTCCATCACTTTCCTTCTTGGTCAAGTAGCCCTTACATAGCCTGGAGGTGTTTTGGGGTCATTGTATTGTTGAAAAACAAATGATGGTCCCAGTAAGTGCAAACCAGATGAGATGGCATGGCGCTGCAGAATACTGTGGAAGCCATACTGGTTTAGTGTGCCTTGAATGTTTAATAAATCACCAACAGTGTCACCAGCAAAGCACCTCCATGCCATCACACCTCCTCCTCCATGCTTCACAGTGGGAACCACACTTGCAGAAACCATCTGCTCACCTTCTCTGTGTCTCACAAGGACACGGCGGTTGGAACCAAAAATCTCAAATTTGGACTCATCAGATCAAAGTACGGATTTCCACTGGTCTAATGTCCATTCAATGCATTTCTTGGCACAAACAATTCTCTTCTTCTTGTTGTTCATCCTCAGTAGTGGCTTCTTTGCAGCAATTCGACCATGAAGGCCTGATTCACGCAGTCTCCTCTGAACAGTTGATGTTGAGATTTGTCTGTTTCTTGAACTCTGTGAAGAATTTATGTGGGCTCTAATCTGAGGTGCTGTTAAGTTGCGGTTTCTGAGGCTGGTAACTCTAATGAACTCATCCTCTGCAGCAGAGGTTACTCTTGGTCTTCCTTTCCTGGGGCGGTTCTCATGAGAGCCAATTTTATTATAGCGTTTGATGGTTTTTGCAACTGCACTTGAGGATACATTCAAAGTTCTTGAAAATTTTTGTATCGACTGATCTTCATGCGGTTACAATACCACTAGTTGGGATCCCAGATGTCACAGTACCGACACCGGAATCCCTACTTGCAGTAAAATACTGCTGCCAGAATCCCGGCGCCAAAGGCTTTCCTCCCTCTATGGGTGTCCACAACACCATAGAGGGAGAATATAACCAGTGGAAAGTGCAGTGAGCCACCATGCCCACAGCACGGTGAGTGCAGCGAGGATGCAAGGGGCTTTCTAGCACTTGCCTCGCTGAAAAAATACCAGTGGACGGAATCCCGCTGTCAGTATACTGATGGCTGGGATCCCGGCCACCAGTTTTTCATACTGATCCCCATCAGATGCGACCATGTTCAGAAAAAGCACAACCTGGTGTGGTCGTATCTGTTGTGAGCGTGCCCAGGAAGTAGTTAACAATGATGATTATAGCAGAAGACAATCACTGTAAAAATGCTTTATGTATCTAAATAAAGCTTTTTGTTCTATTTGGAATAATGGGAATTTTTATTTGTTTATACTGTTATTGTATATTGGGGGTAATTCCAAGTTGATCGCAGCAGGAATTTTGTTAGCAGTTGGGCAAAACCATGGGGGTCATTCCGAGTTGTTCGCTCGCAAGCTGCTTTTAGCAGCTTTGCACACGCTAAGCCGCCGCCTACTGGGAGTGAATCTTAGCTTATCAAAATTGCGAACGAAAGATTAGCAGAATTGCGAATAGACACTTCTTAGCAGTTTCTGAATAGCTCCAGACTTACTCGGCATCTGCGATCAGTTCAGTGCTTGTCGTTCCTGGTTTGACATCACAAACACACCCAGCGTTCGGCCAGACACTCCTCCGTTTCTCCAGCCACTCCCGCGTTTTTCCCAGAAACGGTAGCGTTTTTTCCGCACACACCCATAAAACGGCCAGTTTCCGCCCAGAAACACCCACTTCCTGTCAATCACATTACGATCACCAGAACGAAGAAAAAACCTCGTAATGCCGTGAGTAAAAAACCTAACTGCATAGCAAATTTACTTGGCGCAGTCGCACTGCGGACATTGCGCATGCGCATTAGCGACTAATCGCTCCGTTGCGAGAAAAAAATAACGAGCGAACAACTCGGAATGACCCCCCATGTGCACTGCAGGGGAGGCAGATATAACATGTGCAGAGAGAGTTAGATTTGGGTGGGTTATTTTGTTTCTGTGCAGGGTAAATACTGGCTGCTTTTTTTTACACTGCAAATTAGATTGCAGATTGAACACACCACACCCAAATCTAACTCTCTCTGCACATGTTAAATCTGCCTCCCCTGCAGTGCACATGGGTGGTCATTCCGAGTTGTTCGCTCGCAAGCTGCTTTTAGCAGCTTTGCACACGCTAAGCCGCCGCCTACTGGGAGTGAATCTTAGCTTATCAAAATTGCGAACGAAAGATTCGCAATATTGCGAAAAGACTTCTCTGTTCAGTTTCTGAGTAGCTCAAGACTTACTCTGCCAGTGCGATCAGTTCAGTGCTTGTCGTTCCTGGTTTGACGTCACAAACACACCCAGCGTTCGCCCAGACACTCCTCCGTTTCTCCAGCCACTCCCGCGTTTTTCCCAGAAACGGTAGCGTTTTTTCGCACACACCCATAAAACGGCCAGTTTCCGCCCAGAACCACCCACTTCCTGTCAATCACATTACGATCACCAGAACGAAGAAAAAACCTCGTAATGCCGTGAGTAAAATTCCTAACTGCATAGCAAATTTACTTGGCGCAGTCGCACTGCGGACATTGCGCATGCGCAGTAGCGACTAATCGCTCCGATGCGATAAAAACATAATGAGCGAACAACTCGGAATGACCCCCATGGTTTTGCCCAACTGCTAACAAAATTCCTGCTGCGATCAACTTGGAATTACCCCCATTGTCATTTTTACTAGAGATGTGCGCCTGTCTATTTTTCAAGTTTTGTTTTTGTTTTTTCCCCATGTTTTAGTTTTGGATTGGTTTTGACTAGAGATGAGCGGGTTCGGTTTCTCTGAATCCGAACCCGCCCGAACTTCATGTTTTTTTACACGGGTCCGAGCGACTCGGATCTTCCCGCCTTGCTCGGTTAACCCGAGCGCGCCCGAACGTCATCATCACGCTGTCGGATTCTCGCGAGGCTCGGATTCTATCGCGAGACTCGGATTCTATATAAGGAGCCGCGCGTCGCGGCCATTTTCACACGTGCATTGAGATTGATAGGGAGAGGACGTGGCTGGCGTCCTCTCCGTTTAGAAATTAAAATAGATAGGAGAGTGAGAGTGAGACACTTCATTTACTTACTGGAGCTTAGGAGGAGTTATACTAGTGACTGATGACCAGTGACCTGACCACCAGTGCAGTTTTATAATTTATTATTATTTAATAATCCGTTCTGTTCTTGTTCTCTGCCTGAAAAAAAACGATACACAGTGACTCAGTCACACTCACATACCATATCTGTGCTCAGCCCAGTGTGCTGCATCATCTATGTATAATATCTGACTGTGCTCACACAGCTTAATTGTGGGGGAGACTGGGGAGCAGTTATAGGTTATAGCAGGAGCCAGGAGTACATATTAAACAGTGCACACTTTTGCTGCCAGAGTGCCACTGCCAGTGTGACTGACCACTGACCACTGTGACCAGTGACCTGACCACACTGACCACCAGTATAGTATATTGTGATTGAATGTCTGCCTGAAAAAGTACACTCGTCGTGTGACTTGTGTGGTGTTTTTTTATTCTATAAAAATTAAAAAACTCATTTTGCTGACAGACAGTGTCCACTCCAGCAGGTCCGTCATTATATAATATATACCTGTCTGGCTGCAGTAGTGATATATATATATATATTTTTTATATCATTATTTATCATCCAGTCTACTAGCAGCAGACACAGTACGGTAGTTCACGGCTGTAGCTACCTCTGTGTCGGCACTCGGCAGTCCATCCATAATTGTATACCACCTACCCGTGGTTTTTTTTTTCTTTCTTCTTTATACATACTACATCTCATTATCATCCAGTCTATATTAGCAGCAGACACAGTACAGTACGGTAGTCCACGGCTGTAGCTACCTCTGTGTTGGCACTCGGCAGTCCATCCATAATTGTATACCACCTACCCGTGTTTTTTTTTTCTTTCTTCTTTATACATACTACATCTCATTATCAACCAGTCTATATTAGCAGCAGACACAGTACGGTAGTTCACGGCTGTAGCTACCTCTGTGTCGGCACTCGGCAGTCCATCCATAATTGTATACCACCTACACGTGGTTTTTTTTTTCTTTCTTCTTTATACATACATACTACATCTCATTATCATCCAGTCTATATTAGCAGCAGACACAGTACAGTACGGTAGTCCACGGCTGTAGCTACCTCTGTGTCGGCACTCGGCAGTCCATCCATAATTGTATACCACCTACCCGTGGTTTTTTTTTTCTTTCTTCTTTATACATACTACATCTCATTATCATCCAGTCTATATTAGCAGCAGACACAGTACAGTATGGTAGTCCACGGCTGTAGCTACCTCTGTGTCGGCACTCGGCAGTCCATCCATAATTGTATACCACCTACCCGTGGTTTTTTTTTTCTTTCTTCTTTATACATACTACATCTCATTATCAACCAGTCTATATTAGGAGCAGACACAGTACAGTACGGTAGTCCACGGCTGTAGCTACCTCTGTGTCGGCACTCGGCAGTCCATCCATAATTGTATACCACCTACCCGTGTTTTTTTTTTCTTTCTTCTTTATACATACTACATCTCATTATCATCCTGTCTATATTAGCAGCAGACACAGTACAGTATGGTAGTCCACGGCTGTAGCTACCTCTGTGTCGGCACTCGGCAGTCCATCCATAATTGTATACCACCTACCCGTGGTTTTTTTTTTCTTTCTTCTTTATACATACTACATCTCATTATTATCCAGTCTATATTAGCAGCAGACACAGTACAGTACGGTAGTCCACGGCTGTAGCTACCTCTGTGTCGGCACTCGGCAGTCCATCCATAATTGTATACCACCTACCCGTGGTTTTTTTTTTCTTTCTTCTTTATACATACTACATCTCATTATCATCCAGTCTATATTAGCAGCAGACACAGTACAGTACGGTAGTCCACGGCTGTAGCTACCTCTGTGTCGGCACTCGGCAGTCCATCCATAATTGTATACCACCTACCCGTGGATTTTTTTTCTTTCTTCTTTATACATACTACATCTCATTATCAACCAGTCTATATTAGCAGCAGACACAGTACGGTAGTTCACGGCTGTAGCTACCTCTGTGTCGGCACTCGGCAGTCCATCCATAATTGTATACCACCTACCCGTGTTTTTTTTTTCTTTCTTCTTTATACATACATACTACATCTCATTATCATCCAGTCTATATTAGCAGCAGACACAGTACAGTACGGTAGTCCACGGCTGAAGCTACCTCTGTGTCGGCACTCGGCAGTCCATCCATAAGTATACTAGTATCCATCCATCTCCATTGTTTACCTGAGGTGCCTTTTAGTTGTGCCTATTAAAATATGGAGAACAAAAATGTTGAGGTTCCAAAATTAGGGAAAGATCAAGATCCACTTCCACCTCGTGCTGAAGCTGCTGCCACTAGTCATGGCCGAGACGATGAAATGCCAGCAACGTCGTCTGCCAAGGCCGATGCCCAATGTCATAGTACAGAGCATGTCAAATCCAAAACACCAAATATCAGTAAAAAAAGGACTCCAAAACCTAAAATAAAATTGTCGGAGGAGAAGCGTAAACTTGCCAATATGCCATTTACCACACGGAGTGGCAAGGAACGGCTGAGGCCCTGGCCTATGTTCATGGCTAGTGGTTCAGCTTCACATGAGGATGGAAGCACTCAGCCTCTCGCTAGAAAACTGAAAAGACTCAAGCTGGCAAAAGCACCGCAAAGAACTGTGCGTTCTTCGAAATCTCAAATCCACAAGGAGAGTCCAATTGTGTCGGTTGCGATGCCTGACCTTCCCAACACTGGACGTGAAGAGCATGCGCCTTCCACCATTTGCACGCCCCCTGCAAGTGCTGGAAGGAGCACCCGCAGTCCAGTTCCTGATAGTCAGATTGAAGATGTCAGTGTTGAAGTACACCAGGATGAGGAGGATATGGGTGTTGCTGGCGCTGGGGAGGAAATTGACCAGGAGGATTCTGATGGTGAGGTGGTTTGTTTAAGTCAGGCACCCGGGGAGACACCTGTTGTCCGTGGGAGGAATATGGCCGTTGACATGCCTGGTGAAAATACCAAAAAAATCAGCTCTTCAGTGTGGAGGTATTTCAACAGAAAAGCGGACAACAGGTGTCAAGCCGTGTGTTGCCTTTGTCAAGCTGTAATAAGTAGGGGTAAGGACGTTAACCACCTCGGAACATCCTCCCTTATACGTCACCTGCAGCGCATTCATAATAAGTCAGTGACAAGTTCAAAAACTTTGGGGGACAGCGGAAGCAGTCCACTGACCAGTAAATCCCTTCCTCTTGTAACCAAGCTCACGCAAACCACCCCACCAACTCCCTCAGTGTCAATTTCCTCCTTCCCCAGGAATGCCAATAGTCCTGCAGGCCATGTCACTGGCAATTCTGACGAGTCCTCTCCTGCCTGGGATTCCTCCGATGCATCCTTGCGTGTAACGCCTACTGCTGCTGGCGCTGCTGTTGTTGCTGCTGGGAGTCGATGGTCATCCCAGAGGGGAAGTCGTAAGCCCACTTGTACTACTTCCAGTAAGCAATTGACTGTCCAACAGTCCTTTGCGAGGAAGATGAAATATCACAGCAGTCATCCTGCTGCAAAGCGGATAACTGAGGCCTTGACAACTATGTTGGTGTTAGACGTGCGTCCGGTATCCGCCGTTAGTTCACAGGGAACTAGACAATTTATTGAGGCAGTGTGCCCCCGTTACCAAATACCATCTAGGTTCCACTTCTCTAGGCAGGCGATACAGAGAATGTACACGGACGTCAGAAAAAGACTCACCAGTGTCCTAAAAAATGCAGTTGTACCCAATGTCCACTTAACCACGGACATGTGGACAAGTGGAGCAGGGCAGGGTCAGGACTATATGACTGTGACAGCCCACTGGGTAGATGTATGGACTCCCGCCGCAAGAACAGCAGCGGCGGCACCAGTAGCAGCATCTCGCAAACGCCAACTCTTTCCTAGGCAGGCTACGCTTTGTATCACCGCTTTCCAGAATACGCACACAGCTAAAAACCTCTTACGGCAACTGAGGAAGATCATCGCAGAATGGCTTACCCCAATTGGACTCTCCTGTGGATTTGTGGCATCGGACATCGCCAGCAATATTGTGTGTGCATTAAATATGGGCAAATTCCAGCACGTCCCATGTTTTGCACATACCTTGAATTTGGTGGTGCAGAATTTTTTAAAAAACGACAGGGGCATGCAAGAGATGCTGTCGGTGGCCAGAAGAATTGCGGGACACTTTCGGCGTACAGGCACCACGTACAGAAGACTGGAGCACCACCAAAAACTACTGAACCTGCCCTGCCATCATCTGAAGCAAGAAGTGGTAACGAGGTGGAATTCAACCCTCTATATGCTTCAGAGGTTGGAGGAGCAGCAAAAGGCCATTCAAGCCTATACAATTGAGCACGATATAGGAGGTGGAATGCACCTGTCTCAAGTGCAGTGGAGAATGATTTCAACGTTGTGCAAGGTTCTGATGCCCTTTGAACTTGCCACACGTGAAGTCAGTTCAGACACTGCCAGCCTGAGTCAGGTCATTCCCCTCATCAGGCTTTTGCAGAAGAAGCTGGAGACATTGAAGGAGGAGCTAACACGGAGCGATTCCGCTAGGCATGTGGGACTTGTGGATGGAGCCCTTAATTCGCTTAACAAGGATTCACGGGTGGTCAATCTGTTGAAATCAGAGCACTACATTTTGGCCACCGTGCTCGATCCTAGATTTAAAGCCTACCTTGGATCTCTCTTTCCGGCAGACACAAGTCTGCTGGGGTTGAAAGACCTGCTGGTGAGAAAATTGTCAAGTCAAGCGGAACGCGACCTGTCAACATCTCCTCCTTCACATTCTCCCGCAACTGGGGGTGCGAGGAAAAGGCTCAGAATTCCGAGCCCACCCGCTGGCGGTGATGCAGGGCAGTCTGGAGCGACTGCTGATGCTGACATCTGGTCCGGACTGAAGGACCTGACAACGATTACGGACATGTCGTCTACTGTCACTGCATATGATTCTCTCACCATTGAAAGAATGGTGGAGGATTATATGAGTGACCGCATCCAAGTAGGCACGTCACACAGTCCGTACTTATACTGGCAGGAAAAAGAGGCAATTTGGAGGCCCTTGCACAAACTGGCTTTATTCTACCTAAGTTGCCCTCCCACAAGTGTGTACTCCGAAAGAGTGTTTAGTGCCGCCGCTCACCTTGTCAGCAATCGGCGTACGAGGTTACATCCAGAAAATGTGGAGAAGATGATGTTCATTAAAATGAATTATAATCAATTCCTCCGTGGAGACATTGACCAGCAGCAATTGCCTCCACAAAGTACACAGGGAGCTGAGATGGTGGATTCCAGTGGGGACGAATTGATAATCTGTGAGGAGGGGGATGTACACGGTGATATATCGGAGGATGATGATGAGGTGGACATCTTGCCTCTGTAGAGCCAGTTTGTGCAAGGAGAGATTAATTGCTTCTTTTTTGGTGGGGGTCCAAACCAACCCGTCATTTCAGTCACAGTCGTGTGGCAGACCCTGTCACTGAAATGATGGGTTGGTTAAAGTGTGCATGTCCTGTTTATACAACATAAGGGTGGGTGGGAGGGCCCAAGGACAATTCCATCTTGCACCTCTTTTTTCTTTAATTTTTCTTTGCGTCATGTGCTGTTTGGGGAGGGTTTTTTGGAAGGGACATCCTGCGTGACACTGCAGTGCCACTCCTAGATGGGCCCGGTGTTTGTGTCGGCCACTAGGGTCGCTTATCTTACTCACACAGCTACCTCATTGCGCCTCTTTTTTTCTTTGCGTCATGTGCTGTTTGGGGAGGGTTTTTTGGAAGGGACATCCTGCGTGACACTGCAGTGCCACTCCTAGATGGGCCCGGTGTTTGTGTCGGCCACTAGGGTCGCTTATCTTACTCACACAGCTACCTCATTGCGCCTCTTTTTTTCTTTGCGTCATGTGCTGTTTGGGGAGGGTTTTTTGGAAGGAACATCCTGCGTGACACTGCAGTGCCACTCCTAGATGGGCCCGGTGTTTGTGTCGGCCACTAGGGTCGCTTATCTTACTCACACAGCTACCTCATTGCGCCTCTTTTTTTCTTTGCGTCATGTGCTGTTTGGGGAGGGTTTTTTGGAATGGACATCCTGCGTGACACTGCAGTGCCACTCCTAGATGGGCCCGGTGTTTGTGTCGGCCACTAGGGTCGCTTATCTTACTCACACAGCTACCTCATTGCGCCTCTTTTTTTCTTTGCGTCATGTGCTGTTTGGGGAGGGTTTTTTGGAAGGGACATCCTGCGTGACACTGCAGTGACACTCCTAGATGGGCCCGGTGTTTGTGTCGGCCACTAGGGTCACTTATCTTACTCACACAGCTACCTCATTGCGCCTCTTTTTTTCTTTGCGTCATGTGCTGTTTGGGGAGGGTTTTTTGGAAGGGACATCCTGCGTGACACTGCAGTGACACTCCTAGATGGGCCCGGTGTTTGTGTCGGCCACTAGGGTCGCTTATCTTACTCACACAGCTACCTCATTGCGCCTCTTTTTTTCTTTGCGTCATGTGCTGTTTGGGGAGGGTTTTTTGGAAGGGACATCCTGCGTGACACTGCAGTGCCACTCCTAGATGGGCCCGGTGTTTGTGTCGGCCACTAGGGTCGCTTAGCTTAGTCATCCAGCGACCTAGGTGCAAATTTTAGGACTAAAAATAATATTGTGAGGTGTGAGGTATTCAGAATAGACTGAAAATGAGTGTAAATTATGGTTTTTGAGGTTAATAATACTTTGGGATCAAAATGACCCCCAAATTCTATGATTTAAGCTGTTTTTTAGTGTTTTTAAAAAAAAACACCCGAATCCAAAACACACCCGAATCCGACAAAAAAAATTCGGTGAGGTTTTGCCAAAACGCGGTCGAACCCAAAACACGGCCGCGGAACCGAACCCAAAACCAAAACACAAAACCCGAAAAATTTCCGGCGCTCATCTCTAGTTTTGACAAAACTGCCCTTTTGTGTTTTGGTTTTTGATCTAATTTAAAAACAAACAAACAAACAAACAAACATAAAAACAGCTAAAATCAAAGAATTTGGGATGTTTTTGTTCCTACAGTATTATTATCCACAATAATATTCATTTCCACTCAATTCCAGTCTATTTAAAACACCTCACAGCTCACAATATTGTTTGCATCTAGTTTAGGCCAAAAAGTTTGTACCGAGGTAGCTGGGTGACTAAGCTAAGCGACAGAAGTGGGCGGTACAAACACGTGGCACTTTCAGGAGCGGCACTGCAGTGTCAGACAGGATGGCAGTTTTAGAAACTATGCCCAAAAAATTCTCCAAAGAGCACATAATGCAAAGAAATAGGGTTCAAGATCCCACCGCCCCTTATGTTGTATATATTAAACAGGACATGCACGGTTTTACAAACCAATCATTTCAGCGACAGGGACAGTCACTAGTGCTGAAATGATTGGTTTGTTTGGGCTCCCACCAAACATTTTTTTAGAAGGATTTCCTCCAATAAGTAATTACTCTGAGTATGTTGATGATGAAGTGTTAATTACATTATAATTTTGTACAATAAATTTAATGTCTTAACCGCAAATGACGTAACATGGAGGAGGTGCCTAGATAGCTAACGTTCTTACCTCTACTAAATTTGGCCTCACAAATGGAGGAGATGCTTTCATAAACATTGTCTGGATTGGAGTTAAAATAATCCCACACCTGAGAGGTGGCTTTTTTGGTCTTATCCATAGGCATCACAATGGCTTTCTTTTTATCATGGTCAACAACTGCAGCCACCGGTGGCTGACTTACACAAACAACATCATCATCAACATCCTCACTGTCAGATAGTACACACATATCCCCCTCAGCCTGCCCCACTCCCACACACAAATTCTCAATTTGTATTATGTCCTCTTCATCAGATTCATCGCCATCTTTACTTGTACTGCTCCCATCATGTGCAGATGGTTCAGAAATGGTGGAAGGAGGTGAAAGATGCTTGTCTTATTAAGAGAGAAATGTCAGCTGATGTGGACACCCCTAAACATTCCTCAAGAATGTCTGATGGTTCTGATTCTGAATGCGCTGTTTATCTTACTGCCTCTGCAGCTAACTATACTTTTGATTTTTCTTCTTTACCACTCTAAAATGAAATGATTTTACATACTGTACCCTGACTCAATCCCTCTATGACCCTGCCTTTGCAGATGACGTTGATGGACTTGTATGGTCAATATCATGACAAGTGGCAGCAGCTTCAGCACTTCAGCACTAAAGCCTAAAATTATAAAAAAAAAAAAAAATCTGTTTGTGCTGTACCCAAGTGTACTATACAATTTTTTTATAAGTACTGTGACACTGAAATTGAGGCTCCCCTTATTAGTCTGTGCCCTGCTTCACCCTTTAGCCCCTTCTGCTGCCAATACTCTGCAATTTGGGGGCAGCACATTGTTAATTAAGGGGGTAGGCTCCCCTTCACCAGTGCCCAACAGGATATATTAATTATTAGGGGGTAGGCTCCCCTTGGGTATTTGTGCCCTGTCATAGTTAGTAAGGGGGTAGGCTCCCCTCACTACAGTGCCCCATATAGTTGCTATAGGGGAAGGGATCCCTCAATTCAGGAGCCCCATCAGCATTTTAATTTGGGAAAAGTTGAACTGGGTCAATCCCCTTTTAGGGAGAGAAGAAAGAGGAACTTTGGTTAGAGATCTCTGTCCCCAGGGACCGATGCATTATTAACTGTATGATGTAAATGTGCTGTGTTCAATGCTTAATGTGTTACTGTAAATGGAAGCAATGTTGTGTTAATGCTGTTATGCTAGGAAGATAGAGCTGACAGTTTACTGGTGTGGTAGTGTCTCTAAGTTCGAAATGTGTTAATGCAGTACATTGAAGTTATACTCAGTGCTCATTATTGACTTTTTATGCAAGCTCCACCCAGCAGTGTCAGTTAAAACTTATATACCTGTATGCTTACTACTACAAAGACAGGCTCATTATTGACTGTTTATGCAAACTCCGCCCAGCAGTGCCTGTTAAATGGGTCCCCTGAGTCGCAGGGCAGAGTAGCAAGGGGGAGGGCTGTGTGCTTACTACTACAAAGGCTGGGCTATTGTTGACTGTTTATGCAAACTCTGCCCAGCAGTGTCAGTTAAAGCTTATATACCTGTGTGCTTACTACTACAAAGGTGGGCTCATTATTGACTGTTTATGCAAGCTTGCTTACCTGTTCCCGAAATTCACCTACCTATTTGTTATTACTGGTTATACGAGACTGTGCTATCTAAAGACAACACCAGCTTGCTTACCTGTTCCCGAAACTCACCTGCCTATTTGTTATTGTTGGTTATATGAGACTGTGCTATCTAAAGACAACGCCAGCTTGCTTACCTGTTCCTGCAATTCACCTGCCTATTTGTTATTGCTGGTTATACGAGACTGTGCTATTTGAAGACAACGCCAGCTTGCTTACCTGTTCCCGCAATTCACCTGCCTATTTGTTATTGCTGGTTATATGACACTGTGTTATCTAAAGACAACGACAGCTTGCTTACCTGTTCCCACAACTTACCCTGCCTATTTGTTATTGCTGGTTACATGAGACTGTGCTATTTAAAGACAATGCCAGCTTGCTTACCTGTTCCCGCAATTTACCTGCCTATTTGTTATTGCTGGTTATACGAGACTGTCTTATCTAAAGACAATGCTAGCTTGCTTACCTGTTCCCACAATTCACCTGCCTATTTGTTATTGCTGGTTATATGAGACTGTGTTATCTAAAGACAACGACAGCTTGCTTACCTATTCCCGCAACTTACCCTGCCTATTTGTTATTGCCGGTTATACAAGATTGTGCAATCTAAAGACAACACCAGTTTATAATCCCCAGTTCCTGTTGTGCATTCAAACAACAAAGAGTTCTAAATATAATTATTACAGTATATATTATGTCTCTGTCACCTTTAGCATATAATAAATCAAATGGAGTTGGATCCTTTACTGTGTATGGTCATTGTGTCTGAGAGTTAAAGCAGGTCTGCCTCACTGATCTTAAACGAACCAAGTTTATACTAGACCCACACTCATTTTAAGTTCCGGCAACCTGGGTCTCAGCTGCAAACCCCCTTTTACACATGGCGGTTGGACTCAGGTTAATCACAAGTCATAACCATTCACACCATATCCAAGTCTTCCAGTGACCCAGGTCTTCCATCAGGCAGTGGAAGCTTGGAGATGATATAATCAGCACCTTTTAGGCATGAGCCAGGTTACGCCATTCACACCTGTTACCGAGCAGGGTTGGGAAACTGGGACCACAACCCAGGTTGTTTCGGTTCACAAATAGCCAAAAACCAGGTCAGTGCAGATGCACAAAAAAAGGGATATTTAGGCTATGGGAAAAGGGGTATAAATGTCGGAAGTGATCAGACCTGACTTTGTGTGTGGTTAATATGATTTATATCTTCTTCACTTTTTTTGTTCAAATAAAACCATTTGCATATGGTCAGATGGTCAACAGTAACCATGTTAACATTCATGTCAACACTAGAATGTCAACATGATTTAATGTCAGTATGTTGATATGTTTGTAATGTCAACATCTAAAATGTCGCCATGAGAAATGTTGACATTCTTGGTATGGTTATGGTTAGGGGTCACAGAAGGCTTAGGGGTAAGCACTGGGGGGTTAAGGTAAGGTACTATGGGAAGGGTTAGAGAGAAATACTCACTAAATTGCTGCTCACATGATTGGAAGAATATGCTGAAGATGTCGCTGCTGCCAGGACCAGGTAAGTGACTGATAGGTCACCAAGGACTTTAGGTCAATATTCTATCTTATCAACATGTCATCGATGGAGACATAATGAACATTATCACTGTTGACAAGGTAAGCATGTTGACATTTCAACCATGTCAACAAACTCATGTCGACGTTATGCATGTCTACATTAGAATTGTTGATCTAACATACCACACCCAAATTATTTTTATTATAACATGTTGCATGTATTGCTCAATTGAAAAATATGCTACGCTTGATTTGAAGAATTTATAAGTATCAGAAGATGTTATCAGAAGTGTGTGTGTGTGTGTGTGTGTGTGAGAGAGAGAATTGTGAACATATGTTGTAAAATGTAGTGTGTGTATAACAGCCAATAATAATTGTCTATTACACACAAATAGAAAGGAGTCACATATTTGTAGTAAATCTTTTATGTTGCCTATCTCACTGGTTTACGTATCTGCTTTGTGGATAGACATCTCATATGAGGCAAAAAATATTCATAATCCAAAATGTGATGAATAACAGGCTACTCGGTTCTCACACTGAGCCAAATACTTGAACAACTATTTATTTGAATGGTTAGTGCATGTTGCCCAAATGAAATATGGACACATTATAATATAGATGAACAAGTAGCCGGTACACCTGTTAGTTGATATTGGGGGTCATTCCGAGTTGATCGCTAGCTGCAGTTGTTCGCAGCGCAGCGATCAGGCTAAAAATCGGCATTTCTGCTCATGCGTCCTTTGTGGTTTTGCACAGGTTCTAGCGACATTTTAATTCACACTGGCGGCCGCAAGAAGATTGACAGGAAAGGGGCATTTCTGGGTGTCAACTGACCATTTTCAGGGAGTGCTTAGAAACACGCAGGCGTGCCAGGGAGAATGCAGGAGTTGCTGGGCTAATGCTGGGGGGCGTGACGTCAAAAGCCAACCCACCAACATTAGAATCAACGCACACGAAGAGTAAGTAAAGGGCTGGTCTTGTTTTGCACAAAATGTGTTTGCAGGCGCTATGCTGCACAGGCGTTTGCACTTCTGCAAAGCGAAAATACTCTCCCCGGTGGGCGGCGACAATGCGTTTGCACAGCTGCTAAAAACTGCTAGCGAGTGGACAGCTCGGAATGACCACCATTATTCTTTAATTTTGTCTTATGAGTTTTGTTTCTTTGGCATGCTCAGTTCCCAAAGTATTATTGATAAAAATGCATCCTATGGTATTTGTTGAATTAGTAAATACTTGTAGGAGGTGTTCAGTATCAATATTGCATATACTTGTATACTATACCTCTAGGTGAAAACACTTTCTCTATTAATTTGTGAACTTTTGTTAATTTCTACTTCCGAGGTGAGATTGGTCCACTGCTGTTATACAGTTCAGTACACATATTGATGATGCATCCTGCAACATATGCAGATCAAGAAGCTACATTAAAAATGCTGAATGACACTTAACCCATTATAGTACCCTGTTGGAGATACAAACAGACAATGAATCTCACTTCACACGTGCAAATATTTCAGAGGGCCAGCCACCAAACATGTATTTTGGGGGTAACGCATTCTCTATTATACACAGGCAGCAGTTCTTTTTGAAAGAATGAACAGACTGCTGAAGGAACAAATTGGGACGAATACACCCTTGTATATACTAAATGGATGGCATAAGATGTCACCTAAAGCAGTTATAGCTGTGAATGAGAGAGTGGTGGGTAATTTCAGATGTTACTGTAGCCCCCCCTGTTCCAAGGTCCTCATATGCAGTGCCTAATAGGACAAAACACCAAATACAGGCAGGTAAAATGACCATCCCTTAAATTACAAAAGAAACTCAGGCCAAGTGTGACATTTTGATGTGGGATGAGGAAAAGGATGTAGTTGAGTACCATAAAATAAAGACAGGTAGTTTGGATATGAAATAAGCGAAAGCTCTATACTGTATTTCATCAAATCAAATTACTACATTAGAAAGGCCTGTAGATCGGCAATCCAGACTACCAAGGAAAAGAAGGGAGAGTACACTGTCAATTTGTTCTTTGAGTTACAATATACAGTAGGGGGATTAGTTGGAAACACTACTGGTAGTACCTGAGAAATTATACATTATAATGGAATTTGGTTTTAAGGCAACAAAGTTTGAATGTTACTGGCTGGTAACTAAACTGACAAATTAAAAGTCGAAGTAGCTACATGGCCAGGAAAAAACATATTACTGTATGTATTGTATTACCTTCTTCCAGATTGTATCCTAGAAAAGGATGATGGGGTGTGGTGGGTGGACACTGTCTCTGATGCAGTCCTGATGAGTCACACTGAATTACATCAACAGCTGGATGATTCTTGGAACTACGCACTGATACAATGCACTGATACATATTCATTATCAAGCAATATCAGATTACAGTTTGTTGGATCTGTACTCATGTACCATTGTCTGCAGGATAAAAGAGCTTGGTTGTGGTACCTTTAAATCTAACAGAAGTTATGCCCTTAAAAAAAAGCTGATCAGCCATGAATAACTTATCTGCAGGATAGGTGGTTCCATTAATAATATCCACACTTTAGTAAATCAACTAAATTTTGTACTGAGCCTTTGAAAGTTGAGAGAGGAGAAGTACTACCTATAAATGGAACTTTAAACATTACTGTTATACTCAGTTACATCATACTGATTGCGGGCAAATATATGTGTATTTCACACAAAGTAGGCGGCTATATATACAGTACTGTAACTAAATGTCAAAATGTTTTTCAGACATCAGATGTACATATATACAAGATTCAGCCATGTGCCAAGATTTGGATAGTCTTCTATCTAAATAAAAACTGGAGGTATAAATTGTGCTTTGACACAAGTCAGATCTATTAACCACTGTCAATATGATCGTATTACATTTTGCATATTTTTTACCTGGTAATGTTTATTATTTCTGTGGAAAAAAATGCATGTAGGTGTTTATCATATGGACACGTACAATATGTTATAGTACACTAGTGCAGAGCTGCACACTACATGAAATTCTCCCAACTTTGCATATGTCCATTGTTGTTCTTTATTATTAGTTCCTATTTATTGTCGAGTATATATGTACAGATTTATATATACTACACTAATCTCATTGGTGTATCTATAAAGGGTGTAGAGTGTGCTGTCCACTTTAGCCAATGGGTACAGGGAAGAGTAACATGTACAAGCTGCACCCATGGCACACTGGCAAGTGCATCTAAGTGGCAGATCTGCCATACAAGTGCTCCCGGTGGCACCATCTTTCCATGATGTTTTCAGAAATATGGTACTGGGACAACAGTCAGAAAAGACCCAGTTCCTGTGCCAGAATCTTTTATTTATAATGTGCATGTGCTATCTTCCTGAATATGAATGGAAAGATGGTGGCGATGACCAAAGGGGTTCTGCTGTATAGACACTGGTCACCAAGCAATGACACAGGTATGAATGGGGAGGGGGGCTGCTTGAAGATGGGGGGGGGGGGGCTTGCTGCACACAGGCCACCTCATCTGTTAAAGCACCCCTGAACTAACTTACTATTGAAGCCTTCACACCTTGAGAAAGCTGCACATCTATACTAACTGTACTGGCATGGTCAACAGGTGACAAGAAGCTTCCTTTTAAATGACATTTTGTATCTACATTCTGTAGCATTAAACCTCCATAACCTAGGGAAGGTAAAGAGGATATATTTCCAGATTGAAAACCAATAATTATTGAAAAAGAAAATAACAATTCCACCTTAATAAAAAAAATATATATATATATATATTTTTTTTTAAAGATGTATTTTTGTACAGAAATTGATACTGGTACAAAACACTACAAATGCCCACAGGAGACTTGCTTATCTCTGATGTGGATGATAGCAGATTTAACTTTGCATTTAATTATTCAACATGAGCCCAATGATTTGACTTACAGTAGTTTAATGCAAAATTTTAATTACTGTCAGGCAAAACAAACTCTAGTTTGCAAAAAGAAATGTTGTATACTCCAAGATGGTCATCACAGCTAACATTTAAATAATAATGTTATTTTAGCAATTACTTATGAGAATGAATATGTTCCTTTGAACTTTTCAATTGATCTCCAATGATTTGTCCTAAATTAAGTAAAACCTACTAGGTATTGAACTAATTAGTGCCAACAAAGATGTAGCAATACTAATCTAAAAGTGGTAGAATTTTTATTATCTATCAATGCAAATATGATATGCTAAGATCTCAATAAAATATGTAATTATCAGTATGTGGTACCAAACGTCTCTACTGACATATTTTTTTGAGCACTAGATTAATTAAACACTTCATTCTTGAGAGCTTATGTGATGTGTTTACTGGGAAATCCTGAATGGTAGTTAGTGTATGCATGCAGAAAAACTGAGACTTACAGTAACTCAAAAAAGTAAAACCTGTAACATTGGCAAAAGGCAAAATAACTTTTAGCATATTGTTGTCAAATAAATAAAGATCTCTGAGTATATATACTAACCATTGGACTTGTGAAATTGGATGGTTCTCTGTTGGTTTTTCAAAGCAACCAAAAATGCAAGTTCATTAAAATCAAAACCTACGGGATTCTAAAAGTTTTGAACACCTCATAACATCGGCTGAACAAATGATCATTTTATATAAACGACTGTAGAAGCATCCAGAATTACTAATGGTCACTTTGTAAAATGACTAAAAATTTACCAAAAACTGACAGAAAACACACCCCAATAATAGACTACCAACTAACAGGTGTGCTTGAGTTCTGAAACACATTCTAATGGACACAGCACAAATTAATAACCTTTTCCCATATACAGTAAGTATACAGTATATTTCATTTGTGTTTTGTTGCTGCAAATTGAACATACAGGAATATTACTTCATAGTAGATACTGTAGGTGCTTGATGAATATCTACACTGACAATTATTTAAAAATAAAAAAATACAACCAAAACGTTTGTCAAAATAGACTTTGGGCCCGATTCCTGTTTGTATGGCATTGCACAATTCCATCTAATTAAAATTATAATGCCCACGCTACACCCCTCAAACGCTGCAGTATGTTAATCATGCTACAGCTGGCAAGAGGCATCCAGTAACATCGCAAGGCCCATTCTGTACATGTGGAGAATGGGTTATGCACCTGTACAGACCCTACACAGACCCCTAAACATCGTATTTGTATGCAAACCATCAGGCTTTTTACGTAGAAATTGTATGTAGTATGTTTTCCCCTATAGATAGTCACCATGAAGTGTTGGTCTATTTGTGGTCTGTTTTATGTTTGTTTTGTCATCTATTTTGTTTTGCAGTTTTCACTGGTAATGTCATAACCAACAACAAAACAGATGACAAAATCGGGGCCGACCTTCCCTCAGTCCAGGACCTGTACCTGTCCAAAGCTAAAAAGCGAGCAATGAAGATACTAAAAGACCAGCTATACCTCGGCCACAGCATGTTTAACTTGCTTCCTTCAGGCAGGCGTTACAGGGCTGTCCCCGCCAGCACTACCAGAAGCCTCAAAAGTTTCTATCACCAAGCGGTCCGCCTGCTGAACTCCTGAACATTGATTGACTGGACGTACAGATGGGTCCACTTTTATCTTGGCCTTTAATAGGATTCACTGGGCCAGGTCAGTCAGACTTAATCCCCTGCTGTAATGACTTAATCCCCTGATGTATTGTTCTCTGTATTGTATTGCAGCTGAGAACAATAGATGAAGGGTTTATGTTAATAAACCATGGTGTGCCTAGGCGCAGCAAAGAAGTCAAGATAAAGGTGGACCCATCTGTACATGTAACTAACTTGTGTCCCTACGGTATACCTATCTGTATGACTTTACTTCCCCGCCCAGCTAATCTGTTACCTACTTGGCTGTTGTATAGCAAACCGAAGACAAATTCCTAGTATATGCAAGTATACCTGGCCAATAAAGCTGATTCTAATTCTAATTGTAATTATAAAACCAACCATCAGCTCTTGTCAGTTTTCAATTGCCACTGAAAACGATGATCAGTAAATACAGATTTATTAGACACAAACATGACAGCAATGACCATACAGATGTGTCCTCATAAATAATGCATTGCAGGCAAAGAATACCAGCATAATGTAGCTACAATATGCACAAATTTGCTATGGCAGCGATAATAGGATGCTCCCGCTGCCATGCACAGGGAGGGGGAGTGAGCGGCAATATATAGGCATGGGTAACGGGTTGATAAACCCTGCTACATGTTCCTTGTTCCTTTTGACGGCGGCATACGCACCTGCGAGCAGTAGCACAACCAAAGAACCATGTTGGTGCGCATTCATGCCACGCTGCAGTTTTTAACAAAGATGTGTGAGGACACATCTGTAGATTTCACGTGGTATTGGATTAAACTGATAAAATCTGATAGTTAGTAAATATACTCCCTGGAGGCTTCTATAGAGAGAGATTGTCCAGAGCCAAATTAATTTCAAAATCAGGTACACCCCATAATGTATATACTGTAATTAAGGGGTCTATTTACTAAGCCTTAGATGGAGATAAAGTGCACGGAGATAAAGTACCAGTCAATTAGCTCCTAACTGTCATTTTCTCAAACCCAGCCTGTGACATGGTACTTAGGAGCTGACTGGCGTCCACATTATCTACATTCAAGGCTTAGTTAATAGACCCCTACAATTCAACTGAAAAGTGATAAATTGCTCAGTGATAAAGTACCAGCCAAGGAACTCCTAACTGCCATGTTACAGGCTGTGTTTGGAAAATGACAGTTAGGAGCTGGTTGATTTGTACTTTATCACCGTGCAATTTTTTTACTTTTCAAGGCTTAGTACATCTTTTTTAAAGCTAAACCTTTGCTGAAAAAGAATCATGTGTTCTATGATACTTTCAGAAATCTCTTGTTATTAAGATCTATTTCCACAATGTTATGTCAGAGTCTGCATTACAGTATACTTCTAAAATGTACAGTCTTTGTTGGTTACTCAGCCTACAATATATGAGCAAATATGAGGATGAAACTTAATAATAACACTGGTCCACAGTATGCCTATAGTCAAGATTTTTTCAGTCTATTAGGGTAATTTGAGGATACTGATTCTGAATAAGACATTGGTTTTCCCAGATTGGCTCTACTTTTTGAGATAATTGGGTACCCCAGTGGCGGAACTAGCGAGTGGTGGGCCCATGTGCGACAAAATGGCTTGGGCCCCCCCCCCATCCCATCCAAGTACACCCCCTCACCCCTGGAGAGGATCTGGTGAGGGGGACCTGCTCAGGGAAGTGGATACCTAGCAACAGTGCCGTAACTAGACATTTTAGCACTGTGTGCAAGAAACGGCATCGGAGCCCCACCCCTGCATGCAAAACAGGGGCAGTGCGCGCCGCAGGCGCGCGCAAAAATACATAGTGGCGTGGCTTTGTGGTGAAGGGGTGTGGCCACAAAATAATACCAATTTATAAAACGGTGCACAGTAGTCTCCATTATTCAAATTACGCCGCACAGTAGCACCACTACACCAGGTAGAGACCCTTTTACACCTTACGGCGGACAGATTCCTCTTTTTACACATTACAGCAGACAGCGTCCCCTTTTTAAATATTACGGCAGACAGCGTCCCCCTTTTTTACACATAACGGCAGACAGCGTGCACTTTTTACACATAGCGGCAGACAGCGTACACTTTTTACAAATAACGGCAGACAGCGTGCCCTTGTTAAACATAGCGGCAGACAGCGTACCCTTTTTACACATAACGGCAGACAGCGTGCCCTTGTTACACATAGCGGCAGACAGCGTACACATTTTTCACATAACGGCAGACAGCGTGCCCTTGCTAAACATAGCGGTAGACAGCGTGCCCTTTTTACACATAATGGCAGACAGCGTCCCCTTTTTACACATAATAGCAGACAGCGTCCCCTTGTTACACATTATGGCAGACAGCGTGCCCTTGTTACACATCACGGCAGACAGCGTGCCCTTGTTACACATTACGGCAGACAGCGTCCCCTTTTTACACATTACGGCAGACAGTGTGCCCTTGTTACACATTACGGCAGACAGCGTGCCCTTGTTACACATTACGGCAGACAGCGTGCCCTTGTTACACATTACGGCAGACAGCGTGCCCTTGTTACACATTACGGCAGACAGCATCCCCCTTTTTACACATTACGGCAGGCAGATTCCCCCTTTTTACACATTACGGCAGGCAGATTCCCCCTTTTTACACATTGCGGCAAGCAGATTCCCCCTTTTTACACATTGCGGCAAGCAGATTCCCCCTTTTTACACATTACGGCAGGCAGATTCACCCTTTTTACACATTGCGGCAAGCAGATTCCCCCTTTTTACACATTGCGGCAGGCAGATTACCCCTTTTTACACAATGCGGCAGGCAGATTCCCTGTTTTTACACATTGTGGCAGGCAGATTCCCCCTTTTTACACATTGCGGAAAGCAGATTCCCCCTTTTTACACATTGCGGCAAGCAGATTCCCCCTTTTTACACATTACGGCAGGCAGATTCCCCCTTTTTACACATTGCGGCAAGCAGATTCCCCCTTTTTACACATTGCGACAAGCAGATTCCCCCTTTTTACACATTGCGGCAGGCAGATTCCCCCTTTTTACACAATGTGGCAGGCATATTCCCTGTTTTTACATATTGCGGCAGGCAGATTCCCCCTTTTTACACATTGTGGCAAGCAGATTCCCCTTTTTTACACATTGTGGCAGACAGTCCCCCTTTTTTGTAGAAAAGAAAGAAAGAAAGAGAAAGAAAGAAAGAAAGAAAGAAAGAAAGAAAGAAAGAAAGAAAGAAAGAAAGAAAGAAAGAAAGAAAGAAAGAAAGAAAGAAAGAAAGAAAGAAAGAAAAGAAGAATTATACTTACCCTCTCCACTGGCTCAGGCTCCTCGGTGCAGCGTCAGACGATTCCCGGGCAGGAGAGAAGGAGGAGGAGGGAGGTGGAGGAGGGAGGTGGAGGAGGGAGCCGCAGCAGCGCTGTGATATTGGTGGAGGCGCTGCTGTTGCTGCCCCTCTGCTTCACTATAGGCTGTTCTCGGAAGACAGCCTATAGTGAAGCAGAGGGGCAGCAGCAGCAGCGCCTCCACCAGTAACAAAGTGCTGCTGCGGCTCCCTCCTCCACCTCCCTCCTCCTCCTTCCCCCGTATCGCTGCTCCTCTCCTGTCTGGGCGGCTGTGCACTGCGGGCAGCGGTTGCCCGCAGCGCACAGCGGCATGTAATGAATCCGTTTGACTCATTACATGCTTTGGGCCCCTGGACAGAGGCGGGCCCCAGTGCAACGCACTGGTTGCACTGGCGGTAGTTCCGCCTCTGGGGTACCCCATGAAAAATAGTAAAATGCATATTACATTTTAGATATGCAGAACTGTGTAGCTTAGCATGTAGAAATTACTACAAATCACTTCAAAAGAAACTCAAGACACTAAAAATTAATATTTATTTGATAATCAGATGAAACAAGGATATTTCGTATATCCACCTTGCTGTCCAAGCAAGAAGTTCACCATTTTAAGATCAACACAAACAGGCCACTGGTGTTTATGATAGTGCAGTTTCTCCAAGATTACCCTGATGCTATCATACTCTTCTTTCATTTTTGTCGAGTGAGCTAATGGAAGTGATGCCAACTGATTTCCATTGTGTAATAAAAAAAATGTCAGGCTCCTCGTGGAAAAGTCTATGAATAGCCTCCAATCTTGTGGGTTATAGTCTTGTTTTCCCATTTCAACTACTAGACCGGGAATGTTACTACAGTATACAAGATCCTCCTCCTGACTGAAGAAAGGCAAAAGTCTCTCCTCTCTTTTCCTGTAATGAATGATATTCAACTTCTGGTTTCAAGCAATTCTTTTATTCAAGCCTGGAAGTCAAAATTTATGAATCTTGTTTTGACAAAATCAGGTCTCGAATGAGATCACTCAAGTTCTTCTTCAGAGAATTGTTGAGATGCTGTAGTGCAACCTTCATATTAATTTCCACAGCTATCGCTTTAGCTACTTCCGTCATCTGACAAAGGAATCTTAGGAAGTTTTGAAAACACTGGTACTGGTACCTCTACATTATGTGGAACAGGCCGCCTTGCTGGTTCTAAATCAGGGTATTCCCATTTCTGTTTCTTGTGTTTATTGAAACCTTTAACATTAACAGCACAAAAAAGCAGTCATCAGAGTGGTTTTTGGGTTCCCTCTACACCATAGGCACAGCGAAGTTCACATTTTTTTTGTTTCCATATGTTCACTGGCGAAGATTGTCTATGCAAGTTTTACAGACTTTGTGGGGAGCCCAGGGCTTATCTTTATCACCAAGCTTTATACCAAAATATGCAAGATAGGCTTGCTTCACAAATTCAGTGATGTCTATTCTTTGCTTGAGGAATGTGTATTCACCACAAATGTAACAAAATACATCAGGATAATTTAAGCAAGATCTTCGAGGTGTACTCATGTTTGCCTGGAAAAAAACAACAAATATTGCTCTTTAATGATGTTTGTGAACAAAGAAACAAGTACAGTAACTACAGTAAAAGTATAAGATGCAGTAAGTATACAATGAAGATCAAACCACAACTACTAAGACAAGCAGGTCTAAAGCACTTATGGGAAAAATGCAATTTCAGGGTTTATGCAATGTCTAAAGAAAAAGAGCCAATATGGGAAAACCAATGGCATATTTGGAATCAATACCCTCAAATTACCCTAAATTCATTCAGATGTCCTTGACTATAGAATTTAATTTTTTTATTTATTTTTTGTCATTGAGCGTTGTAATTAGAGATGAGCGGGTTCGGTTTCTCTGAATCCGAACCCGCCAGAACTTCATGTTTTTTTTCACGGGTCCGAGCGACTCGGATCTTCCCGCCTTGCTCGGTTAACCCGAGCGCGCCCGAACGTCATCATGACGCTGTCGGATTCTCGCGAGGCTCGGATTCTATCGCGAGACTCGGATTCTATATAAGGAGCCGCGCGTCGCCGCCATTTTCACATGTGCATTGAGATTGATAGGGAGAGGACGTGGCTGGCGTCCTCTCCGTTTAGAATTAGAATAGATTAGAGAGACACTTGATTTACTAATTTTGGGGAGCATTAGGAGTACTCAGTAGTGTACAGTGCAGAGTTTTGCTGATAGTGACCAGTGACCACCACTTTTATTTATAATCCGTTCTCTGCCTGAAAAAAGCGATACACAGCACACAGTGACTCAGTCACATACCATATCTGTGTGCACTGCTCAGGCTCAGGCCAGTGTGCTGCATCATCTATTATCTATATATAATATTATATATATCTGTCTGACTGCTCAGCTCACACAGCTTATAATTGTGGGGGAGACTGGGGAGCACTACTGCAGTGCCAGTTATAGGTTATAGCAGGAGCCAGGAGTACATAATATAATCCGTTCTCTGCCTGAAAAAAGCGATACACAGCACACAGTGACTCAGTCACATACCATATCTGTGTGCACTGCTCAGGCTCAGGCCAGTGTGCAGCATCATCTATTATCTATATATAATATTATATATATCTGTCTGACTGCTCAGCTCACACAGCTTATAATTGTGGGGGAGACTGGGGAGCACTACTGCAGTGCCAGTTATAGGTTATAGCAGGAGCCAGGAGTACATAATATATTATATAGTGAGTGACCACCAGACACACAGTGCAGTTTATTTAATATATCCGTTCTCTGCCTGAAAAAAGCGATACACACAGTGACTCAGTCAGTCACATACCATATCTGTGTGCACTGCTCAGGCTCAGGCCAGTGTGCTGCATCATCTATATATATTATATATCTGTCTGACTGCTCAGCTCACACAGCTTATAATTGTGGGGGAGACTGGGGAGCACTACTGCAGTGCCAGTTATAGGTTATAGCAGGAGCAAGGAGTACATAATATTATATTAAAATTAAACAGTGCACACTTTTGCTGCAGGAGTGCCACTGCCAGTGTGACTAGTGACCAGTGACCTGACCACCAGTATATAATATTAGTAGTATACTATCTCTTTATCAACCAGTCTATATTAGCAGCAGACACAGTACAGTGCGGTAGTTCACGGCTGTGGCTACCTCTGTGTCGGCACTCGGCAGCCCGTCCATAATTGTATATACCACCTAACCGTGGTTTTTTTTTCTTTCTTTATACATACATACTAGTTACGAGTATACTATCTCTTTATCAACCAGTCTATATATTAGCAGCAGACACAGTACAGTGCGGTAGTTCACGGCTGTGGCTACCTCTGTGTCGGCACTCGGCAGCCCGTCCATAATTGTATATACCACCTAACCGTGTTTTTTTTTTCTTTCTTTATACATACATACTAGTTACGAGTATACTATCTCTTTATCAACCAGTCTATATATTAGCAGCAGACACAGTACAGTGCGGTAGTTCACGGCTGTGGCTACCTCTGTGTCGGCACTCGGCAGCCCGTCCATAATTGTATATACCACCTAACCGTGGTTTTTTTTTCTTTCTTTATACATACATACTAGTTACGAGTATACTATCTCTTTATCAACCAATCTATATATTAGCAGCAGACATAGTACAGTGCGGTAGTTCACGGCTGTGGCTACCTCTGTGTCGGCACTCGGCAGCCCGTCCATAATTGTATATACCACCTAACCGTGGTTTTTTTTTCTTTCTTTATACATACATACTAGTTACGAGTATACTATCTCTTTATCAACCAGTCTATATATTAGCAGCAGACACAGTACAGTGCGGTAGTTCACGGCTGTGGCTACCTCTGTGTCGGCACTCGGCAGCCCGTCCATAATTGTATATACCACCTAACCGTGGTTTTTTTTTCTTTCTTTATACATACATACTAGTTACGAGTATACTATCTCTTTATCAACCAGTCTATATATTAGCAGCAGACACAGTACAGTGCGGTAGATCACGGCTGTGGCTACCTCTGTGTCGGCACTCGGCAGCCCGTCCATAATTGTATATACCACCTAACCGTGGTTTTTTTTTCTTTCTTTATACATACATACTAGTTACGAGTATACTATCTCTTTATCAACCAGTCTATATATTAGCAGCAGACACAGTACAGTGCGGTAGTTCACGGCTGTGGCTACCTCTGTGTCGGCACTCGGCAGCCCGTCCATAATTGTATATACCACCTAACCGTGGTTTTTTTTTCTTTCTTTATACATACATACTAGTTACGAGTATACTATCTCTTTATCAACCAGTCTATATATTAGCAGCAGACACAGTACAGTGCGGTAGTTCACGGCTGTGGCTACCTCTGTGTCGGCACTCGGCAGCCCGTCCATAATTGTATATACCACCTAACCGTGGTTTTTTTTTCTTTCTTTATACATACATACTAGTTACGAGTATACTATCTCTTTATCAACCAGTCTATATATTAGCAGCAGACACAGTACAGTGCGGTAGTTCACGGCTGTGGCTACCTCTGTGTCGGCACTCGGCAGCCCGTCCATAATTGTATATACTACCTAACCGTGGTTTTTTTTTCTTTCTTTATACATACATACTAGTTACGAGTATACTATCTCTTTATCAACCAGTCTATATATTAGCAGCAGACACAGTACAGTGCGGTAGTTCACGGCTGTGGCTACCTCTGTGTCGGCACTCGGCAGCCCGTCCATAATTGTATACAAGTATCCAATCCATCCATCTCCATTGTTTACCTGAGGTGCCTTTTAGTTGTGCCTATTAAAATATGGAGAACAAAAATGTTGAGGTTCCAAATTTAGGGAAAGATTAAGATCCACTTCCACCTCGTGCTGAAGCTGCTGCCACTAGTCATGGCCGAGACGATGAAATGCCAGCAACGTCGTCTGCCAAGGCCGATGCCCAATGGCATAGTACAGAGCATGTCAAAACCAAAACACCAAATATCAGTAAAAAAAGGACTCCAAAACCTAAAATAAAATTGTCGGAGGAGAAGCGTAAACTTGCCAATATGCCATTTACCACACGGAGTGGCAAGGAACGGCTGAGGCCCTGGCCTATGTTCATGGCTAGTGGTTCAGCTTCACATGAGGATGGAAGCACTCAGCCTCTCGCTAGAAAACTGAAAAGACTCAAGCTGGCAAAAGCACCGCAAAGAACTGTGCGTTCTTTGAAATCCCAAATCCACAAGGAGAGTCCAATTGTGTCGGTTGCGATGCCTGACCTTCCCAACACTGGACGTGAAGAGCATGCGCCTTCCACCATTTGCACGCCCCCTGCAAGTGCTGGAAGGAGCACCCGCAGTCCAGTTCCTGATAGTCAGATTGAAGATGTCAGTGTTGAAGTACACCAGGATGAGGAGGATATGGGTGTTGCTGGCGCTGGGGAGGAAATTGACCAGGAGGATTCTGATGGTGAGGTGGTTTGTTTAAGTCAGGCACCCGGGGAGACACCTGTTGTCCGTGGGAGGAATATGGCCGTTGACATGCCAGGTGAAAATACCAAAAAAATCAGCTCTTCGGTGTGGAGGTATTTCACCAGAAATGCGGACAACAGGTGTCAAGCCATGTGTTCCCTTTGTCAAGCTGTAATAAGTAGGGGTAAGGACGTTAACCACCTCGGAACATCCTCCCTTATACGTCACCTGCAGCGCATTCATAAGTCAGTGACAAGTTCAAAAACTTTGGGTGACAGCGGAAGCAGTCCACTGACCAGTAAATCCCTTCCTCTTGTAACCAAGCTCACGCAAACCACCCCACCAACTCCCTCAGTGTCAATTTCCTCCTTCCCCAGGAATGCCAATAGTCCTGCAGGCCATGTCACTGGCAATTCTGACGAGTCCTCTCCTGCCTGGGATTCCTCCGATGCATCCTTGCGTGTAACGCCTACTGCTGCTGGCGCTGCTGTTGTTGCCGCTGGGAGTCGATGGTCATCCCAGAGGGGAAGTCGTAAGCCCACTTGTACTACTTCCAGTAAGCAATTGACTGTCCAACAGTCCTTTGCGAGGAAGATGAAATATCACAGCAGTCATCCTACTGCAAAGCGGATAACTGAGTCCTTGACAACTATGTTGGTGTTAGACGTGCGTCCGGTATCCGCCGTTAGTTCACAGGGAACTAGACAATTTATTGAGGCAGTGTGCCCCCGTTACCAAATACCATCTAGGTTCCACTTCTCTAGGCAGGCGATACCGAGAATGTACACGGACGTCAGAAAAAGACTCACCAGTGTCCTAAAAAATGCAGTTGTACCCAATGTCCACTTAACCACGGACATGTGGACAAGTGGAGCAGGGCAGGGTCAGGACTATATGACTGTGACAGCCCACTGGGTAGATGTATGGACTCCCGCTGCAAGAACAGCAGCGGCGGCACCAGTAGCAGCATCTCGCAAACGCCAACTCTTTCCTAGGCAGGCTACGCTTTGTATCACCGCTTTCCAGAATACGCACACAGCTGAAAACCTCTTACGGCAACTGAGGAAGATCATCGCGGAATGGCTTACCCCAATTGGACTCTCCTGTGGATTTGTGGCATCGGACAACGCCAGCAATATTGTGTGTGCATTAAATATGGGCAAATTCCAGCACGTCCCATGTTTTGCACATACCTTGAATTTGGTGGTGCAGAATTTTTTAAAAAACGACAGGGGCGTGCAAGAGATGCTGTCGGTGGCCAGAAAAATTGCGGGACACTTTCGGCGTACAGGCACCACGTACAGAAGACTGGAGCACCACCAAAAACTACTGAACCTGCCCTGCCATCATCTGAAGCAAGAAGTGGTAACGAGGTGGAATTCAACCCTCTATATGCTTCAGAGGTTGGAGGAGCAGCAAAAGGCCATTCAAGTCTATACAATTGAGCACGATATAGTAGGTGGAATGCACCTGTCTCAAGTGCAGTGGAGAATGATTTCAACGTTGTGCAAGGTTCTGATGCCCTTTGAACTTGCCACACGTGAAGTCAGTTCAGACACTGCCAGCCTGAGTCAGGTCATTCCCCTCATCAGGCTTTTGCAGAAGAAGCTGGAGGCATTGAAGAAGGAGCTAAAAGGGAGCGATTCCGCTAGGCATGTGGGACTTGTGGATGCAGCCCTTAATTCGCTTAACAAGGATTCACGGGTGGTCAATCTGTTGAAATCAGAGCACTACATTTTGGCCACCGTGCTCGATCCTGGATTTAAAGCCTACCTTGGATCTCTCTTTCCGGCAGACACAGGTCTGCTGGGGTTGAAAGACCTGCTGGTGACAAAATTGTCAAGTCAAGCGGAACGCGACCTGTCAAAATCTCCTCCTTCACATTCTCCCGCAACTGGGGGTGCGAGGAAAAGGCTCAGAATTCCGAGCCCACCCGCTGGCGGTGATGCAGGGCAGTCTGGAGCGACTGCTGATGCTGACATCTGGTCTGGACTGAAGGACCTGACAACGATTACGGACATGTCGTCTACTGTCACTGCATATGATTCTCTCAACATTGATAGAATGGTGGAGGATTATATGAGTGACCGCATCCAAGTAGGCACGTCACACAGTCCGTACTTATACTGGCAGGAAAAAGAGGCAATTTGGAGGCCCTTGCACAAACTGGCTTTATTCTACCTAAGTTGCCCTCCCACAAGTGTGTACTCCGAAAGAGTGTTTAGTGCCGCCGCTCACCTTGTCAGCAATCGGCGTACGAGGTTACATCCAGAAAATGTGGAGAAGATGATGTTCATTAAAATGAATTATAATCAATTCCTCCGCGGAGACATTGACCAGCAGCAATTGCCTCCACAAAGTACACAGGGAGCTGAGATGGTGGATTCCAGTGGGGACGAATTGATAATCTGTGAGGAGGGGGATGTATACGGTGATATATCGGAGGGTGAAGATGAGGTGGACATCTTGCCTCTGTAGAGCCAGTTTGTGCAAGGAGAGATTAATTGCTTCTTTTTTGGGGGGGGTCCAAACCAACCCGTCATATCAGTCACAGTCGTGTGGCAGACCCTGTCACTGAAATGATGGGTTGGTTAAAGTGTGCATGTCCTGTTTTGTTTATACAACATAAGGGTGGGTGGGAGGGCCCAAGGACAATTCCATCTTGCACCTCTTTTTTCTTTTCTTTTTCTTTGCATCATGTGCTGATTGGGGAGGGTTTTTTGGAAGGGACATCCTGCGTGACACTGCAGTGCCACTCCTAGATGGGCCCGGTGTTTGTGTCGGCCACTAGGGTCGCTAATCTTACTCACACAGTCAGCTACCTCATTGCGCCTCTTTTTTTCTTTGCGTCATGTGCTGTTTGGGGAGGGTTTTTTGGAAGGGACATCCTGCGTGACACTGCAGTGCCACTCCTAAATGGGCCCGGTGTTTGTGTCGGCCACTAGGGTCGCTAATCTTACTCACACAGTCAGCTACCTCATTGCGCCTCTTTTTTTCTTTGCGTCATGTGCTGTTTGGGGAGGGTTTTTTGGAAGGGCCATCCTGCGTGACACTGCAGTGCCACTCCTAGATGGGCCCGGTGTTTGTGTCGGCCACTAGGGTCGCTAATCTTACTCACACAGCTACCTCATTGCGCCTCTTTTTTTCTTTGCGTCATGTGCTGTTTGGGGAGGGTTTTTTGGAAGGGACATCCTGCGTGACACTGCAGTGCCACTCCTAGATGGGCCCGGTGTTTGTGTCGGCCACTAGGGTCGCTAATCTTACTCACACAGCTACCTGATTGCGCCTCTTTTTTTCTTTGCGTCATGTGCTGTTTGGGGAGGGTTTTTTGGAAGGGACATCCTGCGTGACACTGCAGTGCCACTCCTAGATGGGCCCGGTGTTTGTGTCGGCCACTAGGGTCGCTAATCTTACTCACACAGTCAGCTACCTCATTGCGCCTCTTTTTTTCTTTGCGTCATGTGCTGTTTGGGGAGGGTTTTTTGGAAGGGACATCCTGCGTGACACTGCAGTGCAACTCCTAGATGGGCCCGGTGTTTGTGTCGGCCACTAGGGTCGCTAATCTTACTCACACAGTCAGCTACCTCATTGCGCCTCTTTTTTTCTTTGCGCCATGTGCTGTTTGGGGAGGGTTTTTTGGAAGGGACATCCTGCGTGACACTGCAGTGCCACTCCTAGATGGGCCCGGTGTTTGTGTCGGCCACTAGGGTCGCTAATCTTACTCACACAGTCAGCTACCTCATTGCGCCTCTTTTTTTCTTTGCGTCATGTGCTGTTTGGGGAGGGTTTTTTGGAATGCCATCCTGCGTGACACTGCAGTGCCACTCCTAGATGGGCCCGGTGTTTGTGTCGGCCACTAGGGTCGCTAATCTTACTCACACAGCTACCTCATTGCGCCTCTTTTTTTCTTTGCGTCATGTGCTGTTTGGGGAGGGTTTTTTGGAAGGGCCATCCTGCGTGACACTGCAGTGCCACTCCTAGATGGGCCCGGTGTTTGTGTCGGCCACTAGGGTCGCTAATCTTACTCACACAGCTACCTCATTGCGCCTCTTTTTTTCTTTGCGTCATGTGCTGTTTGGGGAGGGTTTTTTGGAAGGGACATCCTGCGTGACATTGCAGTGCCACTCCTAGATGGGCCCGGTGTTTGTGTCGGCCACTAGGGTCGCTAATCTTACTCACACAGTCAGCTACCTCATTGCGCCTCTTTTTTTCTTTGCGTCATGTGCTGTTTGGGGAGGGTTTTTTGGAAGGGCCATCCTGCGTGACACTGCAGTGCCACTCCTAGATGGGCCCGGTGTTTGTGTCGGCCACTAGGGTCGCTAATCTTACTCACACAGCTACCTCATTGCGCCTCTTTTTTTCTTTGCGTCATGTGCTGTTTGGGGAGGGTTTTTTGGAAGGGCCATCCTGCGTGACACTGCAGTGCCACTCCTAGATGGGCCCGGTGTTTGTGTCGGCCACTAGGGTCGCTAATCTTACTCACACAGCTACCTCATTGCGCCTCTTTTTTTCTTTGCGTCATGTGCTGTTTGGGGAGGGTTTTTTGGAAGGGACATCCTGCGTGACACTGCAGTGCCACTCCTAGATGGGCCCGGTGTTTGTGTCGGCCACTAGGGTCGCTTATCTTACTCACACAGCGACCTCGGTGCAAATTTTAGGACTAAAAATAATATTGTGAGGTGTGAGGTATTCAGAATAGACTGAAAATGAGTGTAAATTATGGTTTTTGAGGTTAATAATACTTTGGGATCAAAATGACCCCCAAATTCTATGATTTAAGCTGTTTTTTAGTGTTTTTGGAAAAAAACACCCGAATCCAAAACACACCCGAATCCGACAAAAAAAATTCGGTGAGGTTTTGCCAAAACGCGTTCGAACCCAAAACACGGCCGCGGAACCGAACCCAAAACCAAAACACAAAACCCGAAAAATTTCAGGCGCTCATCTCTAGTTGTAATTAGAGATGAGTGGTTCAGATTATATGGAATCTGAGCCCGCAAAACTTCTGGTTTCCAAGTCAATCCAAGCCCTGGCTCAGGTTTTCCCAACAGGTTCTGATTCCAAATAGAGGCAAAACATTATCCTCCTGGAGAATCAATGCACCCTTTGTAGTTTAGGTGGAACATTCAATCAAATAAAAAAAAGCAAATCATACTGTAGACCAGTGGTTCCCAAACTCGGTCTTCAAAGACCTCCAACAGTTCACATTTTCCAGGTCACAGAATCACAAGTGAAATAAGGAGCTACACGTGTCAATCTTTTAAAATGTGTCAGTGAGCAATGACTACACCTGTGCACCTGCTAGGTGACCCGAAAAACATGAACTGTTGGGGGTCCTTGATGACCAATTTGTTTATTTACTAAGCCTTAGACAGAGATAAAGTGGATGGAGATAAAGTGGCAACCGATCAATCAGCCAGCTCCTAACTGCCATGTTACAAGCTGTGTTTAGAAAAATGACATTTAGCAGCTGGTTGGCTGGTACTTTATCTCCATCTACTTTATCTACTTCCAAGGTTTAGTAAATAGACCCCAAAGTTTGGGAACCATTGCTGTAGACGAACAGTCCTCATCAAAAGGCAATAACCTTATAAAAATAGTATGGAGTAATGTTTACTGTCATTTATCCTAATTTCATGAAAGGATCCATTTTTTTCCAATTCAGCACTTCTTGGGAACTAAAAACAAATTATACAATTATTGTCTACAACAATTGTATAATAAATGTATAATAAGCACATTTCAATGTGAAAACATTCTTCTTGGCTTCTGGAAACATTGTCATACAATTAATCTACTCCTACATTTTTGGGTTTTGGATACTCAAAAAAAGTGTGTGTACAAAATGGAAAACCATCACTGCAAAAGCCAATCTAATAGATTAGGTCAACAGTTACTATCTCAACATTCATAATGTCAACATGAGAATGCTGACATGGTCATAATGTTGACAGACAACATGCTGACATGCTCATAATGCTAACACTGAACTTGTAGACTTTCAGCATGTAGACACAGATGTACAGTATTTTGACATGGTCACAATGTCGACAATTTATTTCTGCAATATCCCTGACGCTAACCCTAACCATAATGTTAATCCTAACTTTTAAAACTAACCTTAATTCCTAAAACTAATTCTTAACATAACCATAATGATACTGTTTTCTACAGTTAGATAGGTTTGTTATAATGAATGCCACCATAGTGATAATCAACTATATGTATTCCATTTAAACTTGCATACTGCAGGTTGAGTCTTCCATGGCCAAAATGCTTAGGAGCAGAAGTATTTTGAGTTTGGAATTTGGGATCAGTATGAATTACAGATGGTCAGGTTGCTGGCCGTCAGTACACAGACAACGCTGTGCTCGCCACAGGTTCTGTTTGCACTCTATGGGTGTCATGGACACCTACAAAGTGGGAATAGCCCCTGTGAGCTGGGATTCCAGCTGGCGGCATTGTCAAAAGTTAGGATTCTGGTGCTGGTATCCTGACCACGGGATTCTAACCGATCCTAACTGCCGGCAATTTAACTGCATCCCTTGGATTTTTCCAGATTTTTCCAGATTTGCATACCATAATGAGAGGGGTGTGGTATGACTTGCCGGCGTCCGGGTTCCCGGCTCCCAGCATACTGACATCGGGATCCCAACCGCTGCAATGCCAGCAGCGGGCTGAGCGCAAATGAGCCAAGAGGGAGAATAGGTGTCGGTATGCCGGGTGTCAGGATTCCGGCGCCAGTATACTGTGTGCTGGGATCCCAACAGCTGGCATACTGAATACCACCCAATGAGAGATCTTGGGGATTGCACATCTTTGGTATCCTCCCCTTCTTCTTCTTTTTTGGAGTCAGGTCGACATGCTCGCGGCCGCCCTCCAAGAGGAGGAAGAGGAGGGGAGGGAAGAAGGGTAAAAAACAGACAAAGATGAGAATCAACATCTCCCACGAGATACTCTCCCCGATTCTACAGAAACAAGTAGATAAGGATAATAAATTGAATATCATTAATTTATCAAATCATGTATTAACAGAAGATCAGACACAGATTTTGATGAAAGGTTTATCATTCTCTCCCTCAAAACCATTTGACAGATTTACTTGGGAGAAAAATCTACAACTTTTTGGAAGGAAGTTACTTCTAAAAAAATTCTTCTCTAATAAACAATGTGATGATGTCCATTTAGAACCAGTTGATGGTGTAGATCCGGACAGTGATAATGTTAACCAACCAATATGGTCCTCCCAAGAAAGGGTGGCATTACAGCACCTAGAAGACCTTGCAGAGGATAATGGACAACAGACCTCCCAAATAGTTTCTCGACCAAGATGTAAAAATAAATTGACTTTTGTACCACCAGACAATATCAGTCCTGAGACCAAGGTGTTTCTTAAATTAGTTTCAAAAGAATTTGATACGATTTACAAGAAGTCAAGACAGAGAATCCCCAGAAATATATCTCATCGTGAAAAACAGGCCCTGGATGAAATAAAATCCTGGGATGATGTGATAATTAAACCGTCTGATAAAGGGGGAAACACGGTATTATGGCCAAGGGAAATGTATACCAAAGAAGCCCTCAAACAACTCAATGATTCTCAATGCTATCGTAGGCTATTATTAAATCCTACTGAGAATTATATGGAAATCTATGATAGGATGATAGAACTGGCCCTATCAAATAACATCATCTCCAAGGATGAATATGATTTCCTCAGGGTAGAAAAACCACGAATTCCGACCTTTTACCTTTTGCCAAAGGTTCACAAAAATCTTGTGGAACCACCAGGGCGCCCTATTGTATCGGGCATAGGAGGGCTATCAGAGAAGGCGAGCATCTTTGTTGATGCTCACCTAAGGATGTATGTTACACAATTAGCCTCCTATGTAAGGGATACACCAGATGTTTTAAAAAAACTCAATGATATTAAACTGGACCATACTCATATATTAGTGAGTATGGACGTAGAGTCATTGTACACATGTATTACACATGATCTAGGTCTCAAAGCTGTGGAATACTTTCTCAAAATGGAAGGCCTGGGTGATTTTCAAAAGTTTCTGTTGAGACTTCTTGACTTTGTATTGAATAGGAACTATTTTGTATTCAACAATTACTTCTACCTCCAGGTAAGGGGTACAGCAATGGGGGTGGCGTGTGCCCCCACTTATGCTAACCTCTTCCTGGGTTGGTGGGAGAGAGAATTTGTTTTTGCTGATGATAATAGAAATTACACACAACAGATCATCATGTGGTTACGCTACATAGATGACGTGTTTATGATATGGGAGGGAACCGAAGGAGAATTAGAAGCCTTTGTTAAAGGTCTGAATGCCAACACGCATAATATCAAGCTTACTATGTAATATGATAGGAATGAGATTTCATTTCTGGACCTAAAAATTTATAGGGATGAAAATAATACCCTGGCAACCAAACTATTTCATAAAGACACAGCAACTAACAGCATCTTGCATAACTCCAGCTCCCATTTTCCACTCACGATATCTAATATACCGAAGGGTGAGTTCCTCCGACTCAAAAGAAATTGCTCAGATTCAAAAATGTTTAGGCAAAAAAGTGAGGAATTAACAACACGCTTACGGGAGCGTGGATATAGTCATAGATGTATTAAAAAAGCCAGGTCATCCCTTGAACACATAGACAGAAACACTCTGGTCTTTAAAGAAAAAGTGGCACAGACCAATTTGGAAGAAACCAGGTTTGTTGGTGATTTCTGTAAAGAATGGAAATTACTGCAAAATGGTATTCAAAAACATTGGCATATTCTCCTATCTGACCCTGACTTGGCCTCTAGTCTGGGCAATAAAGTCTCAATGAGTTGGAGGAAGTCTCCCAACCTCAAAGACCAATTGGTGAAAAGTCATTATGATCAAAATCCACCTAGATTTCCAACAGTAAAAGGCACGTTCCCTTGTGGAACATGTAAGGTTTGTAGATATAAAATCAATACAAGAGATCCCTGACAAATATGGTAAATCTTGTAAAATTTTGGATTTTCTACTATGAGTCTAAACTGTGTTACGGCGCTGCGCCAATTATCTAAGTGCCAGTGATATTCCAATATATCTTGCTGCTTACGGAATTAAAGTTGGAATAAGCCTATAGTAGCAGTTAAGAGAGAATATATTTTCTTTCCCTCTGCTGATTTGAATTCAGAAAACGAGGGTCATAATTACACGGCGCTGTGCTGATTGTCTACGCGCCTGTGATACTTTAATATATTCTTCTATCTCGCTGGTTTGTCAGGCGCCGCGCTGATTGTCAGGGTATTTCTGAAACACTGATAGACTTATAGGCTTGGTACAATAAGGACTTACAATTTTGCATAGTGCCGCATTTATAATCAGTTCAAACAGACTGTTTTTGGTGTTACAAGATTGGTTACAATTAATGCTGGTCATGTGAATGTATGTGGAACTCTGGTGCATCCACTGACATGACACGACGAGGATTGGCAACTGTACACAGTCTCGTGCCTATAATCAGCAAGATCTGACGGCACTTATGTTTTTCATTATGAACATTACATGATTGGCAACTTTTGTATCAGAGGTACAAGTTGTCACATTCACAGACAGTTAGGAGAGAGAATTGTTGCTTTGTTTTGTAACTAAAAGTAAAGTATCAAACAACTAACAAGCAACATTGTTATTCACTGATAATAATTCAGAGACATAAGGTAAAACGTCTGGTATTGCAGTGACCAACTGAATGCCTGTGAAACTCTAATATATTGTGTTTTACTGTATGTTATCAATTAATATGTCTGTGAAATGAATTGTGGCTAATGATATTGGGGTCTTTTAATACAGACAAGCTTAATGGAGTAGTATTTAATGTAGCACTAGTTGATTCAGTAAAGAACTGTATACATTGAGTCCTATGGGAAAGCAGTGTGAATTTCATAAAACAATGGCATTAATGAGCTTTGCACAATTTGATTATGTCATGATAGGCTGTTGATTGAGACAATCAAGATAAGGTAATTTTCCAATACAAGTATTTTATCAAATTGCAGAATCGATATTTCTTTTCACACTTCATTATAACAATTTTCTTCACCATAACAATAATCATATGAATTGTTAAGATAGTTACATAATGTTATGATCTGTTAGGACAGTCACATATTAATTTATTGAAATAATAATAGGGGGATAACTGATATTATTTATGATAGTTATGAATTGATTCTTACCCCTTTTATTTTAAAGAATAATATTAAAGGTTACGTTTTAAAATACTAATCATATCAATTTGAATATAAATAATCTAAAAGAGTGCTCCAAAAAAGGCAATCCCTGTCTTTCTCCGGCCACTGCCGGTCTTTGTTTGTTTATTAGGTTTAAACATGATTGTTGGAGCACCTCCAGCCGAATAATCCCAAATTATTAAAGGGAAAATTATTGAATAGCTGGTTTCATCATATATATTTTTTTAAAAAAAATTGTTTGGTTTCGGTGCAGGGTACATCACATTACTACAAAGATTGCACACAAGTCTAAACACTGAATGCATTTATGTTTTATACTCCCCATTATACACATATTCTGAAGGTAATTTTATAAATATTTTAATCATTTTGTGCATGGAAGAATTTGAGTACATTGAACAATCAGAAAGCAAAGGTGTCGCTATATTAGTCAACTTAAAAATATTATATTATATTTCTGAATTTTGAAGATATGAGACTCAACCTGTTTGTGGTTCAGCCTATTTTGCTCTCTTGAATTGTTCAAGGCAGTGAGTTCCAGAGAGTAAGAGCTGCAAAGCTAAAAGTCCAAACCCCAAAATAATGTATAGGAGATTCTAGGTACTACTAATAGTCCTGCATCTGCAGATTGAAGTAATCAAAAGCTGCTTCAAGTGGCCTGGACACTGGTTATGTACAGTAGGGCTTTGAAAGTTAGTATGCCAATCTTGAAATAGATTTACCATTTCACAGGCAGCCAATAAAGGCAGGAGAGAATGGGTGTTATGTTGCAGGAATTGGATACTTAATAGACTTGGTGCTGCAGTTTGTGCTAGCTGCAATTCTTTTGTGCAGAGAACCAGGTATAGGGCATTGCAGTACTTCAAGAGTGGGAATGCTAATGCAGGTATGAGTGTAAATGATTGATTATCACTACAGTTTGTTCCTCAAATGAAAGAAAGGTGATATGATCACCTGGTGTTAAGGGTCAAGCCACAGTCAAAGACAATGCCAAGATTCATCGAATCATCAATGTTTTGCAACTCCAACTTCTCAGTCAAAAGTATGCCTGGTTAGCAATACTGTAGCTACAGTCTTGCCTATTGTTGGTGAAATACACCGAAACATGTACAGTACTTTCCTGCAGAAACTAAAAGGAACAAAAAGCATCACACTGAAAGTGTGAAGGCAAAGTTCAATGTAATTGAATCTCTAGCCAGCCAGACGCAAAAAGTTATCTTTAAAGGGAAGAAATTACTGTAGTATTACCTGTATGATGATAATCATCTATCTAAATACATTTTTTCTACCATTGTGTAGCTCATTTAAATGGGATCCGGACAGGATCCCCATAGTCAGGAACCCCAGCAGTCAAAGTACTGAAGCCATAATCCCAACCCCACTCGGAATGCTGACACCAGCATCCCGAATAGGGTCGCAATACTGGCGCCAGAATCCAGACCACCAGGATCCTGAACACGTGTGTGCCGGGACACAGGGCAGGTAAGACACTAGATGGGGGTGGAGGTTAAGATTAGGCTTCAGGGGGAGGGATAGGCTGTGAGGAGGGGGGGTTTAGGTTTACGCTGCGGGGAAGGGGGGTTAGGTTTAGCCCCCCCTTTCCTAGGAGCTCTAGGGTTAGGCTGCAGGGAGGTGGGTTAGGTCTAGGCTGCTGGAAAGGGGGGTTAGGTTTAGGCACCCCTTGGGAGGTTTAGGCTGTGACAGGGGAAGGGTTTGGTTTAGGTTGCTAAAAGGGAGGGTTAGAGTTAGGGGACCATTGAGGGAAGGCAAATATACTTACCTCCCCCCTGTCAGGATTCTCAAGATCGCCGGCATTTCAATCCCATCCCATTTAAATTATCTAATCTTTCTTTTTTTATTCATTTAAGTGAAAAATGAAGCACCTAAGAACACAGAAGCTCCAAACAGATAGGGAGTTGGTCAGAATTGAACTCTTGACTCCAGATCAGCAATGCTGTGATCCTATACTGTCTATCATGCATGTCACCACTATGATCCTATACTGGCCTAGTATTGAAGTACTATTATCAGTGCAGACAGTGATAAGCATAGAATTGCTTGACTGGCCAGTGAATTACCTAGTGAGTGACAGTGTCGGACTAGTGCATGAAGAATGGTCTCCTACCACTGCGGGGGAATGCAGTGGTAGGAGACCACTCTTAGGGTGTGGTCAGCCTCCAGTGGGAGCTTGGGAAGCCACCACAGAGGCTTGGCTAACCATTAGAGAGTGTATGGTCTGAGCAGAGGCGTAATAAGCACAGGGCAAGCAGGGCACGTGACCTGGGCGCCGTGGCAGCCCCAGCAGAGGGGGGCGCCACCAGCACCTGCACGGCCTGCTCGCCCCATGCGCCCACAGCCGCATCAGTGTGCAGGCATCAGCCAGCGATTGTAGCCCCGCCCCCTTGCGGCTTTATGCCGCGATTCGTGGGTCGGTGAGTGGTGGAGCCAACATGACGTTTCTCATTGAAGGGTGTCATATTGGCTCCGCCCCTTCTCCCACTGACCCGCAAATCGTTGCAAACGGCCGTGAGGGGGCAGAGCCTAGCGATGAGCAATCCCCTGGTCCTGCCCGAGCCACCAGTCAGCACAGCACTGCCAGTGATCTCCTGCAGCATACCTCAGCCTCGTTCAGGTGTCAGTGTCAGTGTAAGTGTAAGTGTGTGTTTGTCTACATGTTTGTGGGTATGTCTTCTACGTGTGTGTATATTTATGTGTGTATATGTTCAGTGTGTCTGTGTATAATTGTGTATGTGTGTGTGTGTGTGTGTGTGTGTGTTTTCCAGGTATGTATTATGTGTGCTTGTGTGTGTGTGTGTGTGTGTGTGTGTGTGTGTATATATGTATGTGTATATATATATATATATATATATATATTATATGTACACAGTGGTCGAAGTGGGCCGGTATACTGCGTTATGGCATAATGGCATACCGGCACTTCTCCACAGACCCGGAAGTGTGTGTATACATATATATATATATATATATATATATATATGTATATAGAAGTCGTCCGGCGGCACTCACGGCAATAAAGACAAAAGGCAGCTCCAATCAGCCAACGTTTCAATGTTATTTGTTCAACATTTTCGTCAGGGCATGATACAATACCAAACATTACATACCTTTATACTACCACCGATCCGTCCATTTATGTTTGGTGTAGAAGAAGAATTCTCTAGCGACTTTACGCAACCGTATAATAGATCATATCCCCCCGTTAAAACGGGGGGGAGATCGGGGTCTTCGTTTGTTACAGGCAGAATCCAAATGGATTTTTCTATTGGATACGCTGTCCCCCCGTGGGCTAAACGAGCAGTTAGGACTGTCATGCTTTTTATAAGTAAATGTGTTCTTGTGACCATGTTTATGACGGGTATGTGCGTCTTTTGGCGTCATTTGTACTGATAGGACATCGTTTTTATGATATAGATTTCTACTTTGCAAATATTTTTGAAAGCTTTTCTGATATTAAGCATTGCCAATGTTAGTGTTATCATATATTACAGGCAGGCGGCTATAGTGTAATTTGCTGAATTTGTGTAACATTACTGTTTGTTGTTTTTGTTTTTTCATTCTAGCACTTTGCACTTTGTATAATTTTGGTGTTCTGGTCCCTCCGTACCTACTTGGTGTCCGGGCGCACCGTGAAGATGTCATTTTATTGAGCGTGGCGCGCGGACGGCGGGAGGAATGGACGGATCGGTGGTAGTATAAAGGTATGTAATGTTTGGTATTGTATCATGCCCTGACGAAAATGTTGAACAAATAACATTGAAACGTTGGCTGATTGGAGCTGCCTTTTGTCTTTATTGCCGTGAGTGCCGCCGGACGACTTCTATACATGTGTGGGGAACCGTGCAGGTTCTTTATGGAGGGCACCGGCTGTTAATGTTTTATTTCATTGGGGAAGGAGTGCCGCTTGACTGTGTTACTATATATATGTATATATATATATATATATATATATATATTTTTTTTTTTTTAAATTAGCAGTGTGCAGACAGCACCGGCTGAAGAGACGTGAGGGGGCGTGCCGCTGGACCAAGAGACGACCAACGCCAGGGAGGAGCTGCCCACGCCTACGCCTGTCACCGGAGTGACCAGAGCCATCCGCGCTGAGTGGAGAAGACACCGCAGAAGAGGAATCCAGCCAGCCGCAGGACCGGGGAAGGACATCCAACCTTCAGCGGACCGGGACCCTGCAGCAAAGGGAGGAGACTGACCAACGACGGGAGCACCAGCATTGCGGAGGACACCCGCTTACCAGAGCAAGGACCCATAGAACAACCCGGCTGGCTTAAAAAAGATGGTGCGGAACAGCGGGGAGGATGGCGCAGATCGGGATCCTGCAGCTGGAGAGAAGACCCCCCTTCGGAGCGCAGCAGACCACACGGAAAAGGGTGCATTCCCGGTGCGGTGCTCTGCATCCTGGGTGGCGCCGAAAACGTGGAGTGTCGGAGGTGGCAGAAGCGCCGCAGCTTGGGGTGAGAAATCGGTGTAACACTTCCGCTGCAAAACTCTGCAATTAGTCAATTGAGGGGGTAGGCTCCCCTCACCACAGTGCCCCGCAGGATTAGTTTATTAAAGGGGTATACTCCCCTCACCGCAGTGCTCCGCGGGCCTTGTTAATTAAGGGGGTAGGATCCCCTCACTCTATAATGTGTATTTCGGCTCATTCTATGTGCTATAATGTGAATTTTGGCTCATACCGTGTGGTATAATGTGAATTTCGGCTCATACCGTGTGCTAGTATGTGAATTTTGGCTCATACCGTGTGGTGTAATGTGAATTTCGGCTCATACCGTGTGCTAGTATGTGAATTTCGGCTCATACCGTGTGGTGTAATGCGAATTTCGTCTCATACCGTGTGCTAGTATGTGAATTTTGGCTCATACCGTGTGGTGTAATGTGAATTTCGGCTCATACCGTGTGCTAGTATGTGAATTTCGGCTCATACCGTGTGGTGTAATACGAATTTCGGCTCATACCGTGTGCTAGTATGTGAATTTCGGCTCATACCGTGTGGTGTTATGCGAATTTCGGCTCATACCGTGTGCTAGTATGTGAATTTCGGCTCATACCATGTGGTGTAATGCGAATTTCGGCTCATACCGTGTGCTAGTATGTGAATTTCGGCTCATACCGTGTGGTATAATGTGAATTTCAGCTCATACCGTGTGCTAGTATGTGAATTTCGGCTCATACTGTGTGGTGTAATGTGAATTTCGGCTTATACCGTGTGCTAGTATGTGAATTTCAGCTCATACCGTGTGGTATAATGTGAATTTCGGCTCATACCGTGTGGTATAATGTGAATTTCGGCTCATACCGTGTGGTGTAATGTGAATTTCGGCTTATACTTTGTGCTAGTATGTGAATTTCAGCTCATACCGTGTGGTAAAATGTGAATTTTGGCTCATACCGTGTGGTATAATGTGAATTTCGTCTCATACCGTGTGCTAGTATGTGAATTTCGGTTCATACCGTGTGGTATAATGTGAATTTCAGCTCATACCGTGTGCTAGTATGTGAATTTCGGCTCATACCGTGTGGTATAATGTAAATTTTGGCTCATACCGTGTGCTAGTATGTGAATTTCGGCTCATACCATGTGGTATAATGTGAATTTCGGCTCATACCGTGTAATATAATGTGAATTTCAGCTCATACCGTGTACTAGTATGGGAATTTCGGCTCATACCGTGTGGTATAATGGAAATTTCAGCTCATACCGTGTGCTAGTATGTGAATTTCGGCTCATACCGTGTGGTATAATGTGAATTTCGGCTCACGCCGTGTGGTATAATGTGAATTTCGGCTCATACCGTGTGGTATAATGGGAATTTCAGCTCATACCGTTTGCTAGTATGTGAATTTCGGCTCTTACCGTGTGGTATAATGGGAATTTCGTCTCACACTGTGTGGTATAATGTGAATTTTGGCTCATACCATGTGCTAGTATGTGAATTTCGGCTCATACCGTGTGCTATAATGTTAAAGGGGCACCAGTACTAATGGGTCCTACTACACTGAAGGACACGTCCCCTTAAGAGTGGCCACGGACCCTTTTCCGGAGCGCACGCGCCTACGGCGCGCACATAATTGCATCCTTCACCTTTCCATACCCCCACTTAAAAATTTACACTTCAACCACTGCACCTCCATATATACATACACATCCTGACATCTTTATACACAGTGGCCATTTTTTTCAGTGCGTGCCAGTGGTGTGCACACATAGTTTCCTTTGTAGTTTTTTTTTTTTGGGGGGGGCGCCATTACTGATCTTGCCCTGGGCTCCAAAAACCCTAGTAACGCCTCTGGATCTGAGACCCTTTATAAATACATTCATGATAATTTACACTGGGGGTTTCCTCTATACCTCTGTGGCCAGTTCAACCTTGCCTAGTAATGAATTATAATTGGGGCACATAGACAGATATTGCCCTTGTTACATGTCTCTCACCTTGCTCGACATAAGTTACTTGTTTGTACTATAATTATAGAAATACAGTTACTGTTAAAATATGCTGGAGATTACAGTGCAATTTTTAGAACTGCAGCACAACTGTACTAAGGGGTCTGTTCATGAAGCAGTGAAAAGTGGGGAGAAGTGAGCCAGTGGAAAAGTTATGCATGGGATCCAATCAGCTGCTACAGAACATATCATTTTATAGAATGCATTTCATAAATGTTACCTTTACACTGATTCATTGCAAGGGGCAACTTGTCCACTGGCTCACTTCTCCACTCTTTTTAACTGCTTCATAAATAGACCCCTAAGTATGTAGAGCCATTCTGTTTTTTTATGCTGTTTTAAAAAGGAAGCACTTTTAAAAGATTAGAAAGCTATCGGCCCTCATTCCGAGTTGTTCGCTCTCAAGCTGCTTTTAGCAGCTTTGCACACGCTAAGCCGCCGCCTACTGGGAGTGAATCTTAGCTTATCAAAATTGCGAACGAAAGATTAGCAGAATTGCGAATAGACACTTCTTAGCAGTTTCTGAGTAGCTCCACACTTACTCGGCAACTGCGATCAGTTCAGTCAGTTTCGTTCCTGGTTTGACGTCACAAACACTCCCAGCGTTCGGCCAGACACTCCTCCGTTTCTCCAGCCACTCCCGCGTTTTTCCCAGAAACTGCAGCGTTTTTTCGCACACACCCATAAAACGGCCAGTTTCCGCCCAGAAACACCCACTTCCTGTCAATCACATTACGATCACCAGAACGAAGAAAAAACCTCGTTATGCCGTGAGTAAAATACCTAACTGCATAGCAAATTTACTTGGCGCAATCGCACTGCGGACATTGCGCATGCGCATTAGCGACTAATCGCTCCGTTGCGAGAAAAATATAATGAACGAACAACTCGGAATGACCCCCTACATCTTTAAAATTGTGTTGGGTTGTTGTTTTTTTGTTTGTTAATGAAAGGCACCTATTCTTCAGGAGCATCCTATATGGCAAATGAAGACATGCAGTACTGTTTGTAATAAAGAGAGTAATAAAGAGAGCTAGACAAAGTATTCTGAAAGCAAATTACTTATCTTCTGTAATTCCAGCACATATGTGACAGTGGGAAAAACATACTGTACATTTTAATAACACATGTCTGTTTCTTGTAACTAAGGCCAAAAATCTATATAAATACACATGTTATTATTCTCTAAAGGAAGATGTTATACGTTCAATTACTTCCTAACAGTTAATTAACTTTCACATACTTAATCATTATACCATCAGAAAATTGCCTGTCCTGTGAACACGTTTTTTGCTCGCATACTGTATACTGTATTTCTCAGTAGAAATGTTGCACATAATTGGAATATAATTTATCCTTATCAAAACTACCTTTCTTTTTTAATATTTTTTACTAAAATAAAAACCCAAATAAATGTGGTTACAGATTATTGGAACACAGATGTGTATGGAAAAATAAATAAATATATATATAGATATATATATATATATATTACTGTATGCAGGGGAACAGCTAGAGAAGATGAGGCCAATCTGCAGGCTCCGTCTGGGCCCCTCCTCTGTAGCTCTGTGTACTAGGTTCACTAGGGGACCATAGCACTCTCAGAGCTCATGCGCAGGTCTCCGAAACAAAAATGCCACGTGCCCATTTTCCCAGTGATTTTCCTACTGCATATGTGCAAAACAATAGGTAAATGGCCATTGTGCTATTTTTCCAGTGATTTCTGCAGCGCTTTGCAGCACTGCTGTTGCACCGCGGGACTCTGGAGGGAAAGTATTGAAAATAATGAGTGCAGGATGTGCAGTGTGGGCCCCTCTGGATCCTGCGGGGCCATGTGCACCACACACATGGCACCCATCATAAATACACTAGTGATATCACGCTATACTATCAGAATATCAGAATAAATCTACAGTATAAAATACATTTGACAATGGGCCTAATTCTGAGTTGATCGCAGAAGCAAATTTGTTAGCAGTTGGGCAAAACCATGTGCACTGCAGGGGAGGAAGCTATAACATGTGCAGAGAGAGTTAGATTTGGGTGGGGTGTATTCAAACTGAAATCTAAATTGCAGTGTAAAAATAAAGCAGCCAGTATTTATCCTACCCAGAAACAAAATAACCCACCCAAATCTAACTCTCTATGCACATGTTATATCTGCCCCCCCTGCAGTGCACATGGGGGGTAATTCCAAGTTGATCGCAGCAGGAAATTTTTTAGCAGTTGGTCAAAACCATGTGCACTGCAGGGAAGGGGGGCAGATATAACATTTGCAGAGAGAGTTAGATTTGGGTGGGTTATTTTGTTTCTGTGCAGGGTAAATACTAGTGATGAGCGGGTTCGGTTCCTCGGAAACCGAACACCCCCGAATAAGTCTTAGGGTACTGCCGTATAAGTCCAGTACAGTGGTGCAGCTGTATAAGTTCAGCGGTACTGCCGTATAACTCTTGGGGTACTGCCATATAAGTCCAGTACAGTGGTGCAGCTGTATAAGTTCAGGGGTACTGACATATAAGTCCAGTGGTACTGTTGTATAAGTCCAGTGATACTGCCTTATAAATCCAGTCCAGTGGTGCTGCCGTATAAGTCCAGTGATACTGCCGTATAAATCCAGTGATACTGCCATATAAGTCCACTGATACTGCTGTATATGTCCAGTGGTACTTACGTATATGTCCAGTGGTACTGCCGTATAAGTCCACTGATACTGCCGTATAAGTCCAGTGATACTGCCGTATAAATCCAGTGATACTGCCATATAAGTCCAGTGATACTGTCATATATGTCCAGTGGTACTGATGTATATATCCAGTGGTACTGCCGAATAAGTCCAGTGATACTGCCATATAAGACCAGTGATACTGCCGTATAAATCCAGTGATACTGCCGTATATGTCCAGTGGTACTGCCGTATATGTCCAGTGGTACTGCCGTATATGTCCAGTGGTACTGCCGTATATGTCCAGTGGTACTGCCGTATAAGTCCAGTGATACTGCCATATAAGTCCAGTGATACTGCCTTATAAGTCCAGTGATACTGCCATATAAGTCCAGTGATACTGCCATATAAATCCAGTGTAACTGCTGTATAAAACCAGTGATACTGCCGTATATGTCCATTAGTACTGCAATATATGTCCAGTGATACTGCCGTATAAGTCCAGTGATACTGCCATATAAATCCAGTGAAACTGCCATATAAGCCCAGTGATACTGCCGTATATGTCAAGTGATACTGCCATATATATGTCCAGTGGTACTGCCGTATAAATCCAATGATACTGCCGTATAAATCCAGTCCAGTGGTACTGCCATATATGTCCAGTGATACTGCCATATATGTCCAGTGGTACTGCCATATATGTCCAGAGATACTGCCGTATATGTCCATAGATACTGCTGTATATGTCCAGTGACACTGCCGTATATGTTCAGTGATACTGCTGTATATGTCCGGTGGTACTGCCGTATAAGTCCAGTGATACTGCCGTATAAATCCAGTCCAGTGTTACTGTGGCATAAGTTCAGTGATACTGCCTTATAAATCCAGTGATACTGCCGTATAAGTCCAGTGATCCTGCCTTATAAATCCAGTCCAGTGGTACTGCCATATAAGTCCAGTCCAGTGGTACAGCCATATAAGTCCAGTCCAGTGGTGCTGCCATATAAGTTCAGTGGTGCTGTCCTGTGCTGTATATTATTTACTCCAAATAAAGGGGTTAATAATATTTAATCCAAATAATTTTTACAGGGTTTGCTATGTGTGGTGTAGAGGTACGCTCTCCTGTGCTTCATTTTGTTATATAACTCCAGAAAAATAATGGAGAACAAAAATTTGTAGGATAAAATAGGGAAAAATCAAGAAGCACTTCCTCTTACTGCTGCTGCTGCTGCTGTTGTTGCTGCTGGGAGTTGATCATCATACCAGACGGGAAGTCGGAAGACCACTTGTACTACTTCAACTAAGCAAATGACTGTCCAACAGTCCTTTGCGAGGAAGATGAAATATGACAGCATTCATCCTGTTGCAAAGCGGATAACTGGGGCCTTGACAGCTATATTGGTATTAGACGTGCTTCCGGTATCCGCCATAAGTGCAGTGGGACTGCAGTGCCACTACTAGATGGGCCAGCTGTTTGTGCCCCACACTTGTGTCGCTTAGCTTAGATATACAGCTACCTCATTGCACCTCTTTTACTTCTTTGCATGATGTGCTGTTTGGGGACTATTTTTTTAAGTGCCATCCTGTCTGCCACTGCAGTGCCACTCGTAGATGGGCCAGGTGTTCATGCCAATAAACAAGAAAAAGCGCTAGGAAACTGGATGAAAAATTTCTAACAATTTTAATAAGGAATATGAATTATTTACTGTTGCAACAGATAATTAGAAAATTCATTAGAATCAATTAAAAATAGGGCCTGATATAGCACTGCAAAAAGTTTGATCACAAGGTCAATTACGTCCCTGGGTGGGATTGAACCACCAATCTTTCGGTTAACAGCCGAACACGCTAACCAATTGCACCACAGAGACAGCTGATCAAATTTTTTGCAGTGCTATATCAGGCCCGAGCGCCAAAGGTTTTACTTGTTAATTCCATTTTTACACAGGTGTTCATGCCGCCCACTTGTGTCACGTAGCTTAGTCATACAGCTACCTTGGTGCAACTTTTTGGCCTAAAAACAATATTGTGAGGTGTGAGGTGCACGTCTTTTACTTTGCATGATGTGCTGTTTGGAGACTAGTTTTTTTTAAATCTGCCATCCTGTGTGCCACTGCAGTGCCACTACTAGATGGGCCAGGTGTTTGTGCAACACACTTGTGTCACTTAGCTTAGTCATACAGCTACCTTGGTGCAACTTTTTGGCCTAAAAACAATATTGTGAGGTGTGAGATGTTCAGAAAAGACTGGAAATGAGTGGAAATGAATATTTTTGAGGTTAATAATACCGTAGGATCAAAATTACCCCCAAATTCTTTGATTTTAGCTATTTTTGTGTTTTTTTAAAGAATCATCCAGATCCAAAACCAAATCCCGAAAGGGTGATTTTGGCAAAACCAATCCAGATCCAAAACACGAGTGAGGATCCAGATCCAAAACCAAAACACAAAACACGAAAAGTGCCCGCCGCACATCTCTAGTAATTATATACTTTCCAATGCAAATAATTCAATGTTTACATGACATTTAGGCTGATTTAGCTGACCTACATTACTGCATTTGTCATCAGCTTTCATATTTCAACATGAATATCTGAACAACCATTGTAACAAACCAATATTGCCCTTGACCAAAATTAATATGTGAGTATTCAAAAGTCAAGAACTTACTGTTGTGTAACACGGGTATTGTAGATAAGGACTCGCAGGCAGGTTTCCCTGCTACAACCACAGTGTATTTTCTGGCATAAGACACTGTAGCACAGCATATACAGGCTTGGGCTTGGTCACACAGGTACATACAGAAAAAGAAACACCAACATAAAAGGTCCTAGCACTTCCCGTGCTCAAAAGTCATTCTGCTGCAGTGGCTTGCAGCTACATATGCCATGCTCTCTTGGCACGGCCAATGTCCACAGTTCCTGGTGCTATAAATTGAGCCCTGCTCACTGGCCTCTAACAGGCATCAGCCCAATATACTGTGGGTAAATGGGATTTTTAAACCCCTCTCCTGCACCTGACTTCCTGCTGTCTCTGGGTGAGCTGGAAAACCCAGACATCTGTTTCTCCAGCTACAGCTGTCCAATTTAGAAAACGTGGAATTATAAACCTCCACTACATGTGCAGAATGTGCAGGCTTTGTTTTCTGATTCCACCAGAATGTGGCCAATTGTGGTAAGACACAAGCCCTCTCACCACAGGGGTAAATGTAATAGCATACAACATGCAGGCACCAGTGACTTTCTGGTGAATTTGTCATCAGTTTTAAAGTGGCAGTTATTTAAAAGACAAAATCACCTGGCATATATGTTCATAGAAAAGTAGTTGTCTTCAGGTCTTGTATATGTATCTATAGTCTCAGTGCATACAACTGGAAAGAAATGAAAGGACAATAGAGTTCAAATTGGCCAAGAAATACAAAACAGACAAAATAGGTACAATGATGAGTAAATGAAAATCCAAGTTTAGAGGTGGCAAGGAATGATGCTGAAGAACAAGGGAAACACCAGTAACTGTTAACCTAATCAAGACAACAACATCTGGATTGGAAAATTAAAAAAGCTATTATGAGCCTGGGATGCCAGATTTGGATTTATATGGGCACATAGTCACAATTGAGCATAGGCGTGCGCAGCACATTTTATTAGGGGTGCACTGTTGGAGGGGTGTGTCTAGAACCGCCTTTTGGGTGTGTCTAGCACCATCTATTGACGGTCAACGTAATATAAAATATCCACCCTTGTACAAATCCTAATAATGCAGATGCATTGTCAGATGTTGTGTGCACCAAACAAACACCCATGATGGCACTCACTGCAATTACACTGCTCCTCCTCAGCCTGGTCTGGCTCCCCCTCTCTTTCCCCTGCAAGCTGCAGTCACTCACTGACACTGACAGTCGCAGACTAGTTACTGCTGCTGCTGGAAAAACGCGTTACGTGTCAATGCTGCTTCCTAACGCCTGCCAGTATTGAATTTGTCTTCCTAAGAGGAATGTTGGTTGCTTGCTGCTCCTCATCAGTGGCTGGCGTTGGCATAGAATAGAAGGAGAGAGGTGGGCGTGTGACGGGTGGGCGTGCGAGCAGCATGATGTCATCACGTCTCATCACGCTGTTTCTGTACATTGAGGTGGAGCCGGGAGTTTGAAAGCAGGTGGCAGTGGCACCCTTGATTAACCCAGGCATCCGGTCCGTAATGCAGGCCTGACAGGGTGCAACGCAGAGGGGACAGTAATCAGCCTGCTCTGCGATCGCTGCATCAGGCATGTGAGATTGGATTGCTGGACATTAGGGGGTGCCTGTGCGCACCAGGCACCCCCCCCTGCGCACGCCTATGCAATTGAGGCACTTTAGAGTGCCAATCATGTGCAAAGTTCTGCCCATCTTATAGAATGATGTCATATCTAAGAATATACTGGACAAGTAATTAATTTACAACATTGACAGATTGGACTGCATGAAGCAATAGGTTTGTAGAGATTAGAGAAGAAAAATATGATATACTTAATTAACAGTAAAGTTTTATGACAAAGTACTTAAGATTTTAGGCACGAGTTTCTAATCTCTAGCGTATGGTGCAACATTTATACTTTTAATTTCATTATTAGCATGCCAGAAAAAAGACCTTGGAACTAAATTAAAATCTGCTCAGTAATTTAGTAGAGAGCATCACTTTAATTGTTAGTTCTTTATTTACGTCAAGTCACAAAATCTTTTGTAATCCCAGAAGCCAATGATAATAGTTTTTTATTTTTTAAGTTTTGAATATTGTTCAGATCACAGTCACATATGCTTCTAGTAAATAAGATAAGTGTCAGAGACATTGCTTACACTGTGTCTGCAGTACAGTTATAACCACCTGCTAAGTGATAAATAGTTGAGGTTGCATAAACTGCTTTCTTGAAAAACAAAATCTATTTAGATGGCTAGTGCAATCTGCCAACACCTGTTCAAAATAAATATCTGAAATCTTAAATTGCATCATGGAAACATTCCAAATTTATGATCAACCCCTTGATTGTACAATAAATACACAGTGTAATTATGAGTAGAGCTTGTAAAAGTTATTTAACATTTTTTTACCTCCATTCCCCTCCAACAATATGATCTAAGTATTCATTAGTTTTTTGCTTATTATTCCTATAAATTCAATTAACTACTTCATCTTTGACAGGGCCGTTTCTTGGGGCAGGCGAGCAGTGCAACCGCACTGGGCACCCGCCGCGGCACTAACTGTGGCTCCCTGCTTCCCCCTCCTATTTCTCCCAGAGTAACCAGCTCGGGGGGTGGAGTTTCACGGAATGACGTGGTTGCGCAACCCCGTCACTCCGCGAATCCCCCCCCCCCCCCGCGCCGAGCGGAGTACAGAGGGGGATCCAAGTTAGGAAGAGGGGAAGGTCAGTGTGAAAAGCGACTGGTGATGCGGGCCGAAGAGCGGTAATCGCCTCTGTAAGTATTCTCTCTCACTGTGTAAAATGGGGACACCTGCCGTAAAGTGTGAAATGGGAACTCTTGCCTGCCGTAGTGTGGGGAGGTATCAAGGGCATTGCGGTGTGTGGCATAATATGGTGCAGGGGGCATTACTGTGTGGGGCTTAATATGGTAGAATTTTTTTTCCCATGGTGGTCATGATCTGTTGGAGCAGGGTCAAAAACTGGATTGTGAGGTAGTCTTTTCAGACGAGGCCATGCCCATTTAAATGAGACCACACACATTTAGATGAGGCCACGCCCCCTTGCCGGGTGCGCACGCAAGTTGTTGTTTTTTTTTATCTAGGTGTGTGTGTGGAGGGGGGGCACCTTTTTTATGTCATGTGGGGGCGCATTTTTAAATCTCGCACTGGGAGCCAAATTGGCTAGAAACAGCCCTGATCTTTGACCTATATATCTTTCATATGTTGGTAAACCTATGCTGGTGGTTCAGAAGCTATGAAACTTGCAGGTGAGGAGTGCTGAATCACTGCCAAAAGACACCCTATTCCCCAGCTCTCCATCTGCAGACCTTGGCTACACATATGTAGATCTGTGTATGCTAAGAAAAGCCCCTGCTCTGCTCTTTTGAGAGCACAGCAGAGCCATGGAAGTTAGAGTGCCTAAAGTTTGCTGTGCCGCTTTGACACCTCATTTTGGGGGTAATTCAGACTGGACCACTGCAGCGATTGCAGTATGAATTACTTTGTGGAGTGCGCACGCGCAGTGGCCGCACTGCATGTGCGCACACCGGGAGCCCAGCGAGATGCTATCAGCATTTCACTGGCTGCGATCGGCTTTGCCTGATTGACAGGCAGAGGCGGTCACGGGGCGGGAGGGGGCATGCTAACGGCATTAGAATGCCGTTGGCGGGGCGCGGTCTGGACAACGGAGTTGTGTCCAGACCATTGGGGGGCGGGCCACGACGGCTGCGTGACATCACACGCAGCCACTGTGACCCGGAACGTGGTGGGTAGCTCCCTGCCAGAGCGCAGGAGCTGCACAGGTGGGCAACTACTCGCCAGGTACAAAATCATTGCCGCTGTGTGATGCTTTTGTACCTGTGTGTGTGTGTGGGGGGGCAGGGCCTTACATGTGGGGCGGACTAGCCCTGTGCTGAGCGGCCCCCCGCAGGTCAGAGTAAATGATCGTAGATGTGCTAAATTTATTTCTATATTTTTGGTGTTGATAAACAATCCATATACTGTAAATGTATTTCTCTCACCTTTTCTACGTGCTTGGTGCCTCTACCTGAGATATGTGTTCAGCTTGAAAGCTGTAAATGGGCTTCACATCACAATGGTGAAACTCAAAAGAGTCCTTGAACCTGATTCCAAACTACACTAATTTGTACACTGACACAAATGTGGAAGGGTTTGCAAACACCACAACGGTATATTTATTAATGGTGAATAGCCTGTCTGAAATGTTGAAAGCATTTATGCTTATATTTTTAAGAATGCAATACATGACGTAATGTCTAACCAGTGATTTTACCCAGTTCCAAGCTTCTGTGTAATTGGGATGAGAGCATTGCCAGATAAAGGTCTACATGGACCTGGAGCTGAAATTTATGAAGAGCCTATTGTAGGCATTGCAGAAGTTGTGACTAGTGCCACAACGACATAGCCAGATTAAGGAGGGGGGGGGGGCATGGGATACTGTAGCTTGGGCTCCCTTCTGTCAGGGGCCCCCCAAGCCAGAGCACACTGACATCACTAGCTCTCCCTCTTGTGCAACAGCAGAAACAGGCAGCCAGAATGCGAGCAGGACAGTATGCAGTTCAGGCAGAGACGCAGGAGCATCAGGTTTCATGAGCTACCTGTGAAGCTTCCTGACCAGGGGAGAGATAAGAGAGGGGAGAGAGCTGTAAGTGACCCAGGGATCCCAACTTTTCCTCCTCCCCACCAGGATGTCTGGGTTTTGTGTAACCTGTTATCTATTGAGAGCATTTGGGTCTAGAGAGAGAGAGACACTCAGAGAGTTCCCTTGAGTCCTTACCCAGTGTGTAAGTAGTACAGAGGCTGCTGCTACTCTTGCATGTGACAAGATAAATGATAGTTTTTATTTTTTTTCTGTTTATTTTAAGGTTAAGTTGCCTTTGTTCCCCTACAGGAAAACTATATAAAATAGTTCTCTCTCAATTAGTTGGAGCTATAAACATAAACATCCACCTACCTACTGTAGGCATTATTAAACTATTAGTTTAAATCAAATAAACACAATTGCTTTATATTTAAAATACACAATACATACCTCCCAACATGACCCATTCCAGGAGGGATAAAATGCACTCTACCTGGAATTCCCTCTTAATTTATGCTTGTAGTCACCTGTGTTGAAATACCTTTCTCATCATTTAAATGGTTCAACACAGGTGATGCCAATCACACATTAAGACGGAAGTCCCAGTAGAGAGCATTTTGTCCCTCCTGGAATCGGTCATGTTTGGAAGTTTGCACAATCTAATATGCACCCCTCCTCCCCCCCAGGCTCAATTTGACCCTGCGCCGGGGTGTGACTAGTGATGTGAGAAGAGTGACAAGTGGGGTGTGGCGTGAAAAGTTGCTGTGGTCTGTGCCATGGTTTGTGACTAGAACCATGGATGGCAAACTGTAGCTTGCACATTACTAATCGGGCCGATGGGGAACGAATTAGCAGGACTTGTAATTGGGAGCTTGACTTAGGTTTAGAGGCATCACTGCCAGTGGTGAGACACGGAGCAGGAGGAGGGTAGGGTGGACGCCGGTAAAAAAGGGATGTGGCCTTGTGGGCAAGTGGCATGGCCTCACTGACGGGGGGGTGAGGCCTCATATCCTGAACCCCCATTTCATCACTCCGGGGATCCTGGAGATGCGGGCTGCACCCGAGGACCAGTGTGTGTATGGTGCTGGCTCCTACACAGCGACAGGAGCTGGGTGCTGCACATAATGTCACAGTACAGCACTCTGCTCCTGTTACTTAAGAGGAGTCAGCACTTTTGGTGTCATCCCTCAGCGGGTGACATCCAGGTGTGGGTGACGCCACTGCTAAGGGGCTGCTATGGAAATGCTGACCTCCCTCCTTGTCTTCATGATAGTCTCTTCCTAGCTTCTGTCTTCTTGTCAGGGTAAGCTCTCCTATTTTTATAGGGAAGGAATTCCATCAGTCACTTTGTATTACATGGTGGAATCACTGCAAAGTCCTGCTGTGACACAGCTGAAGTTGACAGTCTCCTGTATACCTAGAGGAGATATGCTACAGTGGTGATGAGCAATAGACCCAGGTTACTGTAGGGAAAGAAGACAGAAACAGATAGGGATGTTATGTAGGGGGCAGATATAATAAGATAGTACAGAGTTGAGGCATCAGGACAGAAAGCACAAAGAGAAATAATGGGAAGGTAGAAAGCAAACAGGGGAGATAAACTGGGATAAAACATGGATAGAGCAGCACACAGGGAAGTTAACATGCAAATAAAAATAACAGGCAGCATATGTTATGTAAAACAACAGAGAACAGACAAGGTGATAAACGTGGCAGTTAGGAGTACATGGGGGAGTCAACTGAGGCAGATAAAAATAACAGGCAGCTTACTGTAAGTTATGTAAAACAGATAAATGGAGCAGATATGAGGAAATAAAGGAGGAAGCTGTAAAGGGAATATATGAGGGAAGGAAAACATACAGAAGATAGATATGGGGCAGATGTTGAGAGGGGAGACCTGAGACAAGTTAGGAAAGAATAACAGACAATCTATGGAGGAGCTAGGCGAAGGTAGGAATAAAGCAAAGCGTTAGATATGACAATGGCATATGAGAAGACATACTATAGATCAGAAGAAAGGGCCATACAATGCTGGGAAAGCAAGGCATGGTGGGAAAATCAGTTGGTTCCTGATAGGTAGAATTAGGGATGAGGGGGTTTCTGGGGTTAAGGCAGAGAAGATGTTGAAGATAGTGAAGAGGAGAAGGGGGATGAGTGCCTGACCGTAGCCAGTAATAGATGCACCAGGATACTGCATTATCACTATGAGGCACACTCCTAGGGACTCATTGAAAATTCTGCATTATTTCAGTATAGACAGAGTAAGCAGATGTCACTCTAGGCTGCAAAGCTCCACTTTACACACTCTGTGGCACAGTAATACTGTAACCCCACTGTGGTCCCCATCCTAAGCATCCTGTCCATGTATCACTGTGCAGCCGAATGCTTGCCCAATCGGTTTATTTCATTAAATAAACCGATTGCATTGTGCATTGTGTCATATGGCTAGCCTCAGTGATACTTTGACATGATATAGTTTTTAGTTATTGTTCCATGTTTTCTTTGCTGGTCGCATGGAATTTCACCAGTGCTATCTTTCTGCAAAATAGGCTTTAGTCCTTTTCCCATAGGAAATAGTCCATGTTGGCTGTGAGTGAGAGAGTCCTTTGCTCATAACCTGTGCTTTTGTGAGATCTCTTTGAGTGAAATTAATTATCTGGAGAGCATCAGCAGTTTTAGGATTTATTTGTGAAGCCTTGGAGATTGTCTCTGGGGAGGTGTCAGTATCCAGAAATCTCTGTTTTTTTCCTTTTCTTCTTTCCCCTATTTGTGCTCCTTTTGGGTTTCGAAATCTCACATGTAATTTGTGGGTGAATTCTAAAAAAGAGGGATTGGTGGTTGAAGAGGTTGAGCTATATTGTCTTGAGGTATTGGGAGTGTCTTCTGGTCCTTATAACTCCACCTCTGATGATGAATATTTGTTTTCACTGTATAATTTGATATGGTCTGTGATGGTGTGTTCCACTTGAATATGTTGCTTCTCATGAAGTGACTTTATGTCTCTTAAAAATGTATGACTCTTACGACTCTTAAAAAAATTGTTTTCTTTCGTTCCACTATAGTTGCTCATAAGTCTCCAGATCTTTTTTTGTTTTCTCAAAACTTTTTCTGGAATTGAACTTCGGTTTCCCTTTGTTCTAATTTTTTGCAGTGTTTCAATCTCTCTTTCTACACCTTCTAATGTCAGCAGATTATGTTTTATTAGTATATTCATGAATTCTGAAGTACATTTATGTAGACAATTTTCCAACTTTTCCTTCAAAATAGGAGTGGCTAAATCAAAGGAGGGAAAAGTTCTCGGCCTAAGGTTTCTAGTATAGTTCTCTAGTGTGGTGCAATCCCAATTTAACCTGCGCACCTACCAATTTCCTATTGTATATCCAGTGGTGTAGAAATGGCAAAAATTGTCAGCGGTTTAGTCCAATTCACAGGGATAAAAATCAGGAACAAAGTAGCCTCATCTATTTGACTGTTCCGAAAATGAGGAGCCACAATACATTTTTAACATAGGCAATCATTATGTACTGATTATGTAGGAATATAACATTAAAAATACTCTTATGGCAAAATATTTTTAATATCATATATTTGGGCACAATATAATGTTTAATTGGATTAAAAGATCAATATTTTTAAATTATATTAAAGGGGAAATAATATTTGTTAATTGTTGCTAAAAAATGTATTTATAAGGGAACATTTATTATTTAATAATGAGGGCACCATTTAAAAAAAAAACATAAAATAATAAATGTTCCAATTTGTAGCATGACAGGAACTTCACTTGGAACATCTTCATGTTACTTTTGTACTTTCTAATCGCTGTGAAAAAAACAATTATTCTTTAAACTGAATGCTACTGTACTTCTCTTTTAAATGGAATGGTGGAATATCAAGTGCCTACATACTGATATTCTTTGAGAACCAGTTTTGATGATATTTAAGGTTTCAAAGCACTACTTGAAGTCCCCAGGTGCCTTGAAAGTGGCCTGTTTTTTTATTATGGAAGACAGCACTGAACTGTTTGTTGTTCTACATGAGAACATCCATTCCATTAACAGTCTGCAGAGTTTTTGTTGCTAATACAAAAACAAGGAATGATTTCATCAAGTATCATGCATTAGCATGGTGTACAAATTATGTCTTATGGAGCAAATCTCATTAAAGGGGGGTACTCACGGAGAGATCCATGCTTAAAATCTAAGCAATCTGACTAGATTGCTTAGATTTTAAGCACAGATCACTCGCGTGTAGCCCTCTCAGCGATAGCGATGCGCGGCCCCACACATCGCTATCGCCGCTGCAGGCCAATCTAGCAGGTCACTCATTTCACCCGCTGGGTGAAATGAGCAGCCCCGTCCTGCCCCCGCATTGCTCAGCACACATTGCGCTGTGCTGAGCGGCAGGAGAGATGTGTGCTGAGCGGTTCGCTCAGCACACATCTCTCCCGTGTATACCCCCCTTAAGGGTCTGAGTGTATCATCAAAGATAACTTTAGAACAATGGAAATAGGAGATACCTTTAACATTAGAACAATGGAAATTGAAGTTACCTTTATAAGTTGCACTGACTGATACATGAAATTGAAAACACAACATATTTTATTAATATGATTTGAACTCCTGAATTGCTGGGTAATCAAGTAAAAATGTAAAAATATGAGCTGTTAGCTTATGTACTGTACATTGGGAAACAGTGATATAAAACAATATACATATTTGCATATGCTGTGAGACATATTTATTAAGAGAATTTTGTGGTAAAACTTCCAAAAACAGACATTTCAGATGATTACCACAAAAATGAGGTATCTCTAGAATGTAAGCAGGGGTGACCTAGCAGATATCGACAATATATTTGGCAGTTCCCCCATTTTAGACCACAGTAGCATCGACATTTACCTTCTGGACACTCATAATGTTGATACCATAATTTCAACACTAGAATGTCAACATGGATCAACATGGTGACAGGAACTTGGTCAACATCTTCAGAATAGCAACATGTTCACATTGTCAAACATTGGTATTCCACAGCACACTGGATGGCATCAGCAACAGGATTTGATAACTACATGATGGTAGAAATTTCAGAGATCTCAGTTGCATACATTTGCAAAGGTATGGGAAGCCCCCAAGCGACTACAAGGAGCCTTGGAGTACTGCGGGTACCTAACATTAAGTCTAAGTCTGGGGCGTGACACCCCACAAACCGGCAAGGGCCGGACACCGCCTGCTGATGTCATCCAGTGTGCTGGGGGATACCAATGTTTCTTGTTCAGTATAACCCCTCCCTTCCATGCACCTGGATGACATTACTAATTGGATAAGAGCAGTTACCAAACTTCTTGTTGCTGTTCTGAGAGGCACGGATGGGATCAGCATTAGGAGGACATGCTGGTTCCTGCAGTGCCACAGGAGAATATAGGGGTATGTCCAGGTAATATTGCTCCCAATTAGTTGCATTTGTGTGTGTGCCATAATCATGTGGCAATGTATTTATTTTTTATTTATTAGCAGTTTCTTACATAGCGCAGCATATTCCGTTGCGCTTTACAATTAGAACAACAGTTATAGAACAAAACTGGGCAAAGACAGACAGACTGACAGAGAGGTAGGAAGGCCCTGCTCACAAGCTTACAATCTATAGGGAAATAGGCATTGATACACAAGGATAGATGCTACCTGTTACATAATGGTTCCCCAGATTGCTAGGTTCTTAATGGGTTGTATGATATGATCATGATCACCCAGCAATGTTGGAAGACAAAATATGTGAAATTATGTGGACTGTACAGAGGGGATGTAACTTGATAGGGAAGCATTGAAGGTTATGTGTGTGGGTCTGAAATTTGGTAGGCTTGTCTGAAGAGATGAGTTTTCAGGGAACGTTTAAAGGTTTGGAGACTAGAGGAGAGTCTTATTGTGCGTGGGAGTGCATTCCACAGAGTGGGTGAAGCCCGGGTAAAGTCCTGTAATTTTGAGTGGGAACAGGTAATACATGTGGATGAGAGACGCAGATCTTGTGCAGAGCAGAGAGGTCTGGTAGGGAGATATTTTGAGATTAGTGAGGAGATGCATTTGGTTAATAGCCTTGTATGTAAGTAAAAGTATTTTATATTTGACATGGTAGAATACCGGTAACCAATGGAGGGACTGACAGAGCAGATCAGCAGATGAAAAACGTCTGGCGAGGAAGATTAGCCTTGCAGCTGCATTTAAAATGGATTGAAGTGGTGAGAGCCTATGTTTGGGAAGACCAGTAAGGAGACTATTACAATAATCAATGCGGGAGATGATGAGTGCATGGATTAGAGTTTTTGCAGTGTCTTGTGTAAGATAGGGGTGTATTTTGGATATGTTTTTAAGGTGCATGTAACATGATTTAGAGACAGATTGAATGTGTGGAACAAAGGACAGTTCAGAGTCAAGGATGACACCTAGGCAACGAGCTTGTGGGTTAGGGTGGATAGTTGCATTGTCAACAGTTATGGAGATATCAGGTTGGTAACTACTCTTAGCTGGTGGGAACATAATTAATTTTGTTTTGGAAATGTTGAGTTTGAGGTGGCGAGATGACATCCAAGATGAAATGGCAGACAGGCATCCGGTGACACGAGCCAATACAGATGGTGACAAATCTGGGGAGGATAGGTAGATTTGAGTATCATCAGCGTACAAATGATACTGAAATCCGAAGGAGCTGATTAGTTTACCAAGAGAGGAGGTATAGATTGAGAAAAGCAGAGGACCTAAGACTGAGCCTCGCGGTACTCCAACTGATAGAGGTAGAGAAGAGGAGGTAGAATCAGAGAAGTTAACACTGAAAGAGCGATTAGATAGGTAGGATGAGAACCAAGTAAGGGCTGTGTCCTGAAGACCTAGGGATTGTAGTGTTTGTATGAGAAGAGAGTGGTCAACAGTGTCAAAAGCAGCAGAGAGATCTAGAAGAATAAGTACTGTGTAATGGCCTTTTGATCTAGCAGTGACTAGATCATTCACTACTTTGGTCAGTGCCGTCTCTGGAGTGTTGGGCACGAAAGCCTGACTGAAGTGGGTCCAAGCAAATATATGCTGTATTAGTTTTGAAGATGAGTTTGGGGCACGGTGCTTCCTGGACTGGTAGGGCTGGGTTGCTTTGGGGTAGCACACTGTAACATTTAACTTAGCACTTTATAAATCACTTTCATATAATTTTTTACTAATATCCCTTTTTTAATTACACTTTTCATGTGCATCTTCTTTTATACAGTATATAGCCTCTGCTTCCTAATATTCACTTACAACCTCACGCTGGTGTGCTGCCCTGGGGTGTCTGGCCCTTGCCGGTTTGTGGGGTGTCGTACCCCAGACTTAGATTTAATATTAAGTAGAGATGTGCACCGGACATTTTTCGGGTTTTGTGCTTTGGTTATGGATTCGGTTCCGCAGCCGTGTTTTGGATTCGGACACGTTTTGGCAAAACCGCCATGAAAATTTTTTGTCGGATTCAGGTGTGTTTTGGATTCTGTGTTTTTTTTTCAAAAACCACTCAAAAACAGCTTAAATCATAGAATTTGAGGGTCATTTTGATCCTATAGTATTATTAACCTCAATAACCACAATTTCCACTCATTTCCAGTCTATTCTGAACACCTCACACCTCACAATATTATTTTTAGTCCTAAAATTTGCACCGAGGTCGCTGGATGACTAAGCAAAGCGACCCAAGAGGGCGGCACAAACACCTGGCCCATCTAGGAGTGGCACTGCAGTGTTAGACAGGATGGCACTTAAAAAATTGGCCCCAAACAGCACATGATGCAAAGAAAAGAGAAAAAGACGTGCACTGTGGTCGCTGGATGGCGAAGCTAAGCGACACAAACACCTCAATATCACTGGAATTATTCGTTCTAATCAATGGTATTATTGGTCCAAATCACTGGAAGAAAATGACAAAATCACTGGAATTATTCGTTCTAATCAATGGTATTATTGGTCCAAATCACTGGAAGAAAATGACAAATTCACTGGAATTATTCGTTCTAATCAATGGTATTATTGGTCCAAATCACTGGAAGAAAATGACAAAATCACTGGAATTATTTGTTCTAATCAATGGTATTATTGATCCAAATCACTGGAAGAAAATGACAAAATCGCTGGAATTATTCGTAAACATTTGTAGAAAGTCGCTGCTTTCTGATTACAGAAATGCTCAGATATTCCTGCGAATCCACAATCCCTTCCCAGAGGAAAAAGAAATTGAGAAACCGTTGTTTGAGAACGTTTGTTCTCTTTCCCTTACAAAGGAACAAACCACTTTCCAAGAAGACTGACGTTTTGGGATTATGGAGACATAATGTTTTTGAATATAAATCCTAAAGCAGGTGGTGTATTAGAGCAAAAGAGTGCAAGAGACCAGCCATGCAGTTTCTGAAATATTATGACAAAATGTTAATGTATTTCATAAGCACTCATTCCTAACTCTGCTAAGTACGGTTTGGTAAACTGTATCTAGCTTCCATGAGTTAGTTGTCCATTATTTCAGCTTCCATTGACCTTTTTGAAAGCGGTAGAAGTTATCGATTCTTTTTTTTACCCCTATTTTTAATTTTCTCCTGCATAGCCCAGTAAAATGTTGCAATGTTAAGTATTGACTTGTGCCTTCTGGGGGTCAACTTCTTCACCAAACCCAGCCAAATCTCATCCTGATTCCTAACCCTCTGTTCCACATTCTCAATGTACCTCATCTGTGTCACCCATGTCTGTCTACCCCTCCCCTTTAGATTGTAAACTCTCACGAGCAGGGCCCTCTTCCCTCATGTGCTTATATACTGTTGGTCACCAAAATGCTGCACTGTAATACTATATATACTGCTCACAAAAATGCCGCACAGATATGGAATGAATACTTGCAGTGACACAGAGCTGCAAGATACAGCAATGGCCTACTGTACAACTATATACTGTTAGTCACCAAAATGCTGCACTGTAATACTATATATACTGCTCACAAAAATGCTGTACAGATATGGAATGGATACTTGCAGTGACACAGAGCTGCAAGATACAGCAATGGCCTACTGTACAACTATGTACTGTTAGTCACCAAAATGCTGCACTGTAATACTATATATACTGTTCACAAAAATGCAGCACAGATATGGAATGGAAACTTGCAGTGACACAGAGCTGCAAGATACAGCAATGGCCTACTGTACAACTATGTACTGTTAGTCACCAAAATGCTGCACTGTAATACTATATATACTGCTCACAAAAATGCCGCACAGATATGGAATGGATACTTGCAGTGACACAGAGCTGGAAGATACAGCAATGGCCTACTGTACTGTACTACTATAATTTTTATATAGATGACAGATATAAAGTTACATTGTGGGGGAATCCAGTATACGTTCTGTCACCAGGTACCAGTGAATGACCACATCATGTATATAGGTGACAGATATAAAGTTACATTGTGGGGGAATCCAGTATACGTTCTGTCACCAGGTACCAGTGAATGACCACATCATGTATATAGATGACAGATATAAAGTTACATTGTGGGGGAATCCAGTATACGTTCTGTCACCAGGTACCAGTGAATGACCACATCATGTATATAGGTGACAGATATAAAGTTACATTGTGAGGGAATCCAGTTTACGTTCTGTCACCAGGTACCAGTGAATGACCACATCATGTATATAGGTGACAGATATAAAGTTACATTGTGGGGGAATCCAGTATATGTTCTGTCACCAGGTACCAGTAAATGACCACATCATCTATATAGGTGACAGATATAAAGTTACATTGTGGGGGAATCCAGTATATGTTTTGTCACCAGGTACCAGTGAATGACCACATCATGTATATAGGTGACAGATATAAAGTTACATTGTGGGGGAATCCAGTATACGTTCTGTCACCAGGTACCAGTGAATGGCCACATCATGTATATAGGTGACAGATATAAAGTTACAATGTAGGGGAATCCAGTATACGTTCTGTCACCAGGTACCAGTGAATGGCCACATCGCATATAAAGGTGACAGATATAAAGTTACATTGTGAGGGAATCCAGAATACGTTCTGTTACCAGGTACCAGTGAATGACCACATCATGTATATATAGGTGACAGATATAAAGTTACATTGTGAGGGAATACAGTATATGTTCTGTCACCAGGTACCAGTGAATGACCACATCATGTATATAGATGACAGATATAAAGTTACATTGTGGGGGAATCCAGTATACGTTCTGTCACCAGGTACCAGTGAATGGCCACATCATGTATATACTTATACTGAGGTTCCCCAGTTCCCACAATAAAGCACACTGAGCACAGATATTTGCAGCACACTGAGCACAGATATGGAGCATTTTCAGGCAGAGAACGTAGATATTTTCAGCACACTGAGCACAGATTATTTGCAGCACACTGAGCACAGATATTTGCAGCACACTGAGCACAGATTACGGAGCTTTTCAGGGAGAGAACGCTGCCATGTCCTCTCTGTTCAATCTCCAATGCACGAGTGAAAATGGCGGCGGCACGCGGCTCCTTATATAGAATACGATTCTTGCGAGAATCCGACAGCGGGATGATGATGTTCGGGCGCGTTCTGGTTAACCGAGCAAGGCGGGAAGATTCGGGTCTGCCTCGGAACCATGTAAAATGGGTGAAGTTCGGGGGGGGTTCGGATCCCGAGGAACCGAACCCGCTCATCTCTAATATTAAGTACCCCCAGTACTCAGAGACACCTTGAAGCTGGCCTGGGGGCTTCCCATACCTTTACAAATGTATGCAGCTGAGATCTCTGAAATTTCTACCACCATGTAGTTATCAAATCCTGTTGGTGATGTCATCCAGTGTGCTGGGGGATACCAATGTTTCTTGTTCAGAATAACCCCTCCCTTTCATGCACCTGGAGGACATTACTAACTGGAGAAGAGCAGTTACCAAACTTCTTGTTGATGTTCACAATGTCGACATACAGTATGAAATGTTGCCATCAGAATACCAACAGTTAGGGTTAGGCGCTATTGACAAGGTTAGGGTTAGGCTGCTGGGGGATGGTAGGCAGTAGAGGGAGGGTTATGGTTTGGGATTATGGTTAGGGATAGGACTGGTATACTTTCTGGAATGCCAACGCATCAGATCAATATTGACAATCTCATGTTGACTTAATGCATGTCAACATGAGTCCTGTCAACCTAACATACCACACCTGGTACTATGATGGCAGCTAAATTATTATATGTTCCGAAACGCAGTAGCAGTAAGCTTAACTGCTACATGCACATGCACAGCATAATATTATCAAGTCTGAACCCTTAAGTAAAGTAATCACATAAGAAAACACTTTTTTTTATATACTTTGCTTGGATTCCTTAATTTGTTTCTGCTGGAAAGATACACCAGTGAGCAGCAATGGACCACACCTGAAGCCACCTCCCCCCTCATGATAAGTAGCAGATTAGGGGAGGAGGATCGCTGCCCCAGTCTCTGCATACCCCTCTTGACAAGGACCAGGTCTGTCAACTTCTGATGCACCACAGCACACAATTCAGCTATTGTAGACAGGTACATTTTATTAAAACCCAGGAGCAGCTAGTTTCTTTCCTACCAGTGGAACTACTATAATACATAGACAACATTATTTAAAAAAATACAGTCAAACTGCTTAGCTAGGGAAGCTGACTATCAATATCAAATAATAGATAGCTTCCTAAGAAGATGCGGTGACTAATGTGGCTTTCAGGTGAACTGCCCCTGAGGTAATGGAACTGACCAAATGCTAAATTGTGCAAGTGAGGTGCTCAGAACCACAGCCCATCAATTTAGTTGAGAAGTACTAAATAAATGTAAATGAACTGTCAGAAGCAGGGAATAATCAGTACAAGGAGTATTGAATATCTTGGTTAACTAATATTTTAGCTGCATTAGAAAAGAAACAGACTCTAATTAGTTCCCAGATTTGAAAGTTTATTAGATGTTGCTTACTTCACTGGTGTATTGGAATTTTTACTTGATTCAGTATTTAGCTTAACATGTATAGACTTAGATTATTTGCACAGGAACAGCCTAAACCTAGAAATAAGATGGAATTCCATGATCACCATCTAAGTCTACATAAACATCAAAGAAATCAGTTGTTAACAATGATGCGCTTGCACCTTTCAAGCATTCAACATAATGTAGCAACACCAAATGTGTTACTACCAGGATTGTTACGTTCACTGTGCGTGGAATGTGAGAGACTGAATGGATATACCCCAAGCAAAAGAACGTGATGCTGTAGTTAGGAGTAAGTTCAGCAGCAACCCCCAGGGAACCCTGACTCCGTTATCTCACCCACGTGGTCAGCCTGCGAGACTATGTTTGCTTTGGCCCACGGCAGCCACGTTTGAAGGGCGGATTAGGTCTGCCCAACTCCGATGCCCCCGGTCTTAGTTGGAGACAAGGCGTAAACTGAGATGGGGCGAAAACAAGGGGAACCTCTAACTAAACACAAGACACTGAGTTAGGAGCGACAAAAGAACTCTAACGAAAAGTATGTGCGGTGGGGCCGCCAAGACAAACAACAACAAAAGCGATGCTGTCCGCCTGCCAACACGACACCATCGTATACCGGCGAGGACAGCTTAAGTGGAGACCTCCGCAGAAAACAAGGCAAAAATAAAGATAACGGTGCAGCCAAAGCCGCTACGCACAACACCGGGGTAGATACATGCAGGTGAACGGGAACCCCGAGGTCGCAGGCACTGGCTCACACGATTGGAAATCTGGAAAGACTCCAATAACAGGCTTCCGGACACCAGGACTCAGGACTACTGGATCAAGGTTGACAGGATCACAGGATACCGGACAGGAATACTCCAGAGCAGGAAGCAGCTCACAAGAAGCTATCACCGGCATCTGTGTCAGGCACTGAGGGAGAATATAACAGGGATCTCCTCCAATTGCTGCAGATAACCTAAATTGGTGATGTTGTGCAGCTGCTCTGCTGCACGACCCAGAGCTGACAGGGGAATTATAAATTGCATGGCAATGGGGAACGCTGTCTGCCTCTAGTGTCCCCATTGCCAAGGACCCGGTGGCTCTCTGCGTACAGCGTCCTCCCATTGCCAGGCACTGTGCGGGGAGCAGGAGGAGGTGCGGCAGATGTGACGAGCTGACCCCGTTGCCTAGCAATGGCCGGGCGCCAGTGAGACCAGCCGCGCCTAACAGGATTCAGCAATGGGTGTGGATTATTAGATCTACACTAAAAATGTCTACAGTCAATAGGTCTACCACAAATGGTAGACATGCACTAGGTCGATAGAGTCAAAAGGTCGACAAAAAAAAGTTAGACACCATTTTATTTTGTTTTGTTTTTTTGGTGTTTTGTCACTTTTCTGTCACAAACAAGCCTCATTAGTGTTCCACATCGCCTCGCATGGCTCGCGATCTTTGGGCAAGGTTACTATTCCTAATCGTGGTCCAAGTGGATGGTAAAGTACAGTATGAAAAAGTTTTAGAAAATACAAAATGTGAAAAACTTGTGTCTACCATATGTATGTCTACTATTATCATGTTGACCTTTTGACACTGTCGAACTTTTGAACTTTCTGCCTTTATCCCTGTCAACCTTTTGACCCTGTCGACCTAATGCATGTCTACCATTAGTGGTAGACTTATTAACTTTAAATCTTTTTAGTGTAGATCTATAGTGCAGTTACCTTCAGCAATAGTACATAGCCTTCAGTATAGGGACAGCAGCTCTACTTTTGACTAATACATTGGAAAGGGATTTCAATAACTCTTATGTGCACCAACTAAAAAGTGTCTGGCCAGAACATGAAAATGTCACATTAAGACTATTATGTAGCATGACTAGTGTTTACACAATACAAAACAGGGAAACTTGCGCTTCAACACAATAGTGCCGCAACAATTGCTAAGGTGGTCACCAACACCCTCAAAAAGTCCAAGAAATTCACCACAGTATTTGCAACTGTGCGCACCTCTGGGATCAAGCATCAATATTCATACATAGAGTCTCAGTACTTAATTATTAGTTATGGAAAGCGTGAATCCGCCAATTCCACTTGATATCGTCATACAGTTTTTATGTCCCTTTTGGTGGAAAGACCTTTTCCATATTCGTAGGTCCACACTTCCACATGAAAGGAAAGAAAGGAGGCATATATAGTGAAGTACAGTATTTCTAACAAAACTTCTTTAATGATCCATTATGTAAAACATCCAAAATTGTTATAGGTACATGTAAAATCCATCAAAAAGTGCCAATGTGCGTACCAGATAGTGTGGGGTGTTTGAGATGCCCACCCAAAACAGCGTGAAGATGTCCAACCTTCCCTTCCCGGGTTCAGGGTACCGGAACAGCACCGGAATAGGGGCTTCTTACTCCTCCACACACAAAGGCTGGTAAGTCAGTCTGTATATGAGGCTGGCTCCAAGGAAACTATTCATCAAAATAAACCGGGTTAAGTTACATCTGTAATGCCAAACATATTGCTTTGAACTTGTGAAGCTGCATTTCGATCTCATCTGACCACAAAACCTCTTCCCACATTGCAGCTGTGTCGTCCGCTCATGATTTTCGGCATTACAGATGTAACTTAACCCAGTTCATTTTGATGAATAGTTTCCTTGGAGCCAGCCGCTCATACAGACTGACTTACCAGCCTTTGTGTGTGGAGGATTAAGAAGCCCCTATTCCAGTGCTGCTCCGGTACCCTGAACCCGGGAAGGGACAGTTGAACATCTTCACGCTGTTTTGGGTGGGCATCTCGAACACCCCACACTATCTGGTACGTACATTGGCACTTTTTGGTGGATTTTACATTTACCTATAACAATTTTGGATGTTTTACGTAATGGATCAATAAAAAAGTTTTTTTTAGAAATACTGTACTTCACTATATATGCCTCCTTCCTTTTCTTTCATGTGGATGAGTGTGGACCTAAGAATATAGAAAAGGTCTTTCCACCAAAAGGGGGAAAAAACTGTATGAAGATATCAAGTGGAATTGGTTGATTCACGCTTTCCATAACTAATGACCAGTGTTTAGCTTAAGTAAAGTATTAGTGTGTAAGATTATTCTCTTATAATGTAAGAGAGTCTAGTAAAGAAAAGGTTATTTAATTTAAAGTGAAAAGGTGAAATAGATTGGCAATCTGTAGAGGGGTTTGGTTATGAATATGTATTCAGTGCATATGTGTTACCCTTAATGTTACTTGCTCCTACAGTACAAGCACTGAAGAAGTTCCATTTAAATAAAAATTTCCTTTCGTTCTGCTTTTCTGTGTGTTATCTAGATGTGAAAATAATTATTTTAATTGCTATTGTATTGTGAAGAAAAAAACATTTATGTTGATTACATACTTTGTTTCTCCTAAAGACTAAATAAAGGCAATTTACTTCAAAGAAAACCATGCTTTAAACTGTGCTTTACTTTTGTTGGTGTATTGTGGTACTTCTGCTACAGGACGTAATGGGAAATAGTGCAGTTCAGAGGTAGTCATTATACCCTTCAGTGAGCGTGACACTGGTACGTCATCTAGAAGTGTACATAGATGCAAAACCTACCAAAAGTGTAAGATGTCTCCAAATTGCTACCAGAAATGTTATAATAACTATTTTTGAGTTGAAACTGATGAATGAAGAGGAGACCTCTAAATACAGTATGATAATTCAGCCTATGCTCCATGGCTGAAATGTAAGAACTCAACTGCAAATCAAATCAAAATGCAAACCCAATTCTGCACCATGGAATGAACATTTTGAACTTCATAAATAACATTATTGATGTTTTAAATTAAGAGAATAAAATGCACAGTACAATACAGTATTTCCATTTTATATTCAATAAACTGCTAACTATATGTCTTACAGATACAAAAAACATGGCATGTATTTAACTTGGTGAAACACATTTCAAGTCTTTCAGTGAGTACTATTCATGAATTTTCAATACTCTAACTTCAATTACCTTATGGGAAACCGACTGGAACTTATTAGCTGCAAAGTAGAGATGTGAATTTTGATTTATTAAATAATTTATGCTTTGCTGATTTAGATTAGGTAGTGTAATTTAATTAAACTAATTCAATTGAAAAGTCAACACTCTTTCCATACAGGAACTCAGCAAAGGTACAGGTACTGTACTTGCATATTTAAACAGAAATATCTCAATTTTTAATATTTAATAAATGGTGTGTAACTGTGTACATGTAACACTATTCTGTACGCATAATGCATACAATTAGTACATAAAGCATACCGGTCCATGCAGAGCAATGAGAAAGATAACAGCAGGGCTTTTATACAAATGGAGCCAAAGTTATTGTAACTTTTGTTATACCAGAAATGCTTGTTAGTGCTTTACAATTCAGTTACAATCCTTAGAGAGGTAATTTCTTTCTACAGATAAGAAGCTGCAATTGAAAACTATTGCAAAATGAGAATACTTTTAAGAAATAAGTACAAAATCTAAATAATGAAGCAACACTGATAAATGTATAATTCTTCAGTAATAACATGACCTACAGTACCTGCTATAGTAGCTACAATAGTTCTGTGATGCTTCCTAAAAGTTGGTTGCTCTTCTAAGGACAAACGACCAATAGTGTTTAATTTGCTTTTTTAATGCTAGTAAAACCACCTTGTGAGTAGATGACCTGACTCCACCAGGTGATCACAGATATTTGATCCACAATACGTGGAATATTAGGATGGACCTCTTACTGTCAGTAACCACCTGTTACTCACTCCACCATCTGCGCAGTATGATATGCACCCATAAGACTTTTAAGGCATACCATTAGCAGGTGGAGCTGTTGGCGGTGGTGGTTTGCTGTTTTCCCACAGATGAACAAGACTATGACATACTGTACTAACTAATAGGGTCATACAAAACACAATGCTAACCAATCTGCCAAAAAATATTGATGATAATCAAAAATTGCTATCTACTGTAGATGTCAAATGCTAGAAAGAGCTCTGTAGTTCTCAATTAGTTCAGTTTCTCCCTGAAATGATTGTTCTTAAAAAAAAATTCCATAGTAAATTTGGAGGTGGTGATCACAGTGCTTTGGGGCTTCAGAAAATGTATCCTGTCAGTGTGCTCAGCACCAATATAATGATGTTGTAGAGCTATATATGCACACACCAATGCAAGACTCAGACTTTGAACTTACTTCACCAGCAGTGTTGTTGTTTTATTGATAAATAGCAGGTTGGTGTTTGGAGGCCCAATGATCTGGCTTGAAATATTTGGTCAGACGTGCAACTAAACTCCAAATATGAAGTCCCAGAAGTCAGTCTCTGTGTGAATTAAAAAAAATCTATATATTATATTGGAGCAAAAGTAAAGCATGGGAATATTACAGAGCCAATATAACTGGCAGAAGCTATGTCAAAATAAATACTGGGCTGGCATATTGTATAAAATTGTACAATGAGCAATATTGGCAATAATTACGCAATAAGTGAAATGTCACAACAGATGAAAACAAGAAACAGACACAAAATGTATGCTTGTGTCATGACAAGTAATAAAAAAAGACTGTATGTAGAGTCATATAATAATGGTAGGATCTTGTAGAAAAACATGGGTTTCATAGTAGAGAGTTGAGTGGAAACATCTCTGAATATGGTCCTTGATAGAGGTTGTCTGTGAATCAATAAAGCTTTCCCAAACCATGAAAAACTGTTCTGTGTGTTTCTCTTTTTGGAGAGAAGCCTCCAGCTAGTCCATTCACATGAGGAAAAATGGGGGTAATTCCAAGTTGATCGCAGCAGGAATTTGGTTAGCAGTTGGGCAAAACCATGTGAACTGCAGGGGAGGCAGATATAACATGTGCAGAGAGAGTTAGATTTGGGTGGGTTATTTTGCTTCTGTGCAGGGTATATACTGGCTGCTTTATTATTACACTGCAATTTAGATTGCTGATTGAACACACCACACCCAAATCTAACTCTCTCTGCACATGTTATATCTGCCTCCCCTGCAGTGCACATGGTTTTGCCCAACTGCTAAAAAATTTCCTGCTGCGATCAACTTGGAATTACCCCCAATATCTTTACCTTAAACAAATCTAAAGAGGGAGGCTGTCTAGATACAAACCTGTAGGATGCACTTTCTTGCAGCTTACGATATGACCAGGAGTATTTTTTTTCCTGCCATTAGATACTCTTGTGTCTTGTGGAAATATACCTAGGACAGCCAACTCAGGGGTTAAGGGTACATAATTCAATAAGGTATCCGAAGCAAATCTTCAAAAAAGGATCCAAAATACCCTAATGACCAGCTGTGACTGAGTCTGTATATGAAGCACAACAGAACTTGGTACTGAAGAAAGCCAAGGCCTCTGCATCATATCAGTTTCTATGCAGATTTGAGACTCAGGTGGATATGTACTAAGCAGCAGGGACATGTGGTGAGCTAAATGGCTGAGGAGGCACTGGTTAGCACCAGAGCCAGATTTTCACCCAATATATGAGCCAGAGGGTGCATCTGGACATTGGAGCTAATTCAGACCTGATTGTAGATGTGCTAAATTTAGCACATCTACGATCAGTCACACAGACATGCGGGTGGACGCCCAGCACAGGGCTAGCCTGCCCTGCATGTCAGTCCCTGCCCCGTCGCATAAGTACAAAACCATCGCACAGCGGCGATGCTTTTGTACTGTAGGAGTAGCTCCCAGCCAGCGCAGCTCCTGCGGGCTGGCAGGGAGCTACTCGTTGCTGCAGCTGCATGTGACATCATGCAGCCGCCGCGGCCTGCCCCTCCTACGGTCCGGGCACACCTGCATTGCCCGGACTGTGCCCTCTAAATGGCGGCAAACGTCACCAGCCCGCCTCCTCCCGTCCAGCGACCGCCTCTGTCTGTCAATCAGGCAGAGGCGATCGCTGGGCTACTACAGCCTTAGGCTGCCTAGCATGCGCCAGCGCATGCACAGTTCAGGCCTGATCACTGCTGTGCGACGTACAGCACCGATCAGGTCTGAATCAGCCCCATTATACACAGATACAGCAGTATAAACTCCTGGAAATTTGGTGAGTTTTGATCAGAGATGTGCGGATAAGGTAGGTATGAGCGGCACTGCCTCACTTGCTATAGATTTTTTAATCCAGAGTTTTGGCTATAAAAATTATTAGAATAATGCAAAGAAGATATTTCAAACATATTCTTTGTATTTTTCATATACTTTATAAAGTCAAAACTCTGATGCAAACGTTAGTATGACAGGAAAGGCTCTGCCTCACCTGCCTCACCTCACTGCACGTGACTGCTTAAGCAGTGAAAAGAGCAGAGAAGTGAGCCAGTGGAGACTGGCTGATTAGTTTAATATGCAACACGTGTATATCTGTATGTGACTGAGGGGGAAATGTACTCAGCAGTGATAAGCGTGGAGAAATGAGCCAGTGGAGAAGTTGCCCATGGCAACCAATCAGCTGCTCTGTATAAGTTGAAAGTATGCAAATTATAAATGTACTTCGATGCTGATTGGTTGCCATGGACAAGTTGTCACATACAGATATACACGTGTTGCATATTAAACTAATCAGCACAGTTTCTTGGAGTGTCCCAGCCACACTGCATTGTGTCTAAGATGTATTTCTGGCAAAACAGATGCCCAGTGCTAGCAGAGTCACATGGGACCTAGCATGCCAAGAGGCACTATTTGACATGACTGCAGCAAAGATGTATGAGGACATATCTGTAACTTTGAGGCCTGAAGCAACATTCAGGAATTCTATGATAATAGAGTCTTTAAGAGTTTTTACCTGACTCATATAGAATTATTATATTGCTTTTTATATTATGTGGTGTGTTTTTATACTTGATTATTTCGTTGACATACCCTGGTGCTTGTTAATGACAACAAAGGTACAGTATTCTATTATATTCTATTATAGCAGCAAGACAGTAATTTTAATTGTAAGCAGTACTTGGTGCTGATGAAAGGAGTATGGTATGTTTTGCATGTATATGAAAATATTAACACAGTCCTACTGTCGACACAATGAATGCCAACAGGCTCAGAATGTCAACCAAACAGAAGTTCAGATGGTGAGGTGTTCAATTACCCCCATTCAGCTCCTGATGTGCAGCAGTGTCTTCCATGTCCAGCAGTGTTAGGGTGACCATAATATTCCTTTAATCTGGGACGCCTATGATTTACACAGGTTCTGTGGCTGGCTAAAACCATGTGAAATTCAGGCTAGAGTTTAGCCAGCCACAGAACCTGTGTAAATCATAGGTGTCCCAGTTTAAAGGGATATTATGGTCACCTTAAGCAGTGTCAGGTAATATAGAGTTTTGGTGGTGTCATCTGAGCTAGCGGTTCCAGCGGTGAGTATGCTAACTTCTATCCCTTATCATAATGCTGAACCAAACCTTAGGGCAGATGTATTAACCTGGAGAAGGTATAAGGAAGTGATAAACCAGTATTAAGTGCAAGGTGATAAATGCACCAGCCAATCAGCTCCAATATGTAAATTAACAGTTAGGAACTGATTGGCTGGTGCATTTATCACCTTGCACTTATCACTGGTTTATCACTTCCTTATGCTTTCTCCAGGTTAATACATCTGCCCCCTTATTCCTAACCCTCACTCTAACTCTAACCCTCCCTAACAGCCTAACACTAACCTCCATCTGCAGTCTAGCCTTAACGTTCACATACAGCCTAGCATTAATGTCAGCATTACCAGGTTGGTTTCGCCTTGTAAATCATTGCTGCTCTAAAAAATGGACAAACTCTCACAAATTCCCACAACACCAGAAACTTCCAGGCTATTACATTTAGCCCATGGTGTGATCTTTGCTATTTTTCATGATAGATTCAATGTTCAAAGTTCTAACTTGAGAGTAAATGCTCATATGTAAAAAGTGACACCAAGATCTCAGTCTCTACTTTGTACAGTAACTAGTATGAAGAAAGGATGAAAATTAATGGTGATGTTCCGAATGGATGAAAAGTCCTGCACAATAGTCCTTGTAAGTGGTCCACAATCACTCAGCTTCATCAGAATATGGGCCTGATTCAGTGGTGGAGTGGTGATGTTGCATGCAAGCGGCTGATGTTTTAAGTCGGCACATGCTTAAAGCGCGTGTGTCCCGATGGTTACCGCTCGGAGACACATAACAAATTTGGACACAGAGTGCATTTCAGTTGGTGTTCCTGAATGAACACCCTCATTTATCGGTATGCATAGTTTTTCCTTTCTAATAATTTTTTTTATTATACAGTATGTATATTGAACTTGCCTATTCACTCAGTCCTATATTTCTGATCCTATAATAATAGGTCTCCAGTATTTAGATTTATTTATAGCTGGACTCATCTTTTAGCTTAGTAACACTTTTGAATTATGAGTTATAAATGTGTATTTTTTACTTCAAGTTTATTAGAAAACAGCATCAAACTGTAAAGTAAGTTACTGTATACACATAAACATAATTGGCTCTAGCAAAGCTGCTGCTGCACAGCTAAGAACAGAAAAGCTTGTTCTATCACAATTACCCCCAAGGACCAAAGTGGATACTTATCCAAAGAAGAAGTTAAGAATTTTGTAGTGAATGCTAGAGTATTCATAGGTATTTATATACTGTACACTGTTTATACTGTATTAGTACACATATGACTGTTACAAATAAAAAATTACTCTAGAATTTAATATACAATTATTAGAAGTCAACTGGTCCTATATTGTGTACTTTATGGCCTTGGAACGCCTTGGGCATGTGAAAGTCCTTATAATTTACATTATGCATTGCATTATTGCTGTTATGTTCCAACTGCTATTCGTGTTGCATCCATTTGTCTACTGAAGGAAAGAAGGTAAACAAGGAAGGGAATGAGGCATGGAAAGAGAGAAGAAAGGAAATAAAAACAAAACATACCTAACATGCCTTTGTTGAATCTGTTATCATGAGGATCTGGGGAGAAAAAGATGACCTTACTCTAATGCTTTAGCCCAGTGGTTCTAAAACTGTGTGCCAAGGCACCCTGGTGTGCCATGAGGCTCTTGCAAGGGTGCCTTGTATTGATGGTCCAACATCAATTCAAATTACTTTTGGTCGATGTAATAGGCAAAATCAATGCTGGTGGCTGTCAATCATAAAATATGTGGACAAACAAAAGCAAATCTTGCCCCTCACCACACAATTAAACCTAAGGATGACATATATACACAATTAATTTAATATATGTTGCTAAATTTTTCAATAAGAAACTTTTGACCTAGGGGTGCCATTAAAAAAATTCTGCTACTCAAGGCTGCTGTGATTTAAAAAAAGTTTGGGAACCACTGCTTTAGCCGTAGCCACCCCTTACAGTTATTGGGAAATCAGATAAATTACTAGCCATCCACTAGGGAGCCTTTATGACCTCTTGTGATATTGAGTGGGTGCTGGGAGGAATACTAAACTAAAACTTAAAATCAGTAAGAATATAAAAAAAAAAAGACTTACACACCTGTGGATGGTATCAGAACAACTAAAATAATTCCTCCAACCATTTTTTTCTTCATACAGATTTAACTTAGGGAGAGTGAAAAAACTACCGCGGGTGGTGGAGGGAGAGTGTGGGGGTGCCTCAGATGAGGCAGAGAGGTCCTGCGAGTGGAGGAAGGGGTGGGTAATGCTTCTCCTGCTTCTCCTCCTGGAATCAGCTAAGCTGCTGTCCTCCCTTTGGCAATGGCTCTCCCAGAGACTCGCACTGCAGCCAAGTAGTCAGTCACTATTGTAAGCGTCGGTGTCCCAACGCACCGCATTACAGGGAAGAAGATGCACTCAATAAACTACAGCTCCCAGCAGCCCTTAGCGCCGCAATGCTTCAGCGCTAAGGGCTGGCCAGAGTTGTGGTTCGAATTCAGATTTTTTTATAAAGCAGCAATCACATACTGTACAAGGCAAAAGCATGCCTTGTACGTGATTGCTGCTTTAAAAAAAAGTACAAATTCAGCCGGGAATCCGCACCTCCAGCCAACACAGACTTCATTACATCCTGACCAATAAAGTCTATATAACTTTTACCGTTTAAACGAGAGCGAATATAAATAATCAATCCCTGAAATAAATTAGGCAATGCCTCTCTTTCCTTGTACAATATAACAAGATTCAGAAAGTCCATTGCCCTGTACTGTATGCTACAAGCTAAGGAAACATTTGAAAAAAGCCAGTCTTAAATTACGTTATGCTGTGATTACACATAAAGAAGACTGAGAACATGGGGGTAAATTTACTAAGATGGGAGTTCTATTTAAGATGGGATGTTGCCCATGGCAACCAATCAGATTCTACTTCTCATTTATCTAGCACCTTCTAGAAGATAATACCTGAATTCTGATTGGTTGCTATTGGCAACATCCCATCTTAAATAGAACTCCCATCTTAGTAAATTTACCCCATGGTCTGCAATGTAATGAGGGTTAGTTAGAACTCTGGTTTCTATTAAAGATGATTTAAAAAAAAAATGGAAGTCTTTGACAAAGTGCTTTTGTTTTTCAGGGCAAGCCTCATTGATCTGCTCACCCTGTTTTAGGGTCTAATTCTGAGTCGCAAGTGATATACATGTACAGTACTTAAATTATTTTTTGCAAGCGTGCATGCTTGGAAATTTCTGAAAATGCCTAAGGCTCATGTATGCATATTGGTCCTGTTTTAATTGGGACAGACGGTGTCAGAAGTTTTGTGGAGAAGTAGGGGGCGTTCCTAGGCCATCACTGGGAGGTGGCTAGTAGAGCAAACAAAAAAGAATGGTCCATTCAGTGAGCGTATTATGGAAGTTTCATGGGCATGTCAATGCATGCTGCAGCATTCTCAGACACTCAGCAAAAGGCATAACAGGTCATATCCAGACAGACAAACTGTACCTGCCAAAGCGCTGGTGCAAGTTTCAATAGTACCAATGGTGGTGTACAACTGCGGTCTTTACTTGTCTGGCTGGGGGACTTGGCATGGTCCTGCCTGTCTGGCTGTAATTAGCAGAGAGCGCGTTCAATCGTAAGGCACTGCCACTATTAGGCAATCCCTGTGGGTGGCAGATTTTACTTGGTGTAAAATCTGCTATTAGTGGCATATAAGGATGCACCAATGGCTACTATAGCGTCTACAGGTGATAAAAGTGGGTGTCTCAGACCTTCCTATTTGACTGCAAGGGATGAACACAAGGGAAGGACTTTCTAGTGGCACTGCATAAAGTAACAGATGTGTGACCACCAATAGATGCTGCTTGTAGACATTGCGTGTGACTCAGAATGGGGGCAAGATGTACTAAGCCTTGAAAAGTAATAAAGTAGAGAGTGATAAACAACCAATCAACCAGCTCCTAACTGTCATTTTTCAAACAGGGCCTATGACATGGCAGTAAGGAGCTGATTGTCTGGTACTTTTATCACTCTCTACTTTATCACTTTTTGGGAAAGATTTAAATGTTATCACCCCCGATCTCCCGTCTAAAGTGACGAGCGATCACAGGGGGCGATATGCAAATGTTCCTCATTTTCACATAGATCGCCCCCGTAGCACTTTTCATGCATTTCAGTTCAACACCACCGGGGGTAGCGAGCTGAAATGCTGATGTCATGCCCTTGGGCAGCAACAGTTGAATAGCTGCCGACAGGCGTGATCATGGGCAGGAGGGGGCGATAATATTTGAATCTCGCCCTCTAAGGCTTATTACATCTGGCCCTTAGGCTCTTAATGTGCTTCTCTACACTAAGATTTTAGATAATTATTTAGCAAATTATAAATGGACCTCAACACACACATGTATATATATATATATATATATATATATATATAGAGAGAGAGAGAGAGAGAGAGTGCGAGAGAGAATGACATGGGGGTGCATGTTTACGAAAGTGTGGGTTTATAGAAGTTAATATGTTGCCCATAGCAACCAATCAGAAACTACTTAGCAATTATCTAGCGCTTTCTACAAGATAATAGCTAGAATCAAATTGGTTGCTAGGGGCAACATCTCCACTTCTATAAACCCGCACTTTAGTAAATATTCCCCAGAGGGAAGAAAAGTTGTGTTAAAATAAGAAAATAAAAAAACCTTTTCAGGGCACTAGTGTTTAAAAAAAAAAAGTGATTTGTACAAAGCATAACTGTTATTATTGCTTTTATAAACTTAATTGCTCTTAGTTGTGCACTCATCTAGATGGAAAGTTACCATGGTAATGATATAAAAAGAAACATACGAAGTATAGGCTTGTTGTCTGTTTGCAGGGAGAAGAGAAGGGGTATAGAAAGAATCTATGGGTGAAGTAGATCATCAAATAAATCATTGTAAATTGATAGATGTCCAACATATTTATTAAGGTTTTGTTAAGGTTAATTGTAAGAAAAAAATAAATATTTAGATGAATTAAGATTTGTCATTTAAACAACAGGTACTTATTTATATTGCTCTTGTTACATGTATTTATTTGTCCTTAATTTCTTTCATTGGAGGCATTATCAGGTGCAGGTCACCAATCCCAAATACATTAGCTTTTAAAACAATAAGCTGTCAAGTAGCAATTTTGTCCGTTACTTTAGATTAAGACCAGCATTACATAATGTTGAAAATTGCTTTACCCACCTCTAATCACAAGTGTATTGGTTATCATCTCATAGGCGTGCACAGCACATTTTATTAGGGGGTGCACCATCGGAGGGGTGTGTTTAGCACCGCCTTTTGGGCGTGTCTAGCACCATCTATTGACGGTCAAAGCAATATAAAATATCCACCCTTGTACCAATCCTGATAAAGCAGATACATTGTCAGATGTTGTGGTGTGCACCAAACAAACACCCCTGATGGCACTCACTGCAAATACACTGCTCCTCCTCAGCCTGTTCTGGCTCCCCCTCTCTTTCCTCTGCAAGCTGCAGCAGCTTACTTACAAGTCAGTCACTCACTGACACTGACAGTCGCAGACTAGTACTGCTGCTGTTGGAAAAATGAGTGATGTGTCAATGTTGCTGCTGACCGCCTGCCAGTATTGAATTTGTCTTCCTAAGAGGAACGCTGGCTGCATGCTGATCCTCATCAGTGGCTGGCGTTGGCATAGCATAGAAGGAGAGAGGTGGGCATGTGGCGGGTGTGGCGGGTGGGCGTGCGAGCAGCAGGACGTAATCACATCACATTACGCTGTTTTTATACATGGAGATGGAGCCGGGAGTTTGAAAGCCGGTGGCAGTGGCACCCTTGATTAACCCAGGCATCCGGTCAGTAATGCAGTCCTGACAGGGTGCAGCGCAGAGGGGACAGTAATCAGCCTGCTCGGCGATCGCTGTATCAGGCATGTGAGATCGGGGTGCCAGACATTAGGGGGTGCCTGTGCGCACCAGGCACCCCCCCCTGCGCACACCTATGTATCATCTGTATATTAAAAAATACTCAGCTTCAGATGAGTGTGCATAATTATACATTGTAAACAAATTAAAATATGTCTCATTTAAAGAAGTTTACAGTGATTGGGAACATCTGCCCATAATTCTGAAAGCTCGGCTTACAGTACAATCAGAGGTTTTAACAGTAAGTGGTACATTTGTGAAAACTTGAAACAGTTGGATACCTGTGTTATTTTTTTTTTTTACTGATTAAACTATTAGAATATTTAGCGGCCACATGGGAATGGCAAAGCTAATGCCTAAACATCTAAGTAATACATCCACTGACTAACAATGTCTTGAAAAATGTATTATCAGAAATTATAATCAGCCTCTGTAATTAACATGAAACGGCCCCAACTCTATTACTCTCTGCCTCCATCAATAGGCTAACCACTAGCTGCAGTATTATGAAAGGATTATGGCATATAAGCAAAAGTGTTAAGAGGGCTTTATGAGAAGAGAAGGTCATTAACAGACAGAGACAAAAATCTGACTTGTAACAGCTATTATATAGAGGCTACTTAAAATTATCCATTCATATCTGAATATTTACATTAGAATTTCTCATGGGAAAATGAAATAGTGTAACTGTGACCTTAATACATTAACATTAGACATCTTTATATTTAAGTGGAAAGTAGAAATCTTGGTGAGTTGTTTGAAACAAAGCCCAATAGCAAACTGGAATGACATTGGTTCTAGAACTGTTACCACCACCATACAAACTAAATGATTTCAGGTGATGTTGACACTATAATCAGTAGCGGCAGCCCCCCGCACATTTCAGAGCGCTACAGTAGTCTGTACAGGGGGCGTTAATGACCACGCCCCCTGTACAAAGCCACGCCCCCCATTGCCGCCCGGGGCGCGCAAAGTCCCAGAACCGGCCCTGACTATAATGTTACTGTCACCAGACAATGCTAACACAAATTTTTTATGCTTTAGAAAAGAGGTTCCCAAACTCGGACCCCAAAGGCAGCCTAAGAGTCCAGGTTTTAAGGATATCCAGTCTTGAGCACAGGTGACTTAATAAGCACATTAAGTTGATTTTAACAATCTGTGCTTAGCAATGTATATCCTTAAAACCTGGACTGTCAGGGTGCCCTGGGGATTGGGAACCACTGCTTTAGAAAGTACATTCTCCTTTCTTTCTTTTTTTAGACTGTAGGGACAGAGATAACAGATCCCATCATCTCCCTAGGTTCTTGAACAAACGTTGGAGTATAATAATTAGCTCCCAGCAAAGTTCTGGATGCTGATGAAAAAGTAAAAAAATGTGATCTAATGAAGAATGCTGTTATAATACACCTTGATTTTGAGACACTCCATTATTATTTAATAATCCAATAGTACAGGTTTGTAAAATCGAAAAAAAGCCCCTCACCCTACAATTGCAATTGCATTTTGGTAACAGTGCCATCCAAAATGCTAAATGTTTACAAAAAAACAACATCCTAACAAAACTAAATATGAGAAAGTCTTTAGAAAATCCCAACAAAACAGGTATATAAATACTAGGTTCCCTGGTCCCCACACTGCAACTCTCATTGCTACTGTACCTTGTGCTACCAAACCTTTACCACCTGGTGGCTTGTTTAAACTAGTAGATATGCCCAATAGCAGGGCCGAAACTAGGGGGGGGGCTAGGGGGGCAGGCGACCTGGGCGCCAGATTGGAGGGGGCGCCGAGACCCCCTAACACCCGCCGCGGCACTTACTTTTAAACCCCCTTCTCCCGAGTGCCCAGCTCGGGGGGCGGGGTTTCGCGGAATGACGCGATTGCGTCGTGACGTCACGGCGCAAACGCGTCATTCCACGAAACCCCGCCGGAGGAGGGAGAAGGGGGAGCCCGGAGCCGCGCAGACGAGGAGGGAGAGGCGGCTGAAGAGCGGCGAGAACCGCTTCAAATGTAAGTCAGCCCCTCTCCCTTCCTCTCTCTCTCTCTCCCTCCACCACCTGCCGCAATGTGTAAAATGGGGACCTGGGCCTGCCGCTATGTGTAAAATGGGGACCTGTGCCTGCCGCTATGTGTAAAATGGGGACACTTGCCAGCGTACTGTGTAAAATGGGGACCTGTGCCTGCCGCTATGTGTAAAATGGGGACCTGTGCCTGCCGCAATGTGTAAAATGGGGACACTTGCCAGCGTACTGTGTAAAATGGGGACCTGTGCCTGCCGCTATGTGTAAAATGGGGACACTTGCCAGCGTACTGTGTAAAATGGGGACCTGTGCCTGCCGCAATGTGTAAAATGGGGACACTTGCCAGCGTACTGTGTAAAATGGGGACCTGTGCCTGCCGCTATGTGTAAAATGGGGACACTTGCCAGCGTACTGTGTAAAATGGGGACCTGTGCCTGCCGCAATGTGTAAAATGGGGACCTGTGCCTGCCGCAATGTGTAAAATGGGGACACTTGCCAGCGTACTGTGTAAAATGGGGACCTGTGCCTGCCGCTATGTGTAAAATGGGGACACTTGCCAGCGTACTGTGTAAAATGGGGACCTGTGCCTGCCGCAATGTGTAAAATGGGGACACTTTTTCCTGCCGCAATGTGTAAAATGGGGACACTTTTTCCTGCCGCAATGTGTAAAATGGGGACACCTGTCTGCCGCAATGTGTAAAATGGGGAATGGGGACACTTGCCTGTCGTACTGTGTAAAATGGGGACACTTTTTCCTGGATATGAAATTTATGTTAGAAAAGGCAGTTTTTCAGGTAAAAAAGTTCTGAAAGAGAGATATATATATATATATACATATATATATATATAATATTTTTATTCATTTATTTTTTATTTTTTTTATTTTATTATATTATTTTTATTTATTTATTGTAAAATATTTTTATTTTTTTTGCGGGGGGGGGGGGGGGGGGTGTCAAATGACTACCTTGCCCCGGGTGACAAAAATCCTAGTTTCGGCCCTGCCAATAGTCTTGAGCCTGCTTCATGGATTTACTCCAACTGATGCCTAGATTAATCTGGAATATTCCAGAAAATAAACACTTCAGACCATGGCATTTGGCTAGCATAATACCCAAGTGGGTCTATACTTCTTCACAATATTAGGCATTTGTAGTTCAGCTGTAATCAGAAGACCAGTGCCTCCTCGCATACACCTCAGAAGAATGCCAGCTTGTTACAAGAGATGGCCAGAAATCTATCTATGATTTTATACTATTGAAATTAGCAACAATGATTAAGAGGTCAGGAATCACCCATGCTACATAACTTCAGATGTTATTTGATACACTTTTAGTCAAGCAGTAAAGCTTTCTATTGCAGCATATATTCTAAACCTACTTAATGATAACAGACAAATGCACCCCACCTAATTATAATAAAAGGCCCGTTAATCCCTCATAACATTGCCAGAATAATTCTAATTCAGGCCTGTTTCAACTGAAGGTCACAATTTAAACTATTGTTACCAGCCACAGTTGCTAGGAAGTCTGGTAACACATACACTATCTAGTCCCAATTTAAGTTTGAGACAAACCTTTTAAGCAAAGAATACTTCAATGAAACAATAGGGCTGATTCTGAGTCACAAGCAAGTCTCAATGCAGAAGAATCTAGTTGACTTCAGTATACTGTGCATGCACCAAAGAAAGAAATTGCCTTCTGTGCCTGATCAGAGATCTCTACTGAATATAGATTGATTGATCCATCAATTGCCACTTTTTCTATGAAATAAGGAGATTTATGGTAAGACTTACCATTGTTAAATCTCTTTCTGCGAGGAAGACTGGATTTCACAGGGAATAACATTGAGGTGTAGAGTTGGATCTTGATTTGAGGCGCCAACAGGCTAAAGCTTTTACTGTTCCCAAGATGCACTGCACCACCTCCTCTATATCCCCGCCTCCAGTCACTGGAGCTCAGTTTTGTTAACCAGTCCAATGTAGTAGCAGGTAAAAGAGATGACAGTAGTTAGTAGCCACATATAACCACAGTCTCACGACAGGAGAAGGTACCAGCGGCTTATGCCATACAAACCCAAAGAAGCTAAGTGTGTCAGGGTGGGCACACTGTGGATTTCAGTGTACCTCGCAGAAAGAGATTTAACAATGGTAAGTCTTACCATAAATCTTCTTTTCTGCAGTGGGGTACACTGGTATTCCACAAGGAATACATCAGGGATGTGCTAAAGCAGTTCCTCATGGGAGGGGATGCACTGTAGTGGACACAAGAACCCAGTGTCCAAAGGAAGCATACTGGGAGACGGAAGTATCAAAGGCATAGAACCTGATGAACGTGTTCACTGAGGACCATGAAGCCGACTTGCACAATTGTTCTAGGGACACGCCACGGCGGGCCGCCCAAGAAGGTCCAACAGACCTAGTAGAATGGGCCTTGATAGTAGCAGGAGCTGGAAGTCCAGCCTGCACATAAGCTTGTGCAATCACCATTCTAATCCATCTGGCCAAGGTCTGCTTATTTGCATACAAGTCACGTTTGTGAAAACCAAAAAGGACAAAGAGAGAATCAGATCTCCTAAGAGAGGCGGTTCTCTTCACATATATACGGAGAGCCCGTACCACATCCAAAGACCGTTCTTTGGAGGACAAATTGGGAGAGATAAAAGCTGGAACCACAATCTCTTGGTTAAGGTGGAAAGATGACACCACCTTAGGCAGATAACCAGAGCGAGTTCTAAGAACCGCACGGTCACGGTGAAAAATCAGAAAGGGTGGCCGACAGGATAAGGCCCCCAAGTCTGAAACCCTTCTAGCAGAGGCAACAGCCAGCAAAAATAAAACCTTAAGCGTAAGCCATATAAGGTCCACAGACTGAAGAGGGTCAAACGGAGACTCTTGTAGGGCATCCAGAACAACCGACAAATCCCAAGGAGCCACAGGAGGAACATAGGGAGGTTGAATCCGTAAAACACCCTGAGTGAAAGTATGAACGTCAGGCAAAGTCACAATTTTTCTCTGAAACCATACCGACAAGGCTGAAATATGAACCTTGAGGGAGGCCAGACGAAGGCCTAAGTTCAGGCCCTGTTGCAGAAAAGCCAAAAGTTTGGCCGTACTGAAGTTGTATGCATCATAATTCTTAGCTGCACACTAGGTGAAGTAAGAATTACAGACCTTATAATAAATCTGAGCCGAAGCCGGTTTACAGGCTTTCAACATAGTTTGAATGACCGCCTCAGAAAATCCTTTGGCCCTCAGAACTGAAGCTTCAAGAGCCATACCATCAAAGCCAGCCGGGCCAGATCCTGGTAGACACAAGGGCCCTGAACGAGGATGTCTGGGGATTGCTTAAATAGTAGACACTCTATTGAGAGTCCCTGCAGGTCTGAGAACCAATGCCATCTGGGCCACGCTGGAGCGATTAGAAGTAGTAATCCTCCTTCTTGCTTGAACTTCCTTATTACCCTGGGCAGAAGTGACACGGGAGGGAACACGTATGGCAGCCGAAAGTTCCATGGAATTGCCAGTGCATCCACGAATGCTGCTTGAGGATCCCTTGTCCTTGCTCCAAAGACCGGAACCTTGTGATTGTGTCGAGACGCCATCAGGTCTACATCTGGTAGGCCCCACTTGTCCACTATGAGTTGAAAGACTTCTGGATGAAGGCTCCACTCTCCGGCGTGTACGTCCTGACAACTGAGGAAGTCCGCTTCCCAGTTGAGGACCCCCAGAATGAACACTGCCGATATGGCTGGCAGATGGCGTTCCACCCATAGAAGAATCTTTGACACTTCCATCATTGCGCTTCGAGTGCTGCCTTGATGATTTATGTATGCCACCATGGTGGCGTTGTCTGAGTGTACTTGAACAAGCCTGTACCAGAAGCAGGGACAGTTTCAGAGCACTGAACACTGCCCACAACTCCAGAATGTTTATCGGAAGGAGAGTTTCCTCCCGGGTCCACCGACCCTGAAGAGAGTGCTGCTCCAACACCAAGCCCCAACCCCGCAGACTGGCATCCATCGTTAGGAGGACCCAGTTGGAGATCTTGAAGGTATGACCCCTGCTTAATCATTGGTCCTTTAACCACCAGCTCAGAGACAGATGAACTTCTGGAGTCAAGGAAATCATGTGAGACCTGATCCGGTGAGGCAGGCCATCCCACTTGGAAAGGATTAACCTCTTCAGAGGGCGAGAATGAATTTGAGCCGACACCATGAGGCTTGTACACGAGGGCGAGAGAGGAAGCATCGTATCCTGTCCTGAAGATTCAGGACCTTCTCCGAAGACAAGAACAACCGTTGGTTGTGTGTGTCCAGTAACGCCCCCAGGTGTACCATGCTCTGAGCAGGAACCAGCAAGGATATAGTTCAGTTGATGAGCCACCCGTGGGCTTGCAGGAATTGGACCGTCAGTTCCAGATGATGGAGAAGAACCTCTGGGGAGTTCACCAGGTACAACAAGTCATGCCGGTACAGCAGGATCCTGATTCCCTGACGGCGTAAAAGTGCCGTCATGACCTTGGTGAAGATTTGCGGAGCCGTGGTCAGTCCAAACGGCAAGGCCTGGAATTGATAATGTAGGTTGCCAATAGCAAACTGCAGATATTTCTGATGGGACATGGCAATAGTTATATGTAGGTAAGCATCCTAAATGTCCAGGGATACCATATAGTCCTTGGGCTCCAAGCCGGAACAATAGAGCGAAGAGTTTCCATACGGAATTTGGAAACCTTCACAAATTTGTTCAAAGACTTGAGGTTGGGAATGGGCCGTGAGGTTCCATTCGATTTCGGAACTAGGAACAGCATTGAGTAATACCCCTTGCCTCTCTGAGCAAGAGGCACTGCCACTATCACTCCTGTTTCCAGGAGGGTTTGTACCACAAAATGTGGAGTTTTTGCTTTTAACAGATCCGAAGGGATATTTGTTGAGTAAGACCGGCGAGGGGGACGTTTCTTGAAAAAGATGGCATATCCGTAAGTGACGACTTCCCTCATCCAGGCATCTGAAGTGGCCTGTAACCATACCTAGGCAAACCACAGAAGTTGGCCTCCCAACCTGGGTCCCCCAGGGGGAGGCCCGCCCCATCATGCAGCAGGCCTGTCTGGTTGGCTGACAGGCAGCCCAGGAATGTTTATGTTTTTGCTTAGAGATTTTGGAAGTACGAGCCTGTTTTGGGTACGCCTGACGCTTTGCTTTAGTTGGAGGTCAAAAGGAACAAAAGGTGGTACTTTTTGCCTTCGGAGCCGAAGGATTAGTACTTGGCAGACATGCAGTTTTAGCAGACGCTAAGTCAGCAAGAATCTTGTTCAGATCTTCTCCAAAAAGGGATCACCTCCAAGGTCCTTTTAGAGTCCAGATCCAAAGACCAGGACCGCAAACACAGAATCCGGCAAGCCGAATGGATGTAGTAGATGCTTTGGCTGCCAGAACACCAGCATCAGAGGCCGCTTCCTGTATGTAATGAGAGGCTGTAGCAATATATGAAAGTCACTGTCTGTCATTATCAGAAAAATTAGAAGGTAGCTCCGTTTCAACTTCTTGAACCAAGGCTTCAATAGCTTTTGCAGCCCAAGAAGCCGCTATGGTAGGTCTATGCACAGCACCCGCAAGAGTGTAAATAGACTTCAAGCAACTCTCCACACACTTATCAGTCAGTTCCTTCAGAGAGGTGATGGTAGTGGCAGACAGAGTAGAAGACACCACCAAACGTGCAACATGTGAGTCCACAGGAGGTGGTGTTTCCCAATTTTTACTTAACTCTGCAGCGAGGGAATAACGAGCTAGCATCTTTTTAGACAGGGAAAATTTCTTTTCTGGAGACTCCCAGGATTCCAGACGTATGTCAACTAAATGGTCAGAATGTGGCAAAACTAATTTAGTTACCTTCTGACGTTTGAATTTCTCAGGATTCTTAGAAGTATCTGGAGGTTCAGTTTCATCATCATTCCTGAAGAATCAGTTTGATAGCCTCCAAGAGGTCAGGAACCTGTGCTGTAGATTCCCCATCAGAAGCATCTGCATCAGTGTCTGATGGGTCAGTATATACAATGGGTCAGAAAACAGTTAATTGAGTCTGCACAGGATCAGTTATGTAAATGCAAATGATATAAAAAATTATGCTATTAATGCCATAGCTCTAAAATAAACCAACATATGGCCATGTATTCCAAAATAATTAGAGTTTGGCGCTGGGTTGGCGGTGCTCCCAGAATATAGTTCAGTAAACTATTAGAAAAAATGGGGGAGATGGTTCCCGTGTAGTACCGGAACCAAAGGAGAAAAGAAAGACTATGTGTCTCTTCTGGGGCACACTTGTATATTTCAAATGTAAGAATATTTGTGTTATTATTGGATTAAAATATAACTTTTATTATTATCCCTCCTAAAATATTGGCTCAAGACAACAAAAAACAAGAAAATAATTACAATGTGTATAGACCAATAAAAATAGTGTCACTAATTGTAAATACTGGCGTAGTAGCTCAATGAGCAGAAATATGTATCCGGTGTTAAGGATGGATCTCTTCTTCCTGTTTGGTTATAATATTGACTGTAATAGAGATATATCAGGAAGAGAGAAAGAATGGTTCTGGGTCCTGTGTCCTTGGTTAGGATAAAAATACCTGCGGTACCCGGTATTCTCTGGTGGTCTCCCAAGCAGGTACTGACCTGGCCCACAGTACTAGGCTTCTAAGATCAGACGAGATTGGGCATACTCAGTGTGGTTTGACCGCAGGTAAGTAAATAAAATCTGATAACAGTGGGAATCATATGTTGTCTGGTCTAAGATCCCTGTAGAGTCTCACTATGGTCATCAAAAGTGCTAAGTGCTTCAAAGAATAGTGCGAGAATACTTTAGACGGTAAAATGAAAATGCTGTGTAAAATTTAGAAAATTTAGAAAAAAGAGAATCAGGTCTGTGTTTCAAACCACTTCTGCTTTTTCATCATCTGCCCAAGCATCGAATGAAGAGAAATGAGAGGGTGGTAGAACATGACACTGAGATGGAAGAAAGATAGGGGAACACTTCTACTGTCCTGTAATATGGCAACCTTGTGCTCTGTTTACATGATGCCTTGCAGAGCCCCAAGGTTGTTTAAACAGGATGAGAGGGAGTTCCAGAAATATTATGTTAATGAAAAAGTTGCAGAGTAAAAAAAAGGAAAACGAGGGGTCTTTTGTTGAAAATAGGACCATTGGCTTACTAATGAAGCTATTTGGTGTAAATTCTCATAATGTTCTACAAAAGTTATGTACAATCAGCAAATTGAAAGAAAATTAGATTTCAAGGCATTTTCCAAATGTATAGCACTTATATTATAAGAGAGGAAATTAAATATGATATAACAGTATCTCTTGTTGTAAATGTGCACAAATAGATATAAATAATCTGGACAAATTAAGAACCATCAATAATAATAAGCACCCCCTTAAGTAGTTGATACTATATTCTGGACAATGATGCGGCTCCTGCTATGATGTGATATATTCCCATGTGTCCCTGATTGATACAAATAGCAGATAATATGTACCATATATCTCCAAAGATAAAGGAAAATCCCATCAATTATATGGACTACAAACGTTATTGGTACTCAAAAAGTATTCTCTTGTGTGGTGTATAACACAATTATCTAAAGTACACGAGAAATATAGCAAATGGATAAGGGCTCCAATAGAAGTCGGAGGGTACCGTGTAACCTGTTATTTTGAGGAAAGGGCAGAGATCCCCTCGGTCCTAGGATGCCGCTCACAGTTGTCCGTAATAGAGGATGAGCCCAGCGGTGAGCTATATAAGAAGAGGAAAAAGATACGTATATAAAAATTTTTTTAGATGAATTGAAATCCATTGGATTAATTTGTGTGAAAATTATGGAGAAAAAATTCATGAAATTGATGAAGAAGGGGTAAATGGGTATATAATAATAAATAGAAGAATTTACTTGTGTAATTCCGGGTCAAGAATATGAGATGCTGAAAACAGTTATTTTTGTACTGTATGGTTAAAGGTGTAAAAAAAAGAAATAAAATTGTGATGATATGAATTATGAATTATAATGTAGAAATTTATATATAAATAAATGATGGAAAATGAAAATAAAATTAAATTGGGAAAAAAAGAGAGAAAAAGAGATTAAATTGGGGGGAAAAAGGAAGGAAGACATGTATCAAACATATAAAAATGTGAACGAAGGCATGCTGTTGCTGTGAAATTGTTGGATAACATGAACGTGACAAATGGGTGATATGTGTGGAGGAGAGAATGGGAGAAAAAAGAGTGATGAAAAAGCACCTGTTTGGCGAATGTGAATGAATGGTGCCAGGTGGATGATATCAGGAAGGTGTGAAGCCCTAAGGTCTACTGGGAAGAAAAAGAATAGAAGAGAAAGGAAGAAGAAGAGGATGAGGAAAAGAAAGAGAGAGAAAGAGGAGGGGGGAGAGAAAAAAAAGTAGGAGGGGAAGAGAACAGGAAAGATGAAGTAATGGGGTGGTTTGGTAAAAAAAAAGTGGGTGCACTGTGTATGGTTGCTGTAGTGATACAAAATTGAACTTGTAGGTGATGTATAAGTGTGAAACAATATTAAACCGTGCAACTGGGAACTGACACTAAGAAAATGATGACAAATGGGAATTGTGATGAAAGTGTATTGATGGGCTGGTGAAAGAATGAAGTGATTAATGTATGTGGGACGGATAGGGACCAGTATAGAATTGAGTGCAGTCAAAATAAATACTGTGAAGAAATGAAAAAATGAGTAGGGAGATGAAACAAAAAATGATAAAAAATGAAATGACTTGATTGGAGACCCAAAAGCTACTTATGAAAATATAGACACGTCAAATTACTTCAAAATCGAAAGCTAGATGGGAAGAAATATAATAACCTTGCAGGAAGGCACTGTGACTGGTGTATTCGTTGAGACCTTTTGGGGCTGAATGAAAAGAAATGTGATAACCTTACAGAAAGGCACTGTAACTGATGTATTCGTTGAGACCTTTTGGGGCTAAGGTATCCAATCTAAAGGTCCATTCACCTCTGATCCCCGGTTTGATTTGTTCTAAACCACATATTTTTAGATCCTGCGGGGAATGGGAGTGTTTTTGTAGAAAATGTCTGGAGACAGTGGTTAGTTGCTTCAACCTTTGTTGGTCCCTGCTTGCATTTCTGATGTTACTCATATGTTCGAGGGCCCTGTGTTTTAACATACGTGCAGTGATTCCTATGTATTTGAGATTACATGGGCACGAAATGCAGTAGACCACATTGGTGCTTTTACAATTGAAGAAGTCCTTGATTTTAATGGTATCTCCATATTTGTATGTTATTGCTTGCAAATTAACTACGTGTTCACAGATTTTGCAATTTCCACATGGATAGCTTCCTTTTATAATCAGGTCTCGTGAAGGTCTTGATGTAAAATGACTTTTAACAAAGGGATCTCTCAGATTCGGAGAATGTCTCCAACTGAGATCTATGGTGTCATTAAGTTGTTGTGACAAGTCATCATCTGACAAAAGTACAGGCCAATGTCGTTGTAAAATGGATTTAATCTCTTTCCATTCCTCACAAAAATCTCCCACGAATCTAATTGAGGTGTTAGCCTTAGTAGGATTAGATTTCTGGAATATTAGTGACTCTCTTGTGGTATGAAAACAGATTTTGTTTAGCTTTCTTGATTTACCTAGAGCTATACCCTCGTTCCTTCAGTCTAAGTGACAATTCTTTGCTACGGACTGAATATTTCATCGTTGGAGCAATTTCTCCTTAGATGTAGAAATTCCCCTTTGGGGATGTTGGTAATCGTAGGGGGAAAGTGGGAACTTGTTTGGTGCAATAGAGTATTGGTGGAAGTGCTCTTGCGATAAATCTCAGTCGAGAGCATGTTGTGATCATCCGTATAAATTTGGAGGTCCAGGAAGGAAATGCTGTTTAAATTGTATTCAAAAGTAAATTTGAGATTTACGGTATAGTTATTCAAATATGCAAAGAAGCTGCTTAATTCCTCAGGTGTTCCACTCCAAATCAAAAGGATGTTGTCGATATAACGGGTCCACAAAATGACATGTTGGATGTATTCTTCCATTTCGTCAGTAAACACAAACTCCCTCTCCCACCACCCCAGGAAGAGGTTCGCATAAGTAGGGGCACACGCTGCCCCCATTGCAGTACCTCTTACCTGGGTGTAGAAGAGGTTGTTGAAGGTGAAATAATTTTGGTTAAGTACAAATTGTAAGAGTTGGAGCAAAAAATGATGGAAGTCGGTCATCTCTTCCATCCTGAGGAAATATTCTACAGCCCGTATACCTAACTCATGTTGTATGCATGTTTACAGGGCCTCCACATCTAAACTAACCAAGAGATGTGTATCTCCTAATTCTACATTATTGATTTTATGCAGGACATCTGTAGTGTCCTAAGTGTAAGATAGGAAGCTCATTACATGGTCTCTTAAATGTGTATCTATGAAGATACAAGCTTTCTCGAGTAAACCTCCATTGCCTGACACAATTGGCCGACCTGGAGGGTTGTGAAGAGTCTTGTGTACCTTCGGTAGAAGGTAAAATGTCGTAGTTCTAGAGTTGGTAATAGATAGATGTTCATGTTCCGTTTTGGTTATGGTACCCACTTGGAAGGCTTGATCTATGATTCTCATATACTGTTGCATATAATTAGCCGTGGGATTGAATAGGCTTTTTTTGTAACATGATTAATCATCCAATTGTTTATTGGCTTCTGTCAAGTACATCTCCATTGGCCATACCACAACATTACCCCCTTTGTTGGATGGTTTTATCAGGATGTTCTTCCATGATTGGATTTCTCTAATGGCTTTTCTTTCATTCTTAGAGAGATTACCCACTGGTCTAAAGGTTTTTCTTTTATAATAAAGTTTGTCCAAATCACGGGAGACTAAATTGATGAATACCTTGACCTCCGGGCAGGTATTCTCATTAGGGAAAAAAGTAGATTTTTTCTTTAATACTGCTCTTTTGGATGGTGTAGATGCTGTAGTACCCATACATTCTTCCAGGGCTTCCAATGCTTCTAGTTCCTGTGGTGATGTAAGGGTTGCAAGTGAACTGTAAGGTTCTGAATCTACTTAGACTGGTTGTTTAGAAAAATATTTGGCAAGTAACAGTTTGCGACCAAATAGCTGTAGATTGATCTTCCATTGGAATCTGTTGAATTTGGCTGTGGGTGAGAAACTCAAACCCTTCCCTAATACCCGTTTTTGATCTTTCATCAGGACATGTTCTGATAAATTAATAATCTGTAACTGATTAAGATCGTGATTTATTTCTGATTCCTGCGGTTCGGGTATCGGTTGGGGGATGGATATCCCCATTTTTCTCGACCTCTTCTTCTAGCTTCGCCTTGTTTTTCTTTTCCATTTATGGTGAAGTCCCGTACACCTCGGGTTTGTTCTAAAAAACCAGATAGTGTGCTGTTATCCCTTCTAGAGGCAGTGTTGTTCCTGGAATCCCAAACCTGGTTATCGTGTTCTTCTATACTTGAAAGTTCCATTTCCGAAGATGATGGAGTATGAGGGTGTCCTGTGAAACGTCCCTTCCTGAAGGGCCTGGTCCAATAGAAGACCCTGTTATTGATAAAATCTCTTTTATCCCTTGAAAACTTATGGTCTATTATGGTCTGCTCATAGACCTGTAGGTCCTTCTTAATATTTTCAAATTTGCTCTGGAACTGTCTAAGTTCTTGCCTAATTTCTCAATTTCTCTTGAACAGTCATCCAGGACAAGATTGTTATGTTTAATTAGTATACAGATCAGGTCTTGTGAACACTTCAACAGTGTTGTCTCCCACTCCTGTTTCAGATTATCTGTAAATAATTCATATGAGGGGAAAAGTTTAGCTCTGAAACCTCTTGGTACGATTTTCTGTTTGTGGTAGTTTTCCAGGCTCGTTAAGTCCCAAATGACTCTGGTTTGGCCTTGTAATAAGTATTTTAATTTCTGACAATCTTCTTCCCAACTATGCTCCACAGGCATTTCAGATCAAGACAATACATGGTTTCCAGTGTCATCAGGTGTGATACAGTTACCAACGGTCAAACCACACTGAGTATGCCCAACCTCGTCTGATCTTGGAAGCCAAGCACTGTGGGCCAGGTCAGAACCTGGTTGGGAGACCACCAGAGAATACCGGGTACCGCAGGTATTTTTATCCTAACCAAGGACACAGGACCCAGAACCAAGTATCATGGTATATTCTTTTCAGAACAGCACCTCACCAGTAAATTGATTAGAGCCCGGTACACATTCTTTCTCTCTTCCTGATATATCTCTATTACAGTCAATATTATAACCAAACAGGAAGAAGAGATCCATCCTTAACATTGGATACATATTTCTGCTCATTCAGCTACTACGCCAGTATTTACAATTAGTGACACTATTTTTATTGGTCTATACACACTATAATTCTTTTCTTGTTTTTTGTTGTCTTGAGCCAAAATTTTAGGAGGGATAATAATAAAAGTTATATTTTAATCCAGGGTTGCAAGTGAACTGTCAAATATTCTTACATTTGAAATATACAAGTGTGCCCCAGAAGAGACACATAGTCTTTCTTTTCTCCTTTGGTTCCAGTACTACATGGGAACCATCTCCCCCATCTTTGCGGGTCAGTATATATGCCATCCTCATCGGATGAAGTATCCGAAATATGCGTGGATTGTGAGGGAGAAATGGGCCACTTAGATGACCCTTTGGTCCTAGTGGGGCGAGGGTCAGGCTTTTGTTTAACCAAGGACTGATTTAACTGCTGTAACTGAGTTGACAGAGAATCCACCCATGGTGGATTTACAACAGGGACAATATGTGATTGTACAGGCACAGGAGGTCCCACAGGGGGCGCAAGTCTCGTTACTAGCGTAGTCAGTAAATTAGAAAGAGCAGCCCAAGGTGGATCTTGGTGTGCCACCGGTGCTGCAGGCTGACCAAGGGGACAGAACCCTCAATACCTGGACCTTCAGCTGGAATATTTTCCTCAGATAAATCTTTGGCATCAGCACTACATGTCACAGGATCAGCCACAGATCTCCAGCCCTGTGATGCAGACATTATTGGAGAATGTAGCTTTAGGGCGTAACAGTACAATATAGCCAGACACAGTACCTGACAAAAAAACCCTGTGAAGTGCGATTGCAAATGCAGATCACAAACAGAGGATTTAAGTGGTATATGGTGACTGAAATACACAGGGAAAAATACCAACCAGTATATCCTATGATGCACTTAGCCCCCGTCAGGGTAAAGAATATAGGAATAGAAATATGTGTGAGATACACAGAATAGGAACCACACAGCAGCTATTGGCACACACAGTCACATATGCAATGCAGAAATTATTACAAACAACAAAAAAACAGCACTGGACTAGAAATACTAATTAAAGCTATGCATGTTGATAATGCTGATTATCTAACAGGAATGAAAGCTATACCTTACACAAACTTAGAATACACTTTACCATGGAGCCGATGCGGCCGCTAAACCTAGTACACACAATACGTACTTTAGACACTGTTTGCGTACGGAGTCCCGTATCACTGTACGGACTTAGCGTACAAACGCTGCGATGGGGGTACTAAGTACACACAGCGCGCATACACCCAGAGATACACTTTAAACCTTCACAGTAATGCAATGATATTACACTTTAAACCTTATGCAGCAATGCAGTGTGATGCTATTACACTTTAAACCTTATGCAGCAATGCAGTGTGATGCTATTACACTTTAAACCTTAGCAGGGAAAGAAAGACACAACACCGATTTGTAGTTAAATCACTGGGTTCCGACACCACAGCCTAATATTGCTGAAAGGGGGTTACAATATATACAATACAATATAAGACAATATAACAGAATAATGGCTACAGTCAATGTTACATACGTGAGTGGATTCGCTTGCGCTACCCGGTCCGGTCCTTCCGCCATCTGATAGATAACGTTGTGAGACTTGTGTGTCACCAGGCCAGAAGCAGGCTCTCTTTATACACTTCTTCCAAAAGCAATACAATAGATACTGTAATCCCTTTGTCCATTGGACACAGGAATGCACTTTTACAGTACAGGAGAGGTCATAGGTCTGTTTGAATAGGTGGGCGATGTCTATTTTCACTGCTCTTGTGGGTGGTCTCCTCTGGATTCCCGCCGCATACATAATGTACAGTAAATACAGTTTATATCTATATTCTGCTCCTGCACATAACTATCCGCAGGAATATGCGATCTTCCTCAAACCAACACCGGAATGTTTCCCTTAAAATACCCTACAGCTGGATACCAAACAACACCTTGTAACCTTGTTCTGTCCCCTCCTATACTGTAAAGGTGAATCCATTTGTTCTGAAACCATTTAAACTGTTGTTATTTTCTGGTGTGGTGCAGGGGGACTATGTGTACATTGTGCACTATTTGGATTAAATATGTAATGTGTTTTGATAGCTCTCCATGCGTTCACAAACTCTACCATAAATACCCATACCACGCGCTGATGCGCACGACCGCGGGAGCGACCAAACGCAAATTGTGAATATGTGCACGCACAGCAGAACAAGTACATGCGCGGAGGCCATCTGTGTGTTGTTTGTACGTGATGTGTGTACTGCAATATTTTTCGACTTTGACAGTCCACCCTTTGGCAGTCACCAATAACTGCTACTATCTAATCACTAAACAGAAAAATATCTACACAATATCTACAGAAGTTTTGGATGGTCGGGGGAGAGTGGTAGGTAGGAAATGTATGAATGTATGAATCCATGTCTGAGGGGCATTTATCATCGTGCCGTAAATGTTCTAAATAAGCTTCGAGGTATTGCGAAGTATACATTAAATCCTTCTCATCCCGTAGTAAGGGTCTGTAAATGGGCCAACAAACACTACCGAGCTCTTTTCAGCTTCTTGTTCCAACAAATGGGGTGCACATTTAGTTGATGATACATATGTGAGTGCTAGTATATGTGGATATCACCTGTCGACTATGTGTGTCGTTAACTGAAGGTTGTAGAGATGAAGATAAGACACATATCTAAAATACATTCACATAAACATTTACATAAACATTCTTGGGTAGGGCTGATGTCTTTTCCGGATGGGTGTATCTGGGCAGAGGGGGAGACAAAAGAAAAACTGGTGAACGAAACAGGCCATGAAATTCATTTGCAATCCTTATCATATCACTGTCTCTATTGAAGAGTCATGAATTAAATCTGCTGCTATAACAGTACCCTTGCTCCTGAGACTCATCAACTTTGTGCCGTGCTTGCGCCGCGTCAGAATTCGAACACACCTAAATATAAAGCCAATAATTATGACGACTCCCAGGATACAAAGGAGAAACTCCCCTACACTCATAATAAAATTTTGAGCCCACTCTCCTAATACTGAGAACCAATTTTGTGGGTTCAACCATGAGACCCAGCCGGTCAGCTCATTACCCACAGCTGTCAGGGTAAGGTTGTGTCTCCTCCGGAACTCCCACTTCAACTGCAAGATATCGTCCATCTTTTGATCGATAATCTCGGTTGGGTCATCAGTGCTGTTTGTAATATACGTGCAGCACTTCACACCATATTGAGTTGCCAAAGTGACACAGTACCCACCTGTCACGGCCGTGATATAAATAAGGACCATCCTGTGCTGGATCAGTTCCTTCTTGTAAGCTTGTAACTCCCTTCCCGTATACCTGAAGGTGTCATCATACATCTCAGTGATATTATCTATCAAGTTCGCTAGCGCATGGATATACCTATAATTTATAATTCCTCTGGCAGTACGGGTGATGTCTAATGCGAGAAGGAAATGAATCCCGGTGGATTCCTGGATCAAATCAAAGGCTGCGTGCTCTGTCCTATCTATGAGGTGTCTCTTGACGATGTGTTCATAGTGAGTATGAGTATAAGGAGCCTGAGCACTGCGGTGAACATCTCTCATCTTATCATGGGTTATGGTCATGACCTCTGGCAGTACTCTCCCAATATAACACAATCCCTCTGAGCTCGGGGCAAGCCACTTGTACGCCTTCCTCCCACATATGAAATAGGCATCATCTGGGAGAACATAGGGGACAAAATATAACATCACCATATTACAAACTTTCCAAGTGAAAAACCCAATCCCTAGTTCTCCCATCTGCTCAGTACAAGTATCAGGATGGATGATATGAGCACAATACCCTGGCGATACTTTTCCAACCCACATGGTCTTGCTTCCACGAGTATACCTATACCGAAAATACCTCCCACTGTTGGCTATTTGGCGTACAAGTTCAGAGTCTATGGGTATCCTATCAGCTCTGTGTGAAAAGGTCATTGTCTGGTTATTCCACGTCACTTCCCAATTTCCCGGTTTTCGGTAATTGGAAATATCAAAACACAATAAGGATCTATCTACATGATACTGGTGGAGCTTCAAACTAGGGGGCCTAGAAATATTTAATTTCTTGTCCACCGGTCTCCCACCCCGCAATTCGAGTACCTCATCTATTGCTAAAGGGTACGGTACTAATCCTGACTTGCTCTGACCTTGAGGTACCTGTGAGCACACCCAGCATTCTGTCTGGTTTAAGACCTTACCCACTAGTGAGTGGTAATCACTCAACGGATGACGGTCCATGTCGATATTAAGGTTGGACTGACATCTCTGGATGCACCCATCCTCAACTATTTTCTCATAATTCCTACAAATACAATATTCATCAGACAATAACCCCTCACAGTGCCTCCGAACTCCCTGACTACCAGAGCGCTTACTGATGCCAGCCTTTACTAAAGTGATGTGCTGATCCTGAGATCCAACAAATTCATACTTACCATCAGAACCCATTCCAGATCCCTGCTCGACCTCTCTGGGACCCTCACAAAAACAAACTGTCCTTATCAAAACCAGAGTTACTAATAGAACCCGAAACGCAGTCTCTTGTGATCGATCCATTTCGTTTAGGGAAAGGAGGAAAATAAGAAGGGGAAAAAACAGGAAAATGCAGGGGGAGGTGAAGAAAAAAAAATGATACTACAACCGTTCTAGATCTGTGCTTGGATGCCCTTCAACAGTCCTGCCTCTCAACCTTCCCGGAACAGACACTCCAGTGATACGAGGTTCTCTACACTCTGCTTTTTGTCACGAGTTCTCTCCGGGTCAGCGGTCTTTCTGTAGGGAACATAAATCTTGTATTTCAATGTGTTTAACTGTTGTGTATTATCTGTTGTGTGAAGTAAACCATCTGTGGAAAGTGAAAAGAGAAAGGAAATAATAAAAAGAACATTTTTCAGATTTGCGTTCACCATCAGGCTGTCACGCCATCATGCATATCGGTGTCTGTGCACAGTCTCCCTTCACCAGTATTCTCATTCTCCACCATTTGTGCATGACCAGGCACACTGCGTTAATACTGGTGTCCCTATGCTAGTGAGATATACTGGATTTGGGCAGAACTCTGAAAGACCGAGTAGGCCTGTGGCGTCTGAACTGTAACCCTGTCGGTGGACGTAAGAGATGAAGAGGAAGCTTTGAAGACAAATCACATAGAGTTTAGTAACAGATAAGTTGGTAGAGGCAAAGAAGATTTTACAAATTTTGACATCAGGATTGGGCACTAAGGGGAATGATTCTCTACTCGGTCTGCACCCCCCCAAAAAAAATCTATGTGTGTTAAATCTCTACTGGGACTATTCCAGCCATCAATCCAGTGTCCTGTCCATTCTAAATTCATAGGGAACCCGGTATCTTTGAGATAATTTCCTCTACCTGTGATGGACATGTACAGTATCTAGAACAGCGAAATGCAACCTTAGTCTTCGTGGGTATCCAACATAATTCGTACTTCCTGGGCAGGAGCACGCTATATGTATACCATCTCTAACAAAACTTCTGTTAAATTAATTAGAGGTGACTTCTGCTAGAGGAAGAAGCAGAAGTTTAGGGACCTCCTCCTAACCCCAGTAAGTCCTGTCAAAAGGGTAAAGTTGCATTTATTCCATTCTTCCCATTAACCGAATCTGTGTTTTCTATATGGCTCGTGACTCCTTACTATATGTCCCTTGATCCCGTCTATGTGTTTAATAACGTGGATTGTTTTCTCTGTCTAGGGGTCTATATTGGCTATGTGCTCTACTACTCTTGCAATCTCTAGCAAAATGTCCTTTATTTTTTCTACAAATGTAACAATTTCTCGGTCTTTTCTTACCACCAGGGTTTTTGGGGTTTAGGCTGATGAGACTCTGGTGTAAGAGCCTGTATACTTTCAATCCCCAGCCTCTCCTCCTGCGGTTCTCTACGCCTAGCAATATTCTTATGGTGTTCAACCGCGCACTCTCTACGACAAGCTTCTGTGGCCCCTCTCCAATCAGGAAAAAAAAGTTTGTACCCTGTCCCTTACTGTCTGATTGAGTCCGTCCATTAATACAGAAACAGCTGCCTTCCTGTAATTCGCACCGTTCCCTGTATCTGATACCCCATGTATCTATTTATTATTTGCAGGTCCTGATGGAAGTATTCAGATGTCATTTCATTTTCCCTCTGTTTTATGGAGACAATTTTTTCTCCACTTAACAGTTGTGGGGAAATACAACTCTAGTTGCATGTTAATTTGCTCTAAATTCTCCTGATTGTGTTTTGTCAGTCATAAGACTATCCGACTCTAATCTACAATCAGTGATACATTTTTGGGTGTCAATATTAGGAGGTAGGCACGCTTTTAAAAATATCCGCCAATGTTTGTTTGTCGGTTCATACGCATTACCCAGATCTCTGAAAAATTTCTGACATCTGGCTAAATGCTTCCGAGGGTCGGGGAATTCTGAAATGATTGATCGCAGCTCATCTCTGGGCCACGGGCAATACATTTCATTATTCCTGGTGAGGATTATTCCCTGACTATCAGTTCCCCCATTGGGGGTTACTATTTCCAAGACAGGGTGTAATCCTACCATTCCGTTCCTAATCTGTTTACTGTGAGGTGTTGTTGTCTCTGTGCAATGAACTGTCTCACACTTACCGGTAGCTGTGACCTCACCAGTTCTTTCATTGGGGAATATTGTTACTGCTCTACCTGGTTGGACAGGCCCCACCTGAGTTTCCTGCAGCGAGGTGACTGCTTGGAGGAGAGCTGCGATTTGGCTGGATATATTTGTTATAAAAAAAAGATACAGATTCAATATATATATATTACAAAGTACAGTATACCTATAGTTACAACTCATACAGTAAGCAGTTAAAACATACAGTTACATACAATTACAGTTACAGGCCAGCGATACAATTACCATTCCCTCCAATGCATCTTATGTCTCTCTCTCTCTGTAAATAAATACAGGAACTGATCTGCCAGCAAGTCCATCATCCTCTTGTGACCTATAACCTTGAAAAGACTTAAAAAAAGAAAACAGGATACATCTTGCAAAAAAATAATTAGGTTAATATATTGTTTTGACATACTACTATATTTTACGGATATACCATTGACTGTAGCCATCTTCTCCCCCGCAATATACGGTAGTGGTGGTGCGGTCGCCATTGTTTTCCCGCTAGGTTTGGAACCTGCTGCACGAGCTAATTCCCTTTGCATTTCCCCCTCTTGCTGCCATAATTTTATACAATCATTATGTCTAATCCTTTGTTTTCTGGATTTAATCAGACATATCTTTAACCTTAAGTTCTGTAATACCTCTGGTTCAAAGCTGCTCACCTTAGGGAATGGTTCCCTATCTTTGTCAGTCATACGTACCCATTCAGACAAAAAGTCTTCAGTGTGTGATCCATATTTACCACACATAACAAACCTCGCTGACCCCTTAGGCCGCGGCACCTCAACCTGAACCCTGGTTAAACGTCCACCGCTTGTGCAATTGGATCCCATCGCGGACTTTTTCCTTATTACGCAATCCCCAATGCACAATACGAATAGACGGTGATAGTTCTTAAAGCGCTTTCACCGACTCCTTCTCCGCCGGGTACCAAGACTCACTCCAAGAATGACCACCGCGTACCCAGTAAAGTCCCTATCTGATTTCTATTCACTGGAAGTGTTTAGGAGTGACTTACCTATTTCCAGTGACTATACACCGTTGGAGATTTTCCTGAGAGAGACCAGCGAAAACTCCCTATACACTTATACACAAATCACACTTGCGTATGCTCTATACAGTGCTAATGGTACCGCGATATTACGCAAAGCACGTAAAGGGGTATCCAGTTGCGCTATATATATCGCATCCACAAATGCGCGGTCCAATCGCACAGCATATAGGTACTTGTTACCTATCTGCCGTACGATTACGGGTCGTTGTACAAACTGGGACCCTCAGTCTGGAGCATAATACAAAAACCTATTAACTTCAATACTTCGCAATACAATGCACTATAACGCTCCTTTACAAATCACCTCACGATTTGCGTTTTAAACCTTAGACTAACATGAGTCAGCTGCCTCACGCCACCAAGTCTCCACTCACTTGATGAACCGCACAACGGGATCCCGAATTCCGGGGTTCAAATTTCCACTCGCTCCTACGTTCGCTCACTCAAATACACTTTGGTTTTTCTGTACAGAAAATTATCATTCATTCAGACAAGCAGCTTTACTCCCAGAGGCAATACAGAAAATAAGAGTTTTATACTAAACTTTGGAAACTGGGCAATCTTGTGCTATTGTAGCGTGGCTACTGTCCCACCTTTAAACTAATGCTGCATTCACACTGCAAATGCCGGGTCCTACCCGGTAAGACAAACGTGTACTTACCGGGTGGGATCCGGCATTTGCGCTCCGTTGCAGGCTTCCCGACCCGGCAATATACCGGGTCGGTTGCCATGACAACGGAGGCTGCAGCAGGGGCGGGGGTGGAGGCGGCGTCGGGAGATGAGCTCATCTCCAGCGCCGCCTCTCCCTATCTTGTGAATGGGAACCGTGTCGCATCGACACGGCTCCCATTCACACCGCACCTGACCCGGTAATCAACCCGGGTAAAACCCTTCTTTTTTACCGGGTTGATTTACCGGGTCAGGCGACCCGCTAAATCACCCAGTGTGCTTTCACATCGCACACTGACCCGGTTCGACACGGCAATATGCCGTGTCGGTACCGGGTTATTTGTGCGATGTGAAAGGGGTCTAAACGAACTATCATGTGGTTTTATTATGCGCACACAACGCTACACAAGCTTGCGTAATTACATAACCGTGCGTACCTCTATGCCACGTGTGCGGCCTTGCGCCACGTGCACATTTTGTGTACGCTGTCCTCACTTTCCGTACCACGTGTACCAATGTGCGGATGCAATAAAACAACTCACACAATTTCTATAAATGTGAGCAATATTAACTATAATCGCTCACTTAACACGCCACAGTTTCTTTCTGTATAAACCTTTATGCAGAACTGCATTTGTGTCTTTATGCTTACTTCCTTAAAATACTGTTATTTCAAATTTACCTATATATTTACCTTTATAGCAACAAATGTATCCTATTTCACACAGATCTATAATGACTCTAGCAATAACCAATAATTTTAATGATATGATTCAGATTGGATAGCTATCTTGCAGAACATACACTGATATAAATATACACATAATTATAATAATTATATATATGTACCATTCACTGGTCTCCTGAGACTCTTTTACCCATTCAGTGCTTCTAATTTTCATATGAAAGCTATGTGCTTTTGCCTGCCTGTAAAAGTGGTTTTTCATTGCTAAGAAAAAGCAGTTACACAGGTTAATTTGCATTTCAATGGCTATCTTATAGCAAGCAGATTCTAACTAAATTCTAGAGGTAAAAGAAAAAAAACTTTGCTTATATCTGTGTGTAATTCTTACATCAAGTATTCATCTTACTATTAACTTTCACTAGGCCCATCTGAAACTATTTGTAATTGACTATGGCATGGGTTAAATAAATGCATTGGTAACTCATAAATGGTGATTGATGTGACCAATGAGAGCTGATTATTCTGGGCAGTGAAAATCAGCCATTTAGAAAAATGACCTTCCCAAAATGGCCGCTGCTCCTCCCCCTTCCACATCCATGTGGTTAGTCCAAAATGGAGGACAGACCATGCGGCTTTCTTTGTCACAAAGAAATCACACATCATACAAGCCCCTGAAGTTATTTTAGGCCTGAGTTAAACATAAAAACTATATCAATGCTATGCAGCAACTTTTAAATGTACTTTTAACCCTACTTAACAGATAAGCAATCCAGTCTGAATCAAACACAATATGACTTATTTGAACCTTGTTTTGCAACAATATGAGAGAGTATGCAAAGAGTATGGGTGCTGTGTATGCTTTTTTTCGCCAAAAAAAAATAATTCACAGATTTTAAATAGCTTTTTTGCTGTGTACCTTACAAGTTCTACCAGTATCTCTACAAACCATACAGAGCAGATGCCATCTAATCAGCAATTAAGTAGGGTTTTCAGTGCATCCATCGACCAAGAAAAGGATACGTAGGATAACTTCCCACCCTTTGCTGATAGATTATGTCTGCTGTGACCTGTTAGGTAGTAAGTATGTGGAAAATCGGAAAGCCCTCAATTGATAATGTTGATTATCTAACAGGAATGAAAGCTATACCTTATACACATTTAGAATACACTTTACCATGGAGCCACTGCGGCCGCTAATCCTAGTACACACGCTACTTACTTTATACACTGTTTGCATACGGAGTCCCGTATCACTGTACGTACTTAGCGTACAAACACGCGATGGGGGTACAAAGTACACACAGCACGCACACACCCAGAGATACACTTTAAACCTTCACAGTAATGCAATGCAATGATATTACACTTTAAACCTTATGCAGCAATTCAGTGTGATGCTATTACACTTTAAACCTTAGCAGGGAAAGAAAGACACAACACCGATTTGTAGTTAAATCACTGGGTTCCGACACCACAGCGTAATATTGCTGAAAGGGGGTTACAATATATACAATATAAGACAATATAACAGAATAATGGCTACAGTCAATGTTACATACGTGAGTGGATTCGCTTGCGCTACCCGGTCCGGTCCTCCGCCATCTGATAGATAATGTTGTGAGCCTTGTGTGTCACCAGTCCAGAAGCAGGCTCTCTTTATACACTTCTTCCAAAAGCAATACAATAGATACTGTAATCCTTTTGTCCATTGGACACAGGAATGCACTTTTACAGTACAGGAGAGGTCATAGGTCTATTTGAATAGGTGGGCGATGTCTATTTTCCCTGCTCTTGTGGGTGGTCTCCTCTGGATTCCCGCCGCATACATAATGTACAGTAAATACAGTTTATATCTATATTCAGCTCCTGCACATAACTATCCGCAGGAACATGCGATCTTCCTCAAACCAACACCGGAATGTTTCCCTTAAAATACCCTACAGCTGGATACCAAACACCACCTTGTAACCTTGTTCTGTCCCCTCCTATTCTGTAAAGGTGAATCCCTTTGTTCTGAAACCATTTAAACTGTTGTTATTTTCTGGTGTGGTGCAGGGGGACTATGTGTACATTGTGCACTATTTGGATTAAATATGTAATGTGTTTTGATAGCACTCCATGCATTCACAAACTGTACCGTAAATATCCATACCACGCGCTGATGCGCATGACCGCGGGAGCGACCATACGCAAATTGCGAATATGTGCACGCACAGCAGAACAAGTACATGCGTGGAGGCCATCTGTGTGTTGTTTGTATGTGATGTGTGTACTGCAATATTTTTCAACTTTGACAATGTATACAGAGATAACAATGCACAGTAAATACTGGATGTGTATCACAGGATATTTGTACTAAATATCCCTATAGTTATGCACTTGTTCTTAACTAACACTGTCTAATCGACATGTAGAATACTTAAGTGTACTGTAAATGCACATCGCTGATGAGGCAGGCGGCTTTACAGAGGAGACAGTTCCCAGCAGTCCGAGAATCAGCGCAGCTCTGTGTAATGGCGCTCAAACGCAGACAAGGAGTGAGGGAGAGAGATACAGCTCCAGGGTGGGAACATCTGCTGTAGATGGCGGCTGGGGGAGGGGCTACAGGTCAGAGCCTTATCCCCTCTGATGGACTTTACCATCGGGTACTATGGAGCCTATACTAAACGGATATTACTAAATCAGACCTGTGATCCTTGCCCTGGTGGATATAGTGGGGATCACAATTTTGGCGGGTCCTGCTTGGGGTCTCCCTATTGTGCAGCCACGTGATCCAGGAGAGCAGCGGCGGTATGTTTGCCTGTTGAGTCCGGAGCGCCTCCGCTGTAAGTACCCGGCAACGAGGGCTTGGGAGTATACAGCGCAGCTGGGGGAGGTGAGGGAGCTGCAGCAAGATATGTCAGTATGACATATAGCACCAAATGCATATGCTGTGGCCTTTGAAGTCTTCTTTCTTGTCAGAAAAGCTCTTTTCAGGGCTGTCTAGCGCAGCCATCCCTGTTAGCTGCCTGAACTGCAGGCACCAACTTACAAACTGAGCTCCAGTGCCTGGAGGTGGGGATATAGAGGAGGCGGTGCAGTGCATCTTGAGAACAGTCAAAGCTTTAGCCTGTTGGTGCCTCGGATAGAGATCCAACTCTACACTCCAATGTTTTTCCCTGTAGAATACCAGTGTACCCCGCTGCAGAAATATGTTTTTCTGAGCGGTAACTGGGTGGCCATTATGAAATAATGCAGAACTCTCTTTTTTTGTTAGGTGTCATGGGAGTGCCATAAGCATGTCAGCTGACTTTTTTGCTTGATGGTAGCATGTAAATGGGACTTTTGTTTCAGCAGGTTCTTTTGCACAAAGTGAGTGGCAGGTAAATTCCCCATACTAAATGATGTCTGTGGTGGTGAGTAGAAGAACAGAGTTCCACATGCAGTTGCATAGATTTTTACTACACAAAGGCAGATTCTTGCATTACCATTATGTAGCAAACAGACATGCGTGGTGGTCATGCAGAAAATGTGCAGTGGATACATGCTACTTAGAATCAGTCCCAATATACAAATATTGACAATGGAACCCTGCTTACTAAAAAAAAATTGGTGCCATGTGATCACTAATATACTATACTGTATATATATATATATATATATATATATATATATTTATTAGTGATGAGCGGATTCGGTTTTACTCGGTTTTACTCTGTTCTCAAAACGGCATCTTATTGGCTCACGGATGTCACGTGTTTGGATAGCCAATAAGATGCCGTTTTGAGAACCGAGTAAAACCGAGTAAAACTGAATCCGCTCATCACTAATATATCTCCTATATAATAGCCCAGATCTGTGACTTTGTGACTCATTTGCTAACGCTGGGTGGAGTCACAACACTGGGCGGAGTTAGTCAAATGAGTCACAGATCTGGGCAAATCTATAGGAGACTAGGAGCAGAAGCAGATAGTATGGTCATGGCACAGGCAGGGGTGCATACCTCCCAGCTTTCTTCAGGCAGACGGGGTGCATACCTCCCAGCTTTCTTCAGGCAGAAGGAGGGACACACGCGCGGCCAAAATGGGGCATGGACAATGAAAAGGGGGCGTGGCTTCACTGGAGGCCCCACGTTTTCGTCAGTGAGGGGACATGCCCAGCGCTCTGTGAGCTGCTGGCATGCCTCCAGGGGCGGATTATGAGTCCGGGGGGGCCAGGGCACTTGAAACAGGGGAGCCCTATCTCATTGCTGTGCCTGCTGTGGGGCTGGAGGCGTGGCCTAATTGTGGTACGTGTGGCCACGCCCCCTTATGCAAATTCCGGGCTTTTTTTATATGGAATTTTGGCCCCTCAGCTAGGGCTAAATCCAGAGGAGGTGGTCGCTCCCCCCTACACACCCTCACAGGCAGAAGAAAGCAGGGAGACTGCTGCCTCCCTGCAACACCACAGACCTGCCAACACGCAGCAGCGTGTGCTGACTGTAGCACAATGCTGTTGCTGGCAGGACGGGGGAGCTTCTGAGCTGGGACAGAGCTACTCCAGCTGGGGGGCCCCCTAAAACTGTGGGGCCCATGGTACATACCCCCTGCCCCCCCCCCTTAATCCGGCTATGCTGCCAGAACCCCGGGACAGTTGGGAGGTATGGGGGTGTGTGAGGGGGTATGCCGTACAGACAGACGGGCACCGGCTCACTGTGTGCTTGACCCCCCACATCAGCATACTCAGCAGGGTCTCTCTGGCGCGGAGGAGCGTCACTTTCTAGCACACTCCACGCTTCTTAGCTGCAGTTTTGTGGGGCACCTGCTGCTGTGCAGGTTCCGTACTGCCTCTGTTATCTCCAGCCCCGGCAACCCCACCGCTAGCTGCAGCGCTGCCGCTCGCAGTGAGGTGCGTCCAGCTCCTTCACACACTTTAGCCAGCAGGTAGCGCTGCAGAAGTCCGAGCTGCTTGCAGGCTCCGACCCCCTCCTCCCTCCAGCTGCAGCGTCTCCTGGGAGCTAACCAGTCACTCCCAGTCTCCCCTTACCACAGTGCCCAGCAGCCGCGAGGTCCGCGCCGTGTGCATGCTATGACCCCCTCCTCCCTCCAGTCGCAGCGTCTCCTGGGGGCTAACCAGTCACTCCCAGTCTCCCCTTACCACGGCAGCTGCGCGAGGTCTGCGGTGTGTGACTGAGGAGGGGGGGAGGGATGCTGACGGGCAGAGGAAGCAGGACTCCAGCCTGAGAGAGTCAGTCATGCCAAGTCTCCACCAGCAGCAGATCCCAACAGGTTGGAGTGGAACAGCAGCAGCCAGCAGCAGTGACTCCGGTAACACACATCTGTCTGTCACCACTGTTCTGTCCCTAATACCAATCTCTCCCGTGCCCTGTGTTCTGTATGTCCCTGTCACCCCTGCCCTTGCCCTGTCACCCTTATCTTAGCCCTTTCACCCTTATGCTGGCCCTGTTACCCCTATCCTGGCCCTGTCACCCCTGTGCTTGCCCTGTCAACCCTATCCTGGCCCTGTCACCCCTGTCCTGGTCCTGCCACCCCTACCCTGGCCCTGTCACCCCTATCCTGTCCCTGTCATTTCTGTCCTAGCCCCGTTGCCCCTGTCCTGGCCCCGTTACTCCTGTCCTGGCCCCGTCACCCCTGTCCTGACCCTGTCAGCCCTGTCCTGGCCCTGTTACCCCTGTTCTGACCTTGTCACTTCTGTCCTGGCCCTGTTACTGCATGCCCTCCAACTACCTTTTTGGCAGGTACAGTACCCGCAGAGCCTCCAGACCCCTACTCAATGCACCACACCTCCGCACCTTCCCCTCCACCACATGCGGCACTCCACCCCTCCCCCACACGCTGTGCCTCCAGACCCCCTGCACCACCTGTGGCTCCCACTCCTCCTCCCCTCCAAAACCCACAGCACCACCAGACCCCCTCCACCATCCACCTCCCATATATGTCTCCCCCCACACCTTCCCCCCTCCACCCACAGCATCTGCAGACACCCTCCTACATCCGCGGTCCCCCCCTCACCCACCCCTCCCCCACCCATGGCACCCCTGCATCTGCTCCTCCACCACCTGCAGCGTTTCCAGACCCCCTTCCCCATCCGCTGCACCACCCACACCTGCCCCTCCCCCACCCACGGCACCTCCAGACCTCCTCCCCCACTCCCAGCACCACCGCCCCTTCCCATCCCACAGTACCTACGTAACCCTTCACCCATCCGCAACATCCCCGCACCTGCCCCTCTCCCATCCGTGGCAGCCCTGCCACTCCCCCACCTACAGTGCCTCCGGACCCCTCCCCCAACTGCAGCCCCCACTCCTCTGCCCCTACCCCACCCGCAGCACCTCCCGACCCTTCCCCATCCTGCCCCCCCCGCTTCCGCCCCCCCTCCACCCGCAGCATCTACAGACACCCTCCCCCATTCGCAGTCCCACCCGCACCCGCTACATTCTGTACATCGTGCCCTGCAGGTGCTGTTCACGCCATCGCAAGGGGCTGCGCCTCCTTCACCATCGCACGCCCTTTCATTGTGCAATATTTAACCACTAACAAAGGAATGCAAGTAATACTCCATATAATACAAATATTGAACCCCAGAAAGGCATGCAAGGGTTTAGGGGGCGTAGCCCCCTGCGACGGTGTGAAGAGCGACCGTAGGGCGCGATGAAGCACCTAGTATATATATATATATATATATATATATGTGTGTGTGTACAAATAAGGATGCACTCACCAGACTTCTCCAGGGTGAAATTGATAGATTTTAATCCAGACAGCACATACTCACAAACAGAAGGTCAACGTTTCGGCTCACAGCAGAGCCTTTGTCAAGACCAGATTACCAGGTTGCCATCTTCCAGGGAGATGGCAACCTGGTAATCTGGTCTTGACAAAGGCTCTGCTGTGAGCCGAAACGTTGACCTTCTGTTTGTGAGTATGTGCTGTCTGGATTAAAATCTATCAATTTCACCCTGGAAATGTCTGGTGAGTGCATCCTTATTTGTGCACATGTATCGTGGAACTTTGTTCTGATAGGACCTGTTCCTGGATTTTGCACCCCAGCAACTGTGATTATTAACGACATGTGAGTGCGGCTCTTCTACAATGGATATATATATATATATATATATATATATATATATATATCTTGACATTACTACCTGCCCAATTTTTGGATTATAGGATCCAGTAGGCACTGCATGAAAATAGAAGGATAATCAGAGTGGAAGCAGATAGAACAGCCCTGGTTCATATCCTTAATATAATGGTTCTTCAACCACATACAGTATGCTAGCCTTGTACTGTTCCTGCCCAGTTCACCTAGACCAGTGGATGTAGTGACCTCACTACAGTTCCCTCTACTTGGGTCCATCATCAAGTCTAAATATGTTAATAGGTGTAAAATAAATTTATAGCACAGATATGATAATATATTTACAAACATTGCATTTAGTGAACCTCAAGATATACAGAAGCCAAAGTCTAAGACTGATTGGTGTGAGTTGAAATCCAAAATAAGAAAAGAGACATTGCAAGATTTAAAAGAGACTGTTGCCACAGTCCATGCTGTCAGTGAGAGCAGCCTTGGTGAAACTATCAAGAAAGACAAACCAAAGTTACTTGATAATTTATTTTGATGTTTTTATCATGAGCTTAACCTCACATTCTTACAGATTGCTAAGAGAAAGCTTTATTTGAATATTTGTGTAACATGGAGAAGCTTGTAGCAAAGGGGGTATTATAATGGGAGAGCACTGCTGTGCATATTCCAACATGGTTCCTCCAGGGATAATAAATTCCCTAACAAAAATGGCTGCCAAAGTACTGTGCATGCTCGGCACAATCTTATTGCTGTGAAGAGTGACATAGTGGGTAATGGACAACTCTGCCTTAGCTCAAAGTATCCTGCATCACTACCTGCATCTTGTGTACAGTCACCAGCTGGTGAGATACTACAACCCTGCATTGCTACAAGCTCTGCATTATGCCTTAACAACTGTAAACACAGCGAGTATAGATGTACTTAAAAGACTCAATAAACCACATTACTGGTCACCGTAATGATTATATTTATAACACCCTGGGGTTGGTAGGTGTCTAAGTGGTTGGAAGAGGTGTCACAGACTCTCTGGTGTCTAGGTGATAGACCCTTTCCCTAGATGTTGCCCCACATACCTTGTTCATTGTTTTGGGTTCAGAAAGGTAGGATAGATTAATACACAACCATAATTCAATGACAATAATTTATTTTATTAGGCCGCAAGTACTTCTGGACTAAAGATGGTTATTAGGTATATGGCAGTAATTGAATAATCACAATAATGAAAATGGGAGAAGAAGATTAGATTACAAAGATGGAAGTTTACAAAAAAATGTATTTGGCTACAGCTCACATTACACTGTGACATTCAATAATTCAATGGTTTCAATAAATGTAATCACAGATATATGTATATTCCAAGAACAATTATTCAAGAAAAAAAGTGAAGAAGGTGATTAAGAATACAGTTTTCAAATTCAATGGCTACTTTTCTAAATATCTCTGATACTCAAAAAATGTCCTAAACCTAACTGGCAATATATGTTGGAGCTCATGGATCTTACTGTGCCACAGTATTGCAATGAGGGGACTGTGGTACAACTGGACTTATTGCACAAGGGATGAAGATTTTACAGTGCCACAGTGTTGCAGTGGGGGCTGTGGTATAACTGCATTTTTAGAAGAAAGATTTATCCTGGGTTTCTGTTAGTAAAAGTCACTGTACTCCAATGATGCATAAGGATGTAGGTAGCAAAGGTGTCATAGAATCTCTGACAAGTAACTGTCTCTGTAGTAATTATCACTTGGAATGAATAACTCAGTCTTTTACTCCCTAAAACAGCTCAATGTCTCTATGAAGGTCTTCTCACAAGTAGTGTCTCTGTCCTGGTTAATACTGCATTTAAACAGGGGTCACTCTGGGTGATTCTCAGTCAAGGGTCTGGTAGCATCCCTTTACTCCATGTGGTCATGAGTAGTATATGTGTGACAGTGGACAATAGGGCTTATCACTCACCCTCCTGTGGTTAGCAACAACAGTCTCTGTTACTTACTCAAAGGTTAATCCGCTCTCTCCGTGGATCTGTCTCAGTGGTTCCAGCTCTCTCAAAAAGGCCATGGTGTCTGTTCCTCTGCATAGACCTGACGGCCCACTCTCCCGGTTCTCCACACTCACAGAAGCACCCTGATGCTATAGCTCTGCAGCACTGCTCTCCATCACCTTGCGTGACTACCCGGTGTACACCAAATCAGCTCTCCTTCTTTGCGCCTCGCAACACATACAGCTTCTTCAATTGCTCCTCTCCAGCTAGACTATCCACTCCCTTCTTCTTCCCACAAGACTCCAGTTGCTCCTCAGACTCGTTCCAATCAGATCTTACCACCTGACCACACAGAACTTGTGACCAGGCTTTGTTCCATTCCATTAACCCCTGCTGTGCCAGCAAAACTATCCCAAGGATAGCAAACAATGTTCTCTTGCAATTAAAGGGTTATACATACATTTTTTTAATATTTACTAAAGTGTGGGTTTATAGAAGTGGGGATCTTGCCCATAGCAACCAATCATATTTAGCTATTATCTTCTAGAAGGTGCTAGATAAATGATAATGTTTAGTAAATATACTCCTTAGTCACTGGACTGCTCTTTGTATCAGGAATATTCTGCTGGTGTGAATTCTACTTTGCCATACCACCGCATGTACAAAAATATTATTAACATTATGGGGAGTTATAGCCCTCAAACCCCTGTCACTGACTGCATTTTAAATTCCCATTACAAATAGCATAACAAGTCTATTTTATGCATATATTGCATTTGCTTAATTTTTATTTTTTTTTTATTTTCTGATTGAACAGCTCTTAGAGTTCATTTATTTCATTTTTAATTTCTATTAATACATTAATCTATTTATTTTGCAGAGCAATAATTCTGCAATCAGGCATGTTAGTATACAAAAATGCTGGTCATAAATGTTACATTCCCCACAAATAGTTGATGTGATAAATATTTTCATGTCTTATTTATTAAATATATAACAAATAAATTGTGCAAAAATATCTGCCTGATAAATAATTTACATGTTGCAGCATCACTTAAAATTGCAAATTTATAATGTAAAGTTTCTGTGTATAGCAAAGCTGGTAAGCTAGTTTTGTGAAATCTGAAATTAGCCTACAGTTTCATTTAAAGGAGGAATTAAAAAATATAGTGAACTGTGAAAGGGTAAGTAAATACTATTAATAATGAATGCTTACAGATGTTGCTGCTGCACAAAAATTCTGTCCCAGCTACAGTAAAAGAGCAGTATTGAGTGTGTTTCTGTACGCAATATATTGGAGGTTACAGTATGTCTTAAAACAAGGGAAAATAATAGTGACGCGAGTGAGATTAAAATAATGGGTTGCTAGTTTGCTACAGGCAACCAAAAGGCTGCATTAAGATTGCATTAACTATAAGAATTTATGTTCCTATTCAGTCTGCAGCTTTAAGAAAAAAAAACTAGCAATGCATGGTGTACTCATGCCAGTTGCTGTTCAAGTAAATGTGTATGCCAATTCTTTATTTCATGAGATATAATGCCTGATATTTCTACTATATTCTTAAAGTTAGCTACAGCAAGCAAATAACAGAACTGTGTTTATCAAGGGAAAATGATACCTCAAGACCTATGTTCTAAAAAGACAGTTGTTTTTTTCGTTTGCTCAAAATTCAATAAATTAAATAAAAAAGTAACAACATGATGCCAGTCATTCCCCCTGCTGTTCCATGCAGGGATGAAACTATAATTTCAAACTCTGTTAGGGCATGTTCATATAGGCATAAAGCAGATAAAAAGACAAAAAAAAAAAAATACCAGTATTATTTTGCTGTATTTAATCAAATAAACAGCATTGTCATCCATTTCTGTTAAGTTTAATTTTAATATATAAATTAATATATGACAGTATGCAAAAAAGCATAAACATAGATATAAATACTTTAAAATATCCTCTTATATTGATCATTTGACAATGGACCAATCGTGATGGCTAGAAGACTGGGTATGACTATCTCCAAAACGGAAGGGCTTGTGAGGTGTATGCCATGGTTAGTGCCTACCAATATGGTCCAAGGAAGGTCAAGTAGTGGACCAGCAACAGGGTTGTGGGTGCCCAAGGCTCATTTATGCATGTGGCTAGCCCGCGTGATCAAATCCCACAGAAAGGCTACTATACTGTAGCACAAAAGGGGTTGTTGGTTCACAAAGCAGCCAATAAGTGGTGCCTTTACTTCAGAAATAGGGTATCACCATATCCTTTGAACATGGATTAAGTACAAAGTGTGAAGCAGTGGCACAATCTTAGGCGCTAAGAGTGCATCAAATATAAATGGTAGATTTGAAAAATTGGTAGATTTTTTATTCCTATCTCAGTTTCTTTGGTATTCACTCTGATAATTCCTCACCAACTCTTTAGCCCTCAAGACATCTTAAAAAATGCTCCTATTGAGCCAAAACGCATCGACATTGTGGAATCTGTGAACCCTACATCTTGCAGGAGCTAAAGAGTTGGAGAGGAATTATCACAGTGAAAACCAAAGAAACCGAGTTAGGAATAGAAAATCTACAATTCTGTGAGTGTGGTACGCAAGTTTATGTCGTTTCCATAATATAAAGATACCTTAAATGGAAACACACACCATTTTTTTGGGTACCACAAACAGAGAGATGGTACATCTTAAGGGTGTTATAGGGGAGTGTTGCACACATGTCACTGTAGTAGAGATATGCATTGACTCCCTTTGTTTTGGTTTTGGATTTGGTCTTGGATCAGTATTCACCTTTGTGTTTTGGATTCAGTTCGGTTTTGCAAAACCAGCCTCAAGGGTTGTAGTTCAGAATGCAGATTTAAAATTTGAATCTTGGGTTTTGGATTTCTTGAAAATCAACAAATATAGCTAAAACCATGTCATTTTTGATATCCAAAATCCAAAATGTGGATTTAAAATCTGAATTCCAAACTTCTGGAAGATCCAAATCAGGACTCTGTTCAGTTTGGAGCTCCTCAGGAGATTTTATGTTATTTCTTTCTAATTGGTTCCCCTTAATGGATGTGTAGGAGTCTCAGTGCATTGCTTTGCCCAGAGCCTACTATGCTGTTAAGATGGCCCCGGAGGATACATCTGTCTGTTTTTTTGATATGGCTCAGACCAACATGCATGCAATGTGCAGCTCCCCAGACATTAGTTCATCAAAAGAGATATAGAAGGTTATAGTCCAGTCACGCCATTGTGTCTTTTGACTAGCAAAGCAGACACCTGATGTCACCACTTTTTTCTGTGCATTTACTGTAAGTCTTTAGTAAAGGGCCTAGAGAATGTTGCCGTGTGTCATGCCTACAACTCTGGAGCTCACAGAGGGCATCAAGAATCAAGCACGTAATAACTTGTGCTCGGCAGAAGTTATATTGAGGTATGTTGTTAAAGGTTCGAATTGATCCTTGAGCTAGAGGAACATCTTTATTAGAAAGGTATTCCAGGGATCATCTGTCTCTAAAATCTCTATCACTGCACTACTGTACATCAGCACCAAACTCTGCAGCTATTCTATCCTACTTTTCTTGACCATTTCCTCTTCTACATTTTGGGACTGAGTCTAAGTCGCTGTAGTTGTGTACTGCTGCTGTAGCCTGCTTTGATACTTCATGCTAATGAAACTATCCATTCAAAAACTGTGGGGAATTGAATGCTGTCAACTGATTTTATACTAGCTGCCGCAACCATCATCATCAGTTTTGGCACTTGCACCAGCACCATGTTAGGTGCAAGAGATCCATCAGAAAACAGCTTCACAATACACACAACTCACCCTAACCCATACACACAACTCACACTTTTGACACTCCCAAGACACACAAGTCTATGACTGTCCCACAAATCAGGTCGGTTCTGTGTGATTGCTTTGCCACCCCCCAGTTCACGCCTCAAAATGCCCCATTTCACAAAAAGACAGATCTAACCAAGTTGTGTCTTACTCAGAATGGGGTGGGCATGTACATAAATACATAACTTCACTTCTACACATGCTCTGTGTTCCAAATATTGCTATTTGCATCCATGAAGAGATCCGTGTGACTCAGAATAAGCCTCTTTCTACAGCAAATAGACTCAGAATGAAATCTATTTTTCCAAGCACCTCCATTTCCACAGATTCTCAGTAGAAGACACATTTGGAGCAATATTTGCTAAATGGTAGCTTTTACATGCTGCTAATTCTCTGTGGGTTTGACTCTGGCATTTAAAATGGAAATACAACTAATACAGGCATGGTTTGCCTTTACTAGAGTTTCCATTCAGGGTCAAGTCCACTGAGAATCAACAACTTGCAAAAACCACCAGATAGTAAAAAGAGCCAATCAGAACCAAATCTAAAGTGTCTGCCTTTTTTTCTGGTGATTTTACATACACTTTTATGAACCGCAATTTCATAGATTGCATTGCTTATGTGTTTTCCATATCCAAAACCAGCATTACGGTTTGAGGTCTGGTTATTTGATATAGAACTGTTTTATGTACAGGTTCGCCTTTAGTACATCACATGGCCTACACAACATTCATCAGAAAGCAAGAACACTAATATTTGGACAACCGGCCTTTAAATAATTGACTCCAGCCTCTCAATTTATTTTCAATTCTTCTGAAAAATATCATAATTCATATAAAACCAATAGTAATGGTATCAAAATAGCTTTAAGGATGTACTGGTGGCAAACTAAAATCAGTGTAATGTTCAAAAGATATCAAAACACTGTTCTAATGAAAGAAGAGCATAGAAACATTGACATTTCTGAATTGTAGGCTTCAGTGGAAGGTTAAAAGGAAAAAAATGCTAGTCAAAAAGGTTAATTATAAGCACTTTTAAAGGCATGCTTGCTTTTGTAGTATAGAACACTCTCGCCTTAGAGCATGTCTCCATAGTAACATATTTTCTCAGGTTAGCCCTTACACCGTTAGATAAAGCAACTAAGCTGCAGTAACATTTAATGTGCAAAATGTGTGTGTATATTGTAAATATTTCTCCAGCCTATTGCATAAAATATAAAAGGAAACGTTCAGGATGGAGGACAGGTGTGATATACAATTTACTAACAGTCATGATTAAATATATGTCAGTAAATTTAAACTAGCATGTATTATTAAAACTATACAAATACTGTATTAAAGCTTGAAGTCAAAGGAATCAAATAAAATAATGAGAAAGATATGACTTATAGTACTAAATATCAGTCAAAAGAGAAGTAGGGGTTTTACTTTTTATGGAAAATGACAATAAAGTATGTAAATGTATGTGTGTGTGTGTGTGTGTGTGTGTGTGTGTGTGTGTGTGTGTATATATATATATATATATATACACAGTATATAGTATAGAGTATAGTTGCGGGCGGCACTCTCGGCGTAAATGAAGACAGACACGTAAGTCTTTAAGTCATCAACGTTTCAATGTCCAGAGTGACATTTTCGTCAGGATAAAGTTACAAACAAGCATTACTCACCATTTTATCTCCGTCTGGTGGTCCGAGGCGCCATCAGCCGTCGCGTCCCGTTCCGTACAACAATGACGTCATCACGAGATGCCGGCATCGGCGTCAGGGAACACCTGGACCGGAGCACATATAAAAACACCTGAAATAAGTGCAAAACGAAGCAAGTGAAAATAAATAACAAAACAATATAGTGACTATTAACAATGCAACATTAGGGTCTAATTTATAATAATGTATCACTCATGCAGTCATATTGTAACTTGTAACCGCTAAACAGAAGTTTATTATTGTGCCATTAATGCACAAAATATTGAGTATAGATTAACCCGTTAATGTGCTAGAAGAGTCAGTGTATTACTACACTATGTAAATGAACAACTGTGTTATGCATAGGAAGATGTAACAAGTCAAAATAACAAAGTAATTCAAATAAAGGCTGACAAGCCAAGCTGTTCATTTAATCCACGTGGAGATAATGTGTCTAGTACAAAAATCCACTTGGCTTCTGCCTTTAATAGTAGCTGAGATCGATCACCCCCCCGTATAAGTGGGGGAATGTGATCAATTATGCGATGTCTCAAAGCAGCTACTGAGTGTTTGGCATGCAAGAAGTGTCTGGCAACTGGCTGATCACTTTTGCCAGTATTGATGGCTGCTCTGATCGATGCTCTGTGGCCAGCCATACGCTCCTTAAACATGCAATCTGTTTTCCCCACATAGTGGAGACCGCAGGGACAGCTTAACAGGTAAACTACAAAGCGTGTGGTGCAGGTTACTCGGTGACGGAGTTTATATTTTTTGCCTGTGTAAGGATGACAAAAATTGTCACCCGTTAACATATGGCTGCAAGTAGTGCAGCAAAGGCATTTGTAGCACCCTGGACAAGAGGATTTAAGAAATGTAGTGGTGCTCTTTTTAGGTTTACTTTCAACGTTTGTTTTTACCAAAAAATCCCGTATATTTTTGCCCCTCCGATATGCCGGCATAATACGGGTTGAGGATGATATTCCTATTTTTTTATCTGTTTGGATGATAGGCCAGAATTTTTTAGTAATTTTGTTAATGATGGGGCTTTGGGTGCAAAATTGATTAACCCATATTAATTTATCATGGGTATCTGGTTTTTTATTAGACACTAACGTTTTACTTCTGGGAATTTTAAGTACTTTATTTTTGATAGCTGTGAGCTCAAGTTGGTTGTAGCCCCGTTGTGTGAACTTGGTAATCAAATTGTCACATGCACCTTCTAGCTTTGATTCATCACTAATGATGCGCTTAAGGCGCAGCATCTGGGAATATGGGAGACCTCTCCGTAGAGATACAGGGTGATGGCTAGAAGCCTGTAAGAGGTTGTTTCTGTCCGTGCTTTTTGTGAACAAAGATGTAACAATTTTACCTTCATTAACAGAAATCTGTACGTCAAGAAAGTTGATACTTTGTTCGTGTATGAGGAAAGTGAATTTGACGGGGGACGTGGAAGAATTGTGTGTATTTAAGGTACACTCTAATAATTCACGTGACCCCGTCCACAAGAGAAACAGGTCGTCAATAAATCTCAGGTATAGCAAGATGTATGGTTTAGTGGCCTCATTGGAAAGGAACAGTTCATCCTCAACTCGCAACATATAACTGTTTGCGAATGAGGGCGAGACGTTACTCCCCATTGAGCACCCCGCTAGCTGTAAATAATAATTTTTGTTAAATAAAAAATAATTTCTCTGCAGAGTTAATTGTAATAGCTGCAAAAACAATTCAATGGTGGGACCACTGTAGGAAGGATTATTGCGTATCAATAACTCAACAGCATGCAATCCTTCTGCGTGCGGAATACACGTGTATAAGTTCTTAACATCAATTGTTGCTAATAAGCAATTGTCTGGAATAGATGGAATATCCGACAGTTTGTTCAACAAATCTGTGGTGTCCTTCAGGCAATGTCCAATGGATTGGATGCACGGCTGCTGATGATGGTCTAAAAATATAGATATTTTTTGGAATAATGAATCTCTGGCCGAAATTATTGGACGGCCAGGGGGAGAACGACTGTCCTTGTGGATCTTGGGTACTGAGTATAGAATTGGTACCACTGGAAATTTTGTCATAAGCGCCTCTGTTTGATTAGTTGTTAAATGTATACAGTATCTATCTATATCAGGTCAATGTAATAGTATGCGCACAGGTAATAATTTACAGTCTGTTAACTTACAGAGATAGAATATCTATACAACACATATAGAGAAAATGGTGGTATACATGCACTCCTCTGGATCACGAGTGGCAGCTAGTAACCAGTATGCAAATAGATAAAGAGTAAATAAAAGTAACCAGTGCATGTTAGTGCAAGATAATTAGATTTTATGACACGTTCTGGGAAGATTTAGAAAACACTTAACTCGATAATGTAGTCTTCGGTCATCTGACCAGCAGTAACTCATGGTAACATGAAACAAGAAACAAAGAAGCAAAGCTAATAATAATAGTGTGTACTGTTTTTAACCTGCATATATTCTATATACTGTGTTAGTAAGAGTGTCACTGGTCTACATAATTGGGGTCATTCTGAGCTGATCGCTAGCTGAAAATGTTCGCTGCGCAGCGATGAAGCAAAAAAATGGCACTTCTGCGCATGCGTATGCGGCACAATGCTCACGCGCAACATACTTTCACAATGGCCGAAGTAGTTTCACACAAGGTCTAGCAAAGCTTTTCAGTCGCACTGCTGGCCGCAGAGTGATTGACATGAAGTGGGAGTTTCTGGGTGTCAACTGACTGTTTTCAGGGAGTGATCGAAAAAACGCAGGCATGCCAGGAAAAACGCAGGCATGACTGGGTGAACGCAGGGCGTGTTTGTGACGTCAAATCCGGAACTAAACAGTCTGAAGTGATCGCAAGCCAGGGGTAGGTCTGGAGCTATTCTGAAACTGCACAATTTTTTTTTGTAGTCGCTCTGCGATCCTTTCGTTCGCACTTCTGCTAAGCTAAAATACACTCCCAGAGGGCGGCGGCTTAGCGTTTGCACGGCTGCTAAAAACAGCTAGCGAGCGATCAACTCGGAATGACCCCCAATGTTCCCAATATATCACACTCCACAAGAATTTAACATACGCAATACACAGTTTTATTAAAAAAGATAAAAAAAAATCCACGACATTTGATCAGGTATTAAACTACAAGAATAAAAAAATATAAAAGCTTATCGGTCTATCACAAGAGGGTCCAGGTACTTTTCCAACGAGTTTCATTTTTAATAACAAGACTTCTTCATGAGGTCCTGATGAAAATGTTGCATTTTTTATGGAGCTATGAGTGCCACCGATTGCTGTGGTATATATATATATCTCTCTCTCTCTCTATATATATATATATATATATATATCAGGGGTGTTAGAACATTTTTAGGTTGGGGGGCAAAATATAATATCAGTTTGGCGCCACTAAATCACTAAATGTCGCCCCCTCTGTGTTATACCTCATAACAAAAATGGAGACAGAGAGACACATGGAGAGAGACATGAAGAGAGAGAGAAGGAGAGAGACCTGGAGAAAGACACATGGAGAGAGAGAGATACACGGAGAGCGACATAGAGACAGAGAGAGGGGTATATCAGCAGCAGCAGAATGTGACGTGCTCAGGAGAGCAGTTACATGGAGGTCTCCAGGAGGAGGCTGCATCGTCTCTCCGGCTAGGCAGCAATTGTGCAGGGGCTCTAGCGGGCTCCCAGGCCAGAGGCAGTGGTCCAGCAAAAATTTGGTGGCCATTGTGGTAAGGGGGTTGGGGGTTGGATAGGCAATGACAAGGCGGCTGATGCAGGATGGTGTGAGGCAGGGGTGTAAATAGGACTTTGTGGTAGAAAAACTAAGGGGTAGGTTAGGGTTAGGCTGCAGGAAGGGAGGGTTAGGGGATTAGGGGTTAGAGGAGAGGTGCTAGAATGCTTACTTAATAAATATGAACCTGTTAGGAAGTCAGCTTTGTCAATGGCAATGTGTAGCATGGGGTTAAGGGGCCCATTTATCAAAGCATATTTGCGGCTATATCCCTGAAGGTTACCTGCAAATATTAGAGATCTACTGAATGTATGAAGGAGGGATCGCAGTAGGTATCGGAGATACCTACTGCGATCCCTCCATTGTCACCTGCAGCCGCATCCCTTACAGGTTTCTATGAGGGATGCGATGCTGCCTGATTTACCAATATCTGGATTTTAAAGCATTCCCGGTATTATTCCCCGCAGCTATTGCCATTCAGCCCATTGTAGCCTATGGGCTACACATTGCATTGCTGGCCAGGCAGAGGGTTCCCCTGGCACCTTCCCCGAAGTAACCTCTGTGCGTGTGTGGACTGAGCTGAGCATGCATGCGCAGAATTCTCGGCAGATACCACAGACATCGCAGGGATGGGTTCCTTTCGGAGCCCCTATCAATGCCTATGCTGCATTATACATTCAGGGACATAAGATCCCTCCCAGATCACATTCAACATGCAATACATGATAAATGGGTCAGCTGCACTAAATCTAAATGACTCTGGGCCTAATTCAGACCTGGTCGCATGCAGGCTATTTTTTGCACTGCTGCGACCATGTAATCACCGCCTACAGGGGAGAGGGGATTCGCTGTGCAGGACTGCAAACGCTTGTGCAGAAAGCTGCACAAACAAAAAGTTTGTGCAGTTTCTGCACAGCTCAGGACTTACTCTGCCGCTGCGTTGATCCTTGCTGGAGCTGATGTCAGGATCTCTCCCTGGAAACGGCTGGACATGCCTGCGTTCGATTTGACACTCCCAGAAAACGGTGAGTTAACATCCCCCGGATGGCCTTTTCCTGTCAATCATCTAGCGTTCGCCACTGCAAGCGCTTTCTTTGTTGTTCTCATCACTGCCCGTCGCCAGCCGTCGCCAACCAGCGCCTGCACATTACGGCCTCCATGCATGCGCTGTTCAGACCTGATCGCACGGCTGCAAAAAAACTGCAGCGTGCGATCGGCTCTGAATGACCCCCACTGTGTGTAACAATCAACATGAGATCATACACAGAGCAAAAAGGGTGGGGGTATGGCAAGTCCTTTAGTGCTTGCTGCGTGTGGGCTGGATGCTGTCAGTCATGTCTCAGGACAGCATGACTTTGAGGCTGTACCTTAGTGCAGGAGGATAGATTCCTCCTGTTCTTCTACCCATCTCAGTAGTTGTGGCGGGCGGGCGACCGGGAAAGCAGGCAGATCGCTTTTGTGCGGTGGATTTAAACTATCCAGTCTCGGCATTGCCGCTGGGTGAGTTGCGGTGGGCGGCAAGTGTCCTGACGTGATGTAGCATCACCCTAGGCAAAACTCCTGCCTACTGCCCCCCCAACACCATCAATTACTCACTTCCCCAGTCAATAAGGTGAAAGTGCAGAGGCGGTGTCTTATACGTTTCCCAGCCGTCTGACTGTATTGAGCACAAGGATGTATCTCTCAAAGATATCCTTAATAATTTGATGGGTACACTCCGTGGCACCCCCTTCCCAGATCCTGGCACCCTACCCAGCTGCCTATCTCTTTCTATTTCATTCTGTCTCTCATACAAACATATATACATCCATACACTGTGTCTCTCATACATACATACATACATACATACATACACTGCCCCTTTCATACATACATACATACATACATACATACACTGCCCCTTTCATACATATATACATCCATACACTGCCTCTTTCATACATACATACATACATACATACATACATACACTGCCTCTCATAATTACATACAGACATACATACATGCACTGCCTACATACATACATACATATAAACATCCATACACTGACTTCATACATACATACATACATATAAACATCCATACACTGCCTCCATACATACAGCCGTACACTGTCTCCATCAGTGCCGTAACTAGGCATTTTAGTGCTGTGTGCAAGACACGGCATTGGCACACCCCCCCATGCAAGATAGGGGCAGTACACGCCGTAGGCAAGCGGAAAATAAATAGGGGCGTGGCTTCATGGGGAAGGGGCGTGGGCACAAAATAATGCCAATTCATACTACAGTGTACAGTAGTCTCCATTATTCAAATTACGCTGCACAGTAGCGTCACTACACCAGGTAGAGCCCCTTTTACACATTACAGCAGACAGTCCCCCTTTTAACACATTACGGCAGACAGCGGGGTAAATTTACTAAGATTCGTATTTTCCCGTTTGAGGTCAAAGTTCAATCACGAATGACATCGCAAGTGTAAATTTGCAACTTTTTGAATTTATTACGGCTAATTTACTAAGCTGTCGTATTCTGCATTTTCCGTTTTACCGATGTCGATGTCATTCGGTTTTTTTGGCAGTGTTTTACGTGAGTGACTTGTAAAACACTGCCGACTTTAATACAATGAATCTCGGCCGGATCTGAGAGATCCGTGCTGGGCTACATTGTGCACTTTTTTTTTATAAAAAATCAGTGTTAAATTAAAAAAAAAAAAATGCGTGGGTTCCCCCCTCCTAAGCAAAACCAGCCTCGGGCTCTTTGAGCCGGCCCTGGTTGCAAAAATATGGGAAAAAAAATGATAGAGGTTCCCCCATATTTCAACAACCAGCACCGGGCTCTGCGCCAGATCCTGGTTCCAAAAATACGGGGGGACAAAAAGCGTAGGGGTCCCCCATATTTCTGAAACCAGCACCGGGCTCCACTAGCCAGATACATAATGCCACAGCCGGGGGACACTTTTATATAGCTCCCGGCGGCCCTGGCATTACATAACCAACTAGTCACCCCTGGCCGGGGTACCCTGGAGGAGTGGGGACCCCTTCAATCAAGGGGTCCCCCCCCGCCAGCCACCCAAGGACCAGGGGTGAAGCCCGAGGCTGTCCCCCCCATCCATGGGCTGCGGATGGGAGGCTGATAGCCATTGTGTAAAAAAATGAATATTGTTTTTAGTAGCAGTACTACAAGTCCCAGCAAGCCTCCCCTGCAAGCTGGTACTTGGAGAACCACAAGTACCAGCATGCGGAGGAAAACCGGGCCCGCTGGAACCTGTAGTACTACTACTAAAAAAATACCCCAATAAAAACATAAGACACACACCTTGAAAGTATAACTTTAATACATACATACACACCTCCATATACACATACTTGCCTTATGTTCACACGAGGGTCGGCCCACTTCTCCATGTAGAATCCATGGTGTACCTGTGGAAAAAATTATACTCACATACTCCAGTGTAGAAGCCTCTTCTTCTTTTAATCCATTTGTAATGCAGGAACTTGTCAAAATAAAAAAACGGACACCCGACCTCGCACTGAAAGGGGCCCCATATTTTCACATGGGACCCCTTTCCCCGAATGCCAGAAACCCCCTCTGACTTATGTCTAAGAGGGTTTCTTCAGCCAATCAGGGAGCGCCACGTTGTGGCACCCTCCTGATTGGCTGTGTGCTCCTGTAGTGTATGACAGGCGGCACACGGCAGTGTTACAATGTAGCGCCTATGCGCTCCATTGTAACCAATGGTGGGAACTTTGTGGTCAGCGGTGAGGTTACTTTCGGTCACCCGCTGACCACAAAGTTCCAGACGGGATGATAACAAGGGGACCTCTAACTAAACCAAACAGAGAGCTAGGGGCTACAAAGAGACCTAAAACTAAAACGTATATGCGGCACAGCCGCCAGGATAAACAACAACAAAGGAAATGCTGTGCACACGCCGACACAATACTGTTGTGTACCGGCGGTGACAGCATATGCAGAACCCTCTGCAAAACACCAGTAACAAGTATAACTAAAGAATACAGCGGCCTAGGCCGACGGATGCGGTAAAGTCGCTACTCACAAAACTGGTACAAATACTGGCAAACGGACAGGAACCCCCAATGTAGCAGACACAGGCTCTCAGAACTGGAGGACAGGCAGAATCCCAAATGACAGACCGGTGGACACCAAGAAGCCAGATACTCGATCAGGAACAGACAAAGCCACAGGACTTCTTGACAGGAACGCTTCACGGCAGGACACTGGATCAGACACTGGATCAGACACTGGAACAGACACTGGATCAAGGCTGGAAGCAGCTAGACAGAAGCTCAGAAACTCAGGAACTGGCAGGAACTATCACCGGCGTCTGTGTATTGCACTGAGCCAGAATATAACAGAGAGCCCTAATTAATTATGTCGTGCAGCTGCCCTGTTGCACGACTCCAAACTGACAAGATGCAATTAACAGACAGGTGAGGCCAAACACATGGAAACAGGCTGCAATTACACAGACTCACCACTGGCAGCAAACAAGAGTCCTTCTAAACCAGAGCAAAGGGAAATCCTGGCCTGCAAGAGAACTATAAACATAAAATACATAAACGGAAAACAGGAATGAACCACTACCTGTGGTTCATAACAGTACCCTCTCCTTAAGGGTGGGCTCCGAACACCCCATGACACCCACGGGGAACAGAAACAGAAGTATAACATAAAATACATAACCAAAATGCAAAACAGGAATGAGACACAGCCGTGGCTCATAACAGTCTCATGCTCACTCTCTCTCTGTCTCTCTCTCTCTCTCTCTCTCTCTCTCTCTATATATATATATATATATATATATATATATATCAGTAACAAAATATACCCTTATCCTGCGCTGTAATGTTGCTGCCCTTTAACACAATCCTTCTGTTAGCAAGGATCAAAATGTAACTTTGGGAGAGAAGCACATAGGAGCACACAGGAGCTTATTTAGTTCACCTGGTGATAAAACTTTATATTTAGCTGCTCACCCAGAGTGGGATTGATTATTACTTTTTATTGATTGGACCATCATATACGATGAAAAGAGGTCACACTAGTTAATAAAATCATCTGACAATGCTGAACTGTAGAACTGTTCCACAAATTTGAATATTCTTTTGTTTGTCGTGTGGATTGATGATATAACGATACAGACCTTCCCTCTGAAGAAGTCCGTATAGGACGAAACGCGTCAGGCTTGAAGAGAGAGAGAAAATGATGTACCCTTCATAAAATTTATTGACACAATGTGTATTTGAAAGGGTTATCTCTTTTATTGCTGATTTTTTCTGCTGATGTTTAGCTTTTAATAAATTTATATATTTGGTCAACTATATTGCTGGTATATTCAGACAGTTATTGCATTGCGCCCTTTGATTCATTTTGGAAATGATATATACAGTATATATATATGTATATATATATATATATATATAATGAGGAAGATAAGTTATGTTACTGTATGTTGGTATTTTACATAATTTCTGTTATTTAATCAAGAAGTTAATTATCGAAATGCGTGATTGTATGCATCTGCCCATATTATTTTTCATAGGTAAAAAGGGACAAATAAAATGGTTTTATTAGAGTTTTGTTTGTTGTAGCCTTAACTACAATCTGACCTCCCAGTCTCCATAAAACTGCAATTATTTATTAACTAACCATTTGTATAATTAGTAGCATCATAATGGTTGTTGTAAAAATATTAACTGTATATGTTTATCTATAAAATAGTTATCAATAGCACTCATCGTTAAAATGGTCTCTAAGTGCAATTCAGCATTTTGAGAGGCGCGTTAAACTATTATACAAAAGAATTACAACTTAACAATTCATGATAGTGCCATAAACATCCTTTCTTCAAGAAAGAGGTTACATTTTATGTCTTTATCATGTGGCCATGTTTTGTAGTTTAAATGTATGTAAAAAATAAAATAAAATAAAAAAATAAAAAAATAAAGAAAATAAAAAATATATATTTATATATTTTAACTGCTTTGTGTAGCATTGCAATTATGATGATTATTATTTTTAATAATAATAATAATAATAATAATATTAACAGTTGCCCCAAAATGAATTCCTTAGTTCTCCCAACTATATACATATGGTATACAGCATAGCATACAGCATATAAAGATACAAGGCATGGTGACGTTGCATGACAAGGAAGTACAATATGTATTTAACCATAAAACTAAAAGTTAATGTTATTGTTACAGATTTTTTATTTCTTTATTTTTCATCAGAGTGCCTGCCTAATTGCCAGAATTAGGACAGTGTATATGGTGTAACCTGACTCTAACATCAGCTTTTTTAGCATGTCATAGTATCTTGTGAGAAGGACGCCAGAAACCATGTTGACATTCACGATTCATTAGAATGCCTACATTGGTTAAACTATCGACAGGCACCATATCGGCATCCTTAGAATGTCGACATGTTCACAGTGTTGATATCTGAACTGTCGCCATGTGAAAGTCAGAGGTTGCCAATGGCTAGTGTGAGGCACTGCTGGGAGTACTAGGTTTAGGCTGTGTGGTGAGGCTAGGGTTAGGCATTAGGGGAAATGGTTACTGGCAGGGAAAGAGATTAGGAATAATGATAGTGTTGAAAATACCGGAACACCGCTGCTGAGAGCTGGAGCTAATCTTCACATGACTGCCGGGACCTGGCAGAAGGAGCCTCTAGACCACGGTCACTGATTGTTGACAGTTCACTGTCACGTTGTTTGTTGATAGTTCAACCTTGTTGACATTATTATGTCAACATGATGAATTTTGACAATATAACTAACAATTAATTGAAACCAACCCCATGTCAGACAATGTTACATACAGGGCAATGTTATATTAAATCTATCAGTGCTGGAATTCATGGTAGATTACTAAAATACTACTCTTGAAAATCCAAGAAGACTTCACCATTTTTAATGTTACAGATTTAATTTTTAGCAACATGAAACCTGAGACAACCATAATCTCGGGTATCCAGTATTAATTTTGAACACTATCTTCAGCAAATGGCCAGCAACTGAGAGTAAGGGCAATAGAAATAATGTAACATAAATACAGTAGTAATATAGTTTCTGAGGTTGAAAAAAGACAATTTGTCCATCGAGCTCAACCTGTTAGTGATCTCCTGCACTAATATTTTTTAAAACTAATTTTAACAGTGGTGAGAATTAGCCGTTGTCTATTCCTTATTTTTTTTTTTTTTTATTAATATAGTACCTGATTTACCCACCATAACCTTGTATATCCTTATCCATTAGGAATTTATCTAGCCCATTCTTAAAAGCAGTGACCGAGTCTGCCATTACTACTCTCTCAGGCAGGGAATTCCAAATACGTATTGTCCTTACTGTGAAGAAACCTTTCCATCTCTGTGTGTAAAATCTCCTCTCCTCTAACCTAAGTGGGTGTCCAAGTGTCCTTTGTATTGATCTCACCAAAAACAAAATACCCTGCTAGCTCAGAGTATTGTCCCCTTATATATTTGTAAATGTTAATCATGTCCCCTCTTAATCTCCTTTTTTCCAATGTAAGCATGCCTAGCCTAGCAAGCCTTTCCTCGTATTCTAGCATCTCAATCCCCTTAATCAATTTGGTTGCCCGTCTCTGAACCTTTTCTAGTTCCAGGATATCTTTTTTGTAGAATGGTGCCCATAATTGTGCACAGTATTCAAGATGTGGCCTCACTAGTGATTTATATGATCTGAGTATAACACTTTCATCCCTTGCATCAATTCCCCACTTTATGCATGATAGTACCTTGTTTGCCTTATTTGCTGCATTCCTACTTTGAGTACTACTCTATGTTTGTTATTTATGTGAACAACTAAAAAATTTTTCTAGTACTGAATCCCCTAGTTTTACCCCATTTAGTATGTAGGTAGTATATCTGTTCTTGCTACCAAAGTGCATTACCTTACACTAGGTGATTAATCGTGCCCTACGGGCGCTCTTCACACCGTTGTAAGGGGCTATGCCCCCTTATCCCTTGCACACCCTTGTGGCATGCAATATTTGCATTATATGGAGCATTACCTCCAATCATAATTGTGTGAGTGGTTAAATATTGCATGGACAAAGGGCGTGCGATGGTTAAGGGGTTGTAGCCCCTTGCAACGGCGTGAACAGCGCATGCAGGGCCTGATGAATCACCTAGTAGGTGCTGTGGTTGGGGGAGTGGCGGGTGCGGGGGAGATTCGGATGGGGAGGGGTTCCAGGGGTGCCACGGGTGGGGGAGGGGTGGTTGCAGGTGGGGCTGGTGTGGTGGTGGTGGGGGAAGGACGGGTGCCGTGGGTGGGGGTCTGGAGTCACCGCGGGTGGGGGGGTGCCGTGGGTGGGGGAGGGGCAAGTGCGGTGGTGCAGCGTGTAGGGGAGGGGCGGGTGCAGGGGTCCTGCAGGTGGAGAAGGGGTCCGGAGCCACCATGGGTGGTGGAGGGTGTGTGTGCGGATTCTGCGGATGGGGCCCAGAGGTACTGCTAGTGGGGGAGTGACGGGTAATGCTTCTCCTGCTTCTTCTCCTGGATGCAGCTAGGTTGCTGTCCTCCCTTTGGCAGTGGCTCTCCCAGAGACTCCCACAGCAGCCAATCACTATTGTTAGCTCTGGTGTCCCAACGCGCCGCATTACAGGGAAGAAGATGCACTCAATAAACTACAGCTCCCAGCAGGCCTTAGCGCCGGAATGCTTCGGCTCTAATGGCTGCTGAGAGCTGTAGTTTATTTAGTGCGTCTACTTCTCTGTAATGCGGCGCGTTGGGACACCGGTACTAACAATAGTGACTGGTTGGCTGAACTGACTGACTCGCTGAATCAATGTAAAAGGTAAGAGTGCTGTGCATTGTCAGTGACACTGCACACCCACTGCACTGCACAGTCACCTTTTACATTGATTCAGCGTCCAGACATTACCCTCTACAATATCACCCACTCCATCCGTTACATTAGCCATCTCGGGGCTTCCAGGCCGGCAGCCCAAGTGCTGTGTTGTGGAGTCAGGGCCTCTGGGAATCTGTGCGCAGCTGTGGCGGGGAGGAACTTCTGTGACATCACGCGCAGAGGAGGCTCCGGGGCTCAGAGAGCATGCAGTGCAGGGAGGGCTATGAAAGCCTTCCACTGCTCCGCTTTCATACACATCTATGCCGGTGGCTACAGCATCTTTTGTTCCACCTATGCCATGGTTAGGGAGTCAGGATTGTTGATGCCGGAGGGGGCAGGCGGACTGGCAGCAGGACATAGGGGGTCATTTCGAACTGATCGTAGCTGTGCTAAATTTAGCACAGATACAATCACTTACACTGACATGCGGGGGGACGCCCAGCAGAGGGCTAGTCTGCCCCGCATGTCAGGCTGCCCCCCCCCCCCCCCCGCACAAGTACAAAAGCATTGCACAGTTGTGATGCATTTGTACTTTAAGAGTAACTCCCAGCCAGCACAGCTCCTGCGGATGGCCGGGAGTTACTCGTCGGTGCCCTGGTCGCAGTGGCTGCATTGGCTGGACACTGCCCACAATATGGCGGCCAAACGCCACCGTGACCCCCCTCCCGCCCAGACACCGCCTCTGCCTGTCAATCAGACAGAGACCATCGCTAGGCAATGACAGGCGTCGGCTGTCAGCCATGCGCCAGCGTACTGCGGTGCCGGCGCATGCGCAGTTCTGACCTGATCGCTGCACTGCGATGAACTGCAGCAAGTGATCAGGTCAGAATGACCTCCATAGGACGCTGCAGTAAAAGTTTTTTTTTTCCTATCTACAGCGCAGAGACTTGCTGCAGATACAGTGGCATAGCCTCCAGCTGTACCTTTTTGGCAGGTACAGAATCTTTTTTTTATGGTCTCTGCCGATTTTTGGCTCTCCAGTCCAAACTTCCATTGAAAGTATAGGAAAAGGGGCGTGGTCACGCCACTTTACCTGTGGATACGCCCCCTTTTTGAATTTGACCCGAAATTTATGTGTAAATTGTTGGAGGGTATGTTGCTGCAGATGCAGTGGACCTATTTTGGGGTGTGCAGTTAGAGCTGCAGCTCCATCAGCCCCATGGCTAATCCTGCTCTGGGAACACACACACACACACACACACACACAAACACACACACACACACACACACACACACACACACACACACCAGCCAAAGGGCAGAGTCTTCCATTGGATGTATCCTGTGTGGGAGAGCGTTTCTCGCCCAATCAGCTGTGGACTGGGTGTGATAGACCTACTGTTAACCCAATGAGACCTCATAGCCACTCCCAGCATTATCCACACAGTCACAGAGTGACAGATCTGGGAAATTATATAGGAGATTTGTCTATATTGAACCTTATTTTCCATTTTGCTGCCCATGCCTCCAGTTTAAATAATTCTTTCTGAAGAGACTCAGCATCCCCTTCCGAATTTATAACCTTACATAGGGGGTCATTCCGAGTTGATCACTAGCTGCCGTTGTTCGCAGCGTAGTGATCAGGCTAAAAATCTGCATTTCTGCGCATGCATACGGGTCGCAGTGCGCACGCACGACGTACTTTCACAAAAAACTATGCCGTTTCACACAAGGTCGAGCGACGCTTTTCTGTCGCTCTGCTGATCGGAGAGTGATTGACAGGAAGTGGGTGTTTCTGGGTGGTAACTGACCGTTTTCCGGGAGTGTGCTAAAAAACTAAGGCGTGTCAGGTAAAAACGCAGGTGTGCCTGGGGAAACGGGGGAGTGGCTGGCCGAATGCAGGGCGTGTTTGTGACGTCAAAGCAGGAACTAAACAGACTGAAGTGATCGCAAGGAAGGAGTAGGTCTGCAGCTACTCTGGCACTGCTTGAAAAAATTTCAGCACTATTCTGCTAACCTTTCGTTCGCCCTTCTGCTAAGCCAAGATACACTCCCAGAGGGCGGCGGCTTAGCGTTTGCACTGCTGCTAAAAGCAGCTAGCGAGCGATCAACTCGAAATGAGGGCCATAGTTTGGTATCGTCTGCAAAAATTTACACCATGCTCTCTTAACCTACTTCTAGATCGTTTCTAAAAATGTTGAACAATAGTGGTCCAAATACAGACCCTTGTGGCACACCACTTAGTGCTTCAGTACTTCGAAAAAGTCCCATTTACCACCACTCGCTGCTCCCTATTATCTAACCAATTTCTAACCAAAGTGCATATTGTGCTTCCTAGCCCCAGTTCTCTTAATTTATAGATAAGTCTCATGTGCGGTACTGTATTGAAAGCTTTAGCAAAGTTTAAAAACATTACATCCGCCTCTTTACCCTGATCTAGGTTCGCACTTACTTTTTCATAATAGCCTGTTAAGTTAGTTTGACATGATCTATCCTTCACAAATCCATGTTGGTTCCTATTAATAACCTTATTTGCTGCAAGGAACTCCTGTATTATATCACTTAAAATACCTTGCATTGCTTTCCCCACTATAGATGTGAGACTACCCATTTTACACTCGCTGAAAAATCCCGGGATATTGCACGTGAACGCGCATCATCCCGGAATTTTTCTCAGTGTGAATGGGTACAGGGTCCATTTCCCGGGACGAGCATCCCGGGATTTCATCCCAGGTCTCGACCAGGGTTGAACCCGGGACCGTCCCGGGAAGCTGGCAGTGTAAAGGGGTATACCGGGTCAAGGCGACCCGGCACCCGTTCTCTTCATAGGAGGAGGCGGTGCTTGGAGAAGATTATCTCCAAGCACCGCCTCTGGGAGACTCAGCGGTGACGTCACTGACCCGGCAATATGCCGGGTCAGCCCGCTAATGTGAAAGGGTCATTCCCGGGAATGTGTCCCGGCAAATATACCGGGACACATTCCCGGGAATGAACTTCACTGCGAGTGTAAAAGAGGTTTTACTGGTCTATAATTACCTTGTTCAGATTTTCTTCCCTTTTTAAATATTGGCACTCCTTCCGCTATACGCCAGTCTTAGGGAACCATGCCTGATGTGAGTGAGTCATTGAAAATAAGTACAATAAGTTATGTATTTCCCTGGAACATATATGCCAGGGCTCTATTTTTTTGCTCAATACAATTACAGTCTAGACAGGAATAACTAGAATTTCAAACAGTAGAATATTATATAAACCATATTTACTGTATATCCCTTGTTTATCTTAGTATGTCACAAACCACATTTTTATAGTATTCATCTTCCTTTGAATTGCTGAGAAAAACTGTTTTTTTATCATACAGCAAAGGCTATTACTGTGTCTCATATCTAATTCCTTAATCGTGTCAAAATTTGGAAATATTAGGCAGTGCTCACTGAATTAATGAGAAGTATATGAAAAGATTGATATGAATTGATTGAACTATTGTGTTTGGATATTCAAAAATCTTTTGATTATATACATGTTTGTAGATGTGCGTAACCTATTTATGTCAATACATTGCCTTTTGCATTGCTAGCATATATCTAAACTCTTTTTTTAATTTTAACTGTGTCTGGAGAGAATTAAAAGATACTGTACTGTAGATCCTTTCTTGAGTTTCTGTAAGTACTGTGATATAGCAAGTGTCAGCAGAGGTGCATAAACGTATGCCAGGTGTCTCTGACACTGCAGGCATATGAGGGTTTATGGCACAGGCACCTGGTATTTCGGGGTTCAGTCACAAATGCCATCACTGTGACATAAGTGTGCCACCCCCTATAGCACTAAACATCCACATATATTAAACTTCACTCTCCAATCACTGTACACACTAGTGATCACTGTTAACTGATTATGTGTTTAACACATTTAATTAGAGATATGCGGCAGGCAATTTTCGTGTTTTGTGTTTTGGTTTTGGTTCTAACTCCCTGCTCGTGTTTTGGTTTTGTATTGGTTTTGGTTTTGGATTTGGATGATTTTTGGAAAAAAAACATACAAACGGCTAAAATCACAGAATTTGGGGGTAATTTTGATCCTATGGTATTAAAAACCTCAATAACATTTATTTCCACTCATTTCCAGTCTATTCTGAACACCTCACACCTCACAGCAGATATAAAAAAGGCTCCAAACAGCACATCATGCAAAGATGTAAAAGAGGTGCAATAAGATAGCTGTATGACTAAGCTAAGTGACACAAACAATTGGCCCATCTAGGAGTGGCACTGCAGTGTCAGTCAGGATGGCACTTTAAAAAACTAGTCCCCAAACAGCACATGATGCAAAGAAGAAAAAGAAGTGCACCGAGGTTGCTGTATGACTAAGCTAAGCAACACAACCACCTGGACCATCTAGTAGTGGCATGTAGTGACTGAATGTCGAAAGTGGCCCGCAATTTTTCAGTCCACTGACAGCATCTCCTGCATGCCCCTGTCATTTTTCAAAAATTCTGCAATTGGTGGACTTATACGGCAGAACCCCTGGACTAATACAGCAGTACCCCTGGACTTATACGGCAGTGTCAGACAGGATGGCACTTTAAAAAACCATGCCCCAAACAGCACATGATGCAAAGATGAAAAAGAAGTGCACCAAGGTTGCTGTATGACTAAGCTAAGCGACGCAAGTGTGCGGCACAAACACCTGGCCCATCTAGGAGTGGCACTGCAGTGGCAGACAGGGTGGCACTTAAAAAAACTAGGCCCCAAACAGCACATCATGCAAAGAAGAAAAAGAGGTGCAATGAGGTAGCTGTATGACTAAGCTAAGCGACAGAAACAATTGGCCCATCTAGGAGTGGCACTGCAGTGTCAGACAGGAGGGCAGATATAAAAAATAGACCCCAAACAGCACATCATGCCAAGAAATAAAAGATGGCAATGAGGTAGCTGTATGACTAAGCTAAGCGACACAAGTGTGCGACACAAACACCTGGTCCATCTAGGGTTGGCACTGCAGTCCCACTGCAATAATGGCGGATACCGGATGCACACCTAGCACCAGCATAGTTGTTATGGCCTCAGTAATCTGCTTTGTAACAGGGTATATATATATATATATATATATCCAACTCCGGCACTTCACGAACACTCATAAATGTAATACGCCCGGTGCCTTCCACATTACAACCAGCATGGCTGCACGCAATACACTCCTCCACTGGCGGCACTCAAAGGCTTTTCCAAAAAAACGACACAAGTCGGATGTCTGTGGGCAATGTTTCAGTGCCGTGTAGCGCTTTTATCAAGCCTTGATAAAAGCACTACACGGTGCTGAAACGTTGCCCACAGACAGCCGACTTGTGTCGTTTTTTGGAAAAGCCTTTGAGTGCCGCCAGTGGAGGAGTATATATATATATATATATATATATATACACGGCAGTATCACTGGAATTATATGGCAGTACCACTGGACATATATGGCAGGATCACTGGACTGGACTTATACGCCAGTACCACTGGAATTATATGACAGGATCACTGGATTTATATGGCAGTACCACTGGACATATACGGCAGTACCGCTGGACATATACGGCAGTATCACTGGACATATACGGCAGTATCACTGGACATATACGCCAGTATCACTGGACTGGATTTATAAGCCAGTACCACTGGATTTATACAGTAGAATCACTGAATTTCTACGGCAGGATCACTGGATTTATACGGCAGTACAGATCACTGGACATATACAGCAGTATCAACGGACATATACGGCAGTATCACTGGATATATACGGCAGTATCACTGGACTGGACTTATACGCCAGTCCCAATGGAATTATACTGCAGGATCACTGAATTTATACGCCAGTACCACTGGAATTATTTGGCAGGTTCACTGGAATTATACGGCAAGATCACTGGATTTATACGGCAGTATCACTGGACTTATATGGCAGGATCACTAGACTTATATGGCAGGATCACTGGAATTATACGGCAGGATCGCTGGATCTATATGAAAGTACCGCTGGACATATACGGCAGGATCACTGGACTTATATGGCAGGGTCACTGGACTTATACGGCAGGGCCACTGGACTTATACGGCAGGTTCACTGGACTTATACGCCAGTACCACTGGAATTATACACAGGATCAATGGAATTATACAGCAGGATCACTGGATTTATACGCCAGTACCACTGGAATTATACGGCAGGATCACTGAAATTATACAACAGGATCACTGGATTTATACAGCAGGATCACTACAATTATACGGCAGGATCACTGGAATTATACGTCAGGATCACTGGAATTATACGCCAGTACCACTGGAATTATATGGCAGGATCACTGGATTTATACGACAGTACCACTGGAATTATACGCAGGATCAATGGAATTATACAGCAGGATCACTGGACTTTTACGTCAGTACCACTGGAATTATACGGCAGGATCACTGGGATTATACGGCAGGTTCACTGGAATTATACATTAGTACCACTGGAATTATACGGCAGGATCACTGGATTTATACAGCAGTACCGCTGGACATATATGGCAGTATCACTGGACATATACGGCGTACCAATGGACATATACGGCAGTATCACTGGACTGTACTTATACACCAGTACCACTTTAATTATATGGCAGGATCACTGGATTTATACGGCATTACCACTGGACATATACGGCAGTATCAACAGACATATACAGCAGGATCACTGGAATTATATGCCAGTACCACTGGAATTATACGGCATGATCACTGGATTTATACGGCAGTACCGCTGGACATATATGGCAGTATCACTGGACATATACGGCAGTACCAATGGACATATACGGCAGTATCACTGGACTGGATTTATACACCAGTACCACTTTAATTATACGGCAGGATCACTGGATTTATACGGCAGTACTGCTGGACATATACGGCAGTATCAATGGACATATACAGCAGAATCACTGGAATTATACGGCAGGATCACTGGATTTATACGGCAGTACCGCTGGACATATATCAATGGACATATACGGCAGGATCACTGGACATATACGGCAGTACCACTGGACATATATGGCAGCACAGGGACACTACCACTGGACTGATGCAAGACAGCAGCACTGGACATATGGCAGCAGAGGACACCACCACTGTGACTGGACTGATTCAGCACAACACACAACCACTGGACTGATGCAGCACAACACAGCACCACTGGACTGGACTTATACAGCAGCACTGGACATATGGCAGCAGAGGACACATGACTGGACTGATGCAGCACAAGACACGGACACAGAGGACGGAGACACATCCTCTCTCTACACTCTCCAATGCCGGAGTGAAAATGGCGGTGACGTGCGGCTCCTTATATGGAATCCAAACCGTGCGAGAATCTGACAGCGGGATGATGACGTTTTGCCTTGTTCTGGTTTCCGAGTCAGACGGGAAAATCCGAGCCGGGCTCGGATCCAGTCTCAGGTGGTGATGTCCGGTAGGGTTCGGTTCTCTGAGAACCAAACCCGCTCATCACTACATTTAACCGAAAAATGTATTTGAAAGATATACAGATGTAGCAACGCTCACCCATCTTGCAGCTCGGCCACACTGGCACACTCACTGCTGGTGTGACTTCGTACTTTGAGTTGCGGCTTAGTATGTTGCCCATGTATTCTTAGTTGTGGGCACACTTGCCACACCTGGATTTTCACAAATTTGGCAAGCTGCAGGCTGGTAAGTGTGACTACATCTTTACTAATGTATGCAGTGTTGGGCTGGGGCATAAAGGTCCACTTGGGGAATGCAGTCATAGGGTCTCATGCTTAGTGGTGTGGCCATCCACCATAGAGGCTTGACTAACTATTAGAGAGTGCAAGGTCTGGGTCACTTGATAAATATATACAGAGGCGTAACTAGGGTAGGGTGAGTGGGGCACGTGCCCTGGGTGCCTTGGCAGGCCCAGCAGAGGGGGGCACTGCCGGCGGCCAGGGCATCATGCCCCACTCGCCCCCGTCATGCCGCAATGTGAGGGGAGGAGAGCGCAGCGTCTCTCCCTCCCCTCAATGTCCTCACCGCCGCTGCTAGCACCAGCAGCGCTGCGTGTGTCCAGTCTACAGCGGCGTTAGCCAATCAGAGTTTGCGGACCTGCTCCTGATTGGCTGCCGGTCCGCGAGCTCTAATTGGCTAGCTAACTGGCGCCACATAGCCGCCGCCGGAGACCTGGAGCGGTGAGGGGCAGGAGAGGCACAGCCACAGGAACGGGAAGGAAGCGGTGAGTGACTGGGGGGGCATGTAACTGGCACTGTGGGGCATGTATCTGGCACTTTGGGGCATGTATCTGGCACTGTGGGGCATGTAACTGGCACTGTGGGGCATGTATCTGGAACTGTGGGGCATGTAACTGGCACTGTGGAGCAATGTAACTGGCACTGTGGGGCATGTATCTGGCACTGTGGGGCAATGTAACTGGCACTATGGGGCATGTATCTGGCACTGTGGGGCATGTAACTGGCACTGTGGGGCATTGTAACTGGCACTGTGGGGCATTGTAACTGGCACTGTGGGGCATTGTATCTGGCACTGTGGGGCAATGTATATGGCACTGTGGGGCATGTATCTGGCACTGTGGGGCATTGTACCTGGCACTGTGGGGCGCTGTATCTGTCAGTGTGGATCTGACAATGTGGGGCATTGTATCTGGCACTGTGGGGTATATTATCTGGCGCTGTGGGCAATATGTATCTGGCACTGTGGGGCGCTGTTCCTTTCACTGTGTATCTGGCACTGTGGGGCACTGTGTAACTGGCACTGTGGGACACTGTGTATCTGGCACTGTGGGGCAATTGTGTATATGGCACTGTGTAAAAAGGGGACTCTGCATGCGTACTGTGCAAAAATTGAATGAAGGTGTGCTGAGAGACGACACAAGGGGTAGGTGATAGTGTGCAGACAGTCGACACTCCATTTTCAGTGGCCACACCCCTTGTGTTGCGTGGCCACGAACATTTTATCGCCGCGCGCCGCAGGCGCGTGCACATACTTCTTTTGGTGTTTTTTTTTGGGGGGGGGGGGAGGCGCCACTCTTCATCTTGCCCTGGGCTCCGAAAACCCTAGTTACGCCTCTGAATATATATAGTAAATACTGCTAGTGCATGTATTATAATGCACCAGATTAAGAACAGGAATGCCCTATAGTAAATACACGATAGTCCAGTGCAGTATAATGTAACTAGTGATGTGCACCGGAAATTTTTCGGGTTTTGTGTTTTGGTTTTGGATTCGGTTCCGCGGCCGTGTTTTGGATTCGGACACGTTTTGGCAAAACTTCCATGAAAAAATTTTGTCGGATTCGGGTGTGTTTTGGATTCAGGTGTTTTTTTTACAAAAAAACCTTCAAAAACAGCTTAAATCATAGAATTTGAGGGTCATTTTGATCCCATAGTATTATTAACCTCAATAACCATAATTTCCACTCATTTCCAGTCTATTCTGAACACCTCACACCTCACAATATTATTTTTAGTCCTAAAATATGCACCGAGGTCGCTGGATGGCTAAGCTAAGCGACCCAAGTGGCCGACACAAACACCTGGCCCCTCTAGGAGTGGCACTGCAGTGTCAGACAGGATGGCAGATTTAAAAAACAGTCCCCAAACAGCATATGATGCAAAGAAAAAAAGAGGTGCACCAAGGTCGCTGGATGGCTATGCTAAGCGACCCAAGTGGCCGACACAAACACCTGGCCCATCTAGGAGTGGCACTGCAGTGTCAGACAGGATGGCAGATTTCAAAAATAGTCCCCAAACAGCACATGATTCAAAGAAAAAAAGAGGTGCACTAAGGTCGCTGGATGGCTAAGCTAAGCGACCCAAGTGGCCGACACAAACACCTGGCCCATCGAGGAGTGGCAATGCATTGTCAGACCGGATGGCAGATTTAAAAAATAGTCCCCAAACAGCACATGATGCAAAGAAAAAAAGAGGTGCAATGAGGTAGCTGTGTGACTAAGCTAAGCGACCCAAGTGGCCGACACAAACACCTGGCCCATCTAGGAGTGGCACTGCAGTGTCAGACAGGATGGCAGAATTAAAAAATAGTCACCAAACAGCACATGATGCAAAGAAAAAAAGAGGTGCTATGAGGTAGCTGTTTGACTAAGCTAAGCGACCCAAGTGGCCGACACAAACACCTGGCCCATCTAGGAGTGGCACTGCAGTGTCAGACAGGATAACAGATTTAAAAAATAGTCCCCAAACAGCACATGATGCAAAGAAAAAAAAGAGGTGCTATGAGGTAGCTGTTTGACTAAGCTAAGCGACCCAAGTGGCCGACACAAACACCTGGCCCATCTAGGAGTGGCACTGCAGTGTCAGACAGGATGGCAGATTTAAAAAATAGTCCCCAAACAGCACATGATGCAAAGAAAAAAAGAGGTGCTATGAGGTAGCTGTTTGACTAAGCTAAGCGACCCAAGTGGCCGACACAAACACCTGGCCCATCTAGGAGTGGCACTGCAGTGTCAGACAGAATGGCAGATTTCAAAAATAGTCCCCAAACAGCACATGATGCAAAGAAAAAATAGGTGCACCAAGGTCGCTGGATTGCTAAGCTAAGCTACCCAAGTGGCCGACACAAACACCTGGCCCATCTAGGAGTGGCACTCCAGTGTCAGACAGGATGGCAGATTTAAAAAATAGTCCTCAAACAGCACATGATGCAAAGAAAAAAAGAGGTGCAATGAGGTAGCTGTGTGACTAAGCTAAGCGACCCAAGTGGCCGACACAAACAGCTGGCCAATTTAGGAGTGGCACTGCAGTGTCAGACAGGATGGCAGATTTAAAAAATAGTCCCCAAACAGCACATGATGCAAAGAAAAAAAGAGGTGCACCAAGGTAGCTGGATAGCTAAGCTAAGCGACCCAAGTGGCTACACAAACACCTGGCCCATCTAGGAGTGGCACTGCAGTTTTCTAGCGAGAGGATGAGTGCTTCCATCCTCATGTGAATCTGAACTACTAGCCATGAACATAGGCCAGGGTCTCAGCCATTCCTTGCCACTCCGTGTCGTAAATGGCATATTGGCAAGTTTACGCTTCTAATCAGACGCTTTTAATTTAGATTTTTGGGTCATTTTACTGAACTTTTGTTTTTTGGATTTTACATGCTCTCTACTATGACATTGGGCATCGGCCTTGGCAGACGACGTTGATGGCATTTCATCGTCTCGGCCATGACTAGTGGCAGAAGCTTCAGCACAAGGTGGAAGTGGATCTTGATCTTTCCCTTTTTTACCCTCCACATTTTTGTTCTCCATTTTTTAATGTGTGGAATTATATGCCAGTAATATATCAATAGCAATGGGCTACTGTACCGTACTGCTATATATATACTGGTGGTCACAGCAAAATTCTGCACTGTCCTCCTACTATATACTGCGCACAACTAAAATACAGAACAGGTATGGATGCATAGTATACTTGACGACACAGAGGTAGAGCAGTGGACTACTGTACCGTACTACTATATATATACTGGTGGTCACAGCAAAATTCTGCACTGTCCTCCTACTATATACTGCGCACAACTAAAATGCAGAACAGGTATGGATGGATAGTATACTTGACGACACAGAGGTAGAGCAGTGGTCTACTGTACCGTACTGCTATATATATACTGGTGGTCACAGCAAAATTCTGCACTGTCCTCCTACTATATACTGTGCACAACTAAAATGCAGCACAGATATGGATGGATAGTATACTTGACGACACAGAGGTAGATCAGTGGACTACTGTACCGTACTGCTATATATATATACTGGTGGTCACAGCAAAATTCTGCACTGTCCTCCTACTATATACTCCGCACAACTAAAATGCAGCACAGGTATGGATGGATAGTATACTTGACGACACAGAGGTAGGTAGAGCAGTGGACTACTGTACCATACTGCTATATATATACTGGTGGTTACAGCAAAATTCTGCACTGTCCTCCTACTATATACTGCGCACAACTAAAATGCAGCACAGGTATGGATGGATAGTTTACTTGACGACACAGAGGTAGAGCAGTGGACTACTGTACCGTACTGCTATATATATACTGGTGGTCACAGCAAAATTCTGCACTATCCTCCTACTATATACTGCACACTATTAAATGCAGCACAGGTATGGATGGATAGTATACTTGACGACACAGAGGTAGAGCAGTGGTCTACTGTACCGTACTGCTATATATATACTGGTGGACACAGCAAAATTCTGCACTATCCTCCTACTATATACTGCGCACAACTAAAATGCAGCACAGGTATGGATGGATAGTATACTTGATGACACAGAGGTAGAGCAGTGGACTACTGTACCGTACTGCTATATATATACTAGTGGTCACAGCAAAATTCTGCACTGTCCTCCTACTATATACTGCGCACAACTAAAATGCAGCACAGGTATGGATGGATAGTATACTTGACGACACAGAGGTAGAGCAATGGACTACTCTACCGTACTGCTATATATACTGGTGGTCACAGCAAAATGCTGCACTGTCCCCCTACTATATACTGCAATGCAGCACAGATATGGAGTGTTTTTCAGGCAGAGAACGTAGATATTTTCAGCACACTGGCCACAGATATTTGCAAGCACACTGAGCACAGATTTTTGCAGCACACTGAGCACATATATTTGCAGCACACTGAATACAGAAACTGAGAGAACGCAGACACGTCCTCTCGTTATCATCTCCAAAGCACGAGTGAAAATGGCGGCGACGCGCGGCTCCTTATATAGAATACGAATCTTGCGAGAATCCGACAGCGGGATGATGACGTTCGGGCGCGCTCGAGTCTGCCTCGGAACCGTGTAAAATGGGTGAAGTTCGGGGGGGTTCGGATATCGAGGAACAGAACCCGCTCGTCACTAAATGTAACCTATGTATAATTCATAAATAGTGCACATGCTGGAACCAGATCGCTAGAAGAGAATGTGGGCCCTCAAGCAATAGGGCCCACCGGGTTTCCCCTGTATCCCTGTGGGCCAACCCTGAATGTAAGCAAGTTTTATTTGTACGTATCACCAGAATATTCATCAATGCTGTCGAGAAATAAAACACAGTTTTGTATTTTAATTAAAATTCAACGTAATTTGAGATTAGAGATATGAGCTGACCCCTGTGTTTTTTTAATTGCTAAAAACAGCTAAAATCATGTAATTTGGGCAATTTTCTGTTCCTACCATATTATTAACCTCATTAACAATAATTCCTAATAATTTCTAGTCAATATTTACCACCTCAGGCTCACAGTACACAATATTGTTCACCAATATTGGGGGTAATTCTGAGTTGATCGCAGCAGGAATTTTGTTAGCAGTTGGGCAAAACCATGTGCACTGCAGTGGAGGCAGATATAGCATGTGCAGAGAGAGTTAGATTTGGGTGGGTTATTTTGTTTCTGTGCAGGGTAAATACTGGCTGCTTTATTTTTACACTGCAATTTAGATTGCAGATTGAACACACCACACCCAAATCTAACTCTCTCTGCACATGTTATATCTGCCTCCCCATCAGTGTACATGGGCCCTCATTCCGTGTTGTTCGCTCGCAAGGCGATTTTAGCAGAGTTACACACGCTAAGCCGCCGCCTACTGGGAGTGAATCTTAGCTTCTTAAAATTGCGAACGATGTATTCGCAATATTGCGATTACAAACTACTTAGCAGTTTCAGAGTAGCTTCAGACTTACTCGGCATCTGCGATCAGTTCACTGCTTGTCGTTCCTGGTTTGACGTCATAAACACACCCAGCGTTCGCCCAGACACTCCTCCGTTTCTCCAGCCACTCCCGCGTTTTTTCCGGAAACGGTAGCGTTTTTATCCACACGCCCATAAAACGCCGTGTTTCCGCCCAGTAACACCCATTTCCTGTCAATCACACTACGATCGCCGGAGCGAAGAAAAAGCCGTGAGTAAAAAAACTATCTTCATAGCAAAATTACTTGGCGCAGTCGCAGTGCGAACATTGCGCATGCGTACTAAGCAGAAAAACGCTGCGATGCGAAGAAAATTACCGAGCAAACGACTCGGAATGAGGGCCATGGTTTTGCCCAACTGCTAACAAAATTCCTGCTGCGATCAACTCAGAATTACCCCCATTGTCCAAAGTTTGGCTGGCGAAACTACAGATGTGTCCTCTTACAGTGTCCTCTTACGGTAGCATGCAGCTCGTGGCATAGTGGAAGCCATCTGCTATCCATTCACTTATCATTGGAGACCCATGGAAGCAAATCATTGCTCCCTGCCGTGGCAAACACAACAACAAAGCAAGTCAAAACAATTGTTGGAAGGATGACCTCTGATCATTAAGAAGGAGGTTGATGATGAGCAGGGCTGTTTCTAGCGAATTTGGCTCCCAGTGCGAGATTTAAAAATGCGCCCTCCAATTGACATAAAAAAATGTGCTCCCATATAGATATCGAAAGAAAAAGTATGCGTGCTCCCGACAAGGGTGTGTGGCCTCAATAAAGTGGGCGTGGTCTTGTTAAAATGGGCATGGCCTCGTCTGAATAGACTACCTTACACCCCAGTTTTTGATCTTGCGCCGACCGATCACGGCGACCACAGGAAAAAAAATTATATTATGCCATACACCGCAATGCCCTTGATACATTAAATCCCCATTTTACACATTACGGCAGGCAATTGTCCCCATTTTACACATTACGGCAGGCAATTGTCCCCATTTTACACATTACGGCAGGCACGAGTCCCCATTTTACACATTACGGCAAGCACGTGTCCCCATTTTACACAATACGGCAGGCAAGTCTCCCCATTTTACACAACACCGCAGACAAGAGTCCCCATTTTACACATTACGGCAGGCAAAAGTCCCCATTTTACACAATACGGCATGCAAGAGTCCCCATTTTACACAATACGGCAAGCAAGTGTCCCCATTTTACACATTACGGCAGCAAGAAACCCCATTTTACCAATAGGGCAGGCAAGAGTCCCCATTTAATACATTAGGCAAGCAAGAGTCCCCATTTTATTCATTAGGCATGTGGCAGAGGAGGAAGGGTGGGGGGAGAGAGAGAGAGAGAGAGAGAGAGAGAGAGACTTACATTTGAAGCGGTTCTTCCCGCTCTTTGGTCACCTCTCCCTCACCCCGCCGGCCCTTCCTGTAGCTTGGCTCCCCCTCCTTCCTCTTCCCGAGTACCCAGCTCGGGGGCGGAGTTTCGCAGAATGACGCAATTGCATTGTGACGTCACGATGCAACCGCGTCATTCCACGAAACTCCGCCTCCTGAGCTGGGCACTCGGGAAGAGGGAGGAGGGGGGCAACAGAAAGCAGAAGAAGTGCCGCGGCGGGCGCCCCGTGTGGTTGCACGGCTCGCCCGTCGCAAGAAACGGCACTGATGATGAGGGTGTTGGTTGTGGAGATTGCATATGCTGGTCCAAACTGCTGGTAGCTTATACTCGACTGCTTATTAATATTTTACAGGATTTTGATTGTTTTCAGATTTTGATAAATAACTTCCATGAATTAGCTGTAAATGATGTAACAGGGAGGTGCTGCCTAAATGGTTAATGTCAATACCTCTATTAACTTTGGCCGCACAAATGATACAGATGCCTTCACAAATGTCAGGATTTGGGTAAAAATAATTCCACACATACTGTACACAGATTGTTCTTCAGCCTTTGGGTCTAATTCAGACCTGTGAATTCAGCAATTTTTGCACTGCTGCGATCAGATAGTCGCCGCCCACAGGGGAGTGTATTTTAGCTGTGCAAGTGTGCGAACGCATGTGTAGCAGAGCTGTACAAACAGATCTTGTGCAGTCTCTGCACAGCCCAGGATTTACTCAGCCGCTGCGATCACTTCAGCCTGTCCGGGACCGGAATTGACGTCAGGAACCCTCCCTGCAAACGCTTGGACACGCCTGCGTTTTTCCAACCACTCCCTGAAAACGGTCATTTGACACCCACAAATGCCTTCTTCCTGTCCATTTATTTGCGTTCGCCCATGTAAATGGATTCTTCGCACAAACCCGGTGATCCGTTTTGTACCCGTGATACGCGTCTGCGCTTTGCTGTGCATACGCATGTGCAGTTGAGACCTGGGCCCTCATTCCGAGTTGTTCGCTCGCAAGCTGCTTTTAGCAGCATTGCACACGCTAAGCCGCCGCCTACTGGGAGTGAATATTAGCTTAGCAAAATTGCGAACGAAAGGTTTTCAAAATTGCGAATAGAAATTTCTTTGCAGTTTCTGAGTAGCTCGGGGACTTACTCTGCCAGTGCGATCAGTTCAGTCAGTTTCGTTCCTGGTTTGACGTCACAAACACACCCAGCGTTCGCCCAGACACTCCTCCGTTTCTCCAGCCACTCCCGCGTTTTTCCCAGAAACGGTAGCGTTTTTTCACACACTCCCATAAAACGTCCAGTTTCCGCCCAGAAACACCCACTTCCTGTCAATCACATTACGATCACCAGAACGAAGAAAAAACCTTGTAATGCCGTGAGTAAAATACCAAACTTCTTAGCAAATTTACTTGGCGCAGTCGCAGTGCGAACATTGCGCATGCGCAATTAGCGGAAAATCGCTGCGATGCGAAGAAAATTACCGAGCGAACAACTCGGAATGACCACCCAGATCGCCCGCTGTGTGAAAAAGCAGCCTGTACAGTTAAGTACAGTGCCTGGACAACAACACGTTTTTTGTTTTTTTTAACACTGCAGTAAGTAACGGTGGCACCTACTGAACGTTATATTTTTAAGTACACTGCCTGAATCTGTCTTGTACACACACATTTTTTTTCACTGATAATTTTCCTAGCACTGACATAGTCACAGTTCAGCAGCCCACATTCTTTCACTGATGACACTGATACTGTAGTCCACAGCCCTTAATCTTCACTGACAGTCACACTGCAGCCCTCAGTCATTCACTGATGACACTGGCAGTGTGATACAGTCACAGACAGTGCTGCAGCCCACATTCCTAGTCCACTGAAGACGAGGACACTGACACAGTAGCCCACAGCCCTTTACTGATGATGATGACAGTGACACAGTCACAGGCAGTGCTACAGCCCAAAGCCCTAGCTCACTAATAACACTAAGTGTGACACTGACTAGTATCCCACAGTCCTTAAACACAGTCACAGTAGCACTTAATCACACTGCAGCCCACCCCACACCCTACATATGGCGTTCTGTGTCAAATGGCATCCAAACCCCGAGGAAGGGACTTTTATCAAATCCAAAACACTCGAGATCCGATGCGGAGAGGATGTCGTTTTGCCCCATTTTTGGATCTGGCAGGAAATACAGAGTCTGGACTCAAATTAACTCGGAAACCGGAAGTTCGGTGGTTTTACTTTTCGGTCTACTTGAGATATATGGACTGATGCAGGGGTTGGTTGGCAAATTCTGTCCTGAGATGCCAGAACAACACAATGGCTTTTGGAAAGCATCCCATCCTCAAAAAGTAGTTTTAGAAGTTTAGTACACAGGGGCCAATTTATCAAAGGGGAATAAAGTGCCTTTTCATGAGAAAATAGGTGTTTTGCATGCTAAAGGGCTAATATTCACCTATCAATACAATCATGGGTTTATTATTAACTACAACCCCAACTGGAAAACTTATTTATCAAGAATTGAGGTAGTTTTCGCTGTTTTGATAATGGTATCCTCAGATGGCATTAGCAGAATAGAATAATTATTTTTAATGCTTTTTTTTTTTGTGGATTTCACTTTACCGTATCGTGAGAATCACTGGAGATGGTCGACCTCCCAAACAGCTGCTAGGGCTGTTACTAAACAGATCAGCCTTTGAAGGGGTACCTCTTGAAAGAGCTGTGTGTGGGGGACCCTAATATATGGGGAGCCCTAATGTGTGGGGGCCCTGGGATGACCGCCTCTGTTGCCCCTCCCGTAATCCAGCATCCTCAAACGTAGCACTGACATTTCATAAAATAAATCATATATACAGAATTTTAAACACAGCAACAAACAAATCCCCAAAAATATTCAAAAGTAATGAAAGTTCAGAGAATGTCAGTGGATTAGCAGCAAAAATTTCATCAAATGTGCAATAATATGATCAAAAATAGAATAGACCCAAGTTAATAAATGATTATTGAATTCAAAATTATCTCTAGATAACTATGGTGCATGAACTTTATTAATAGCTGTTAGTAATTTTCTATCAAGTTTACTTATTTATCACTCAAGCAATATCTCCATTGGCACAGCTAGCACTTAAATGCAGCAACTCAGGAGTAATAATAACTAATAACTAAATCAGAGCCCTCACTGTATTGAGGGCCCAATACAGACCTAGTCACTGCTGTGCGTTTTTGCAGCGGTCTGCGATCAGATAGCCACCACCCATAGAGAGTGAAAACCCGCCCCATGCAAGTGTGTGAATGCATGTGTACGCCGTGCGAAAACTTTGACAGACAGCGGACAGCTGCAAATCCGTTCGCAACTCACTCATCATCGAATGATTTTTCTACTCTATGCGTAGCCCAATACTTACTCCTACAGTGCGATACAAACAGGCTGATCAGGTCCGTAACTTACATCACACACTCTCCCTGAAAAAGCTTGGAAATGTCTGCGTTCTTCCTGACACTCCCAGAAAACAGGCAGTTACCACCCACAAACATCCTCTTCCTGTCAATCACCCTGCGAACACCTTGTGATCGAGATTTTCACAAAATACTGTCGCTGTTTGGCATTGTGCATGCACATTGCAGTGCATACACATGCGCAGTCAGAGCCGGCCCTAACCAATATGATGCCCTAGGCAAGATTTTGGCTGGTGCCCCCTAGCACCACGGCTGGATCCGCCTCTGACCTTGCACCTCTTTCCCAGGTGTTTGTACCCCTTATATTTTAAATAGGAACAGTTCGCACATTTGGCGCACAGCCCAAAAAGGGGTGTGTTTTTGCTGGCAAGGAGCATGGCCACACAATAGTAACCACAATTCCAATTACGCCACACAGTACTGCAACTTTATTCACATTTGATCATGCGATAGTGTCCATAATTCATATTACATCCCACAGTAGTATCACTTTACGTTACTCCTCATAGTAGAGCCCCTTATTCACATTACATCACACTGAATTGCTCCTTATTCACATTACACCACACCCTATTGCTCTTTATTCACATTAGACGACACAGTAGTGCCCTTTCTATAAATAATGCCACATAGTAAAGCACCTTAAACACATAATGCCACACAGTAATGCCCCTTACACATATGAGACACATTATTAATGTCATTATAAACATAATGCGCCTTACACATTATGACAACCTTTATTAATGCCCTTTTACACATAATGTCCCTTACACATATGCTGCACATTATTAATGCCCTTATACACATAATGACACACATAGTGCCCCCTACACATATGCCGCACATTATTAATGCCCTTATACACATAATGACACACATAGTGCCCCTTACACATATGTTGCACATTATTAATGCATTTTTACATGACAAACATAATGCTCCTTATACATATTCTGAACACTACTGCACAACCAACCCACTCACATGCACACAGCACTTATACTGCCACTAACACTGTGACCTCTGCCTCTGCTTGGATACAGATGTGTCCTCATAAATCTTGCCTCAGTGCTAACGTTGGGCATATTTTTTTAATGAAAATGCATCTTATTTGCATTGCTATGTGGCTAGGATGCACAAGCAGCATCTGCTGATTAAAATGATATGCAGCATGCCTATATACTGTGTGAGACTGTGGCTGTATCTGCATATGAAATGCTAAACACTAGAGATGAGCGCCGGAAATTTTTCGGGTTTTGTGTTTTGGTTTTGGGTTCGGTTCCGCGGCCGTGTTTTGGGTTCGACCGCGTTTTGGCAAAACCTCACCGAATTTTTTTTGTCGGATTCGGGTGTGTTTTGGATTCGGGTTTTTTTTCAAAAAACCCTAAAAAACAGCTTAAATCATAGAATTTGGGGGTCATTTTGATCCCAAAGTATTATTAACCTCAAAAACCATAATTTCCACTCATTTTCAGTCTATTCTGAATACCTCACACCTCACAATATTATTTTTAGTCCTAAAATTTGCACCGAGGTCGCTGTGTGAGTAAGATAAGCGACCCTAGTGGCCGACACAAACACCGGGCCCATCTAGGAGTGGCACTGCAGTGTCACGCAGGATGTCCCTTCCAAAAAACCCTCCCCAAACAGCACATGACGCAAAGAAAAAAAGAGGCGCAATGAGGTAGCTGTGTGAGTAAGATAAGCGACCCTAGTGGCCGACACAAACACCGGGCCCATCTAGGAGTGGCACTGCAGTGTCACGCAGGATGTCCCTTCCAAAAAACCCTCCCCAAACAGCACATGACGCAAAGAAAAAAAGAGGCGCAATGAGGTAGCTGACTGTGTGAGTAAGATAAGCGACCCTAGTGGCCGACACAAACACCGGGCCCATCTAGGAGTGGCACTGCAGTGTCACGCAGGATGTCCCTTCCAAAAAACCCTCCCCAAACAGCACATGACGCAAAGAAAAAAAGAGGCGCAATGAGGTAGCTGACTGTGTGAGTAAGATAAGCGACCCTAGTGGCCGACACAAACACCGGGCCCATCTAGGAGTGGCACTGCAGTGTCACGCAGGATGGCCCTTCCAAAAAACCCTCCCCAAACAGCACATGACGCAAAGAAAAATAAAAGAAAAAAGAGGTGCAAGATGGAATTGTCCTTGGGCCCTCCCACCCACCCTTATGTTGTATAAACAAAACAGGACATGCACACTTTAACCAACCCATCATTTCAGTGACAGGGTCTGCCACACGACTGTGACTGATATGACGGGTTGGTTTGGACCCCCCCCAAAAAAGAAGCAATTAATCTCTCCTTGCACAAACTGGCTCTACAGAGGCAAGATGTCCACCTCATCATCATCCTCCGATATATCACCGTGTACATCCCCCTCCTCACAGATTATCAATTCGTCCCCACTGGAATCCACCATCTCAGCTCCCTGTGTACTTTGTGGAGGCAATTGCTGCTGGTCAATGTCTCCGCGGAGGAATTGATTATAATTCATTTTAATGAACATCATCTTCTCCACATTTTCTGGATGTAACCTCGTACGCCGATTGCTGACAAGGTGAGCGGCGGCACTAAACACTCTTTCGGAGTACACACTTGTGGGAGGGCAACTTAGGTAGAATAAAGCCAGTTTGTGCAAGGGCCTCCAAATTGCCTCTTTTTCCTGCCAGTATAAGTACGGACTGTGTGACGTGCCTACTTGGATGCGGTCACTCATATAATCCTCCACCATTCTTTCAATGTTGAGAGAATCATATGCAGTGACAGTAGACGACATGTCCGTAATCGTTGTCAGGTCCTTCAGTCCGGACCAGATGTCAGCATCAGCAGTCGCTCCAGACTGCCCTGCATCACCGCCAGCGTGTGGGCTCGGAATTCTGAGCCTTTTCCTCGCACCCCCAGTTGCGGGAGAATGTGAAGGAGGAGATGTTGACAGGTCGCGTTCCGCTTGACTTGACAATTTTCTCACCAGCAGGTCTTTCAACCCCAGCAGACATGTGTCTGCCGGAAAGAGAGATCCAAGGTAGGCTTTAAATCTAGGATCGAGCATGGTGGCCAAAATGTAGTGCTCTGATTTCAACAGATTGACCACCCGTGAATCCTTGTTAAGCGAATTAAGGGCTCCATCCACAAGTCCCACATGCCTAGCGGAATCGCTCCGTGTTAGCTCCTCCTTCAATGTCTCCAGCTTCTTCTGCAAAAGCCTGATGAGGGGAATGACCTGACTCAGGCTGGCAGTGTCTGAACTGACTTCACGTGTGGCAAGTTCAAAGGGCATCAGAACCTTGCACAACGTTGAAATCATTCTCCACTGCGCTTGAGACAGGTGCATTCCACCTCCTATATCGTGCTCAATTGTATAGGCTTGAATGGCCTTTTGCTGCTCCTCCAACCTCTGAAGCATATAGAGGGTTGAATTCCACCTCGTTACCACTTCTTGCTTCAGATGATGGCAGGGCAGGTTCAGTAGTTTTTGGTGGTGCTCCAGTCTTCTGTACGTGGTGCCTGTACGCCGAAAGTGTCCCGCAATTCTTCTGGCCACCGACAGCATCTCTTGCACGCCCCTGTCGTTTTTTAAAAAATTCTGCACCACCAAATTCAAGGTATGTGCAAAACATGGGACGTGCTGGAATTTGCCCATATTTAATGCACACACAATATTGCTGGCGTTGTCCGATGCCACAAATCCACAGGAGAGTCCAATTGGGGTAAGCCATTCCGCGATGATCTTCCTCAGTTGCCGTAAGAGGTTTTCAGCTGTGTGCGTATTCTGGAAACCGGTGATACAAAGCGTAGCCTGCCTAGGAAAGAGTTGGCGTTTGCGAGATGCTGCTACTGGTGCCGCCGCTGCTGTTCTTGCGGCGGGAGTCCATACATCTACCCAGTGGGCTGTCACAGTCATATAGTCCTGACCCTGCCCTGCTCCACTAGTCCACATGTCCGTGGTTAAGTGGACATTGGGTACAACTGCATTTTTTAGGACACTGGTGAGTCTTTTTCTGACGTCCGTGTACATTCTCGGTATCGCCTGCCTAGAGAAGTGGAACCTAGATGGTATTTGGTATCGGGGGCACACTGCCTCAATAAATTGTCTAGTTCCCTGTGAACTAACGGCGGATACCGGACGCACGTCTAACACCAACATAGTTGTCAAGGCCTCAGTTATCCGCTTTGCAGCAGGATGACTGCTGTGATATTTCATCTTCCTCGCAAAGGACTGTTGAACAGTCAATTGCTTACTGGAAGTAGTACAAGTGGGCTTACGACTTCCCCTCTGGGATGACCATCGACTCCCAGCAGCAACAACAGCAGCGCCAGCAGCAGTAGGCGTTACACGCAAGGATGCATCGGAGGAATCCCAGGCAGGAGAGGAATCATCAGAATTGCCAGTGACATGGCCTACAGGACTATTGGCATTCATGGGGAAGGAGGAAATTGACACTGAGGGAGTTGATGGGGTGGTTTGCGTGAGCTTGGTTACAAGAGGAAGGGATTTACTGGTCAGTGGACTGCTTCCGCTGTCGGCCAAAGTTTTTGAACTTGTCACTGACTTATTATGAATGCGCTGCAGGTGACGTATAAGGGAGGATGTTCCGAGGTGGTTAACGTCCTTACCCCTACTTATTACAGCTTGACAAAGGGAACACACGGCTTGACAAATGTTGTCCGCATTTCTGGTGAAATACTTCCACACCGAAGAGCTGATTTTTTTGGTATTTTCACCAGGCATGTCAACGGCCATATTCCTCCCACGGACAACAGGTGTCTCCCCGGGTGCCTGACTTAAACAAACCACCTCACCATCAGAATCCTCCTGGTCAATTTCCTCCCCAGCGCCAGCAACACCCATATCCTCCTCATCCTGGTGTACTTCAACACTGACATCTTCAATCTGACTATCAGGAACTGGACTGCGGGTGCTCCTTCCAGCACTTGCAGGGGGCGTGCAAATGGTGGAAGGCGCATGCTCTTCACGTCCAGTGTTGGGAAGGTCAGGCATCGCAACCGACACAATTGGACTCTCCTTGTGGATTTGGGATTTCGAAGAACGCACAGTTCTTTGCGGTGCTTTTTCCAGCTTGAGTCTTTTCATTTTTCTAGCGAGAGGCTGAGTGCTTCCATCCTCATGTGAAGCTGAACCACTAGCCATGAACATAGGCCAGGGCCTCAGCCGTTCCTTGCCACTCCGTGTGGTAAATGGCATATTGGCAAGTTTACGCTTCTCCTCCGACAATTTTATTTTAGGTTTTGGAGTCCTTTTTTTACTGATATTTGGTGTTTTGGATTTGACATGCTCTGTACTATGACATTGGGCATCGGCCTTGGCAGACGACGTTGCTGGCATTTCATCGTCTCGGCCATGACTAGTGGCAGCAGCTTCAGCACGAGGTGGAAGTGGATCTTGATCTTTCCCTAATTTTGGAACCTCAACATTTTTGTTCTCCATATTTTAATAGGCACAACTAAAAGGCACCTCAGGTAAACAATGGAGATGGATGGATACTAGTATACAATTATGGATGGACTGCCGAGTGCCGACACAGAGGTAGCTACAGCCGTGGACTACCGTACTGTACTGTGTCTGCTGCTAATATAGACTGGTTGATAAAGAGATGTAGTATGTATGTATAAAGAAGAAAGAAAAAAAAACCACGGGTAGGTGGTATACAATTATGGATGGACTGCTGAGTGCCGACACAGAGGTAGCTACAGCCGTGGACTACCGTACTGTGTCTGCTGCTAATATAGACTGGTTGATAAAGAGATGTAGTATGTATGTATAAAGAAGAAAGAAAAAAAAACCACGGGTAGGTGGTATACAATTATGGACGGACTGCCGAGTGCCGACACAGAGGTAGCTACAGCCGTGGACTACCGTACTGTGTCTGCTGCTAATATAGACTGGTTGATAAAGAGATGTAGTATGTATGTATAAAGAAGAAAGAAAAAAAAACCACGGGTAGGTGGTATACAATTATGGACGGACTGCCGAGTGCCGACACAGAGGTAGCTACAGCCGTGGACTACCGTACTGTACTGTGTCTGCTGCTAATATAGACTGGATGATAATGAGATGTAGTATGTATAAAGAAGGAAAAAAAAGCCACGGGTAGGTGGTATACAATTATGGATGGACTGCCGAGTGCCGACACAGAGGTAGCTACAGCCGTGGACTACCGTACTGTACTGTGTCTGCTGCTAATATAGACTGGTTGATAATGAGATGTAGTATGTATGTATAAAGAAGAAAGAGAAAAAAACCACGGGTAGGTGGTATACAATTATGGACGGACTGCCGAGTGCCGACACAGAGGTAGCTACAGCCGTGGACTACCGTACTGTACTGTGTCTGCTGCTAATATAGACTGGATGATAATGAGATGTAGTATGTATAAAGAAGAAAAAAAAAACCACGGGTAGGTGGTATACAATTATGGATGGACTGCCGAGTGCCGACACAGAGGTAGCTACAGCCGTGGACTACCGTACTGTACTGTGTCTGCTGCTAATATAGACTGGATGATAATGAGATGTAGTATGTATAAAGAAGAAAGAAAAAAAAACCACGGGTAGGTGGTATACAATTATGGACGGACTGCCGAGTGCCGACACAGAGGTAGCTACAGCCGTGGACTACCGTACTGTACTGTGTCTGCTGCTAATATAGACTGGATGATAATGAGATGTAGTATGTATAAAGAAGAAAGAAAAAAAAACCACGGGTAGGTGGTATACAATTAAGGATGGACTGCCGAGTGCCGACACAGAGGTAGCTACAGCCGTGGACTACCGTACTGTACTGTGTCTGCTGCTAATATAGACTGGATGATAATGAGATGTAGTATGTATAAAGAAGAAAAAAAAAACCACGGGTAGGTGGTATACAATTATGGATGGACTGCCGAGTGCCGACACAGAGGTAGCTACAGCCGTGGACTACCATACTGTACTGTGTCTGCTGCTAATATAGACTGGATGATAATGAGATGTAGTATGTATAAAGAAGAAAGAAAAAAAAACCACGGGTAGGTGGTATACAATTATGGACGGACTGCCGAGTGCCGACACAGAGGTAGCTACAGCCGTGGACTACCGTACTGTACTGTGTCTGCTGCTAATATAGACTGGATGATAATGAGATGTAGTATGTATAAAGAAGAAAGAAAAAAAAACCACGGGTAGGTGGTATACAATTAAGGATGGACTGCCGAGTGCCGACACAGAGGTAGCTACAGCCGTGGACTACCGTACTGTACTGTGTCTGCTGCTAATATAGACTGGATGATAATGAGATGTAGTATGTATAAAGAAGAAAAAAAAAACCACGGGTAGGTGGTATACAATTATGGATGGACTGCCGATTGCCGACACAGAGGTAGCTACAGCCGTGGACTACCGTACTGTACTGTGTCTGCTGCTAATATAGACTGGATGATAATGAGATGTAGTATGTATAAAGAAGAAAGAAAAAAAAACCACGGGTAGGTGGTATACAATTATGGACGGACTGCCGAGTGCCGACACAGAGGTAGCTACAGCCGTGGACTACCGTACTGTACTGTGTCTGCTGCTAATATAGACTGGTTGATAATGAGATGTAGTATGTATAAAGAAGAAAGAAAAAAAAACCACGGGTAGGTGGTATACAATTATGGATGGACTGCCGAGTGCCGACACAGAGGTAGCTACAGCCTTGGACTACCGTACTGTACTTTGTCTGCTGCTAATATAGACTGGATGATAATGAGATGTAGTATGTATAAAGAAGGAAATAAAACCACGGGTAGGTGGTATACAATTATGGATGGACTGCCGAGTGCCGACACAGAGGTAGCTACAGCCGTGGACTACCGTACTGTACTGTGTCTGCTGCTAATATAGACTGGATGATAATGAGATGTAGTATGTATAAAGAAGAAAGAAAAAATAAACCACGGGTAGGTGGTATACAATTATGGATGGACTGCCAAGTGCCGACACAGAGGTAGCTACAGCCGTGAACTACCGTACTGTGTCTGCTGCGACTGGATGATAAATAATGATATAAAAAATATATATATATATCACTACTGCAGCCGGACAGGTATATATTATATAATGACGGACCTGCTGGACACTGTCTGTCAGCAGAATTAGTTTTTTATAGAATAAAAAAACACCACACAAGTCACACGACGAGTGTTTAACTTTTTCAGGCAATCACAATATAGTATACTATACTGGTGGTCAGTGTGGTCAGGTCACTGGTCAGTCACACTGGCAGTGGCACTCCTGCAGCAAAAGTGTGCACTGTTTAATTTTAATAATATGTACTCCTGGCTCCTGCTATAACCTACAACTGCTCCCCAGTCTCCCCCACAATTAAGCTGTGTGAGCACAGTCAGATATTATACATAGATGATGCAGCACACTGGGCTGAGCACAGATATGGTATGTGACTGAGTCACTGTGTATCGTTTTTTTCAGGCAGAGAACGGATTATATTAAATAAAACTGCACTGGTGGTCACTGGTCAGTGGTCAGTCACTAGTAAACTCTGCACTCTCTAGTACTCCTAAGATCCAGTAAATCAAGTGTCTCTGTCTCAATCTCACTCTCTCTCTTCTAATCTAAATGGAGAGGACGCCAGCCACGTCCTCTCCCTATCAATCTCAATGCACGTGTGAAAATGGCGGCGACGCGCGGCTCCTTATATAGAATCCGAGTCTCGCGATAGAATCCGAGCCTCGCGAGAATCCGACAGCGTCATGATGACGTTCGGGCGCGCTCGGGTTAACCGAGCAAGGCGGGAAGATCCGAGTCGCTCGGATCCGTGTAAAAAAAGCTGAAGTTCGGGCGGGTTCGGATTCCGAGGAACCGAACCCGCTCATCTCTACTAAACACAGAATATAGGCATGCCGCATATCGGCCCTCATTCCGAGTTGTTCGCTCGCTAGCCGCTTTTCGCAGCAGTGCACACGCTAAGCCGCCGCCCTCTGGGAGTGTATGTTAGTTTAGCAGAATTGCGAACGAAAGATTAGCAAAATTGCGAATAGACATTTCTTAGCAGTTTCTGAGTAGCTCCAAACTTACTCTGCCACTGCGATCAGTTCAGTCTGTTTTGCTCCTGGTTTGACGTCACAAACACTCCCAGCGTTCGCCCAGACACTCCCCTGTTTCTCCAGCCACTCCCGTGTTTTTCCCAGAAACGGCAGCGTTTTTTCACACACTCCCATAAAACGGCCAGTTTCCGCCCAGAAACACCCATTTCCTGTCAATCACACTCCGATCACCAGAACGAAGAAAAAACCTCGTAATGCCGTGAGTAAAATACCAAACTTCTTAGCAAATTACTTGACGCAGCCGCAGTGCGAACATTATGCATGCGCAATTAGCGGAAAATCACACCGATGCAAAGGAAAATAACGAGCGAACAACTCGGAATGAGGGCCATCATTTTAATCAGCAGAAGCTGCTGATGCCCCTAGGCATATCAAATGCCCTAGGCAATTGCCTAGTTTGCCTATGCCTATGGCCGGCTCGGTGTGCAGTCATTTGGTAATCGTCCGCTGTGCGATTTCGCACAGCAGTGATCAGGTCTGAATCGGGCCCTGGTCACCAGAGCAACATAGCACATGTTGACATAGCACATAACAGACAAGCTACCAGTGTTATCTCACCAACTCGAGAACAACTATCCTCTACAATAAGCCTGGTTAACAGCCAAGGCAACCCAACCCAGGACATTGCAAAGGCACACTATCAGTAACGGTACACAGGAAACTTTCTCTAAAGAGTGTACTAAATCCTGGAAAGTGAAACAGTAGAGAGAGATAAAGTACTGGCCAATCAGCTAGCAACTGCCATGTTACAAGCTGTGTTTGAAAATGACAGTTAGGAGCTGATTGGTTGATTTTTATCTGAATCCACTTTATCACTCTGCAAGGCTTAGTACATCTCCCGCTGTGGGGCAGATTACTAATCCTACGTGAGAGAGCTAAAGTGGAGAGAAATAAAGGGGTCTATATACTTAGCCTTGGAGAGATATACAGTGGAGTCAGATAAAGTACCAATCAATCAGCTCCTGTCAATTTTCACACAGCACAGCCTTAAACATGGCAGTTAGGAACTGATTGGCTGGTACTTTCTCTCCACTATATTACTCTCCAAGACTTAGGGTTCTATTTACTAAGCCTTGGATGGGGGTAAAGTAGATGGAGATAAAGAACCAGCCAATTAGCTCCTAACTGTCATTTTTCAAACACAGCCTGTAACTTGGCAGATAGGGGCTGATTGGCTGGTCCTTTATCTCCATCCACCTTATTTCCATCCAAGGCTTAGTAAATAGACCCCTTAATACATCTCCCCCATAGTGGGTATCCAGAGCTCTGCTTTGAGCTATTTGCAGTATCAAGAGGGAGCCAGATCCTGACTGGGCAGCAGAGTGAAGCAAGGTCCTGCTCATCAATCTGTAACTCTTGTGAGGTGGGGCCATTCTACAACTGTGCAGGCAGGGGTGGATTAGCAGAGGAGGGAGCCCATATGCAGACTCTGAGCCCTCTCCTCTCTATGGGCCTCATTCAGACCCGTTCGCATGCTACATTTTCTCGCAGCCATGCAAATGGGTCTGAACTGTGCATGCGTGTGACCCGCAGTGCGCAGACACGTTGCTGCCTGGCGACATGGGTCACTCGAGAGCGGCAGCTTCAACTACGAAAGCAATCGCAGGGGCGATCTTAAGAAGATTGAAAGGCAGGAGGCGTTCCTGGGTGGCTACTCACCATTTTCTGGGAGTGTCGTGAAAAATGCAGGTGTGCCCAGTCGTTGCAGAGGAGGGATCCTGACGTCACCGCCGGCCCTGATCATCGCTGCATCTGAGTAAGTCCTGGGCTGTTCAGAAACTGCACAAACTTTTGTTTGCGCAGCTCACTGCACAGCCCATGGCATCCCTGCAAAGCCCTTACCCCCTCCCCCTGTAGGCGGCGATTACCTGGTCGCAGCAGTGCATTATGCCAGAGTCTACTGCGCACTCACACTTTCCAGAAACATGGCGCATGGCATGTTCCTGCGACAAATCACTGCTGCGCATGCACGGAATCTGATTTGTCAGTTTTTTTTTGCCATGGCTACAGCACTGACTCTGTACTCTGGAAAGGTAAGTGCGGTGTGGGCTCCCCTGGTCTCAGAGGCCATTCCAACCATCACAGATACTCTAATACAGTGGTCAGGGAACAGGGGTAATTTAACCCGAATGGGGTAAAAATGAAATTCCTGGGGGTAATGGACAGTCGCGCTGCCGAGACACAGCCGCGTCCAGCACCGGCTGGCTCGCGATGTGACGTGCTGACGTCACACCGCGCTCCCTCCTGCCCGCCCTGCGCTGTGCTCCTAGCCGCAGTGTGACGTGCTGACGTTACACCGCGCTCCCTCACGCCCACCCTGCACTGTTCTCCTGCCCACGGCCCATCAACCCACACACAGAACTTGAAGTGTTCTGTGGCTGACTGCTGACGGAGTTCCGCCAGGATCAGACAGTGGCCCACATAACAGTGGGAAATTCCCACTGACATTACTAAGGTGAGGACGTGACCATCTGTCTCCTAAAAGTCATGTCCCCCCTTCCCCACTCATCCATCTTTATTACATTCATTCTGGCATTTTGGGGAGAAAGTGTTAGTTAACCCATTCATTGCCAAAAAATAATTGGTGAAAATAATAATAAAAAAAATTCAATTATATATATATATATATATATATATATATATTTACAGTTTCTTATATAGCGCAGCAAATTCTGTTGAGCTTTACAATTGGAAATAACAATGATATAACAAAACAATATATAGATATAGATATAGGGAGAGAGAAGATGAACCGGCACTCCCTGGTACAGGATATGGTGCCCCGGTGCCTTCCAAAAGTATGCACACTTGAAACTGGAAAGAATGGCGGCACTCGGAGACAGCTTGCAGAAGTAGAAACTTAGAGATTTTAATTTCTCATAATGCCGACGTTTCGGGGGCTACACCTGCCCTTTTGTCAAGGTGAGGTACAGATGAAGACGAAAATTAAAATCTCAAAGTTTCTACTTCTGCAAGCTGTCTCCGAGTGTTGCCATTCTTTCCAGTTTCAAGTATGTGTGTGTATATATATATAGACCAAACAAAGTAACTGGCACTCACGAAATCCAAAGAAAACTGTCCCGGTGCCCTCACAAGCTGAGCAGACAGCAACACATGTACAGGCAATTGGTGCGGCACTCACGGATATAGACGACAGACACAAAGCCAACGTTTCGGTTTTTACCGTCTTCAGGGTATACAAACAAGTTAAAAAACGCTTACCTTTTATTCCTACATCATCCAGTGAGAGGGACGCTCCTACTGGCGGGCGCCGGCGCCAGCCGCCGAGCAGGAAGCGGGATGCGGCTCCTGTCAGCGTCGCGACCTAGACACATCACTGCTGCAGCTGAGCGGCGCATGTCAGTGACAAACCCATCACCATGACAACTGCATCAACAATCATTAGAACAACTAGAAAAGATACAGAACATTTAAATACAGTAACAGTGCAAATATAAATGTCACCATAATAGAGAAGAACACATTCAAAACAATGTATACCACTAAAGCTGTATTAGATCAATACTAAAGTATGTTGCAAGAATAGTTAATCTACGAGGTATAATGGTAATAATAAACAAAAACCTGCATAATACTCATAGATACTTCTTATATGCATTAATCCCTGTATTACAAGAACACAGACCATGATATGGTTTCATTAAGCCCGCGGGGGCTCAATGTATCAAGTCTGTAAATCCACTTATTCTCACGCTGAAGTAACAGACGATTACGGTCACCTCCTCTATGCAGAGGTGGAATGTGATCAATCATCCTATATTTAAGTGCAAAGAAAAAAGAAAAAGAGAGTGCGCTGTCAACGGCAGCCTGTATAGGGAAGGTCAATTCCCTAAAGTGGATATACAGATACAGAAAGAGTTATACTGGCGCCGGCTGTTGATCAAATAATGAAATTACAATTAATATATATAAAATATGACACTCAATTTATTTATACATTCATAAAATCGCCAGGGAATTGATAAAAGTAAATCCAATGCCAGTGGTCCTGCAGAGTGTGGCTCAACGCGTTTCGCTGGTCTAGTCACTACCAGCTTCCTCAGGAGCATATGCTCCTGAGGAAGCTGGTAGTGACTAGACCAGCAAAACGCATTGTGCCACACTCTGCATTGGATTTAGTTTTATCAATTCCCTGGCGATTTATGGACTCCTTGTATCCACTGGACAAAATTCCAGCACAAGCTCATCACAGACCCGGACCTTTCCCTTCTGCCATCTGGATCTTATTTGCACGAGATACCTAGGGGGACGTTTATCCGGAAGCAAGTCTGGTAACAATTGTGTCATCTATTGACTTGTGAGCAATTTGGAATAGAGTCTTAGCCAGAAGCCGTGGACAATTTATTTGGAAGGGAAACAGTGGCACCTTGCATTTTTTAGATATATGAACTTTAGCAATTGCTATATTTTATTCCTTTGAGAAATGGGAGTATTCTTTTCTCTTTTATGAATGTATAAATAAATTGAGTGTCATATTTTATATATATTAATTGTAATTTCATTATTTGACCAACAGCCGGCGCCAGTATAACTCTTTCTGTATCTGTATATCCTATATTTTTTTTTTTTTAAACATAATTTTTATTAATGGGATCACAGACAGCAAACAAAGACCAACAGATGTCAATTGTAGCATAATACAGTACAAACATAGTTTAACAGTCGGTACATATATTTGGTGTCGAGTGAAAATGATCCATTTTTGACCCTGAGAGCGGGTATAATAAGAGAGAGAGAATAGCAGTCGGTTGGAGGTCCAACCGGCTAGTATTGATTAGTAGTATAGGATAAGATATGAGAAGAAAGAGAGGAGGGGAAGAGAAGAAGGAAGGTACAGAAGGATATAGTATAGTAGATTGGAGTTGGAATCCCCGGGAGGGTTCCATCGGGTATAACATAGAATATTAGTTAAAAGGTGAAGGGGCATGTTGTGTAGTCAACCAAGGTCCCCATATTTTATCAAATGACTTAGAGGAGCAATTAATGATACTGGTCATATATTCCATACGGTAAACGTACCATATGCGGGCGATTATAGACTGCATAGAAGGTGGAATGGGGTTTTTCCAGTCCGCGGCCAGTTGACATGTCATTGCCGAAATTATATGCCGCATCAGTTTATTTTGATGGTTAGTCAGCGTTGGCAGGTTTACGGGGAGAAGAATGTATTTAGGATCATAGGTAATGGGAATCCGTAACAAGTTAGTAATAAGATCAATCACATCTCTCCACACACCTACGATTTTAGGGCACGACCACCATATATGCAGGAAAGAGCCCTCTGCGCCACATCCTCTCCAGCATCTATCCAATGTATCTGGGTACATTTTGCTTAAGCGAGATGGTACATAGTACCATCTATACAATAGTTTGTAAACGTTCTCTTTGACGCGAACGCATATGGAGCTAGATGCAGCGTTACCCCAAGCCTCAGACCATTCCTCATCATCTAAGGCCGAGCCCAGATCTAGTTCCCACGCCCTCTCATGTGGATCACGTTGAGAGGGTGGTTCACCATCGAGAGTGGTATATAAGAGGGAAATTAAACCTTTAGTTGAGTGACGTCTGAAACATGTTGCCTCGAATGTGGTCAGGGGTCTGCTGGAGAGGATGTGGCTCGTTGCGGAATGAAAGTGCCTGAGTTGTAAATATTGATAAAAATATTTGGATGGGATGTCAATATCTTCCTGAATCCGGGAGAACTGGGGAAAACTAGTGTCTTTGGTGATATCGTTTAGATATAGAATACCTCTATCTTGCCAGGGGGCAAATAGTGACTTGTGTGTACCAGGGGAAAATGCTGGGTTGTGTAAGATAGGGATGATGGGGGAGGGTGCCGGGGCTAACCTGTGTTTCTTATTGGCAAAGTCCCAAATCATCAGTGAGCGGGACACCAGGGGGTGAGAGGCCACGTTTCTAGGGCGGCGGGGTTTCGGGAGCCAAAGAAGAGAAGAAAGAGTGGAGAGACCTAGTTCGGCAGCTTCTATAGCTATCCAGACCCTCTGTGACTCTGGGTTACACCATTGCACACATTGTGAGAGCTGTGCAGCTAAGTAGTATCTTTTAAAATCTGGGATGCCTAGTCCACCACTACATGAGGGGCGTTGTAATAGTTTCAGTCGGACTCGGGGACGCCTATTTGCCCATATAAATTGTGATGTGTGAAACTGTAAGAATTTAAAGGCAGATGGAGGGATAAATATCGGGAGAGTTTGGAAGAGGTATAGTATCCGAGGGAGCACGTTCATTTTCACTGAATTCACTCTACCTATCCAAGAGATAAAAAGGCTGGACCAGGAGGACAAATCTGATTTAATGCGGTCTAAAAGTCTAGGGAAATTAGCCTGGTATAGTTGGTGGTGGGTATGCGTCAGAAAAATGCCTAGGTATTTAATCTTTTTTTTATGCCACTGAAATGGGAAGGATTTTTCTAGAGAGAGTTTAACCGGGCCAGGGATGTAAAAATTCAGTACTTCGGTTTTACTCGTGTTGATTTTATAACCTGAATGCTTAGAGTAGAGGTCGATTTCAGAAAGGAGCGGCTGCAGCGACTGAGTCGGGGATCCAAGGGACAAGAGGATTTCGTCTGCGTATAATGCAATTTTATGCTCAGAATGGCCTACCCGCACTCCAGCTATATCTATATTAGCTCGGATCCTTGCCGCCAGTGGTTCCATAACCAGGGCAAATAGTAGGGGGGAGAGTGGGCATCCCTGTCTAGTGCCATTAGTGATTCCGAAAGCGGCGGAGGTGAGGCGATTGACAGAAACCGTGGCAGTAGGGGATCTATAAAGCGCTGATACACCTTCTAGAAATTTGCCAGAGAAGCCCATCTTTCGGAGTACTGAGAAGGTGAAGGACCAAGATATCCTGTCGAAAGCCTTCTCGGCATCCAGTGCTAGTAACAATGAGGGTAGTTTTTGTTTATGGATAGAACATATCAGATCTATAGCTCTCCTGGTATTATCGGAGGCTTGACGGCCAGAGATAAAGCCCACCTGGTCTGGGTGTATCAATTGCGTAAGCAGGGGAGCTAATCGATTGGCCAAAATTTTTGCGTAAATCTTAAGATCAACATTTAGTAGTGATATCGGGCGATAATTGGAACATTGTGTGGGGTCTCTCTCCGGTTTCGGGATCACAATAATGTCAGCGTGTACAGTTGCTGGTGCAAACGATGCCCCCTCTAAAACTTTATTAAAAAGCGAGGTAAGATAAGGGGCCAATTCTGCATGAAAAGTTTTGTAATATTGGGCGGTGAAGCCATCTGGGCCAGGAGCGGCTGGCGATCGCATAGATTTGATAGCGGCAACCGTCTCTTCCAACGAGATGGACTCATTAAGAAGAGAGATCTGTCTCTCTGTCAGACATGGCAGGGGGGTGTTTAATAGGTATGAGCATATACCCCTGGACCATCAGAGGAGAGAGGAGGGGCAGGAAGATTATATAAGGAGCTATAAAACTCCCGAAATTCCTCTACCATCTGCTTTGGGTCATAAGTAGGCATATTTAGTGTACTGGAGTGAAGTTTTTCTATCATTCCCATAGCGCGTTTGCTCCTCAATTTGTTAGCTAGGAGACTATCAATTTTATCCGCCTTATCATAAAATTTCTGACGGAGCTTTTGTAATATAGCAGCTGCGCGTCTCGATAAAAGAGCATTTAACTGACCTCTGAGGTTTTCAATTTGGGAGCGTATGGAGTCACTCGGGGCAATTTTATGTTGGGTTAGGAGCGCAGAGATTTTTGATTCTAATGAGGAAATTTCCTGTGCTGCTTTCTTACGTATAGCAGAGGCCTTGGACATGAAGTGACCTCGGATAGTAGCTTTGTGCGCTTCCCAAACCAGACTAGGAGAGACTTCTGGGGAGGTATTTTCCTTGAAGAAAAATTCCAATGTTGATTTGGTGTCTAAAAGAGTGGAGGGATGCGAAAGAAGGGTGTCATCTAGACGCCATTTACGTGCTTTATTAGGGGTTCTATAGATTTCTATGAGGATATAGACCCCCGCGTGGTCCGTCCATGAGCAAGGGGTGATACCTGCATCAGAAATCAGTGTTGTGAGTGATTGTGACACTTGGATCATGTCGATCTGGGAATAATGTTGGTGAGGTGCAGAAAAGTGAGTATAATCCCTAGCCGTGGAATGTTTAAGACGCCATGTATCTCTCAGATTAAGCTGTGCAAGGGAGGAAATTAACGTGAGAGAGGCCTCAGTCGGAGATGCTTCCATTTTATTTTTAGGAGGGTTAGATTTATCTAAGAGGGGATCGATCACAGTATTAAAATCCCCACCTAAAATAATGTGGCCCTGCGCTACTCTGTTAAGACGCTGAAAGAGTGTGCGGAAAAAAATTGATTGATCTTTATTCGGGGCATACACAGACACAAGTGTTAGGGTTTCTGTGCGAAGTGTACCAATTACCACAATGTATCTGCCTGCGGGGTCAGCTATTGTTGCAGTATGTACAAATGGGATATTACGATGAATCAGTATAGCTACCCCCCTTTTTTTACAATCAGCCGAGGCAAAAAAGGTTTGTGCAAACTGCTTACCTTGAAGTTGAGAGTGAGTACCAGTGAAATGGGTCTCTTGAAGGAAGACTATGTCAGCTTTTTCCCTCCTACAGGCGGACAACATCACTGTACGTTTCTTGGGTGAATTAAGCCCATTAACATTTACAGAGAACAGCTTAAGAGCCATGTGATACCAGAGAATGGAAAAGAATCAACGGAGACCCATCCCGGGGAGGAAGAGAGAAAGAGGAAGTAAAGGGAAAGCAAGAAAGAAGGAGCATAGATATATAGAGAGAGAGAGTGATAGAGAACCCATACGGGAAAAAACCCTGAAACATAGGGTCCCAGTCAAGGACCGCTATACGAATAATAGACATTATAAACTTAATCGCAGATAAAGGGAGCACGGGGGTGGTGGGAGCAGAAAAAACAAAACTAGGTCCATCTGGACCGCAACAGTTGTGTCGGCAGCTGCCGAAAATTCAACAATATAACCCAAAGCACACACTAAAGAAAAACGTACTGTGTCGTAGAGAGAGAAAAGAAAAAAAAAAAAAAAAAGGGGGGGGGGACAAGGGAAAAGAGGGAGGTGCACAGGGGCCAAAAAAAAGGGGGGGGGGGGAATGGGGGAAGGAGAAGGAGACCAGGGAAAATCGGGGTAAGCAAAGCCATCCCAGCACAATAACATAGAGCTAGGCTCAACTTATAACCAATGTCAAAGCTCTAGGAGCCGAATCAAAACCAGTAACATTTGAATGAAAGAAGTAAGACGGGGGCCGTGGCCCCCACCAGCCAGCAAAAACATTTAAGAAGGAAATATTTCTCTAGAATCGTGAGAACTATCGTGTTGTAAGCAAGAGTGTCTACTAGGATCAGGGAGGGCCAGTAGTGCCATTGCGATGACGGGTCACCCTTGTCCATTCAGGCGGTGGGATCCGAAGGTGTTGTTGACCGGAGGAAGAGGCGGTCTCGCTGTCAGGTGACGGTACAGGGAGGAGGTCCAGCTTAGTCAACAATTCTTGACCCTGTGCTAAAGTTTTAACGGAGTGGGTGGAATTGTTCACTGTAATCTGCAGCATGAAAGGGAATCCCCATCTGTACCGTATTTGATGTTGCCGTAGTATCCTAGTAACGGGCTGAAGATCTCGTCGTTTCTGGATAGTGGACGGGGCTAAATCCTGGAAGACCTGCAGTTGCATATCCCGGAAGTCAATCACTGGGGAGTCTCGTACAGACATTAGGATCCGTTCCTTCGAGCGAAAATAATGTAGACGTACTATGACATCCCTGGGTGGTTGTGAGGAAGCTGGTTTCGCTCGGAGCGCTCTGTGGGCCCTATCGCAAATACAATCGCTGTCGGAGAGGTCAGGCAATACATGTTGAAAGAAGTCTTTCAAAAAGGACGGTAGGGCCGAGGTAAGAATCGACTCCGCTACATTGCGAATACGCAAATTGTTGCGACGGGAGCGATTCTCCAGATCTTCTTGTCTTTCCTTGAGATCCTCCATCTCATCCTGGAGTCTAGAGAGTTCTGAGTCTAGACGTTGCTGAGAACGGCAGAGGTCGTCCGTCTTAGATTCGAGAGCGTCCGTACGATTGCCCAGGGCCGTGAGGTCAGATTTAAAGTCAGCAATAGCTGTGGAGAGTTCTTGCTTAAAGGCAGATTGGACCCCCTCAAGTAAACTTGTCATAACTGCTTGGATCTGTGGGTCTATACCCGTCTCCGATGAGCAGGGGGAGGAAGGAGAGTCCGTGAGCAATGCAGGAGGAGAAGGGCCTTTGGCTTTTGGCCCAAAAAAGTTTGTGGGGGCCTGTGAGTTTTTTTTATTTTTTTGCGCCATTGTGGACTAATAGGATAAGCGGGACGGCACAAACGTGAAAGAGGAGATACAGAAAAAAAAAGGAAAAAAGAAAAAAGGGGGTGCGGTGGGTATTAAGAAAGCTGTCGCGGTCCAGGTAGGACAAATTGCGGTATCAGGTCATCATCTCGGGTAATGTGTCAAGGACAGGAGCCGCCCCGGAATGTTGCTATCCAGAAGCTTGACTCCCTGCAGGCTGAAGCAAGTGTGGAGTATGCTGTATCAGGGGGGGAGAGACAGGAGCTGGTGGCTTTATGATTGTGATAATAGTGCAGCTGACCCCCAATATGCGGCACCGAGGTCAGCGGCGATCAGATGGCTCCGGAGCTCGTACCTGTGCAGGTCAGGCAGGCTGTTATGCAAGCAGCAGCAAGAAGAATCCCCTTTCTTTTTTTTTTTTTTTCTCCCAGCAGAGAAGGGGTGATGGCTGTCTCAGCACAGGGCACAGGAGCAGAGAGGCCCCCCCGGGGATACCACCTCCGGTAAGAGCTCGGGCAGATCTGTAGGAGGGGTGGTGGGGGAGTGTGGAGACCAGCGGGGACCAGGGTATGCAGTCCGGGCCCCAGATAGCCGCAATCCGCGACTCCCGGAAGTCCGCGACGGGGAGCCTCCTAACTCCAGGCCCCGGCTCCTGGAGGACGTGTAGGCCGCGCGCCGCCGGAGGATGCTACAGGCAGCGCGGCACAGGGAAGTCGGCTGGCGGGTCCCCAGGGGGATCCCGCTAAGGTATAGGGGCAGCAGGAAGGGTCACCGCGGGCTGGGGATATGTCTTTAGGCCGTCGGAAGCCTTCGTTGGGCTGCACCGCGCCCACGGAGCTCGTTTTCGGGCAGTCTCGCCACTCGAGTCCCCGGTCTCTGGAGGTGCAGCAGGCCGCAGTTGCAGGGAGCTGTAAAAACGGGGGGGGGGGCCCACACAGCAGGTTACCTTTTCACAGCTGTGAGCTGATCCTAGGGCGGCAGGGAGAGCCAAAGGGCATATCCGGGAACAAGTTGAAGCTGAGGGTCTTCTGTTTCGGGCCGTGCACAAATTGAGGCCCCTGCTTCTTAGGAGTTGGTAGGCCTCACTTCTTATATCTGCAGGGTACACCCGTCGGCTCCACAAACCTCACCAGCTGTTGCAGGGGGTCTCTGTTATACAGGAGAGTATACCCCAGATCACCAGGGAGCAGTGTGATTAATATAAAATTTGATCCCAAGGCAGGAGCTCCAGCTCAACACATCTGCTCGGGTCTGCTGCCAAGCCACGCCCCCTGTATATCCTATATTTAAGACTGGACAAACTATGTCCATTTTCGAGAAAATGCCAAGCTACCAGCTGTTTACTCTTTCCGCTATTTATCGCGGCCCGAATTGCGGACCTATGTGCTGACATCCTCTCTTTAAACTTACATTGGGTCTTTCCAATGTAAGAAAGCCTACATAGGCACAAGATCTGATATACTACAAATGTACTGTTACAATTAGAGATGAGCGGGTTCGGTTTGTCAAGATCCGAACCCCCCCCCCTCGAACTTCACGTGTTTTACACGGGTCCGAGGCAGCCTTGGATCTTCCCGCCTTGCTCGGTTAACCCAAATGAGGCCGAACGTCATCATCCCACTGTCGGATTCTCGCGAGTATCGTATTCCATATAAATAAACGCGCGTCGCCGCCATTTTCACTCGTGCATTGTAGATTGAGCAGAGAGGACGTGGCTACGTTCTCTGCCTGAAAAGCTCAATATCTGTGCTCAGTCTGCTGCATTATGGTTACCACCAGTATATTATAGTAGTACAGTACAGTAGGCCATTGCTGTATCTTGCAGCTCCGTGTCAGACTCAGTTCTAGTATGCTGGTCAGTGCTCAATATCTGCTGCATTGTTGTGTGACCAGTATATAGTAGTACAGTGCAGCATTTTGGTGACCACCATTATATAGTAGTACAGTACAGTAGGCCATTGCTGTATCTTGCAGCTCTGTGTCACTTCTAGTATCCATATCTGTGCTGCATTGTTGTGAGCAGTATATAGTAGTACAGTGCAGCATTTTGGTGACCACCAGTATATAGTAGTACAGTACAGTAGGCCATTGCTGTATCTTGCAGCTCTGTGTCACTTCTAGTATCCATATCTGTGCTGCATTGTTGTGAGCAGTATATAGTAGTACAGTGCAGCATTTTGGTGACCACCAGTATATAGTAGTAAAGTACAATAGGCCATTGCTGTATCTTGCAGCTCTGTGTCACTTCTAGTATCCATATCTGTGCTGCATTGTTGTGAGCAGTATATAGTAGTACAGTGCAGCATTTTGGTGACTACCAGTATATAGTAGTACAGTACATTAGGCCATTGCTGTATCTTGCAGCTCCGTGTCAGACTCAGTTCTATTCTCCGGATCAGTGCTCAATATCTTTGCTGCGTTGTGGGGACCAGGATACTACAGTACAATAGTCCAGTGCTGTCTCGCTGCTCAGTGTCAGTTCTCCGTAGTATCATCAGTGATCTGTATAATCAGTTATCAGTATAATCAGTGCGCTGTTAGACGTGCACCCATTTTCCACCATTAGTGCATTGGGATGTAGACAATTGATGAAGTTATTGTGTCCCCGGTACAAAATCCCATCTAGATTCCACTTCACTTCGCAGGTGATAGCGAGATTTTACCAATTAATATCAGTGATTTATAATTATTAATTACAGTGATCTTGCCAAATAATTCCAGTTATTTTGTCATTTTCTTCCAGTGATTTGGACCAATAATACCATTGATTAGATTGAATAATTCCTGTGATTTTGTCATTTTCTTCCAGTGATTTGGACCAATAATACCATTGATTAGAACAAATAATTCCTGTTATATTGAGTTTAGAGATGAGCGGGTTCGGTTCCTCGGAATCCGAACCCGCCCGAACTTCAGGTTTTTTTACACGGGGCCGAGCGACTCAGATCTTCCCGCCTTGCTCGGTTAACCCGAGCGCGCCCGAACGTCATCATCCCGCTGTCGGATTCTCGCGAGGCTCGTATTCTATCGCGAGACTCGGATTCTATATAAGGAGCCGCGCGTCGCCGCCATTTTCACACGTGCATTGAGATTGATAGGGAGAGGACGTGGCTGGCGTCCTCTCCGTTTAGACTAGAGTACTAGAGAGAGACACAAATTTTGGGGAGCATATTATTAGGAGGAGTACTACTTGCTGCTGATAGTGTGACCAGTGACCACCAGTTTAATTAATCCGTTCTCTGCCTGATAAAAAACGATACACAGTGTGACACAGTCACATACCATATCTGTGCTCAGCCCAGTGTGCTGCATCATATGTAATACTGTATATCATTATCTGACTGTGCTGAGTGCTCACTGCTCACACAGCTTAATTGTGGGGGAGACTGGGGAGCAGTTATAGCAGGAGTACATATTTTAAGTACAGTGCACACTTTTGCTGCCAGAGTGCCACTGCCAGTGTGACTGACCAGTGACCACTGACCACCAGTATTGTGATTGTCTGCTGACCACCAGTATATTGTGATTGTCTGCCTGAAAAAGTTAAACACTCGTCGTGTGGTGTTTTTATAAACGCATTCTGCAGACAGTGTCCAGCAGGTCCGTCATTACATGATATATACCTGTCCGGCTGCAGTACTAGTGTGATATATATATATTTTAATTTTATCTCATTATCATCCAGTCTATATTAGCAGCAGACACAGTACGGTAGTCCACGGCTGTAGCTACCTCTGCGTCGGCAGTCGCTCGTCCATCCATAATTGTATACCACCTACCCGTGGTTTTTTTTTTTCTATCTTCTTGATACTAGTAGCTTACTTTAGGAGTCTGCAGTGCTGAGTCTGACAGACAGTGTCCAGCAGGTCCGTCATTACATAATATATACATGTCCGGCTGCAGTACTAGTGTGATATATATATATATTTTAATTTTATCTCATTATCATCCAGTCTATATTAGCAGCAGACACAGTACGGTAGTCCACGGCTGTAGCTACCTCTGTGTCGGCAGTCGCTCGTCCATCCATAATTGTATACCACCTACCCGTGGTTTTTTTTTTTTTTCTATCTTCTTGATACTAGTAGCTTACTTTAGGAGTCTGCAGTGCTGAGTCTGACAGACAGTGTCCAGCAGGTCCGTCATTACATAAAATATACCTGTCCGGCTGCAGTACTAGTGTGATATATATATATATTTTAATTTTATCTCATTATCATCCAGTCTATATTAGCAGCAGACACAATACGGTAGTCCACGGCTGTAGCTACCTCTATGTCGTCAGTCGCTCGTCATCCATAAGTATACTAGTATCCATCCATCTCCATTGTTTACCTGAGGTGCCTTTTAGTTGTGCCTATTAAAATATGGAGAACAAAAATGTTGAGGTTCCAAAAATAGGGAAAGATCAAGATCGACTTCCACCTCGTGCTGAAGCTGCTGCCACTAGTCATGGCCGAGACGAGGAAATGCCAGCAACGTCGTCTGCCAAGGCCGATGCCCAATGTCATAGTACAGAGCATGTCAAATCCAAAACACCAAATATCAGTAAAAAAAGGACTCAAAAATCTAAAATAAAATTGTCGGAGGAGAAGCGTAAACTTGCCAATATGCCATTTACCACACGGAGTGGCAAGGAACGGCTGAGGCCCTGGCCTATGTTCATGGCTAGTGGTTCAGCTTCACATGAGGATGGAAGCACTCAGCCTCTCGCTAGAAAAATGAAAAGACTCAAGCTGGCAAAAGCACAGCAAAGAACTGTGCGTTCTTCGAAATCCCAAATCCACAAGGAGAGTCCAATTGTGTCGGTTGCGATGCCTGACCTTCCCAACACTGGACGTGAAGAGCATGCGCCTTCCACCATTTGCACGCCCCCTGCAAGTGCTGGAAGGAGCACCCGCAGTCCAGTTCCTGATAGTCAGATTGAAGATGTCAGTGTTGAAGTACACCAGGATGAGGAGGATATGGGTGTTGCTGGCGCTGGGGAGGAAATTGACAAGGAGGATTCTGATGGTGAGGTGGTTTGTTTAAGTCAGGCACCCGGGGAGACACCTGTTGTCCGTGGGAGGAATAGGGCCATTGACATGCCTGGTGAAAATACCAAAAAAATCAGCTCTTCGGTGTGGAAGTATTTCAACAGAAATGCGGACAACATTTGTCAAGCCGTGTGTTGCCTTTGTCAAGCTGTAATAAGTAGGGGTAAGGACGTTAACCACCTCGGAACATCCTCCCTTATACGTCACCTGCAGCGCATTCATAATAAGTCAGTGACAAGTTCAAAAACTTTGGGCGACAGCGGAAGCAGTCCACTGACCAGTAAATCCCTTCCTCTTGTAACCAAGCTCACGCAAACCACCCCACCAACTCCCTCAGTGTCAATTTCCTCCTTCCCCAGGAATGCCAATAGTCCTGCAGGCCATGTCACTGGCAATTCTGACGAGTCCTCTCCTGCCTGGGATTCCTCCGATGCATCCTTGCGTGTAACGCCTACTGCTGCTGGCGCTGCTGTTGTTGCTGCTGGGAGTCGATGGTCATCCTGGAGGGGAAGTCGTAAGCCCACTTTTACTACTTCCACCAAGCAATTGACTGTCCAACAGTCCTTTGCGAGGAAGATGAAATATCACAGCAGTCATCCTGTTGCAAAGCGGATAACTGAGGCCTTGACAACTATGTTGGTGTTAGACGTGCGTCCGGTATCCGCCGTTAGTTCTCAGGGAACTAGACAATTTCTTGAGGTAGTGTGCCCCCGTTACCAAGTACCATCTAGGTTCCACTTCTCTAGGCAGGCGATACCGAGAATGTACACGGACGTCAGAAAAAGACTCACCAGTGTCCTAAAAAATGCAGTTGTACCCAATGTCCACTTAACCACGGACATGTGGACAAGTGGAGCAGGGCAGGGTCAGGATTATATGACTGTGACAGCCCACTGGGTAGATGTATGGACTCCCGCCGCAAGAACAGCAGCGGCGGCACCAGTAGCAGCATCTCGCAAACGCCAACTCTTTCCTAGGCAGGCTACGCTTTGTATCACCGGTTTCCAGAATACGCACACAGCTGAAAACCTCTTACGGCAACTGAGGAAGATCATCGCGGAATGGCTTACCCCAATTGGACTCTCCTGTGGATTTGTGGCATCGGACAACGCCAGCAATATTGTGTGTGCATTAAATATGGGCAAATTCCCGCACGTCCCATGTTTTGCACATACCTTGAATTTGGTGGTGCAGAATTATTTAAAAAACGAGAGGGGCGTGCAAGAGATGCTGTCGGTGGCCAGAAGAATTGCGGGACACTTTCGGCGTACAGGCACCACTTACAGAAGACTGGAGCACCACCAAAAACGCCTGAACCTGCCCTGCCATCATCTGAAGCAAGAAGTGGTAACGAGGTGGAATTCAACCCTATATATGCTTCAGAGGTTGGAGGAGCAGCAAAAGGCCATTCAAGCCTATACAATTGAGCACGATATAGGAGGTGGAATACACCTGTCTCAAGCGCAGTGGAGAATGATTTCAACGTTGTGCAAGGTTCTGCTGCCCTTTGAACTTGCCACACGTGAAGTCAGTTCAGACACTGCCAGCCTGAGTCAGGTCATTCCCCTCATCAGGCTTTTGCAGAAGAAGCTGGAGACATTGAAGGAGGAGCTAACACAGAGCGATTCCGCTAGGCATGTGGGACTTGTGGATGGAGCCCTTAATTCGCTTAACAAGGATTCACGGGTGGTCAATCTGTTGAAATCAGAGCACTACATTTTGGCCACCGTGCTCGATCCTAGATTTAAAACCTACCTTGGATCTCTCTTTCCGGCACACACAAGTCTGCTGGGGTTCAAAGACCTGCTGGTGAGAAAATTGTCAAGTCAAGCGGAACGCGACCTGTCAACATCTCCTCCTTCACATTCTCCCGCAACTGGGGGTGCGAGGAAAAGGCTCAGTATTCCGAGCCCACCCGCTGGCGGTGATGCAGGGCAGTCTGGAGCGACTGCTGATGCTGACATCTGGTCCGGACTGAAGGACCTGCCAACGATTACGGATACGGACATGTCGTCTACTGGCACTGCATATGATTCTCTCCCCATTGAAAGAATGGTGGAGGATTATATGAGTGACCGCATCCAAGTAGGCACGTCAGACAGTCCGTACTTATACTGGCAGGAAAAAGAGGCAATTTGGAGGCCCTTGCACAAACTGGCTTTATTCTACCTAAGTTGCCCTCCCATAAGTGTGTACTCCGAAAGAGTGTTTAGTGCCGCCGCTCACCTTGTCAGCAATCGGCGTACGAGGTTGCTTCCAGAAAATGTGGAGAAGATGATGTTCATTAAAATGAATTATAATCAATTCCTCCGTGGAGACATTGACCAGCAGCAATTGCCTCCACAAAGTACACAGGGAGCTGAGATGGTGGATTCCAGTGGGGACGAATTGATAATCTGTGAGGAGGGGGATGTACACGGTGATATATCGGAGGATGATGATGAGGTGGACATCTTGCCTCTGTAGAGCCAGTTTGTGCAAGGAGAGATTAATTGCTTCTTTTTTGGTGGGGGTCCAAACCAACCCGTCATTTCAGTCACAGTCGTGTGGCAGACCCTGTCACTGAAATGATGGGTTGGTTAAAGTGTGCATGTCCTGTTTACACAACATAAGGGTGGGTGGGAAGGCCCAAGTACAATTCCATCTTGCACCTCTTTTTTCTTTCATTTTTCTTTGCGTCATGTGCTGTTTGGGGAGTATTTTTTTGAAGGGCCATCCTGCGTGACACTGCAGTGCCACTCCTAGATGGGCCAGGTGTTTGTGTCGGCCACTAGGGTCGCTTATCTTACTCACACAGCTACCTCATTGCGCCTCTTTTTTTCTTTGCGTCATGTGCTGTTTGGGGAGTGTTTTTTGGAAGGGCCATCCTGCGTGACACTGCAGTGCCACTCCTAGATGGGCCAGGTGTTTGTGTCGGCCACTAGGGTCGCTTATCTTACTCACACAGCTACCTCATTGCGCCTCTTTTTTTCTTTGCGTCATGTGCTGTTTGGGGAGTGTTTTTTGGAAGGGCCATCCTGCGTGACACTGCAGTGCCACTCCTAGATGGGCCAGGTGTTTGTGTCGGCCACTAGGGTCGCTTAGCTTAGTCATCCAGCGACCTCGGTGCAAATTTTAGGACTAAAAATAATATTGTGAGGTGTGAGGTGTTCAGAATAGACTGAAAATGAGTGGAAATTATGGTTTTTGAGGTTAATAATACTTTGGGATCAAAATGACCCCCAAATTCTATGATTTAAGCTGTTTTTTAGTGTTTTTGAAAAAAAAACACCCGAATCCAAAACACACCCGAATCCAACAAAAAAAATTCGGTGAGGTTTTGCCAAAACGCGGTCGAACCCAAAACACGGCCGCGGAACCGAACCCAAAACCAAAACACAAAACCCGAAAAATTTCAAGTGCACATCTCTAATTGAGTTGTTTGTGTCGCCTAGCTTAGCCATCCTGCGACCACAGTGCACCTCTTTTTTTCTTTTCTTTGCATCATGTGCTGTTTGGGGACTATTTTATTTAGTGCCATCCTGTCTGAAACTTCCGTATATGTCCAGTGGTACTGCCATTTGATTTAATTCCCGACATTACTGCCATTTAATTCCAGTGATTTTGTCATTTTCTTCCAGTGATTTGGACCAATAATACCATTGATTGGAACGAATAATTCCTGTGATTTTGTCATTTTCTTCCAGTGATTTGGACCAATAATACCATTGATTAGAACAAATAATTCCTATGATTTTGTCATTTTCTTCCAGTGATTTGGAACAATAATACCATTGATTAGAACAAATAATTACTGTGATATTGAGGTGTTTGTGTCGCTTAGCTTAGCCATCCAGCGACCACAGTGCACTTCTTTTTCTCTTTTCTTTGCATCATGTGCTGTTTGGGGCCAATTTTTTTAAGTGCCATCCTGTTTGACACTGCAGTGCCACTCCTAGATGGGCCAGGTGTTTGTGCCGGCCACTTGGGTCACTTAGCTTAGTTATCCAGCGACCTTTGTGCAAATTTTAGAATAGACTGGAAAGGAGTGAAATTATGGTTATTGAGGTTAATGATACTATAGGATCAAAATTATCCCCAAATTTTGTGATTTAAGCTGTTTTTGAGGGGTTTTTGAAAAAAAACACCCGAATCCAAAACACACAAGAATCCGACAAAAAATTTTAAGGGAGGTTTTGCCAAAACGCGTCCGAATCCAAAACACGGCCGTGGAACCGAATCCAAAACCAAAACACAAAACCCAACAAATTTCCGGTGCACATCTCTAGTTACAATTAAGATGGTGTCTAATCTGGTACATTTTACCTGAGTGGGGGTTGGGAAATTTATCTCCAGGTATCAAAAAACTGCAAGTGGTGCATGTGCACCTAAAGCACCCCCATTTTTTGTTTGCAAGAAAATGGGTTGCTTTATTTAAATCAGTAATGTCAGTTCGCATGAGCAAATCCTTAAGGTTTCTAACTCTGGTATAACAGTGCATAACTGCGGGAGACTTCCAGTTCCGGGTTGATGGCGTGAGGCAGCAGTTCCCGGAGCTCCGCCACAACCCGCCAGCAAACACCTTCTAAAGGCCTTTGACGGCCTCCATTTGCCCTGCTTGGCACCCCCCTCACACCCGCAGCCCTTATGGACCGTTTTGTGACGCCCGTAGCCGTGGCCGGCGCGCAGCCGCAGTGCCAGGAAAAGCGCGGCGGGGACAATGACCCCCGAAGTTGGCCCTGACCCGGTCTCCCCAGCACCAAAGAAGGTGGCCGCAGTGATAGTGCCTTCGTCGGACCGCGCTGCTGACACTCCGGTATCATATGCCGACGTGGTGGACGCCATCCGGTCCGCCATGACCCCCCTCCTCACTCAGGCTGTGGCTGATATTACGCAGCAACTGCAGCAGCTGCAGAATCGTGTATCCGCACTGAAAACCAATTGGGAGCTGCCATGCATAATGTGGATGAATTACAGCAGGCTGTGAAATCTCTGACTTCAGACAACTACCACATATGGAACAAGCTTGATGAAATCGAAAACAGATCGAGGAGAAATAATATCAGGCTTGTGGGCCTACCTGAATCTGTAAAAGGCCCAGCACTTGCCCACTTTGTCCGTACCACGCTTCCCACCCTTCTAGGAATTGAACACGACTGTCGGGATCTGGTGATTGAGAGAGTACATCGTGTGGGCCCGGCCCCCACCCCGAAAAAGCCTCGCCCGAGGGTCACGCTGTTCCGCTGCTTGAACTTTCTACATAAGACTGCTTTCTGGTCGGCATCACAACGTGTCAAGGACCTGCAATGGGAGGGTCATAGGCTTTTTATTTTCCAGGACTACTCTGTACAACTAACGAGGGCCCGGAAAGCATTCTCACCCATTTGCTCCCAACTCGTAACAGAGGGACGCAAGTTTGGCTTGCTCTATCTAGCCCGTTTACGCATCTATGATGGCTCCTCCTATAAGGACTTCCTTTCCCCAGCAGATGCTCATGCCTTCCTAAGCGAACTTTCTCGACCCCCAGATGCTGACATCAGCGATTCACCATCTACCTGAAGGTTTTTTTTCTCTATCATAATTGTGCGACACTGTTTTCCATTATTACGTTGTCTCACATGCCATTGTTATGCTTTGTTATGATGCTTTATGCCTCCGCCACAGGCCCAGGCTGTATCCTCATATTTCATATTTTATTGTTCTTTTTCGATATTAATATGTTTTGTTACAATGTGTGGCTTCCTAGTCTCAGCTGCTGATATCCCCGACATATCATACTGCAGATACGACCTAGAGTATCAGGGACCATGGTTCTCTTATTATTGCGGAGCATCAGTTTAATTATTAACTGTATATCTTTTTTCTTTTTTTTTTTTGCTCTGGTATAACTTAGGGCCAACTTCACCATGCATGTTTTATATAAATGCAGGGCAAAGCCACTATTTCCTCACTCCTAGCGGAGGTGGCTGGGTGGGCGGAGCTCCTCCCTCATGCTCCACTACCGGCTGTTATCTTAATATGGTTTATAGCTTTCTTTATGCTAAATTATTTTATGGGAAGTCCTGACTCGTCATTTAGAACTACCATGTTGTATGTCTTGTTTGTCTTCCCCCCTCCTTCCCTCCCCCTCTTTCCTTGCAACCCCCCTCCCCCCCTCCGCAACATTAGCCTATGTTTTCCTGCATTATTTAGATGATGAAAGCTGTGGCAATACTTTGACTCCCTTCCTCGTGCCATGCCTACTTTGACGCTTGGCTCGTGGAATGTAGGCTGGTTCAATTCACCAGCAAAACGAAGGAAGATACTCATTTATTTGAACAAACAAAACGTTGACTTAGCTTTCCTACAAGAATCCCATCTAGTTCCAGATGAAGTAGCAAAATTAAACACCTTAGGTTGGTCTGTCCTATGTTTTAGTTCCTATAACTCAAAAGCTAGAGGTGTAATCATCCTTATCAAAAAACATATTCCCTATGAAGATTTAACAACTCGCTCTGATGCATCAGGTAGGACAGTGCTGCTGACCCTTAAGATTTACGGACAGCCTCTGACACTTTGTAATGTGTACGCACCGTCTACCTATACCAAGAAATTTCTCCAATCACTCATTGCCACACCTTTCCTCCTCTATCATACTGTGTGGAGACTTTAATCTGGTGACGTCCCTACTGTTAGATAGATCTTCCACTCATCCTAAAGGCCTGACCCTCCCAAAACTAGGCATGCCTTCACTCGCAGATAGACTCTCATTGGTGGATGTTTGGAGGGCTCTCCATCCCACTGATAGGGAGTATACCTGCCTATCCTCTGCCCACCACACCCTATCCTGAATTGATTACATATTCACGTCTCACACCCTCTTTCCTAACATAGTGGATGCTTTCGTAGACCCAATATCCCTTTCTGACCATGCCCTCGTGATGGCCTCTATCCAAATTTCGGAATTGCAGGACACCCCCAGACTTTGGAAATTCCCCTCCTATCTATCCAAATCGTTGAAATTTCGGAATAGACTTGAAGCGGCCTGGGAAACATATGCCTCTGATAATGCATCACATGCAGACTCTGACCCCATGCTCATTTGGTTGACAGCCAAATCTGTACTGCGGGGGGAGATAATGTCTTACGTGGCTGGTTTACGCAGAAAACACACTGAACACTATTTCAAGTTCCAGACGGCCCTGACCTCAGCCTTTCAGCAGTTCAAGTCCATGCCAAACGATACCACTAAACATAATTATCTCTTGGCAAAAACACACTTTGACGAATTCCTGTTGACACTCGGAGATAAATATATGTTCAATGTTAGCTATCGGTTCCACAAATTTGGAAACAAGACGGGTAAATTACTTTCTAACCTCTTGCGTGACTCTCATCCTCCCCTGTCTACGCGACCACTGATGACAGAATCGGTCAAACTGACTACCACTAATGCTGAGATCTCTGCAATCATGCGCTCCTTTTAAACTGATCTCTACTCCCCCACAGTTCCCCGCCCATCCCCCCCAGACTTGATTATGGATTCTGCTTCTCCCAATAATTGGGACTCCCTGCCTGTACCTGAATTGCCTCCGGAGCTTAGCCAGTCACTAACATCCCCGATTACCTTGGAAGAGATCCGCCAGACTATTGGTCATTTCAAATGTGACAAAGCCCCAGGACCAGATGCTTTCTCTGCTGATTTTTACAAGCTGCTCTTGCCAAAACTAGAGTCCCCATTACTGCATGCGCTTAACTCTATGCTTACATCTCAAACTCTCCCTCCACACTTCAACTCAGCCATCCTTAAAGTTTTACCAAAGCCGGGCAGAGACCTCACCCTCACGGGATCCTATCGTCCCATCTCCCTACTAAACCTTAACTATAAGTTACTGACCAAAATTCTGGCTGATCGGTTAAAACTACTCCTTCCCCGCATCATCCATCCAGATTAAACGGGCTTTATATGGGGCAGACACTCGGAAGTCAATGTCAGACGCGTGTTATCAGCGGTTCAGGCATCCTCCGCCACCTCTGACCCCTCTTATATCCTTTCCCTCGACGCGGAGAAGGTGTTTGATCTAGTTGAATGGCCCCATCTGTACCACTCCTTAGCACGCTTTGGCTTCCAGTCGGCTTTCATTGACTGGATTAGACTTCTATACACCCATCCCCAAACTCAGGTAGCCTGCAATGGTGTTTTGTCTCCTCCCTTCCCAATAGGTAGAGGTACGCGGCAGGGATGCCAACTATCTCCTTTATTGTTTGATATTGCTCTGGAACCTCTGGCGATAGCATTGCGAGAGTCCAGGAAATTCCAGGGGGTCCGGATTGGTGATGTGGAGCTCAAGGTTGCATTATTTGCAGACGATATGCTTCTTTTTATTTCTGAACCTGACGTCTCCATCCCAGAGATTCTCCACCTCATATCGTCTTTCGGGAAAACCTCAGGCTATCGTATCAATGTTTCTAAATCGGAGTTACTACCCCTGGGGACCCCTCGTGCGCCCATCACCCAACCTGTTCCTACCTTGACGCTGGCGTTTAAAACTGCTCTAGATAAGATCACCTATTTGGGAATACAAATCCCATCAGACTTATCCACCTTATATGAAGCCAACTTCACACCCATGCTACATAAACTTACCACTACCCTTGACTCTAGGAAACTTTTACCCCTTTCACTCTTGGGCCGAGTGGCAGTTCTACAAAGTGTGTTATTCCCACGCCTATATTATCTCATGCAGATGTTACCCATACACCTTTCCACGAGAGATCTGGCCTACATTCGCAAAATCCTTACCAAGTTTCTCTGGAAAGGTAAGAGACCCCTCATAGCTTTCAAAAAACTGACTGCTCCCCGTACCGTGGAGGGAGTCGGCCTACCTGACTTCCTCTCATATTCCCTATCTGCCCTTTTTCGTTGGGCTGCTGATTGGCTGACAGACTGTCACGCTTACACAGACCCCGCTTTAGATGAGGCCATGTTTTCTCCCTTTTCCCCCAGCGCACTCCTCCACTCTATTCCGAAATCCATCCCTCCCCACATCCTTGGCTCCCCGCTATTCCATGATATCTATTCTGCATGGATTAAAATAAATAAACTGTTCCACAGGAATCATATGTCCACACGGCGAGTTCCTCTCTGGGGTAATCCTGCATTCCCTCCATCTCTCACAAACTCTATCTTTAAACTCTGGAGGACTAAGGGATTATCATGTTCCTCCAAAGTCTACGACCCCGGGGGGACATTTTGTCCTATTCTATTCCCTCCAGGATAAGTATGACATCCCACAATCACATTTCTACATGTATTTACAGGCTCGACACTATCTTACCTCCATTCTTCATTCCAGGGTCCACACCTCACCCCCCTCTGGCCCCCCGGATCCACTATAATCAGTGATTACCTTGTGTGAACGTGTACCCTTTCGCACCAGGATGCTGTACAACCTCCTCACTGACATAACCTCACCCCATAGATGGTCCATGTTATTGTCCCAATGGCAGAAAGATATTCCCTCCCTTACTGACTCTGCAGCTCTAAGCACTTTTTATTGCTCAACTATGAAAACCCTGTCCTCTGCTTATTTACAAGAAGTCCATCTCCGAACCCTACAAAGGGCTTATGTCCCCCAAATCCACCATGCCCGATACAACCCTTTGATTTCAGGGGAATGCCCTAAATGTGGTTATCACTCAGCAACTTTCTATCACAATTTCTGGGAATGTGGCCACATTAGGAAATTCTGGGGTAAGGTACTCACCTGTATCAACACTCTACCCCACACTCGAGTCACACCCGACCCTTTAGCTTGTTTATGTGTGAATTTCTCTCAGTGGGACTTGGGTACTCATGGACAAAGGCACATACCGTTGCTGAACATATTGGTCACTGTGTCTAAAAAGATCATTCTCACCCATTGGATCTCCAGATCTAAGCCTTCATTATCGGAAGTACACAGGAAAATGTTACAAATACTATATTTTGATCGTAGATCTGCATTGGTACATATAGAAACAGATGTTGTTAAATTCTATGCTAGATGGGAAACATATATTGACTCACTCCCTCGTTCCACGCAAGCCCACATATCCACGGTCTTTGAATCGACTGAATGGTACCTGCTCCGACAAATCTCATTACAGTCTCCACCGTCATAGCTGAACATCTGACCTTGTACTACCCCTCCCCTCCCCTTTTTTCTTACCCCTTATGTGTGACACCCCCCCCCCCCCCACCCCCCCACAGGATTCGTTTAGTTAAGTTTGACTGATATATCAGGTTTATTGTTAATCGGAATTGTATTGGCAGATTTGCCCAAGGCAACCAGGGAGGACCTCACTCTAGGAGTCTTAAAATATGATCGGTCACTTGCCTCTGTTTTTTCCTAGACCAGGTACCTGCTTTAATCGCCTCCACACTGTATGCAATTTTATTCCTTATTATTACTGTTCCTGCTACTCCTTTGGATTGCCTGTCACCTGCCTTACATGCCTGATATATCTTTTACACCTGATGTCTTCTTATTTTGTTGTATTGTAAAACCTCAATAAAACAGATTTATAAAAAAAAAAACCAGGGCCTAACTGCATATTGATCAAGGTGAAGCGATGTATCAGTCTGTACAATCGGCCATCGATTTTTGGTAGTTCTTTTAATCTCTCGTGATAGATCATTGTATCTGCTAATAATAGGAAATTTATCAGATAACATCACCTTATCTTTTTTACATAAGAGGGAATTCCTATCCAACCTTAATACCTTTTCTTTTATATTAAGAAGATTCTTATAATCATATCCCCTCTCCATAAATTTTTGAACTGTTTCATCCAGTTGTTTACATACTAATTCAGGGTCTGAATTAATCCTGCGTACTCTTACCATCTGTGAATAGGGGAGACCCAACATTAGTTCACGCAGATGGTTACTGTTAATGTGTAATACTGTGTTGTGCAGGATTAATTAAGGTTGGATAGGAATTCCCTCTTATGTAAAAAAGATAAGGTGATGTTATCTGATAAATTTCCTATTGTTAGCAGATACAATGATCTATCTCCAGAGATTAAAAGAACTACCAAAAATCGATGGCCAATTGTACAGACTGATACATTCCTTCATCTTGATCAATATGCAGTTATTCCCTGTTATACCAGAGATAGAAACCTTAAGGATTTGCTCATGCGAACTGACATTACTGATTTAAATAAAGCAACCCATTTTCTTGCAAACAAAAAATGGGGGTGCTTTAGGTGCACTTGCAGTTTTTTGATACCTGGAGATAAATTTCCCCACCCCCACTCAGGTAAAATGTACCAGATAAGACACCATCTTAATTGTTTCAGTACATTTGTAGTATATCAGATCTTGTTCCTATGTAGGCTTTCTTACATTGGAAAGACCCAATGTAAGTTTAAAGAGAGGATGTCAGCACATAGGTCCGCAAGTCGGGCCGCGATAAATAGCGGAAAGAGGGAACAGCCGGTAGCTCTGCATTTTCAGGAAAATGGACATAGTTTGACCAGTCTTAAATATAGGATGATTGATCACATTCCACCTCTACATAGAGGAGGTGACCGTAATCGTCTGTTACTTAAGCGTGAGAATAAGTGGATTTACAGACTTGATACATTGAGCCCCCGCGGGCTTAATGAAACCATATCATGGTCTGTGTTCTTGTAATACAGGGATTAATGCATATAAGAAGTATCTATGAGTATTATGCTGGTTTTATTAATACCATTACACCTCGTCAGTGTCGTAACTAGGTATGGGCAAGAGGGGCATTGCACAAAGCGCTATGCGCTGTAGGGCGGAAAAATCTCCACATGCACCCGCAGGGCAACGTGACATTATTGCCCGCTGCCCGAGGAGCAAAGTGGAGATGGAGAACTGCTAGTCCGGTAGGCGCTGGGATCGCCTCTACATTCCCCCTCCTGCCACCCCCACCATCCCTGACTGGGCTGCGCCACGCCGCCGAAGCTCCTCTCACTAGCTTTACTATTGTGGAGGGCTGGAGGCGTCACCCGGCAGCAGCAGCTGATCTTCAGGGGAGGAGGCTGAGGCGCTGAGTATCCTTTCTCCCCTCATCGGCGCTGCTCAACGCCGGGCGTGACGTCATCATGTGCTCCCAGGGCAGCCAGAAACAGCCTCTTCTGACTTAGCCAGCCCAGCCAGCGTATGGAGCCTGACATGGGAGCTGCAGCCGCGGAAGAGCCGGGGAAGGCATGGAGCAAATGGACCCATACACCAGCACCTGTCAGCGCAGGACCAGGAGTCAGACTTACACGTGGGCACAACACCACCGCAGGTTAGGGACTTATTACAGCCCCCCCGTTTCCTCCCCATTGTGGGCCTCTCACCTGCTCTCTCCATAACTCTCCTCCCTTCTGTATGCCGCTCAACTCTATCCCAAGCCCTCCCCTCATGTTCCTCTCACCTGCTCTCTCCCTAATCCTCCCCCCACGTTCCTCTCACCTGCTCTCTCCCTAATCCTCCCCCTGCGTTCCTCACCTGCTCTCTCCCTAATCCTCCCCCTGCGTTCCTCACCTGCTCTCTCCCTAATCCTCCCCCTGCGTTCCTCTCACTCACTTTCTCCCTAATCCTGCCCCCCGCGATCCTCTCACCTGCTCTCTCCCTAATCCTCCCCCCGCGTTCCTCTCACCTACTCTCTCTCTAATTCTCACCCTGCGTTCCTCACCTGCTCTCTCCCTAATCCTCCCCCTGCGTTCCTCTCACTCACTTTCTCCCTAATCCTCACCCCGCGTTCCTCTCACCTGCTCTCTCCCTAATCCTCCCCCTGCGTTCCTCTTACTCACTTTCTCCCTAATCCTCACCCCGCGTTCCTCTCACCTGCTCTCTCCCTAACCCTCCCCCTGCGTTCCTCACCTACTCTCTCCCTAATCCTCCTCCCGCGTTCCTCACATGCTCTCTCCCTAATCCTCCCCCTGCGTTCCTCTCACTCACTCTCTCCCTAATCCTCCCCCCCGCGTTCCTCTCACCTGCTCTCTCTCTAATCCTCCCCCCCGCGTTCCTCTCACCTGCTCTCTCCCTAATCCTCCCCCTGCGTTCCTCACCTACTCTCTCCCTAATCCTCCTCCCGCGTTCCTCACATGCTCTCTCCCTAATCCTCCCCCTGCATTCCTCTCACTCACTCTCTCCCTAATCCTCCCCCCCGCGTTCCTCTCACCTGCTCTCTCCCTAATCCTTCCCCTGCGTTCCTCACCTACTCTCTCCCTAATCCTCCTCCCGCGTTCCTCACATGCTCTCTCCCTAATCATCCCCCTGTGTTCCTCTCACTCGCTCTCTCCCTAATCCCCCCCCTGCATTCATCTCACTCGCTCTCTCTAATCCTCCCCCTGCGTTCCTCACATGCTCTCTCCCTAATCTTCCTCCTGCGTTCCTCACTGGTTCTCTCTCCAATCCTCCCCATGCGTTCCTCTCACCTGCTCTCTCCCTAATCCTCCCCCTGTGTTCCTCTCACCTGCTCTCTCCCTAATCCTCCCCTTGTGTTCCTCTCACTCGCTCTCTCCCTAATCCTCCCCCGCGTACCTCTCACCTGCTCTCTCTCTAATCCTCCCCCTGCGTTCCTCTCACTCGCTCTCTCCCTAATCCTCCCCATGCATTCCTCTCGCTTGCTCTCTCTAATACTCCCCCTGCGTTCCTCACCTGCTCTCTCCCTAATCTTCCTCCTGCGCTCCTCTCACTGGTTCTCTCTCCAATCCTCCCCATGCGTTCCTCTCACCTGCTCTCTCCCTAATCCTCCCCCTGTGTTCCTCTCACTCGCTCTCTCCCTAATGCTCCCCCTGCATTTTTTCCCCCTGCGTTCCTCTCACCTGCTCTCTCCCTAATCCTCCCCCCGCGTTCCTCTCACTCGCTCTCTCCGTAATCCTCCACCTGCGTTCCTCTCACTCGCTCTCTCTCTAATCCTCCCCCTACATTCCTCTCACCTGCTCTAACCATCCCGAATGTGTAAAAAATGGGGACTGCCTTCCTAATGTGTAAAATAGGGGGACTCAGCCTGCTGTTATGTGTAAAAACTGGGATCTGCCTGCTGTAATGTGTGAAAGTGAGCTCTGCCTGCTGTAATGTGTGAAAGGGAGCTCTGCCTGCTGTAATGTGTGAAAGTGAGCTCTGCCTGCTGTAATGTGTGAAAGGGAGCTCTGCCTGCTGTAATGTGTGAAAGGGAGCTCTGCCTGCTGTAATGTGTGAAAGTGAGCTCTGCCTGCTGTAATGTGTGAAAGGGAGCTCTGCCTGCTGTAATGTGTGAAAGGGAGCTCTGTGGTCATGCCCCTTTCACATGAAGCCACGCCCCTATATATTTTAGGTGCGCAGCAGCCCTGCTTTGTATGTAAGGGGGGGGGTTGCCGATACTGTTTCTTACACACAGCGCTAAAATGTCTAGTTACGGCACTGCACCTCATAGATTAACTATTCTTTCAACATACTTTATTATTGATCTAATACAGCTTTAATGGTATACATTGTTTTGAATGTGTTCTTCTCTATTATGGTGACATTTATATTTGCACTGTTACTGTATTTAAATGTTCTGTGTCTTTTCTAGTTGTTCTAATGATTGTTGATGCAGTTGTCATGGTGATGGGTGTGTCACTGACATGCGCCGCTCAGCTGCAGCAGTGATGTGTCTAGGTCGCGACGCTGACAGGAGCCGCATCCCGCTTCCGGCCCCAGCGCCAGTAGGAGCGTCCCTCTCACTGGGTGATGTAGGAATAAAAGGTAAGCGTTTTTTAACTTGTTTGTATATCCTGAAGGCGGTAAAAACCGAAACGTTGATACAAATTCTTTGTGTCTGTCGTCTATATCTGTGAGTGCCGCACCAATTGCCTGTATATATATATATATATATATATATATATACACACACACACACACACACACACACACATATATACACACACACACGCACACACATATATACACACACACACACACACACACACACACACACACACACACAGTATCTCAGAAATGCCATATAAACAGTGATAACCGGTATATATGCACATTAATTTATGATTTCCTTCCTTTCAAATCAAAGGGGTAACATCGGTGTATATAAATATATTTTGGGGTAAAAGGTAAAAACGTTCCCTGACCCCTGCTCCAATGTGTACAAGGCTCTCAGAGTGCTGCATCTGCACCAGTCTGGTAAGGTATATACAAAATTGGTCAAATGTAAGCATCACATGGCTGTGTTTCAGGATACTGGTTCAAAGATTTGCTAAATTGATCAGGCCCAGGGGACTATGGAAGTAGTGATGAGCACCGGAAATTTTTCGGGTTTTGTGTTTTGGTTTTGGGTTCGGTTCCGCGGCCGTGTTTTGGGTTCGAATGCGTTTTGGCAAAACCTCACCGAATTTTTTTTGTCGGATTCGGGTGTGTTTTGGATTCGGGTGTTTTTTTCAAAAAACCCTAAAAAACAGCTTAAATCATAGAATTTGGGGGTCATTTTGATCCCAAAGTAATATTAACCTCAATAACCATAATTTCCACTCATTTTCAGTCTATTCTGAACACCTCACACCTCACAATATTATTTTTAGTCCTAAAATTTGCACCGAGGTCGCTGGATGACTAAGCTTTGCGACCCAAGTGGCCGGCACAAACACCTGGCCCATCTAGGAGTGGCACTGCAGTGTCACGCAGGATGGCCCTTCAAAAAATACTCCCCAAACAGCACATGATGCAAAGAAGAAAAATAAGAGGCGCAATGAGGTAGCTGTGTGAGTAAGCTAAGCGACCCTAGTGGCCGACACAAACACCTGGCCCATCTAGGAGTGGCACTGCAGTGTCACGCAGGATGGCCCTTCAAAAAACTACTCCCCAAACAGCACATGACGCAAAGAAGAAAAAAAAGAGGCACAATGAGGTAGCTGTGTGACTAAGATAAGCGACCCTAGTGGCCGACACAAACACCTGGCCCATCTAGGAGTGGCACTGCAGTGTCACGCAGGATGGCCCTTCCAAAAAACACCCCCCAAACAGCACATGACGCAAAGAAAAAAAGAGGCGCAATGAGGTAGCTGTGTGACTAAGATAAGCGACCCTAGTGGCCGACACAAACACCTGGCCCATCTAGGAGTGGCACTGCAGTGTCACGCAGGATGGCCCTTCCAAAAAACACCCCCCAAACAGCACATGACGCAAAGAAAAAAAGAGGCGCAATGAGGTAGCTGTGTGACTAAGATAAGCGACCCAAGTGGCCGACACAAACACCTGGTCCATCTAGGAGTGGCACTGCAGTGTCACGCAGGATGGCCCTTCCAAAAAACACCCCCCAAACAGCACATGACGCAAAGAAAAAAAGAGGCGCAATGAGGTAGCTGTGTGACTAAGATAAGCGACCCAAGTGGCCGACACAAACACCTGGCCCATCTAGGAGTGGCACTGCAGTGTCACGCAGGATGGCCCTTCCAAAAACTACTCCCCAAACAGCACATGACGCAAAGAAAAATGAAAGAAAAAAGAGGTGCAAGATGGAATTGTCCTTGGGCCCTCCCACCCACCCTTATGTTGTGTAAACAGGACATGCACACTTTAACCAACCCATCATTTCAGTGACAGGGTCTGCCACACGACTGTGACTGAAATGACGGGTTGGTTTGGACCCCCACCAAAAAAGAAGCAATTAATCTCTCCTAGCACAAACTGGCTCTACAGAGGCAAGATGTCCACCTCATCATCATCCTCCGATATATCACCGTGTACATCCCCCTCCTCACAGATTATCAATTCGTCCCCACTGGAATCCACCATCTCAGCTCCCTGTGTACTTTGTGGAGGCAATTGCTGCTGGTCAATGTCTCCACGGAGGAATTGATTATAATTCATTTTAATGAACATCATCTTCTCCACATTTTCTGGATGTAACCTCGTACGCCGATTGCTGACAAGGTGAGCGGCGGCACTAAACACTCTTTCGGAGTACACACTTGTGGGAGGGCAACTTAGGTAGAATAAAGCCAGTTTGTGCAAGGGCCTCCAAATTGCCTCTTTTTCCTGCCAGTATAAGTACGGACTGTCTGACGTGCCTACTTGGATGCGGTCACTCATATAATCCTCCACCATTCTTTCAATGGGGAGAGAATCATATGCAGTGACAGTAGACGACATGTTCGTAATCGTTGTCAGGTCCTTCAGTCCGGACCAGATGTCAGCATCAGCAGTCGCTCCAGACTGCCCTGCATCACCGCCAGCGGGTGGGCTCGGAATTCTGAGCCTTTTCCTCGCACCCCCAGTTGCGGGAGAATGTGAAGGAGGAGATGTTGACAGGTCGCGTTCCGCTTGACTTGACAATTTTGTCACCAGCAGTTCTTTGAACCCCAGCAGACTTGTGTCTGCCGGAAAGAGAGATCCAAGGTAGGTTTTAAATCTAGGATCGAGCACGGTGGCCAAAATGTAGTGCTCTGATTTCAACAGATTGACCACCCGTGAATCCTTGTAAAGCAAATTAAGGGCTCCATCCACAAGTCCCACATGCCTAGCGGAATCGCTCTGTGTTAGCTCCTCCTTCAATGTCTCCAGCTTCTTCTGCAAAAGCCTAATGAGGGGAATGACCTGACTCAGGCTGGCAGTGTCTGAACTGACTTCACGTGTGGCAAGTTCAAAAGGTTGCAGAACCTTGCACAACGTTGAAATCATTCTCCACTGCGCTTGAGACAGGTGCATTCCACCTCCTATATCGTGCTCAGTTGTATAGGCTTGAATGGCCTTTTGCTGCTCCTCCAACCTCTGAAGCATATAGAGGGTTGAATTCCACCTCGTTACCACTTCTTGCTTCAGATGATGGCAGGGCAGGTTCAGGCGTTTTTGGTGGTGCTCCAGTCTTCTGTACGTGGTGCCTGTACGCCGAAAGTGTCCCGCAATTCTTCTGGCCACCGACAGCATCTCTTGCACGCCCCTCTCGTTTTTTAAATAATTCTGCACCACCAAATTCAAGGTATGTGCAAAACATGGGACGTGCTGGAATTTGCCCATATTTAATGCACACACAATATTGCTGGCGTTGTCCGATGCCACAAATCCACAGGAGAGTCCAATTGGGGTAAGCCATTCTGCGATGATCTTCCTCAGTTGCCGTAAGAGGTTTTTAGCTGTGTGCGTATTCTGGAAAGCGGTGATACAAAGCGTAGCCTGCCTAGGAAAGAGTTGGCGTTTGCGAGATGCTGCTACTGGTGCCGCCGCTGCTGTTCTTGCGGCGGGAGTCCATACATCTACCCAGTGGGCTGTCACAGTCATATAGTCCTGAGCCTGCCCTGCTCCACTTGTCCACATGTCCGTGGTTAAGTGGACATTGGGTACAACTGCATTTTTTAGGACACTGGTGAGTCTTTTTCTGAGGTCTGTGTACATTTTCGGTATCGCCTGCCTAGAGAAATGGAACCTAGATGGTATTTGGTACTGGGGACACAGTACCTCCAACAAGTCTCTAGTTGGCTCTGCAGTAATGATGGATACCGGAACCACGTTTCTCACCGCCCAGGATGCCAAGGCCTCAGTTATCCGCTTTGCAGCAGGATGACTGCTGTGATATTTCATCTTCCTCGCAAAGGACTGTTGGACAGTCAATTGCTTGGTGGAAGTAGTAAAAGTGGTCTTACGAGTACGACTTCCCCTCTGGGATGACCATCGACTCCCAGCAGCAACAACAGCAGCGCCAGCAGCAGTAGGCATTACACGCAAGGATGCATCGGAGGAATCCCAGGCAGGAGAGGACTCGTCAGAATTGCCAGTGACATGGCCTGCAGGACTATTGGCATTCCTGGGGAAGGAGGAAATTGACACTGAGGGAGTTGGTGGGGTGGTTTGCGTGAGCTTGGTTACAAGAGGAAGGGATTTACTGGTCAGTGGACTGCTTCCGCTGTCGCCCAAAGTTTTTGAACTTGTCACTGACTTATGATGAATGCGCTGCAGGTGACGTATAAGGGAGGATGTTCCGAGGTGGTTAACGTCCTTACCCCTACTTATTACAGCTTGACAAAGGCAACACACGGCTTGACAAATGTTGTCCGCATTTCTGTTGAAATACTTCCACACCGAAGAGCTGATTTTTTTGGTATTTTCACCAGGCATGTCAATGGCCCTATTCCTCCCATGGACAACAGGTGTCTCCCCGGGTGCCTGACTTAAACAAACCACCTCACCATCAGAATCCTCCTGGTCAATTTCCTCCCCAGCGCCAGCAACACCCATATCCTCCTCATCCTGGTGTACTTCAACACTGACATCTTCAATCTGACTGTCAGGAACTGGACTGCGGGTGCTCCTTCCAGCACTTGCAGGGGGCGTGCAAATGGTGGAAGGCGCATGCTCTTCACGTCCAGTGTTGGGAAGGTCAGGCATCGCAAACGACACAATTGGACTCTCCTTGTGGATTTGTGATTTCGAAAAACGCACAGTTCTTTGCTGTGCTTTTGCCAGCTTGAGTCTTTTCATTTTTCTAGCGAGAGGCTGAGTGCTTCCATCCTCATGTGAAGCTGAACCACTAGCCATGAACATAGGCCAGGGCCTCAGCCGTTCCTTGCCACTCCGTGTGGTAAATGGCATATTGGCAAGTTTACGCTTCTTCTCCGACAATTTTATTTTAGATTTTTGAGTCCTTTTTTTACTGATATTTGGTGTTTTGGATTTTACATGCTCTGTACTAGGACATTGGGCATCGGCCTTGGCAGACGACTTTGATGGCATTTCATCGTCTCGGCCATGACTAGTGGCAGCAGCTTAAGCACGAGGTGGAAGTCGATCTTGATCTTTCCCTATTTTTGGAACCTCAACATTTTTGTTCTCCATATTTTAATAGGCACAACTAAAAGGCACCTCAGGTAAACAATGGAGATGGATGGATACTAGTATACTTATGGATGGACGAGCGACTGCCGACACAGAGGTAGCTACAGCCGTGGACTACCGTACTGCGTCTGCTGCTAATATAGACTGGATGATAATGATATAAAAAATATATATATATCACTACTGCAGCCGGACAGGTATATATTGTATAATGACGGACCTGCTGGACACTGTCAGCACTGCAGACTCCTAAACTAAGCTACTAGTATCAAGAAGATAGAAAAAAAAAAACACCACAGGTAGGTGGTATACAATTATGGATGGACGAGCGACTGCCGACACAGAGGTAGCTACAGCCGTGGACTACCGTACTGCGTCTGCTGCTAATATAGACTGGATGATAATGATATAAAAAATATATATATATCACTACTGCAGCCGGACAGGTATATATTATATAATGACGGACCTGCTGGACACTGTCAGCACTGCAGACTCCTAAAGTAAGCTACTAGTATCAAGAAGATAGAAAAAAAAACACACCACAGGTAGGTGGTATACAATTATGGATGGACGAGCGACTGCCGACACAGAGGTAGCTACAGCCGTGGACTACCGTACTGCGTCTGCTGCTAATATAGACTGGATGATAATGATATAAAAAATATATATATATCACTACTGCAGCCGGACAGGTATATATTATATAATGACGGACCTGCTGGACACTGTCAGCACTGCAGACTCCTAAAGTAAGCTACTAGTATCAAGAAGATAGAAGAAAAAAAAACACCACAGGTAGGTGGTATACAATTATGGATGGACGAGCGACTGCCGACACAGAGGTAGCTACAGCCGTGGACTACTGTACTGCGTCTGCTGCTAATATAGACTGGATGATAATGATATAAAAAATATATATATATCACTACTGCAGCCGGACAGGTATATATTATATAATGACGGACCTGCTGGACACAGTCAGCACTGCAGACTTCTAAAGTAAGCTACTAGTATCAAGAAGATAGAAGAAGAAAAAAACACCACAGGTAGGTGGTATACAATTATGGATGGACGAGTGACTGCCGGCACAGAGGTAGCTACAGCCGTGGACTACCGTACTGCGTCTGCTGCTAATATAGACAGGATGATAATGATATAAAAAATATATATATATCACTACTGCAGCTGGACAGGTATATATTATATAATGACGGACCTGCTGGACACAGTCAGCACTGCAGACTCCTAAAGTAAGCTACTAGTATCAAGAAGATAGAAAAAAAAACACCACAGGTAGGTGGTATACAATTATGGATGGACGAGCGACTGCCGACACAGAGGTAGCTACAGCCGTGGACTACCGTACTGCGTCTGCTGCTAATATAGACTGGATGATAATGATATAAAAAATATATATATATCACTACTGCAGCTGGACACGTATATATTATATAATGACGGACCTGCTGGACACTGTCAGCACTGCAGACTCCTAAAGTTAACTACTAGTATGAAGAAGATAGAAAAAAAAAAAACCACCACAGGTAGGTATACAATTATGGATGAGCGACTGCCGACACAGAGGTAGCTACAGCCGTGGACTACCGTACTGCGTCTGCTGCTAGTATAGACTGGATGATAATGATATTAAAAATATATATATATATATCACTACTGCAGGACAGGTATATATTATATAATGACGGACCTGCTGGACACTGTCAGCAGAATGCGTTTATAGAATAAAAACACCACACGACGAGTGTTTAACTTTTTCAGGCAGACAATCACAATATACTGGTGGTCACTGGTCACTGGTCAGTCACACTGGCAGTGGCACTCTGGCAGCAAAAGTGTGCACTGTTAAATATATGTACTCCTGCTATAACTGCTCCCCAGTCTCCCCCACAATTAAGCTGTGTGAGCAGTGAGCACTCAGCACAGTCAGATATACATAGATGATGCAGCACACTGAGGCTGAGCACAGATATGGTATACTGTGTCACTGTGTATCATTTTTTTTTCAGGCAGAGAACGGATTATATTAAATAATAATAAAACTGCACTGGTGGTCACTGGTCAGTCACTAGTAAACTCTGCACTCTCTGAGTACTCCTAAGCTCCAGTAAATCAAGTGTCTCACTCTCACTATCTATTTCTATTCTAAACGGAGAGGACGCCAGCCACGTCCTCTCCCTATCAATCTCAATGCACGTGTGAAAATGGCGGCGACGCGCGGCTCCTTATATAGAATCCGAGTCTCGCGATAGTATACGAGCCTCGCGAGAATCCGACAGCGGGATGATGACGTTCGGGCGCGCTCGGGTTAGCCGAGCAAGGCGGGAAGATCCGAGTCTGCCTCGGACCCGTGTAAAAAGCGTGAAGTTCGGGGGGGTTCGGATTCCGAGAAACCGAACCCGCTCATCACTATATGGAAGGTAAACATAACAGTATGATTTCAATGAATAGACCAGATTATTTATAGGTATCACACTTATCTTTGTTATAGCATCATGTTACGATCTGGGGAGTAAACCAGGACTGAGCGTTGATAGAAATGATCCAGGGAATGTATCTGGATGGAGTATTGCGCAAGCCCAGCAATCCTCAAGTCACCAGCGTACTAAAGCTTCACTTTTAGCAGCCGTCTTTCCCAGGTGGATTAAGTGCACCCAGTACTCAGATTCCCCCAGGTCTTAATGCGGACAAGGAAACTACTGGAGGCTGGGCAAATGCAAGGAAATATGCTGGAGTAGACACCCACCTGGCACGGAGTGGGTTAAAGCTGTACAGACGGGCACACACTAGACAAGGACTAGATAGAGCTGGACTGGCAGGTGCTGGTAAATAGCAGGAGTATAACACAGTGCAATCAGGACTGGATAAGACAAGACTGGACTGGCAGGTACTGGTAAATAGCAGGAGTATAACACAGTGCAATCAGGACTGGATAAGACTAGAGATGAGCGGGTTCGGTTCCTCGGAATCCGAACCCGCCCGAACTTCAGTTTTTTTTACACGGGTCCGAGCGACTCGGATCTTCCCGCCTTGCTCGGTTAACCCGAGCGCGCCCGAACGTCATCATCACGCTGTCGGATTCTCGCGAGGCTCGGATTCTATCGCGAGACTCGGATTCTATATAAGGAGCCGCGCGTCGCCGCCATTTTTCACACGTGCATTGAGATTCATAGGGAGAGGACGTGTCTGGCGTCCTCTCCGTTTATAGAGATTCGAGAAGAGAGTGAGACAGAGAGAGACACAGTAGTAATTTGGGGAGCATTAGGAGGAGTACTACTACTACTAGTACTTGCTGAAGTGATAGAGAGAGATAGTGTGACTGTATTATCTGACTTGTGGGGGAGACACTGACAGTGGGGAGAAGTTAGAGTCTGAGAGCAGGACTCAGGACTCAGGAGTACATATAACGTACAGTGCACACTTTTGCTGCCAGAGTGCCAGCCACACTGCCATTGTTTGTGACCACACTGACCACCAGTATAATATATATTGTGATTGTCTGCTTAGGACTCAGGAGTACTACTTGCAAGTTGCTGATAGTGTGACCAGTGACCTGACCACCAGTTTAATAATCACCGCCAGTTTATAAGTTTAATATATATTATATATATATATATATATATATATAATTGTATATAATATATATATAATATTGTATACCACCTAGCACCTACCCGTGTTTTTTTTTTTTTTTTTCTTCTTTATACATACTACTATAGTAGCTTACTGTGTAGCAGTCTGCGGTGCTGCTGAGCTGACAGTGTCCAGCAGGTCCGTCATCAGTCATTACATAATAAATATATAATATATACCTGTCCGACTGCAGTACTAGTGATATTATATATACATATATATTGATTTCATCTCATTATCATCCAGTCTATATTATCAGCAGACACAGTACGTTAGTCCACGGCTGTAGCTACCTCTGTGTCGGCACTCGGCAGTCCATCCATAATTGTATACCACCTACCCGTGGTTGTTTTTTTTTTCTTTCTTCTTTATACATACTACTATAGTAGCTTACTGTAGCAGTCTGCGGTGCTGCTGAGCTGACAGTGTCCAGCAGGTCCGTCATCAGTCATTACATAATAAATATATAATATATACCTGTCCGGCTGCAGTACTAGTGATATTATATGTACATATATATTGATTTCATCTCATTATCATCCAGTCTATATTATCAGCAGACACAGTACGTTAGTCCACGGCTGTAGCTACCTCTGTGTCGGCACTCGGCAGTCCATCCATAATTGTATACCACCTACCCGTGGTTGTTTTTTTTTTTCTTTCTTCTTTATACATACTACTATAGTAGCTTACTGTAGCAGTCTGCGGTGCTGCTGAGCTGACAGTGTCCAGCAGGTCCGTCATCAGTCATTACATAATAAATATATAATATATACCTGTCCGGCTGCAGTACTAGTGATATTATATATACATATATATTGATTTCATCTCATTATCATCCAGTCTATATTATCAGCAGACACAGTACGTTAGTCCACGGCTGTAGCTACCTCTGTGTCGGCACTCGGCAGTCCATCCATAATTGTATACCACCTACCCGTGGTTGTTTTTTTTTTTTTCTTCTTTATACATACTACTATAGTAGCTTACTGTAGCAGTCTGCGGTGCTGCTGAGCTGACAGTGTCCAGCAGGTCCGTCATCAGTCATTACATAATAAATATATAATATATACCTGTCCGGCTGCAGTACTAGTGATATTATATATACATATATATTGATTTCATCTCATTATCATCCAGTCTATATTAGCAGCAGACACAGTACGGTAGTCCACGGCTGTAGCTACCTCTGTGTCGGCACTCGGCAGTCCATCCATAATTGTATACCACCTACCCGTGGTTGTTTTTTTTTTCTTTCTTCTTTATACATACTACTATAGTAGCTTACTGTAGCAGTCTGCGGTGCTGCTGAGCTGACAGTGTCCAGCAGGTCCGTCATCAGTCATTACATAATAAATATATAATATATACCTGTCCGGCTGCAGTACTAGTGATATTATATATACATATATATTGATTTCATCTCATTATCATCCAGTCTATATTAGCAGCAGACACAGTACGGTAGTCCACGGCTGTAGCTACCTCTGTGTCGGCACTCGGCAGTCCATCCATAATTGTATACCACCTACCCGTGGTTGTTGTTTTTTTCTTTCTTCTTTATACATACTACTATAGTAGCTTACTGTAGCAGTCTGCGGTGCTGCTGAGCTGACAGTGTCCAGCAGGTCCGTCATCAGTCATTACATAATAAATATATAATATATACCTGTCCGGCTGCAGTACTAGTGATATTATATATACATATATATTGATTTCATCTCATTATCATCCAGTCTATTTTAGCAGCAGACACAGTACGGTAGTCCACGGCTGTAGCTACCTCTGTGTCGGCACTCGGCAGTCCATCCATAAGTATACTAGTATCCATCCATCTCCATTGTTTACCTGAGGTGCCTTTTAGTTGTGCCTATTAAAATATGGAGAACAAAAATGTTGAGGTTCCAAAATTAGGGAAAGATCAAGATCCACTTCCACCTCGTGCTGAAGCTGCTGCCACTAGTCATGGCCGAGACGATGAAATGCCAGCAACGTCGTCTGCCAAGGCCGATGCCCAATGTCATAGTACAGAGCATGTAAAATCCAAAACACCAAATATCAGTAAAAAAAGGACTCCAAAACCTAAAATAAAATTGTCGGAGGAGAAGCGTAAACTTGCCAATATGCCATTTACCACACGGAGTGGCAAGGAACGGCTGAGGCCCTGGCCTATGTTCATGGCTAGTGGTTCAGCTTCACATGAGGATGGAAGCACTCAGCCTCTCGCTAGAAAAATGAAAAGACTCAAGCTGGCAAAAGCACCGCAAAGAACTGTGCGTTCTTCGAAATCCCAAATCCACAAGGAGAGTCCAATTGTGTCGGTTGCGATGCCTGACCTTCCCAACACTGGACGTGAAGAGCATGCGCCTTCCACCATTTGCACGCCCCCTGCAAGTGCTGGAAGGAGCACCCGCAGTCCAGTTCCTGATAGTCAGATTGAAGATGTCAGTGTTGAAGTACACCAGGATGAGGAGGATATGGGTGTTGCTGGCGCTGGGGAGGAAATTGACCAGGAGGATTCTGATGGTGAGGTGGTTTGTTTAAGTCAGGCACCCGGGGAGACACCTGTTGTTCGTGGGAGGAATATGGCCATAGACATGCCTGGTGAAAATACCAAAAAAATCAGCTCTTCGGTGTGGAAGTATTTCAACAGAAATGCGGACAACAGGTGTCAAGCCGTGTGTTGCCTTTGTCAAGCTGTAATAAGTAGGGGTAAGGACGTTAACCACCTCGGAACATCCTCCCTTATACGTCACCTGCAGCGCATTCATAATAAGTCAGTGACAAGTTCAAAAACTTTGGGTGACAGCGGAAGCAGTCCACTGACCAGTAAATCCCTTCCTCTTGTAACCAAGCTCACGCAAACCACCCCACCAACTCCATCAGTGTCAATTTCCTCCTTACCCAGGAATGCCAATAGTCCTGCAGGCCATGTCACTGGCAATTCTGACGAGTCCTCTCCTGCCTCGGATTCCTCCGATGCATCCTTGAGTGTAATGCCTACTGCTGCTGGCGCTGCTGTTGTTGCTGCTGGGAGTCGATCGTCATCCCAGAGGGGAAGTCGTAAGCCCACTTGTACTACTTCCAGTAAGCAATTGACTGTCCAACAGTCCTTTGCGAGGAAGATGAAATATCACAGCAGTCATCCTGCTGCAAAGCGGATAACTGAGGCCTTGACAACTATGTTGGTGTTAGACGTGCGTCCGGTATCCGCCGTTGGTTCACAGGGAACTAGACAATTTCTTGAGGTAGTGTGCCCCCGTTACCAAATACCATCTAGGTTCCACTTCTCTAGGCAGGCGATACCGAGAATGTACACGGACGTCAGAAAAAGACTCACCAGTGTCCTAAAAAATGCAGTTGTACCCAATGTCCACTTAACCACGGACATGTGGACAAGTGGAGCAGGGCAGGGTCATGACTATATGACTGTGACAGCCCACTGGGTAGATGTATGGACTCCCGCCGCAAGAACAGCAGCGGCGGCACCAGTAGCAGCATCTCGCAAACGCCAACTCTTTCCTAGGCAGGCTACGCTTTGTATCACCGCTTTCCAGAATACGCACACAGCTGAAAACCTCTTACGGCAACTGAGGAAGATCATCGCGGAATGGCTTACCCCAATTGGACTCTCCTGTGGATTTGTGGCATCGGACAACGCCAGCAATATTGTATGTGCATTAAATATGGGCAAATTCCAGCACGTCCCATGTTTTGCACATACCTTGAATTTGGTGGTGCAGAATTTTTTTAAAAACGACAGGGGTGTGCAAGAGATGCTGTCGGTGGCCAGAAGAATTGCGGGACACTTTCGGCGTACAGGCACCACGTACAGAAGACTGGAGCACCACCAAAAACAACTGAACCTGCCCTGCCATCATCTGAAGCAAGAAGTGGTAACGAGGTGGAATTCAACCCTCTATATGCTTCAGAGGTTGGAGGAGCAGCAAAAGGCCATTCAAGCCTATACAATTCAGCACGATATAGGAGGTGGAATGCACCTGTCTCAAGCGCAGTGGAGAATGATTTCAACATTGTGCAAGGTTCTGATGCCCTTTGAACTTGCCACACGTGAAGTCAGTTCAGACACTGCCAGCCTGAGTCAGGTCATTCCCCTCATCAGGCTTTTGCAGAAGAAGCTGGAGACATTGAAGGAGGAGCTAACACAGAGCGATTCCGCTAGGCATGTGGGACTTGTGGATGGAGCCCTTAATTCGCTTAACAAGGATTCACGGGTTGTCAATCTGTTGAAATCAGAGCACTACATTTTGGCCACCATGCTCGATCCTAGATTTAAAGCCTACCTTGGATCTCTCTTTCCGGCAGACACAAGTCTGCTGGGGTTCAAAGACCTGCTGGTGAGAAAATTGTCAAGTCAAGCGGAACGCGACCTGTCAACATCTCCTCCTTCACATTCTCCCGCAACTGGGGGTGCGAGGAAAAGGCTCAGAATTCCGAGCCCACCCACTGGCGGTGATGCAGGGCAGTCTGGAGCGACTGCTGATGCTGACATCTGGTCCGGACTGAAGGACCTGACAACGATTACGGACATGTCGTCTACTGTCACTGCATATGATTCTCTCACCATTGAAAGAATGGTGGAGGATTATATGAGTGACCGCATCCAAGTAGGCACGTCACACAGTCCGTACTTATACTGGCAGGAAAAAGAGGCAATTTGGAGGCCCTTGCACAAACTGGCTTTATTCTACCTAAGTTGCCCTCCCACAAGTGTGTACTCCGAAAGAGTGTTTAGTGCCGCCGCTCACCTTGTCAGCAATCGGCGTACGAGGTTACATCCAGAAAATGTGGAGAAGATGATGTTCATTAAAATGAATTATAATCAATTCCTCCGTGGAGACATTGACCAGCAGCAATTGCCTCCACAAAGTACACAGGGAGCTGAGATGGTGGATTCCAGTGGGGACGAATTGATAATCTGTGAGGAGGGGGGTGTACACGGTGATATATCGGAGGATGATGAAGAGGTGGACATCTTGCCTCTGTAGAGCCAGTTTGTGCAAGGAGAGATTAATTGCTTCTTTTTAGGTGGGGGTCCAAACCAACCCGTCATTTCAGTCACAGTCGTGTGGCAGACCCTGTCACTGAAATGATGGGTTGGTTAAAGTGTGCATGTCCTGTTTATACAACATAAGGGTGGGTGGGAGGGCCCAAGGACAATTCCATCTTGCACCTCTTTTTTCTTTAATTTTTCTTTGCGTCATGTGCTGTTTGGGGAGTATTTTTTGGAAGGGCCATCCTGCGTGACACTGCAGTGCCACTCCTAGATGGGCCCGGTGTTTGTGTCGGCCACTAGGGTCGCTTATCTTACTCACACAGCTACCTCATTGCGCCTCTTTTTTTCTTTGCGTCATGTGCTGTTTGGGGAGGGTTTTTTGGAAGGGCCATCCTGCGTGACACTGCAGTGACACTCCTAGATGGGCCCGGTGTTTGTGTCGGCCACTAGGGTCGCTTATCTTACTCACACAGCTACCTCATTGCGCCTCTTTTTTTCTTTGCGTCATGTGCTGTTTGGGGAGGGTTTTTTGGAAGGGCCATCCTGCGTGACACTGCAGTGCCACTCCTAGATGGGCCAGGTGTTTGTGTCGGCCACTAGGGTCGCTTATCTTACTCACACAGCTACCTCATTGCGCCTCTTTTTTTCTTTGCGTCATGTGCTGTTTGGGGAGGGTTTTTTGGAAGGGACATCCTGCGTGACACTGCAGTGCCACTCCTAGATGGGCCCGGTGTTTGTGTCGGCCACTAGGGTCGCTTAGCTTAGTCATCCAGCGACCTAGGTGCAAATTTTAGGACTAAAAATAATATTGTGAGGTGTGAGGTATTCAGAATAGACTGAAAATGAGTGTAAATTATGGTTTTTGAGGTTAATAATACTTTGGGATCAAAATGACCCCCAAATTCTATGATTTAAGCTGTTTTTTAGTGTTTTTTGAAAAAAACACCCGAATCCAAAACACACCCGAATCCGACAAAAAAAATTCGGTGAGGTTTTGCCAAAACGCGGTCGAACCCAAAACACGGCCGCGGAACCGAACCCAAAACCAAAACACAAAACCCGAAAAATTTCAAGTGCACATCTCTAGATAAGACAAGACTGGACTGGCAGGTACTGGTAAATAGCAGAAGTATAACACACAGTGGGCTCAGGACTGGATAAGATACATATCAACTGGTACATAAATGACAAGCAATGCTCCGAACCCACAGTAGTTGCTACTGGCAACCACAGAAGTGTTTAACAATTGCCTGCAGAGAGGGAGAGCAAAACAGACGTACAGTACAAACACAGAACGCTCCAGGCCAGTGGATGCTACTACCAGGGGCGTATCTACGCATTGGCCAGGATGGCACACGCCAGGGGCGCTTGCCGAGGAGGGGGCGCCGCCTGGTGATGCCATCCTGGCCCGGCACCCTCACTCATCAGCAGTGACAGCGCCGCTGCTATACGTACTTAGGGCACTGCTCTCTGAGCTGTGCCTGTGGTCACATGTGCGGCGGAGGCAGAAGCTGGAACCTGGAGATGTCTGGCGGGGCCATGCAGCAGCATCAGCGCAAGCGTCTATGACCACAATGCATGGTCCCGCCCCCTATCCTTCCTCACTGGCGGCTTTGTTCTCCTCACAGAGCAGGATGTGGCTGTGCTCAAAGCCTAACACTCAGGACAGAGGGTGCCGCTGGACCCGGCACTGTTCCTCTGCGGTGGCCATGCGGCTGTAAGCCTATGCCGCCCGCACTCAGCCACCCTTAAAGCCCTTCAAAGGAAAGAAAAAAGCCAGGTACCATGGGGGCACTGTGTTTTGGGGGGCAATATGGGGGTGATGAATGTACTAGGTGATATGGGGGTGCTGAATTTACTAGTGATTATATAGGGGTGCTATGTGTATGGAGGGGCAATATGGGGGTGCTGAATGTATTGGGGATAATACAGGGGTGCTATGTGTACTGGGGTGAGGGTAATATGGGGACACCGTGTACTGGAGGTAACATGGGATACTGTGTGTACTGGGGGGTAATATGGGGGTGCTGTTTATACTGTACTAGGAGAAATATGGGTGTGCTGTGTGTATTGGAGGATAATATGGGGGTGCTGTATACTATATACGTACTAAGGGTTATATATGTGGGGTTGGGTATGAAATGCCGGCTGTTGCGATGCCCAGTGCCGTTTCTAGGGGCGGGCGAGCCGTGCAACCGCACGGGGCGCCCGCCGCGGCACTTTGTTACTCCTTCTCGCCTCTCCCGAGCGCTCCTGCTCGGGGGGCGGAGTTTCGCGGAATGACGCGTTGCGTCGTGACGTCACGACGCAAACGCGTCATTCCGCAAAGCCCCCCCCCCGAGCAGGAGCGCTCGGGAGAGGCGAGAAGGAGAAGCAAGAAGGAGGAGGCGGCCGGCGCGAGGGACGTGAGGCGGCGGGACCGAAGAGCGGGAAGACGTAAGTATTCTCTCTCTCTCCCCCCCCTCTCCCCCTTCCTTCTCCTCAGCTTGAAACCTGCCTGCCGCTGCCGCACTGTGTAAAATGGGGGCACCTGCCTATGGGGATACCTGCCTGCCACACTGTGTAATATGGGGGCACCTGCCTATGGGGATACCTGCCTGCCACACTGTGTAATATGGGGGCACCTGCCTATGGGGATACCTGCCTGCCACACTGTGTAATATGGGGGCACCTGCCTGCGTACTGTGTAATATGGGGGCACCTGCCTGCGTACTGTGTAATATGGGGGCACCTGCCTGCGTACTGTGTAATATGGGGGCACCTGCCTGCGTACTGTGTAATATGGGGGCACCTGCCTGCGTACTGTGTAATATGGGGGCACCTGCCTGCGTACTGTGTAATATGGGGATATCTGCCTGCCGTGCTGTGTAAAATGGGGATATCTGCCTGCCGTGCTGTGTAAAATGGGGATATCTGCCTGCCGCGCTGTGTAAAATGGGGATACCTGCCTGCTGCACTTTGTAAAATGGGGATACCTGCCTGCGTACTGTGTAAAATGGGGGCACCTGCCTGCATACTGTGTAAAATGGGGATACCTGCCTGCGTACTGTGTAAAATGGGGATACCAGCCTTCCGTGCTGTGTAAAATGGGGACACCTGCCTGCCGCGCTGTGTAAAATGGGGACACCTGCCTGCCGCGCTGTGTAATATGGGGACACTTGCCTGCTGTAATGTGTAAAAAGGGGACTTTTTTATTTTTATTTCTCTGACGTCCTAGTGGATGCTGGGGACTCCGTAAGGACCATGGGGATATAGCGGCTCCGCAGGAGACAGGGCACAATAATAAAAGCTTTAGGATCAGGTGGTGTGCACTGGCTCCTCCCCCTATGACCCTCCTCCAAGCCTCAGTTAGATTTTTGTGCCCGGCCGAGAAGGGTGCAATCTAGGTGGCTCTCCTGAGCTGCTTAGAATAAAAGTTTAAATTAGGTTTTTTTCTTTCAGTGAGACCTGCTGGCAACAGGCTCACTGCTACGAGGGACTTAGGGGAGAGAAGTAAACTCACCTGCGTGCAGGATGGATTTGCTTCTTAGGCTACTGGACACCATTAGCTCCAGAGGGAGTCGGAACACAGGTCTCACCCTGGGGTTCGTCCCGGAGCCGTGCCGCCGACCCCCCTTGCAGATGCCGAAGTTGAAGAGGTCCAGAGGTCCAGAAACAGGCGGCAGAAGACTTTCAGTCTTCATAAGGTAGCGCACAGCACTGCAGCTGTGCGCCATTGTTGTCAGCACACTTCACCAACAGTCACCAACTGTCACTGAGGGTGCAGGGCGCTGGGGGGGGCGCCCTGGGCAGCAATGTATAATACCTTTTTAAGGCTAAAATACATCACATATAGCCCTTGAGGCTATATGGATGTATTTAACCCCTGCCAGATCTCACAAACTCCGGGAGAAGAGCCCGCCGAAAAGGGGGCGGGGCCTATTCTCCTCAGCACACGGCGCCATTTTCCTGCTCAGCTCTGCTGTGAGGAAGGCTCCCAGGCTCTCCCCTGCACTGCACTACAGAAACAGGGTTAAAACAGAGAGGGGGGGCACTTATTTGGCGATATGATTACATATATAAAAATGCTATAAGGGAAAACACTTGTATAAGGGGTTGTCCCTGTATAATTATAGCGTTTTTGGTGTGTGCTGGCAAACTCTCCCTCTGTCTCCCCAAAGGGCTAGTGGGGTCCTGTCCTCTATCAGAGCATTCCCTGTGTGTGTGCTGTGTGTCGGTACGTGTGTGTCGACATGTAGGAGGACGATGTTGGTGAGGAGGCGGAGCAAATTGCCTGTATTGGTGATGTCACTCTCTAGGGAGTCGACACTGGAATGGATGGCTTATTTAGGAATTACGTGATAATGTCAACACGCTGCAAGGTCGGTTGACGACATGAGACGGCCGGCAAACAAATTAGTACCTGTCCAGGCGTCTCAGACACCGTCAGGGGCTTGTAAAAACGCCCATTTACCTCAGTCGGTTGACACAGACACAGACACGGACACTGACTCCAGTGTCGACGGTGAATAAACAAACGTATTTTCCTTTAGGGCCACACGTTTCATGTTAAGGGCAATGAAGGAGGTGTTACATATTTCTGATACTACAAGTACCACAAATAAGGGTATTATGTAGGGTGTGAATAAACTACTTGTAGTTTTTCCTGAATCAGATAAATTAAAACACACCTTAGGGTGGATAAGGCGCTCACACGCTTATAAAAACAAGGGGCGTTACCGTCTCCAGATACGGCAGCCCTCAAGGAGCCAGCTGATAGGAAGCTGAAAAATATCCTAAAAGTATATACACACATACTGGTGTTATACTACGACCAGCAATCGCCTCAGCCTGGATGTGCAGCGCTGAGGGGGCTTGGTCGGATTTCCTGACTGAAAATATTGATACCCTTGACAGGGACAAGATTTTATTGACTATAGATGCATTTCTATATATGCGAGATGCGCAGAGGGATATTTGCATTCTGGCATCAAGAGTAAATGTGATGTCCATATCTGCCAGACGAAGACACGACAGTGGTCAGGTGATGCAGATTCCAGACGGCACATGGAAGTATTGCCGTATAAAGGGGCGGTCCATCGGACCTGGTGGCCATGGCAACAGCTGAAAAATCCACCTTTTGTTACCCCAAGTCACATCTCAGCAGAAAAGGACACAGTCTTTTCAGTCTCAGTCCTTTCGTCCCCATAAGGGCAGGCGGGCAAAAGGGCCAGTCATATCTGCCCAGGGGTAGAGGAAAGGGAAGAAGACTGCAGCAGGCAGCCCATTCCCAGGAACAGAAGCCCTCCACAGCTTCTGCCAAGTCCGCAGCATGACGCTGGGGCAGTACAAGCGGACTCAGGTGCGGTAGGGGGTCATCTCAAGAGTTTCAGCACGCAGGGGGCTCACTCACAAGTGGACTCCTGGATCCTACACGTAGTATCCCAGGTGTACATTGGAAATTCGAGACGTCTCCCCCTCACAAGTTCCTGAAGTCTGCTTTACCAACGTCTCCCTCCGACAGGGAGGCAGTATTGGGAACAATTCACAGGCTGTATTCCCAGCAGGTGATAATCAAAGTACCCCTTCTACAACAAGGGAAGGGGTATTATTCCACACTATATTGTGGTACTGAAGCCAGACGGCTCGGTGAGATCTGAAATATTTGAACACTTACATACAAGCGTTCAAATCAAGATGGAGTCACTCAGAGTAGTGATAGCGAACCAGGAAGAAGGGGACGATATGGTGTCACTGGATATCAGGGACGCTTACCTACATGTCCAAATTTGCCTTCTCACCAAGGGTACCTCAGGTTCGTGGTACAGAACTGTCACTATCAGTTCAGACGCTGCCGTTTGGATTGTCCACGGCACCCCGGGTCTTTACCAAGGTAATGGCCGAAATGATGATTCTTCTTAAAAGAAATATGGACGCTTTCCTGATAAAGGCAAGGTCCAGAGAACAGTTGGAGGTCGGAGTAGCACTATCTTAAGTAGTTCTACGACAGCACGAGTGGATTCTAAATATTCCAAAATCGCAGTTTTTTCCGACGACACGTCTACTGTTCCTAGGGATGATTCTGGACACAGTCCAGAAAAGGATGTTTTCTCCCGGAGAAGAAAGCCAGGGAGTTATCCGAGCTAGTCAGGAACCTCCTAAAACCAGGAAAAGTATCAGTGCATCATTGCACAAGGATCCTGTGAAAAATGGTGGTTTCTTACAAAGCGTTCCCATTCGGTAGATTTCACGCAAGAACCTTTCCGTGGGATCTGCTGGAAAAATGGTCCGGATCGCATCTTCAGATGCATCAGCGGATAACCCTGTCTCCAAGGACAAGGGTGTTTCTTCTGCGGTGGCTGCAGAGTGCTCATCTATGAAAGGGCCGCAGATTCGGCATTCAGGACTGGGTCCTGGTGACCACGGATGCCAGCCTGAGTGGCTGGGGAGCAGTCACACAAGGAAAAAATTTCCAGAGAGTGTGATCAAGTCTGGAGACTTCTCTCCACATAAATATACTGGAGCTAAGGGCAATTTACAATGCTCTAAGCTTAGCAAGACCTCTGCTTCAAGGTCAGCCGGTATTGATCCAGTGGGACAACATCACGGCAGTCGCCCACGTAAACAGGGCGGCACAAGAAGCAGGAGGGAAATGGCAGAAACTACAAGGATTCTTCGCTGGGCGAAAAATCATGTGATAACACTCTCAGCAGTGTTCATTCCGGGAGTGGAAAACTGGGAAGCAGACTTCCTCAGCAGGCATGACCTCTACCCGGGAGAGTGGGGACTTCATCGGGAAGTCTTCCACATGATTGTAAACCGTTGGGAAAAACCAAAGGTGGACATGATGGCGTCCCGCCTGAACAAAAAACTAGACAGATATTGCGCCAGGTCAAGGGACCCTCAGGAAATAGCGGTGGACGCTCTGGTAACACTGTGGGTGTACCAGTCAGAGTATGTGTTCCCTCCTATGCCTCTCATACCAAAAGTACTGAGAATCATAAGAGGGAGATGAGTAAGAACGATACTCGTGGTTCCGGATTGGCCAAGAAGGACTTGGTACCCGAAACTTCAAGAGATGTTCACGGAAGACCCGTGGCCTCTACCTTTAAGAAAGGACCTGCTCCAGCAGGGGCCTTGTCTGTTCCAAGACTTGCCGCGTTTGACGGCATGGCGGTTGAACGCCGGATCCTGAAAGGGCATTCCAGATGAAGTCATCCCTACCCTGGTCGAAGACAGGAAGGATGTAACCGCAAAACATTTTCACCGCATTTGGTGAAGATATGTTGCGTGGTGTGAGGCCAAGAAGGCCCCTACAGAGGAATTCCAACTGGGTCGTTTCCTACATTTCCTGAAAACAGGACTGTCTATGGGCCTAAAATTAGGGTCCATTAAGGTTCAAATTTCGGCCCTGTCGAATTTCTTCCAGAAAGAACTGGCTTTAGTGCCTGACGTTCAGATGTTTGTAAAAGGGGTACTGCATATACAGCCTCATTTTGTGCCCCAGTGGCACCTTGGGATCTCAATGTTGTTTTGAGTTTCCTAAAGTCACATTGGTTTGAACCACTCACCACTGTGGACTTAAAATATCTCACATGGAAGGTGACGATGCTATTAGCCCTGGCTTCAGCCAGGCGTGTGTCAGAATTGGCGGCTTTATCATATATAAAGCCCTTACTTAATTTTTCATTCTGACAGGGCAGAATTGAGGACTCGTCCTCAATTTCTCCTTAAGGTGTTTTCTGTTTTTCACATGAACCAACCTATTGTGGTACCTGCGGGTACTAGGGACTTGGAGGACTCCAAGTTACTTGACGTTGTCAGGGCCCTGAAAAATATGTTTCCAGGACGGCTGGAGTCAGAAAATCTGACTCGCTGTTTAGCCTGTATGCACCCAACAAGATGGGTGCTCCTGCTTCTAAGCAGACGATTGCTCGCTGGATTTGTAATACAATTCAGTTTACACATTCTGTGGCAGGCCTGCCACAGCCAAAATCTGTAAAAGCCCATTCCAAAAGGAAGGGGGCTCATCTTGGGCGACTGCCCGAGGGGTCTCGGCTTTACAACTTTGCCGAGCAGTTACTTGGTCAGGGGCAAACACGTTTGCTAAATTCTACAAATTTGATACTCTGGCTGAGGAGGACATGGAGTCTCTCATTCGGTGCTGCAGGGTCATCCGCACTCTCCCGCCCGTTTGGGAGCTTTGGTATAATCCCCATGGTCCTTACGGAGTCCCCAGCATCCACTAGGACGTCAGAGAAAATAAGATTTTACTTACCGATAAATCTATTTCTCGTAGTCCGTAGTGGATGCTGGGCGCCCATCCCAAGTGCGGATTGTCTGAAATACTTGTACATAGTTATTGTTACAAAAATCGGGTTATTCTTGTTGTGAGCCATCTTGTCAGAGGCTCCTTCGTTGTTATCATACTGTTAACTGGGTTCAGATCACAGGTTGTACGGTGTAATTGGTGTGGCTGGTATGAGTCTTTCCCGGGATTCAATATCCTTCCTTATTATGCACGCTCGTCCGGGCACAGTATCCTAACTGAGGCTTGGAGGAGGGTCATAGGGGGAGGAGCCAGTGCACACCACCTGATCCTAAAGCTTTTATTATTGTGCCCTGTCTCCTGCGGAGCCGCTATATCCCCATGGTCCTTACGGAGTCCCCAGCATCCACTACGGACTACGAGAAATAGATTTATCGGTAAGTAAAATCTTATTTTTTTCCCCACTGTGGTGGGTGTGATGATATCAGATGAGGCCATGCCCACTTTAATGAGACCACGCCCATTTTAATCAGGCCACACACCCTTGTCGGGAGCGCGCGCATGCTTTTTCTTTTTATGGCTATATGGGGGGGGGGGGCACACTTTTTTTTTTTTTTTTTTAGAGCAATAGGGGGGGGGGGGGGGGGCGGGCGCATTTTGAAATCTCGCACTGGGAGCCAAATTGTCTAGAAACGGCCCTGGCGATGCCAGTGATCAGAAGGCCGACAGCGGCATCCCGACAGTTGAAATTCCGACTGGGGTTGGTAACTGGTCTAGGGGGGCGCTGGTCCCTTACTTTGCCAGGGGAGCTCGGACTCCTAGATACACCGCTGGTTACTACTGGCAACCTCAGCACCAACACAAAGGAGCAGTGTAGAAAATAAACAAGGACAGACTGAAACAAGGAATTGCTCTGAGGACAGACTGATAGAGCTGAGACTATGTACATAGGGGGTCATTCCGACCCGATCGCTCGCTGCAGTTTGTCACAGCGCAGCGATCGGGTCGGAACTGCGCAGGCGCCGCAGTGCGCCGGCGCATGGCAGCTTTCGTTACCTAGCGATCGCCTCTGAGACAGAGGCGGTCGCTGGACGGGTGGGGGCTAAACGGCGGCGTTAAGCTGCCGTTTAGGGGGAGTGGTCCGGCCAAAGCAGGCGTGGCCGGACCGTTGGGGGGCGGGCCGCGGCAGCTGCGTGATGTCTCCCGGCCAGCGGGAGCGACAAACAACTCCCGGCCAGCCGCAGGAGCTGCGCTGGCCGGGAGTTACTTCTCAAATACAAAGGCATCGCCACTGTGAGATGCATTTGTATTTGTGCGGGAAGGGGGGCCAGTCTGACATGCGGGGCGGACTTGCCCTGTGCTGGGCGTCCCCCGGCATGTCAGGGAACATGACCGTAGCTGTGCTCGATCAACTCGGAATGACCCCCATAGTGAGAGGCCTGAGAGAGACTGTAGTAGAATGGAACTGACAGTCTCTCACAAGAACCACACAATGCACTCACATAAACACATAAAACAGGGACATAAATGATGGGCTGATTGCAAGGACAAACAAAGAAGGATTCTGCGGAACTATAGCTAAGAAGCAGTGGGGGTCATTCAGACCTGATCGCATGCTAGGTTTTTTCACTGCGCTGCGACCAGGTCATAATTGCGCATACGTATGCGCCGCAATGTGCAGGCGCATCCCACAGGTACAAAGCGGATTGTTGCTGTGCGATGGATTGTAGTATGAATAATCCATTCGCACAGCCGATCGCAAGGCGATTGACAGGAAGAAGGCGTTTGTGGGTGTAACTGACCGTTTTCAGGGAGTGTCTGGAAAAACGCAGGTGTGACCAAGTGTTTGCAGGGTGGGTGTCTGACGTCAATTCTGGGACCGGACAGGCTGAAGTGATCACAAGGGCTGAGTAAGTTCTGGGCAACTCAGAAACTGCACAAAACTTTTTTGTACCGCCCGGCTGCACATGCGTTCGCACACTTGCAAAGCAAAAATACACTCCCGTACGGGCGGCGACTATCTGCTCACAGCAGTGCAAAAAACCCCTAGCAAGCGATCAGGTCTGAATTAGGCCCAGTGTTCCAACAGGACTAGGACTTGATACTGAGTACTAGAGATGAGCGGGTTAGGTACACCGAGAACCAAACCCCCCCGAACTTCACGTGGTTTACACGGGTTCGAGGCAGCCTCGGTTCTTCCCACCTTACTCGCAAAATCCGAACGGGTAAAACGTCATCATCCCACTCTGTAGGATTCTAGCGAGATTCGGATTCCATATAAAGAGCCACGCGTCGCCGCCATTTTCACTCGTGCATTTGTAGATTGAGCAGAGAGGACGTGGCTACATTCTCTGCCTGAAAAGCCCATTATAAGCTAATATCAGCTCAATATCTGTTCTCAGTATCAGTGCTGCATTGTGGTGACCAGTATATAATACTGCAGTACAATAGTCCATTGCTGTATCTTGCTGCTCCGTGTAAGTTCTAGTATCCTCAACAGTGCTCAAAATCTGTGCTCAGTATCAGTGCTGCATTGTGGTGACAATTATATAATACTGCAGCACAATAGTCCATTGCTGTATCTTGCTGCTACATGTCAGTTCTATTATCCTCAACAGTGCTCAATATCTGTGCTCAGTATCAGTGCTGAATTGTGGTGACCAGTATATAATACTGCAGTACAATAGTCCATTGCTGTATCTTGCTGCTACATGTCAGTTCTATTATCCTCAACGGTGCTCAATATCTGTGCTCAGTATCAGTGCTGCATTGTGGTGACCAGTATATAATACTGCAGTACAATAGTCCTTTGCTGTATCTTGCTGCTCCGTGTCAGTTCTATTATCCTCAACAGTGCTCCATATCTGTGCTCAGAATCAGTGCTGCATTGTGGTGACCAGTATATAATACTGCAGTACAATACTCCATTGCTGTATCTTGCTGCTCCGTGTAAGTTCTAGTATCCTCAACAGTGCTCAATATCTATGCTCAGTATCAGTGCTGCATTGTGGTGACAATTATATAATACTGCAGTACAATAGTCCATTGCTGTATCTTGCTGCTACATGTCATTTCTATTATCCTCAACAGTGCTCAATATCTGTGCTCAGTATCAGTGCTGAATTGTGGTGACCAGTATATAATACTGCAGTACAATAGTCCTTTGCTGTATCTTGCTGCTCCGTGTCAGTTCTATTATCCTCAACAGTGCTCAATATCTGTGCTCAGTATCAGTGCTGCATTGTGGTGACCAGTATATAATACTGCAGTACAATAGTCCATTGCTGTTCTCGCTTCCCAGTGTCAGTTCTAGTATCCTCATCAGTGCTCAGTATCACTACTCATTGTCTTGTGCTGCATTGTGGTGAGTAAAAGTCCAGTGTCTTGTGCTGCATCTTGCTGCTGTAGGGTGCTGTGGTAGTGTCCTGTCACTGTGCATAGGTCATCATCATTCCAGTCACAGTGGTATCTGGTATCTATCTAATGGTATCTAATTCCAGACGTTACTGCCGTCTAATTCCAGATATGGCATATAATTCCACACATTAAAAAATGGAGAACAAAAATGTTGAGGGTAAAATAGGGAAAGATCAAGATCCACTTCCACCTAGTGCTGAAGCTGCTGCCACTAGTCATGGCAGAGATGATGAAATGCCATCAATGGCCCTCATTCCGAGTTGTTCGCTCGCTGCTTTTAGCAGCATTGCACACGCTAAGCCGCCGCCCTCTGGGAGTGAATCTTAGCTTAGCAGAATTGCGAACGAAAGTTTCGCAAAATTGCAAATAGAAATTTCTTAGCAGTTTCTGAGTAGCTCGACACTTACTCCTACACTGCGATCAGTTCAGTCAGTTTCGTTCCTGGTTTGACGTCAAAAACACACCCAGCGTTCGCCCAGACACTCCCCCGTTTCTCCAGCCACTCCCGCGTTTTTCCCAGAAACTGCAGCATTTTTTCACACACACCCATAAAACGGCAAGTTTCCGCCCAGGAACACCCACTTCCTGTCAATCACACTCCGATCACCAGAACGAAGAAAAATCCTCGTAATGCTGTGAGTAAAATACCTAACTTTTGAGTAAAATAACTAAGCGCATGCGCTCTGCGAACCATGCGCATGCGCAGTAAGTGACTAATTGCAATATAGAGAAAATCGTCAATGAGCGAACAACTCGGAATGAGGGCCAATGTCGTCTGCCAAGGCCGATGCCCAATGTCATAGTAGATAGTGATGTGCACCGGAAATTTTTCGGGTTTTGTGTTTTGGTTTTGGGTTCTGTTCCGCGGCCGTGTTTTGGGTTCAAACGCGTTTTGGCAAAACCTCACCGAATTTTTTTTGTCGGATTCGGTTGTGTTTTGGATTCGGGTGTTTTTTTTTAAAAACCCTAAAAAACAGCTTAAATCATAGAATTTGGGGGTCATTTTGATCCCATAGTATTATTAACCTCAGTAACCATAATTTACACTCATTTCCAGTCTATTCTGAATACCTCACACCTCACAATATTATTTTTAGTCCTAAAATTTGCACCGAGGTCGCTGGATGGCTAAGCTAAGCGATCCTAGTGGCCGACACAAACACCTGGCTCATCTAGGAGTGGCACTGCAGTGTCACGCAGGATGGCCCTTCAAAAAAATACTCCCCAAACAGCACATGACGCAAAGAAAAAAAGAAGCGCAATGAGGTAGCTGTGTGACTAAGCTAAGCGACCCAAGTGGCCAACACAAACACCTGGCCCATCTAGGAGTGGCACTGCAGTGTCAGGCAGGATGGCCCTTCAAAAAAATACTCCCCAAACAGCACATGACGCAAAGAAAAAAAGAGGCGCAATGAGGTAGCTGTGTGACTAAGCTAAGCGACCCAAGTGGCCGACACAAACACCTGGCCCATCTAGGAGTGGCACTGCAGTGTCAGGCAGGATGGCCCTTCAAAAAAATACTCCCCAAACAGCACATGACGCAAAGAAAAAAAGAGATGCAATGAGGTAGCTGTGTGACTAAGCTCAGCGACCCAAGTGGCCGACACAAACACCTGGCCCATCTAGGAGTGGCACTGCAGTGTCAGGCAGGATGGCCCATCAAAAAAATACTACCCAAACAGCACATGACGCAAAGAAAAAAAGAGGCGCACTTGCAGGGGGCGTGCAAATGGTGGAAGGCGCAAGCTCTTCCCGTCCAGTGTTGGGAAGGTCAGGCATCGCAACCGACACAATTGGACTCTCCTTGGGGATTTGTGATTTCGAAAAACGCACAGTTCTTTGCTGTGCTTTTGCCAGCTTAAGTATTTTCTTTTTTCTAGCGAGAGGATGAGTGTTTCCATCCTCATGTGAAGCTGAACCACTAGCCATGAACATAGGCCAGGGCCTCAGCCGTTCCTTGCCACTCCGTGTCGTAAATGGCATATTGGCAAGTTTACGCTTCTACTCAGACGCTTTTAATTTTGATTTTTGGGTCATTTTACTGATCTTTTGTGTTTTGGATTTTACATGCTCTGTACTATGACATTGGGCATCGGCCTTGGCAGACGACGTTGATGGCATTTCATCGTCTCGGCCATGACTAGTGGCAGCAGCTTCAGCACGAGGTGGAAGTGGATCTTGATCTTTCCCTATTTTTTTAACCTCCACATTTTTGTTCTCCATATTTTAATGCGCACAACTAAAAGCCACCACAGGTATACAATGTAGATGGATGGATAGTATAGTATTATATTATATTACTTATGGACGACGAGTGCACTGACGACACAGAGGTAGGTACAGCCGTGGCCTACCGTACTGCTTATATATATATAATATACTGTATAACGGACCTGGTGGACACTGTCAGCAGACTGCTAAACTAGTATGAAGAAAAAAAAAGCCACCACAGGTATACAATGTAGATGGATGGATAGTATAGTATTATATTACTTATGGACGACGAGTGCACTGACGACACAGAGGTAGGTACAGCCGTGGCCTACCGTACTGCTTATATATATAATATACTGTATAACGGACCTGGTGGACACTGTCAGCAGACTGCTAAACTAGTATGAAGGAAAAAAAAGCCACCACAGGTATACAATGTAGATGGATGGATAGGATAGTATTATATTACTTATGGACGACGAGTGCACTGACGACACAGAGGTAGGTACAGCCGTGGCCTACCGTACTGCTTATATATATATAATATACTGTATAATATAATAACGGACCTGGTAGATATTGTCAGCAGACTGCTAAACTAGTATGAAGAAAAAAAAAGCCACCACAGGTATACAATGTATATGGATGGATAGTATAGTATTATATTACTTATGGACGATGAGTGCACTGACGACACAGAGGTAGGTACAGCCGTGGCCTACCGTACTGCTTATATATATATATAATATACTGTATAATATAATAACGGACCTGGTGGACACTGTCAGCAGACTGCTAAACTAGTATGAAGAAAAAAAAAGCCACCACAGGTATACAATGTAGATGGATGGATAGTATAGTATTATATTACTTATGGACGACGAGTGCACTGACGACACAGAGGTAGGTACAGCCGTGGCCTACCGTACTGCTAGATATATATAAAATAAATATAATATACTGTATAATAAATAATAACGGACCTGGTGGACACTGTCAGCAGACTGCTAAACTAGTATGAAGAAAAAAAAAGCCACCACAGACAGGAGTGTTTTTCAGGCAGACAAACGTATACTGGACTGGTGGTCACTGTCAGCAAAACTGTGCACTGTACTCCTGCTATAACTGCTCCCCAGTCCCCACAATTAGGCAGTGTGAGCAGTGCACTCAGCACAGATATATCATGCAGCAGTGCAGCACACTGAGTTAGCACAGATATGGTGGAGCGTATTTTTCAGGTAGAGAAACAAACAAAGGATTAAACTCACTGGTGGTATAATCAAAACCCTGCACTGTACTCCCTAACAGCTGCTCCCCGTCCCCAATCCTCCCCACAATTATAAGTAAGTCACTCAGTCTTTATACTCAGTCTTTTTCTACTATAACGGAGAGGACGCCAGCCACGTCCTCTCCCTATCAATCTCAATGCACGTGTGAAAATGGCGGCGACGCGCGGCTACTTATACAGAATCCGAATCTCGCGAGAATCTGACAGCGGGATGATGACGTTCGGGCGCGCTCGGGTTAACCGAGCAAGGCGGGAGGATCCGAGTCGCTCGGACCCGTGAAAAAAAAGGTGAAGTTCGGGCGGGTTCGGATCCCGAGGATCCGAACCCGCTCATCACTAATAGTAGACAGCATGTAAAATCCAAAAAACAAAAGTTCAGTAAAATGACCCAAAAATCTAAATTAAAAGCATCTGAGGAGAAGCGTAAACTTGCCAATATGCCATTTACGACACGGAGTGGCAAGGAACGGCTGAGGCCCTGGCCTATGTTCATGGCTAGTGGTTCAGCTTCGCATGAGGATGGAAGCACTCATCTTCCCGCTAAAAAAATTAAAAGAGTTAAGCTGGCAAAAGCACAGCAAAGAACTGTGCATTCTTCTAAATCACAAATCCCCAAGGAGAGTCCAATTGTGTTGGTTGCGATGCCTGACCTTCCCAACACTGGACGGGAAGAAGTGGCTCCTTCCACCATTTGCATGCCCCCTGCAAGTGCTGGATGGAGCACCCACATTCCAGTTACTAATAGTTGAATTGAAGATGTCCTGTTGAAGTACACCAGGATGAGGATATGGGTGTTGCTGGCGCTGAGGAGGAAATTGACAAGGATGACTCTGATGGTGAGGTGGTTTGTTTAAGTCAGGCACCCGGAGAGACACCTGTTGTCCGTGGGATGAATAAGGCCATTGACATGCCCGGTCAAAATACAAAAAAAATCACCTCTTCGGTGTGGAATTATTTCAACAGAAATGCTGACAACTGATGTCAAGCCGTGTGTTGCCTTTGTCAAGCTGTAATAAGTAGGGGTAAGGATGTTAGCCACCTCGGAACATCCTCCCTTATACGTCACCTGGAGAGCATTCATAAAAAGTCATTGACAAGTGCAAAAACTTTGGGTGACAGCGGAAGCAGTCCACTGACAACTAAATCCCTTCTTCCTCTTTTACCCAAGCTCCTGCAACTCCCTCAGTGTCAATTTCCTCCTTAGACAGGAAAGCCAATAGTCCTGCAGGCCATGTCACTGGCAAGTCTGACGAGTCCTCTCCTAACTGGGATTCCTCCAATGGATCCTTGAGTGTAACGCCTACTGCTGCTGGCGCTGCTGTTGTTGCTGCTGGGAGTCGATCATCATCCCAGAGGGGAAGTCGGAAGACCACTTGTACTACTTCCAGTAAGCAATTGACTGTCCAACAGTCCTTTGCGAGGAAGATGAAATATCACAGCAGTCATCCTGTTGCAAAGTGGATAACTCAGGCCTTGACAACTATGTTGGTGTTAGACGTGCGTCCAGTATCCGACGTTAGTTCACAAGGACTTATAGAATTGTTTGAGGTAGTCTGTCCCCGGTACCAAATACCATCTAGGTTCCACTTCTCTAGGCAGACAATACCGAGAATGTACACAGACATCAGAAAAAGAGTCACCAGTGTCCTAAAAAATGCAGTTGTACCCACTGTCCACTTAACAACGGACATGTGGACAAGTGGAGCAGGGCAGACTAAGGACTATATGACTGTGACAGCCCACTGGGTAGATGTATTGCCTCCCGCAGCAACAACAGCAGCGGCGGCACCAGTAGCAGCATCTCGCAAACGCCAACTCGTTCCTAGGCAGGCTATGCTTTGTATCACCGCTTTCCATAAGAGGCACACAGCTGACAACCTCTTACGGAAACTGAGGAACATCATCGCAGATTGGCTTACCCCAGTTGGACTCTCCTGGGGATTTGTGACATCGAACAATGCAACCAATATTGGGGGTAATTCCAAGTTGATCGCAGCAGGAAACTGTTTAGCAGTTGAGCAAAACCACGTGCACTGCAGGGGGGGGGGGGGGGGTGCAGATTAACATTTGCAGAGAGAGTTAGATTTGGGTGGGTTATTTTGTTTCTGTGTAGGGTAAATACTGGCTGCTTTATTTTTACACTGTAATTTAGATTGCAGATTGAACTCACCACACCCAAATCTATCTCTCTCTGCACATGTTATATCTGCCTCCCCTGCAATGCACATGGTTTTGCCCAACTGCTAACAAAGTTCCTGCTGTGATCAACTCAGAATTACCCCCATTGTGCGTGCATTACATGTGGGAAAATTCCAGCACGTCCCATGTTTTGCACATACAATGAATTTGGTTGTGCAGAATTTTTTTTAAAAACGACAGGGGCATGCAAGAGATGCTGTCAGTGGCCCGAAGAATTGCTGGCCACTTTTGGCATTTAGCCACCGCGTGCCAAAGACTGGAGCACCAGCAAACACTCCTGAATATGCCCTGCCATCAGCTGAAGCAAGAGGTGGTAACGAGGTGGAATTCAACCCTCTATATGCTTCAGAGGATGGAGGAGCAGCAAAAGGCTATTCAAGCCTATACATCTGCCTACGATATAGGCAAAAGAGTGGGAATGCACCTGACTCAAGCACAGTGGAGAATGATTTCAACGTTGTGCAAGGTTCTCCAACCATTTGAACTTGCCACACGTAAAGTCAGTTCAGACACTGCCAGCCTGAGTCAGGTCATTCCCCTCATTAGGCTTTTGCAGAAGCAGCTGGAGAGATTGAAGGAGGAGCTAAAACGAAGCAATTCTGCTAGGCATGTGGGACTTGTGGATGGAGCCCTTCATTCGCTTAACCAGGATTCATGGGTGGTCAATCTGTTGAAATCAGAGCACTACGTTTTGGCTACCGTGCTCGATCCTAGGTTTAAAGCCTACGTTGTATCTCTTTTTCCGGCAGACACAAGTCTGCAGATGTTCAAAGACCTGCTAGTGAGACAATTGTCAAGTCAAGCGGAACATGACATGCCAACAGCTCCTCCTTCATTTTCTCCCACCACTGGAGCTGCCAGGAAAATGATAACATTTCCAAAACCACCCGCTGACGGTGATGAAGGGCAGTCAAGAGCGATAGCTGACATCTGGTCTGGACTGAAGGACCTGCCAACGATTACTGACATGTCGTCTACTGTCACTGCATATGATTCTGCCACCATTGAAAGAATGATGGAGGATTATATGAGTGACAGCATCACTGTAGGCATGTCAGACAGTCCGTACGTATTCTGGCAGGAAAAAGAGGCAATTTGGAGGCCTTTGCACAAACTGGCTTTATTTTACCTAAGTTGCCCCCCCTCCAGTGTGTACTCCGAAAGAGTGTTTAGTGCAGCTGGTCACCTTGTCAGCGATCGGCAAAGGAGGTTACTTCCAGAAAATGTGGAGAAGATGATGTTCATCAAAATGAATTATAATCAATTCCTCTGTGGAGACATTTACCAGCAATTGCCTCCAGAAAGTACACAGGTACCTGTGATGGTGGATTCCAGTGGGGTCGAATTAATACTCTGTGAGGAGGGGGATGTACACAGTGAAAGGGGTAAGGAATCGGACGATGAGGAGGAGGTTGACATCTTGCCTCTGTAGAGCCAGTTTGTGCAAGGAGAGATTGATAGCTTCTTTTTTGGTGGGGGCCCAAACCAATAAAGCGGACTTGTCCCTGCACGCCGACGTTATCCTACTATTCCTTCACTATTCCACCTGGAGGGGAGCCGTGAGTAACCGGAACTCTGACTGCACCTGCTGTTTTATCACTTACTCAGCCAGCCAGTGTGGACTTCTGTGGGGGAAATTTGGGACAACGCTGTGTGATATGCTTTTTTTTTCATTTATTATGTGAGTGCATGTGTAGAAAAATAAATATCCATTTGTTTAAGGGATTATTGCACTATCGCCTTCTTCTCTTTGTTGTCCATGTGTTGGAGGTATCCTGACGCATACCTTTAGGAAAAAGGTGAAAGTGGATCATTGACCATTTGTGGATCCATCCTGAGAAAATTCGTACTATAAAGAAAACTCTTTGTGCTTGTTTTTCCTGGAAAACCTTGTGAGTGTGATGCATTGAAATCAGCTTTTCTTCACAGTTCATAAAAGGACTTCTACATTATTGTGTGTTTTTTCTTTTATATCCTCTGTATCCTTGTTGTTTCCCATTTATTGAGGAACATCAAGCTACAGTATATAGGTTGTGACATTAAAGATATCCTGTATATGACATGCAGGGCCAGTTCTAAGATTTGTGGCGCCCCGGGCAAAATATGGGGGCGTGGCTTCAATTGGGGGCGTGGTCAACGTGCTGAAAGAAAAAATAAAAATAAATAAAAAGTATACTTACAATCCCCGTTCCTGATCCAGACCCCCTCCGCCGGTGGCGCCGTTCTTCTCCTCTACTCTCTTTTCTTCGATCTATGGGAGAGACATTATTACGTCTCTCCCATAGAACAGCATAGACACTAGAGGTCAATTATGACCCCTAGTGTCTGTGCCACTATGCTGTGCGGTGCGCGATGATGTCATCGCGCATCACACAGCAAAGGTCCTCTAGACGAAGGGAAACTAGACCGCAGCGTCTAGTTTCCCTTCATGGAGAGGACCTTTGCTGTGCGGTGCGCGATGACGTCATCGCGCACCGCACAACTAAGGTCCTCTCAATGAAGGGAAACTAGACGCTACGCGTCTGGTTCCCTTCAAAGCGGGGGGGCACAGCAGGGCACTGCGGGGGGCACAGTGGCGGATCTTGCACTGGTGCGGCGCCGGCGCCCTCCGGAAGGCGGTGCCCCGGGCAAAAGTACCGCTTGCCCGTGGCAAGAACCGCCACTGATGACATGTATGACATGTTAGATCCGAGGAGCGCCTAAGTGGAATATAATATTTTGGTATTACGGGGGCCCAAACCAACCAGTCATTTCAGCCACAGTCGTGTGACAGACCCTGTCGCTGAAATGATGGGTTTGTTAAAGTGTGCATGTCCTGTTTATACAACATAAGGGTGGGTGGGAGGGCCCAAGGACAATTCCATCTTGCACCTCTTTTTTTTATTTATCTTTGCATCATGTGCTATTTGGGGACTATTTGTGTTAGTGCCATCCTTTCTGCCACTGCAGTGCCACTCCTAGATGGGCCAGGTGTTTGTGCCGCCCACTTGGGTCACTTAGCTTAGTCATCCAGTGACCTCGGTGCAAATTTTAGGACTAAAAATAATATTGTGAGGTGTGAGGTGTTCAGAATAGACTGGAAATGAGTGGAAATTATGGTTATTGAGGTTAATAATACTATAGGATCAAAATTACCCCCAAATTCTATGATTTAAGCTGTTTTTGAGGGGTTTTTGAAAAAAAACACCCGAATCCAAAACACACCCGAATCCGACAAAAATTCTTAAGGGAGGTTTTGCCAAAATGCGTCGAATCCAAAACACGACCACGGATCTGAATCCAAAACCTAAACACAAAACCCGAAAAATGCCTGCTGCACATCTCTACTGAGGACTAAAGGTCCACACAGCAACCCAATTCTATGACCAACATGGAATAATGGACACACTGGTAATATAAAGGGAGCACTAACCAATGACAAGGTTCAGTACAGACAAGCCCTCTTTAATTACTAACTCAGTGCAACTGTGCTGCTGCACATGCACCAGGCACCTGACTTTAACAAGAAACCACATGCTGGAGTAAGTTAACAAGGCATTTCTCCAACAGGTGTGCTGCTGCAGAGCCGGCCCTAACCAATATGATGCCCTAGGCAAGATTTTGGCTGGTGCCCCCTAGCACCACAACTTGTTCTGTTTCTGACCTTGCACCCCTTTCCCAGCACCACCACCCCTCACACATATATTTTAAATAGAAACAGTGCACACATTCGGCGCACAGCCTAAAAAGGGGCGTGTTCTTGCTGGGAAGGGGCATGGCTACACAATAGTACCCCCAATTAATATTACGCTAGACAGTACTGCAACTTTATTTATATTTTATCATGCGATAGTGTGCCTTATTCACGTTGCATCACACAGTAGTACCACTTTACCTTATAAACATTACTCCTCACAGTAGTACCCCTTATTCATATTACACCACACCATATTGCTCTTTATTCACATTATACCACACAATAGTGCCCTTTCTATACGTAACACCACACAGTAGAGCACCTTTATACATATAATGCCACACATTAGTAATACCCTTACACACATAATGACACGCATAATGCCCCTTACACATATGCCAAACACTATTGCACAACAAACCTACCCACACACAGCACTCACACGGCAACTAACACTGTGATCTCTGCCTATGCTTGGATATAGGTGTGTTCTCATATATCTTGCCTCAATATGCCATGAAGCAGGAGATGGCAACTCTGCTAACGTTGGGCGCCTTTTTTGATGAAAACGCACCTAATTTGCATTGCAATTTGGCTAAGATGCACAAGCAGCTTCTGCTGATTAAAATGATATGCAACATGCTGTACTGTGTGCAACTGTGGCTGTATCTGCATACAAAATGCTACACACAGAATATAGGCATGCCGCATATCATTTTAATCAACAGAAGCTGCTGGTGCCCCTAGGCATACCAAATGCCCTAGGCAATTGCCTAGTTTGCCTATACCTAGGGCCGGCTCTGTGCTGCTGCAGCAATTAAGCATAGAGAATAGAGCTGCAATTAAACTGACAGTACAGAGCTGTAGACACTCAATAATTAGGGAAACTGGAGGAGTGACATGGAGGATTCCTCAGGTTATTTTAAAAACAGTGCACCAAATTCCCTACAATTTCCTGTATACTGTATATTATTTTTTATCCTTGTGGACATTTTGGACTGGTAGCACTAAAGAGTTGCAGGTAATTTCATTGATCAAAAATAAAAATTAAACATCCATCAGGATGTCCATTTAAATAAAACATAGCATTTCTCACCTTTATCAGTTGGATGTCTTAATTCAGAGCCTACAGTATATCATAGAGATGAGCGGGTTCGGTTCCTCTGAATCCGAACCCGCCCGAACTTCATGTTTTTTTTCACGGGTCCGAGCGACTCGGATCTTCCCGCCTTGCTCGGTTAACCCGAGCGCGCCCGAACGTCATCATCCCGCTGTCGGATTCTCGCGAGGCTCGGATTCTATCGCGAGACTCGGATTCTATATAAGGAGCCGCGCGTCGCCGCCATTTTCACACGTGCATTGAGAGTCATAGGGAGAGGACGTGGCTGGCGTCCTCTCCGTTTAGAGAAGAGAGAGACACAGTACAGACGAGAGAGACACAGTAGTAGTAATTTTGGGGAGCATTATTAGGAGGAGTACTACTATACTACTATACTACTTGCTGAAGTGATATAGATTAGATAGTGTGACTGTAAGTGTATTGTATTATCTGACTTGTGGGGGAGACACTGACAGTGGGGAGCAGTTAGAGTCTGAGAGCAGGACTCAGGAGTACATATAACGTACAGTGCACACTTTTGCTGCCAGAGTCAGTGCCACACTGCCATTGTTGTGACCACACTGACCACCAGTATAATAATATATTTTGTGATTGTCTGCTTAGGACTCGGAGTACTAGTTGCAAGTTGCAACGTGAGTGACCTGACCACCAGTTTAATAATCAATCACCACCAGTTTAATATATATATATATATATATATATATAATTGTATATAATATATATATATATATAATATTGTATACCACCTACCCGTGGTTTTTTTTTTTTTTTCATTCTTCTTTATACATACTACTATAGTAGCTTACTGTAGCAGTCTGCGGTGCTGCTGACCTGACAGTGTCCAGCAGGTCCGTCATCAGTCATTACATAATAAATATATATAGTACCTGTCCGGCTGCAGTACTAGTGATATTATATTGATTTCATCTCATTATCAATAATTTATCATCCAGTCTAGACTCTATATTAGCAGCAGACACAGTACGTTAGTCCACGGCTGTAGCTACCTCTGTGTCGGCACTCGGCAGTCCATCCATAATTGTATACCACCTACCCGTGGTTTTTTTTTTTTCTTTCTTCTTTGTACATACTACTATAGTATAGTAGCTTACTGTAGCAGTCTGCAGTGATGCTGAGCTGACAGTGTCCAGCAGGTCCGTCATCAGTCATCATTACCTAATAAATATATTATCTACCTGTCCGGCTGCAGTACTAGTGATATTATATATACATACATATATATATATTGATTTCATATCATTATCATCCAGTCTATATTAACAGCAGACACAGTACGGTAGTCCACGGCTGTAGCTACCTCTGTGTCGGCACTCGGCAGTCCATCCATAATTGTATACCACCTACCCGTGTTTTTTTTTTTTCTTTCTTCTTTGTACATACTACTATAGTATAGTAGCTTACTGTAGCAGTCTGCGGTGCTGCTGAGCTGACAGTGTCCAGCAGGTCCGTCATCAGTCATCATTACCTAATAAATATATTATCTACCTGTCCGGCTGCAGTACTAGTGATATTATATATACATACATATATATATTGATTTCATATCATTATCATCCAGTCTATATTAGCAGCAGACACAGTACGGTAGTCCACGGCTGTAGCTACCTCTGTGTCGGCACTCGGCAGTCCATCCATAATTGTATACCACCTACCCGTGGTTTTTTTTTTTTCTTTCTTCTTTGTACATACTACTATAGTATAGTAGCTTACTGTAGCAGTCTGCGGTGCTGCTGAGCTGACAGTGTCCAGCAGGTCCGTCATCAGTCATCATTACCTAATAAATATATTATCTACCTGTCCGGCTGCAGTACTAGTGATATTATATATACATATATATATATATTGATTTCATATCATTATCATCCAGTCTATATTAGCAGCAGACACAGTACGGTAGTCCACGGCTGTAGCTACCTCTGTGTCGGCACTCGGCAGTCCATCCATAAGTATACTAGTATCCATCCATCTCCATTGTTTACCTGAGGTGCCTTTTAGTTGTGCCTATTAAAATATGGAGAACAAAAATGTTGAGGTTCCAAAATTAGGGAAAGATCAAGATCCACTTCCACCTCGTGCTGAAGCTGCTGCCACTAGTCATGGCCGAGACGATGAAATGCCAGCAACGTCGTCTGCCAAGGCCGATGCCCAATGTCATAGTACAGAGCATGTCAAATCCAAAACACCAAATATCAGTAAAAAAAGGACTCCAAAACCTAAAATAAAATTGTCGGAGGAGAAGCGTAAACTTGCCAATATGCCATTTACCACACGGAGTGGCAAGGAACGGCTGAGGCCCTGGCCTATGTTCATGGCTAGTGGTTCAGCTTCACATGAGGATGGAAGCACTCAGCCTCTCGCTAGAAAAATGAAAAGACTCAAGCTGGCAAAAACAGTAGCACCGCAAAGAACTGTGCGTTCTTCGAAATCCCAAATCCACAAGGAGAGTCCGACTCCAATTGTGTCGGTTGCGATGCCTGACCTTCCCAACACTGGACGTGAAGAGCATGCGCCTTCCACCATTTGCACGCCCCCTGCAAGTGCTGGAAGGAGCACCCGCAGTCCAGTTCCTGATAGTCAGATTGAAGATGTCAGTGTTGAAGTACACCAGGATGAGGAGGATATGGGTGTTGCTGGCGCTGGGGAGGAAATTGACCAGCAGGATTCTGATGGTGAGGTGGTTTGTTTAAGTCAGGCACCCGGGGAGACACCTGTTGTCCGTGGGAGGAATATGGCCACTGACATGCCTGGTGAAAATACCAAAAAAATCAGCTCTTCGGTGTGGAAGTATTTCAACAAAAATGCGGACAACAGGTGTCAAGCCGTGTGTTGCCTTTGTCAAGCTGTAATAAGTAGGGGTAAGGACGTTAACCACCTCGGAACATCCTCCCTTATACGTCACCTGCAGCGCATTCATAATAAGTCAGTGACAAGTTCAAAAACTTTGGGTGACAGCGGAAGCAGTCCACTGACCAGTAAATACCTTCCTCTTGTAATCAAGCTCACGCAAACCACCCCACCAACTCCCTCAGTGTCAATTTCCTCCTTCCCCAGGAATGCCAATAGTCCTGCAGGCCATGTCACTGGCAATTCTGACGATTCCTCTCCTGCCTGGGATTCCTCCGATGCATCCTTGCGTGTAACGCCTACTGCTGCTGGCGCTGCTGTTGTTGCTGCTGGGAGTCGATGGTCATCCCAGAGGGGAAGTCGTAAGACCACTTTTACTACTTCCACCAAGCAATTGACTGTCCAACAGTCCTTTGCGAGGAAGATGAAATATCACAGCAGTCATCCTACTGCAAAGCGGATAACTGAGGCCTTGGCATCCTGGGTGGTGAGAAACGTGGTTCCGGTATCCATCATTACTGCAGAGCCAACTAGAGACTTGTTGGAGGTACTGTGTCCCCGGTACCAAATACCATCTAGGTTCCATTTCTCTAGGCAGGCGATACCGAAAATGTACACAGACCTCAGAAAAAGAGTCACCAGTGTCCTAAAAAATGCAGCTGTACCCAATGTCCACTTAACCACGGACATGTGGACAAGTGGAGCAGGGCAGGGTCAGGACTATATGACTGTGACAGCCCACTGGGTAGATGTATGGACTCCCGCCGCAAGAACAGCAGCGGCGGCACCAGTAGCAGCATCTCGCAAACGCCAACTCTTTCCTAGGCAGGCTACGCTTTGTATCACCGGTTTCCAGAATACGCACACAGCTGAAAACCTCTTACGGCAACTGAGGAAGATCATCGCGGAATGGCTTACCCCAATTGGACTCTCCTGTGGATTTGTGGCATCGGACAACGCCAGCAATATTGTGTGTGCATTAAATATGGGCAAATTCCAGCACCTCCCATGTTTTGCACATACCTTGAATTTGGTGGTGCAGAATTATTTAAAAAACGACAGGGGCGTGCAAGAGATGCTGTCGGTGGCCAGAAGAATTGCGGGACACTTTCAGCGTACAGGCACCACGTACAGAAGACTGGAGCACCACCAAAAACTACTGAACCTGCCCTGCCATCATCTGAAGCAAGAAGTGGTAACGAGGTGGAATTCAACCCTCTATATGCTTCAGAGGTTGGAGGAGCAGCAAAAGGCCATTCAAGCCTATACAATTGAGCACGATATAGGAGGTGGAATGCACCTGTCTCAAGCGCAGTGGAGAATGATTTCAACGTTGTGCAAGGTTCTGATGCCCTTTGAACTTGCCACACGTGAAGTCAGTTCAGACACTGCCAGCCTGAGTCAGGTCATTCCCCTCATCAGGCTTTTGCAGAAGAAGCTGGAGACATTGAAGGAGGAGCTAACACGGAGCGATTCCGCTAGGCATGTGGGACTTGTGGATGGAGCCCTTAATTCGCTTAACAAGGATTCACGGGTGGTCAATCTGTTGAAATCAGAGCACTACATTTTGGCCACCGTGCTCGATCCTAGATTTAAAGCCTACCTTGGATCTCTCTTTCCGGCAGACACAAGTCTGCTGGGGTTGAAAGACCTGCTGGTGAGAAAATTGTCAAGTCAAGCGGAACGCGACCTGTCAACATCTCCTCCTTCACATTCTCCCGCAACTGGGGGTGCGAGGAAAAGGCTCAGAATTCCGAGCCCACCCGCTGGCGGTGATGCAGGGCAGTCTGGAGCGACTGCTGATGCTGAAATCTGGTCCGGACTGAAGGACCTGACAACGATTACGAACATGTCGTCTACTGTCACTGCATATGATTCTCTCAACATTGAAAGAATGGTGGAGGATTATATGAGTGACCGCATCCAAGTAGGCACGTCACACAGTCCGTACTTATACTGGCAGGAAAAAGAGGCAATTTGGAGGCCCTTGCACAAACTGGCTTTATTCTACCTAAGTTGCCCTCCCACAAGTGTGTACTCCGAAAGAGTGTTTAGTGCCGCCGCTCACCTTGTCAGCAATCGGCGTACGAGGTTACATCCAGAAAATGTGGAGAAGATGATGTTCATTAAAATGAATTATAATCAATTCCTCCGTGGAGACATTGACCAGCAGCAATTGCCTCCACAAAGTAAACAGGGAGCTGAGATGGTGGATTCCAGTGGGGACGAATTGATAATCTGTGAGGAGGGGGATGTACACGGTGATATATCGGAGGATGATGATGAGGTGGACATCTTGCCTCTGTAGAGCCAGTTTGTGCAAGGAGAGATTAATTGCTTCTTTTTTGGTGGGGGTCCAAACCAACCCGTCATTTCAGTCACAGTCGTGTGGCAGACCCTGTCACTGAAATGATGGGTTGGTTAAAGTGTGCATGTCCTGTTTATACAACATAAGGGTGGGTGGGAGGGCCCAAGGACAATTCCATCTTGCACCTCTTTTTTCTTTAATTTTTCTTTGCGTCATGTGCTGTTTGTGGAATGTTTTTTGGAAGGGCCATCCTGCGTGACACTGCAGTGCCACTCCTAGATGGGCCAGGTGTTTGTGTCGGCCACTAGGGTCGCTTATCTTACTCACACAGCTACCTCATTGCGCCTCTTTTTTTCTTTGCGTCATGTGCTGTTTGGGGAGGGTTTTTTGGAAGGGACATCCTGCGTGACACTGCAGTGCCACTCCTAGATGGGCCCGGTGTTTGTGTCGGCCACTAGGGTCGCTTATCTTACTCACACAGCTACCTCATTGCGCCTCTTTTTTTCTTTGCGTCATGTGCTGTTTGGGGAGGGTTTTTTGGAAGGGACATCCTGCGTGACACTGCAGTGCCACTCCTAGATGGGCCCGGTGTTTGTGTCGGCCACTAGGGTCGCTTATCTTACTCACACAGCTACCTCATTGCGCCTCTTTTTTTCTTTGCGTCATGTGCTGTTTGGGGAGGGTTTTTTGGAAGGGACATCCTGCGTGACACTGCATTGCCACTCCTAGATGGGCCCGGTGTTTGTGTCGGCCACTAGGGTCGCTTATCTTACTCACACAGCTACCTCATTGCGCCTCTTTTTTTCTTTGCGTCATGTGCTGTTTGGGGAGGGTTTTTTGGAAGGGACATCCTGCGTGACACTGCAGTGCCACTCCTAGATGGGCCCGGTGTTTGTGTCGGCCACTAGGGTCGCTTATCTTACTCACACAGCTACCTCATTGCGCCTCTTTTTTTCTTTGCGTCATGTGCTGTTTGGGGAGGGTTTTTTGGAAGGGACATCCTGCGTGACACTGCAGTGCCACTCCTAGATGGGCCCGGTGTTTGTGTCGGCCACTAGGGTCGCTTATCTTACTCACACAGCTACCTCATTGCGCCTCTTTTTTTCTTTGCGTCCTGTGCTGTTTGGGGAGCGTTTTTTGGAAGGGACATCCTGCGTGACACTGCAGTGCCACTCCTAGATGGGCCCGGTGTTTGTGTCGGCCACTAGGGTCGCTTATCTTACTCACACAGCTACCTCATTGCGCCTCTTTTTTTCTTTGCGTCATGTGCTGTTTGGGGAGGGTTTTTTGGAAGGGACATCCTGCGTGACACTGCAGTGCCACTCCTAGATTGGCCCTGTGTTTGTGTCGGCCACTAGGGTCGCTTAGCTTAGTCATCCAGCGACCTAGGTGCAAATTTTAGGACTAAAAATAATATTGTGAGGTGTGAGGTATTCAGAATAGACTGAAAATGAGTGTAAATTATGGTTTTTGAGGTTAATAATACTTTGGGATCAAAATGACCCCCAAATTCTATGATTTAAGCTGTTTTTTAGTGTTTTTAAAAAAAAACACCCGAATCCGACAAAAAAAATTCGGTGAGGTTTTGCCAAAACGCGGTCGAACCCAAAACACGGCCGCGGAACCGAACCCAAAACCAAAACACAAAACCCGAAAAATTTCAAGTGCACATCTCTAGTATATCAGTTTATTAATTCTCCGGTGATTTTAGGATTTCACTGGTTATGTAACACCCCGTGGCTGGCAGGTGTCTATGTGGTTGGAAGAGGTATCACAGGTGTTCGGTGACTTTGTGATGGACCCTTTCCCTAAGACATTTTCCCTGTACCTTTTTCATTGTATGTGGTTTAGAGAGGTAGGACAGATTGATACACAAGCAGAGAGTTCAAGGACAACAATCTCCATAGGAAACTTTCTTTATTGTGCCGCAAGGAATTCTGGATAGAAGGTGATTATTGGTTGCATGGCAGCAATTAGACAATCACAATATAACAATGGAAAAAGACAATTACAATGAAGAATAAAATCCCTTTTTATGATATGATGAAAATAAGGCTTACCTACAGCTTACAATTCACTGGACAACCCAATAATTAAAGAATTCAATCAGTCTAATCACAGATACATGCATATTCCAAAAGATACTGTTGCAAAGAAGACAATTAAGAAGATGATACAATTTGCATGAAAAACAATCCCTACATCTCTAAGTGTCTGTAAATAAATTTTCAAAATCTTCACCAGCAATTTATGGTGGAACCCAAAGATCCTACAGTGCCACAATATTGCAATGGGGCTGTGGTTTAAACTGCACAAGGGGTTAAGCCACTTTCTGCAAGAAATACTGATCCTGGATTCCAGCACCTGACTCTCTGGGTCAGACCAGAAAATGTCACTGTAGTACGATTTTACACAGGGATGTGGATAGCAAACGGATCTTGAAATTCCCAGCAATCAAATGTCTCTGTAGTAATTATCCCAAGGATCAAATTTCCCTGCTGCCTTGACTCTACAGCTTTGCTCTTCACTGCCCTGCATGACCACCCGGCTCTCACTACACGGCTGTCCAGCTTCATTCCTCAAATCATACCTTCTCCCAGTGTTCTCTCAATTCTTTCCAACTCCCAGTGTTTACGCCCTCTTCTTCCTACAAGGCCCCACTTGCTCTCTCCTCTGCTGTCCAATCAGATCCTGCCACTTCATCAACAGAACTTGTGACCCGACTCTGGTCCATCCCTTAACCCAGGCATTCCCAACCACGGTCCTCAAGGCACACCAACAGTGCAGGTTTTAGTGATATCCAGGCTTCAGCACAGGTGACTTAATTAGTAGCTCAGTTACTTTGATTTAACCATCTGTGCTGCAGCTTGGATATCACTAAAACCTGCACCGTTGGTGTGCCTTGAGGACTGTGGTTGGGAATGCCTGCCTTAACCCCTGCTGTGCCAGCCAACATGAAACATCAGGTACAACCACTGACATGTATGTTAAAGGGGCTTACACACAAAACATTTTCAGGGTACCACAGTTATATCTGTATATAGAGTCAGTCCTAGGCATAGGCAGTATAGTTAAATTCCTAGGGGCATCTGGAAAACCCTATGGCCATCTGGGCAGGCTGAACATATAAATTCCACTTCACCAGATCCAGATTTCCCAGCTGACAGTGGCTGTCCTATGATTGGATGTACAGGCCTTCAAGCACTGCTGCACCATTGCCAAACATATTACAGTATATGAAAGGTAGCAGAGAAGCAGCAAAAAGCCTGTTCAGCCCAGAACCAAACATACAGCTCCTGCTGCTTCTATCAGTGTTATGCTGGCGTGACCTGAAGTCACATCAGTGACATTCACAGCAGAGAGTAGTCCACAAAGATGTGAGGCAGAGGAGGAGGACCGCAAAGGTAAAAACATTATGAGAGCTTGTTAAAGAGATATGTTGGGGATTGGATTGCTGGAGACACACAACTGGGGGAAATTTGATGGCTGGAGACATGAGTTGGGGGGATACTTGATGGCTGGAAACACAAGTGGGAGAGATTAGATGGCAAGAGACATTGACACCTTCTGCCTCCCCAGTCACCCACTGTCATAAGACCATCCCCATTCTGAGAGGCCACTCCCCTTCCCAGGTGCCAAAAGGCACATGCAAAAGGTCCCACAATGGGGGGGGGGGGGCGCCAGACAGAATCTTACTCCCATCCCCTGTTTTGCAGATTTCAATGGGCTGAGGCTTCCTCTAGCTGGGCCTTCGTAGTGACAGCAGTCTCAGCATGCCGTGTGGAAATGGTGCTCCATCTCAGCACCTCCCTGTATCTCTCTCCCAGATCCAGTATTCATCATCTCATGAGCATCACTCACCAGTCCCTTTACACCGATGCGTGGGTGGCCTACCTACACCCTTCCTGGTCTCTGCAGCATTCCCCGTTCTTCATCTATCCCTCTATATAACACATAATGATTTATACAGTACAATCTACATCTTCCTTTCTATAACATACAGTATTTATCCCTAATATGCAGTTTTATAAAAGACCAAAACACAGCCAGGGCACATGAGTCCAACCAGCCATTACTGAAGTGTACAGTGTACTTGGGGGTCACATTTTCATAGTAATGATCTAAAAACACTAACATATTAATTAAAAATATAGAAAATGTACATTATATAGCACAAAACAGCAGAACAGCTTAGCTTTTGCTGTGAGTAGCTATGGTATGGAAAATTTAAGTGGCACTACTAGTGAGAAAATTCAAGTGACACAACTATTAAGAAATTGAACCAGATATCTGCTGCCCATCCCAGAACAAAAAAGATATAGGAACATTCAAAGGAATGAAAGGCACCTGTAAATGGGTGTCATGGACATTCACAAGTGGGAATAGTCCTGGTGCGCAGGATTCCAGCAGGCAGCATTGTCGGCTGTTGGGATTACGGTGCAGGTATCCTGACCACCAGGATCCTGAGAGCCGGCACATTAAATGCATCCTGTTTAATCAGTTCAGGAGATTTTGGTTGAACAACCTTGGATTGCCTCCAAAGAGATTTCTATGGAGCAGGAAGTAACCCCAAAAGATCACAGGGGATTTACTTATTACACCAATTGTCCAATTGATTTAGAGAAAATCCCAACATCTCCAAGGACGTACAACTTACAGGGGGATGTATAAAACCTTGGAGGGAGATCAAGTGAAGAAGTTGCTCACAGCAACCAACCAGCTTCTGTCATTTCTTAACATGTGCTAGATAAATGAAAGCTATAAGCTGATTGGTCACTATGTTCAACTTCTTCACTTTATCTCTCTTGACGGTTTCATATATTTCCTCTATAGAGTCCAATGTTCCAGTGGTTTGAAACTATTTCCTTCCACACTTATAAAATATACTGGTAGGTAAGTGGCTCCCAATCAAAATAAAAATGAACCCTAGTGTGTAAGTATTTGTATGTACATGGTCAGACAAAATGCACAAAGTGGTTCTTATCTGCTGTCAAATTCTATTGTATGTGTCTTTGTTTCTACGTTTAAAAGCAATTGAGTTCTCAACAAAGATTCAGTTTAGAATCCAGATTCAATTAATAAGTATTCTTACAATGAATTTACAGTATTTGCCTGTATTTGTTTAATTGCATGTTCATAGCAATGTGTTCCTTGTCTGAGAAAAAATGAACATTGTAAATATGTTTAAAATATGTTTATATATGGACTGCTTAATAATTCAGCAGATGAAAAGTGTGATCATGTGCTCAACTGAATTTTTTTTTTTTTAGAGATACGTGGTTCGGTTTTCCTGAAATATGAACACATCAGAACTTAGGGGTTCCAAGTCGAATCGAGTCTCAGTTCGAAATCACTTTGGGATTCCGAGTGGTGGCTCGGGTCTGTTGTCAGTTCTTATTTATCGATTTAAAAGGAATCCAAAACCGTACCAAATCACTTGAGAATGGTTTTGAGAAATGAATTAGAACCAAAACTAAAATTCGGAGGGTCCGCAAACATCTCTAATTTTCTTTTCATTTTATTTGCTTACTGTAAGATGAAAGAGTAAATGGTTCCATAGACTCCCATGTGGTCAGCTTAATTATTCAGAACTACAGTATATGCACTGCAATTTACTAGTATAATAATGTTATATGTTATTATACTCTTCATTGCTAACAATTATGTATTAAAATAAGTAATACATTCTTTCTGAAGGGTAGATTATAAGGAAATAATCCTTGGAGTTCATTGTTCTCTGTAAATGAAAACAGCATGTATCCTTAAATGCTGTTATAAATTATATACCTAATGTAAGGCTCTTATGATTAATAAATATAAAAATGGGAGACTAATTTATATGATGGTTGCACAAAAAATCCACCCCTTTCTATCTAGTGGATGCTAAGTGCTGTAAACCAGCTATATGTTTCTGTTCCTATGAATCATTGTACTCCAGATGTACTGGCAGCCTGACTCCAAAGTAAATGTAAGTTAAAAGCTGGAAAATTGTAGCTTTCCTGTGAAAGTATTAACACATGGGATCCCTAACAAGCTGATACATCACCCTCTTCTATACTGTAACAGCTGCCAGGTGAATTGGAACATGTGTTAATATTATGAGTAATTTGGAGAAATGCATATGATAACAGCAGACAGGGAAAGTGTAGTATTTTTGCTGAGAACTAATAGGATTAATGGTAATATTTAAAAGAAGTTTACTCAGAAAGAAAATATTTGAAAAGAGAATAGAGTTCAACATCAGAATGAAGGAAGATTACTGTGTGAGATTATTATAATCTTTATACCACAGGAATTCAGCAAGTAAATCTCTAGATTTGGGTGCTTACTGATGCTTTTCCCTTTGGCAAATGCAAACCTCGGGCCTCTATAGTTCTATTTACACATAGGACCTATTTTAAAAATAGAATATCTGCCACAATTCTGTATTTGCTGTATAAATGTAGGTAAATGATACATAAAAAAAATATAATAATTGGAAAGTACAAAAATACTATTAATACTGTAAAAGAAAGGAAACCTTCAACATAAATAAGCAATAATGTATATTTATTTTCTTTTTATAAACATATTAAATAGAGATGTGAAGACCTGGTTTAATGAAAACCAAGCCTGCCCGAACTTCAGGGATCCGAGGGTATCCAAGCGTCAGTTTGAGTTTTCCCACATTGCTCGGATTCCAAAATGAGGCAAAACGTCATCTTCCCAGCATAGGATCTTGCATGTTTTGCATTTGATATAACTCCCTCCCACGCCATTTAACACTGGACTGAGCTGTTGGATGTCAGACATTCAGAACAGATTACAATCAAGATTCAAAGCAAACAAGGGACACAGGGCCTAATTCAGACCTGATCGCAGCAGCAAATTTGTTAGCTAATGGGCAAAACCATGGGCCTAATTCAGACATGATCACACGCTAGGGGTTTTTTGCACTGCTGCGAGCAGATAGTAGCCGCGTCACACCCATAGGGGAGTGTATTTTTGCTTTGCAAGTGTGCGAATGCATGTGCAGCCGGGCGGTACAAAAAATATTTGTGCAGTTTCTGAGTTGCCCAGAACTTATTCAGCCCTTGCAAACACTTCAGCCTGTCCGGTTCCAGAATTGACCTCAGACACCCGCCCTGCAAACGCTTGGACACTCCTGCGTTTATCCAACCACTCCCTGAAAACGGTCAGTTGCCACCCACCTTCTTCCTGTCAGTTTCCTTGCGATCAACTGTAAGAATGGATTCTTCGTAAAACCCATCGCACAGCAACGATCCGCTTTGTACCCATGCAACGCACCTGCGCATTGCGGTGCATATGCATGCACAGTTCTGACCTGAGCACAGCGCAGCGAAAAAACCTAGCGTGCGATCAGGTCTGAATGACCCCCCATGTGCACTGTAGGTGTGGCAGATATAACATGTGCAGAGAAAATTAGATTTGGGTGGGTTATTTTGTTTCTGTGCAGGGTAAATACTGGCTGCTTTATTTTTACACTGTAATTTAGATTTCAGATTGAACACACCCCACCCAAATCTAAATCTCACTGCACATGTTATATCTGCATCTCCTGCAGTGCACATGGTTTGACCATTAGCTTACAAATTTTTCTGCTGCGATCAGGTCTGAATTAGGCCCATTGTTCGATGGGCAGTGGAATCTACATGTCCCTTACTTAGTGCTAATACTGGCTAAGCTAGTTTTTTATGTAGGCAGTTAGCAAAACATTGTTTTTTTATTCTTTTAAAGTGAAGGAACATCAGTATTGTATTGTCTAATATTGTATTGCATACCTCCCAACATGACCCTCCCCAGGAGGGACAGAATACTCTGCTCCTGGTCTTCCATCTTAATGTATGATTGCCATCACCTGTGGTGAAACACCCTTTTTATCCATTAACCTATTCAACACAGGTGCCAGCAATCATACATTAAGAGATAAGTCCAGGAGCAAAGCATTCTGTCTCTCCTGAAGAGGGTCATGTTGGGAGGTGTGGTATTGTCGCATTTGTGCTGCAATTAACTGAGCATTACTCCTTGGAGCAACCGCACACTGGAGTTGTTGTTTTTTTTGTTGTCACTGAGCTAATTATGTATGTATGTATGTATGTATGTATGTATGTATGTATGTATGTGTATTTATATATATATATATATATACAATAGACTAGAACCCACAGCACTCATACATCCGCGGTGCCAGTGGTATTTGTGACCACACCATTTAAATAAAAAAATTATACAAATTCAGCACTCGCCTAATATTAACACTTCAAACTGTAATTCATCTGAATTCAGGGAATGTTAGTTGAAAAATATTGCAATAGTTTGTTAAGCTGACCAGCCACTTCACGCCCATTCCCATTTGGTCAGTCCCTACACTGACTTTCACAGATCTGAGCATTGCTCTCAGGCATCTATTGGATTTTAAATACACAGTATGCTTCTATCATGGGTTTAGGCCCTATCTCACTCTTTTAAAGAGACAGGAACCACACCCAAGCATATCAGTTGATAAACACCTGGGGAATTTCTTAACAATAAATTTACATATGGACAATAGGGGTGCAAGAAAAAGTGCGACCACAAAGTTTTTATATTGTAAATTGTAAAATCATATACCGATTCGTGTCATTGCTTGCTGCTGTGAAATTGAAGTTAATGTTATAAAAACACCACCTGACAAATATTATTGTTTTTATTATTATTATTATTATTATTATTATTATTATTACTAGGTGCTTCATCGCACCCTACGGGCGCTCTTCACACCGTCGCAAGGGGCTACGCCCCCTTAACCCTTGCATGCCTTTCTGGGGTTTAATATTTGTATTATATGGAGTATTACCTGCATTCCTTTGTTAGTGGTTAAATATTGCACAATGAAAGGGCGTGCGATGGTGAAGGAGGTGCAGCCCCTTGCGACGGCGTGAACAGTACCTGCAGGGCACGATGTACAGAATGTAGCGGGTGCGGGGGGGACTGCGGATGGTGTCTGTAGATGCTGCGGGTGGAAGGGAGGCAGAAGTGGGGGTGGGGCCCGGATGGGGAAGGTTCGGGAGGTGCTGCGCGTGGGGGAGGGGCAGAGGAGTGGGGGATGCAGATGGGGGAAGGGTCCGGAGGCACTGCAGGTGGGGGAGGGGCAGGGGTGCCACGGATGGGAGAGGGGCAGGTGTGGGGATGTTGTGGATGGGTGAAGGGTTCCGGAGGTGCTGTGGGATGGGTGTGCCGGGGGTTGGGTAGGGGACCGCAGGCACCATGGGTAGGGTAGGGGCAGGTACGGGTGTTGCGGCGGATGGGAAAGGAGGTCCGGAGGTGCTGCTTACCTGCCAAATGTCCCGATTTTCGCGGGACAGTCCCATTTTTTGGGGTCTGTCCCGCTGTCCCACCCGCGGGTCGCAGTGTCCGGCGGTGGGGGGGGCAGTTGGAAAGCTCCTGTACTCGCTGTTCTGTTTAGCAGAGCAGTGGTGAATAGTGGAGACAGAGGGAGAGGGGGCATCAGGGGGTACGGATTACGGGGGGGGTTCCAGCAGCAGAGCCGGATTAAGGGGGGGGGGGTGGCCAGGGGATACGTACCGTTGGCCCCACAGTTTTAGGGGGCCCCCCGGCTGGAGTAGCTCTGTCCCAGCTCAGAAGCTCCCCCCGTCCTGCCAGCAACAGCGGCAGCATTGTGCTACAGTCAGCACTCGCTGCTGCATATTGGCAGGTCTGTGGTGTTGCAGGGAGGCAGCAGTCTCCCTGCTTTCTTCTCCCTGTGTGGGTGTGTAGGGGGAGCGACCACCTCCTCTGGATTTAGCCCTAGCTGAGGGGCCAAAATGGTTGGTTCTATATTGGAGGGGCTGAAGGGACCTTGTGACGTATTGAGGGGAGGAGCTATGTCGCCAGGGGGAGGAGCTACGGGTGAACAGGGTACCCAAAAAGTACCCTCGCGGGCTCGCTTCGCTCGCCACGCTTCAGGCACGGTGGCTCGCTCCGCTCCGCTTCGCTCACCACCTAATTACTAAAGGTAATAGTTGGTGGCGTGGATAGTAGAGGAACTATCCCGCTGGCCTAGCTCCTCCCCCTTGCATCGTAACTCCTCCCCCTTACGAAAAAGGTCCCTTAGCCCACTTGATTCTAGCATCTACCGGGCCAAAATCCCATAAAAAAAATAAAAATAAAAATCGGAATTTGCATAAGGGGGCGTGGTCGCGCGGGCCGAGATTAGGCCACGCCCCCAACCCACAGCAGGCACAGCAATGAGATAGGGCTCCCCTGTCTCAAGTGCCCTGTGCCCCCCGGACTCATAATCAGCCCTGGGGGCATGCCAGCAGCTCACAGAGCGCTGGGCAAGCCCCCTCACTGACGAAAACGGGGGCCCTCCCATGAATCCACGCCCCCTTTTCGCCGAGTGTGTTTCCCTCCTTCTGCCTGGAGAAAGCTCCTGCAGAAAGCTGGGAGGTCTGCACCCCTGCCTGTGACATGCCCAATGCCCATGCTATCTGCTTCTGCTCCTAGTCTCCTGTAGATTTGGCCAGATCTCTGTGACTCATTTGAATAACTCCGCCCACTGTTGTGACTCCGCCCAGCGTTAGCAAATGAATCACAAGGTCACAGAATAGGGCTATTATATAGGAGATTATTGTCATTATAAGTATTATTGTCATTATAACAACTATTCAATCATGACACTCAAAAATGTAAAATGTATGTCAGTGGAAAGACTATTTATTAAGATCCCTATGATTACAGATATCTATTAATAATAAAAAAAAAATCATGTCTCTAATAAGTTAAAATTAAAAATTAAGAATTAATATTGATAATAATAAAAAGTCAAATAGTAAGCTAATTCATATAAGGTTAGACACAAGTATTGCACATTTATTACTAAAAGAGCACAAAAATAATTAATATTAACATATTTATAATAAGCCTAATAAGGAACTAATGGTAATTTATTTCACTACTTTAGTATAGTCACAAATTGTTTGCATTGCCGTTACAAAGACAACTCGATCCTTATAGTGCACTACTATTTAAAAATATGAATGTACAGTATTTAATATAGTTAACACAGTTTATTGAATTACATATCACTACATAGAGATGGCGCTGTTGTTACCAAGGAAACGTATACGCGGCCACATAGAATGTGAAACGTCACTGAAATACAGGACAGCATTGCTGTGACAACACTGATCCTCCTATCACAGACCGCGGACCCTTGGACGCTGTCACTTTTAGATCACGTGGTGCGCGCAAAGACACAGCGCACCACTGTGTCTGAGAATAGGACACTGTTGCCTTGACAACACCAGTCCTCCAATCACGGAACGCGGCCCCTCCGATGTCATCACGCTCGAGCATGATCACGTGATGTGTGCAATGACGCGACACATCCAAAAGGAGGCTAAGAATGCTTCCAGGAAGTGGGATGTCCGCTCCTGGAATGCAAACAAGCTAATAATCCCATTTTAAAGATCACAATATAACCCACTGACCACCAATGAAGTTTAAAATGTTCTTAATAAATAATAAAAGTGGCACCACTAATATAGAGGCTCCTGCTAGAAGGCTAATATCAGTAATTAAGAACAAATAGTATATTAAGAAACTGGATATGATGTAATCAATTAGGGGTTTAAATAGAGGACTAGAGACAGCTCCATTCATTCCATTTTTGAGCCCCAGACTGAACAGAGCAGCTACAATACTGCTGGTAAATCTATGGAATATATTCCTTACACTGCACTATACTAGTGTAATACTAACAGCATTAATATAAATTATCTCTAAATAGGTATACAGAGGAGATTGTGATTACTATGCAAAGAATCTTCAAAAATTAATATCTAAAGATAAAAGACAAGCTTTTAAATCCTCAAGTAAGTATTAAATCTTAATTTATCTAAGATCATTGCTAAAATAAAATTATCGATTTTATATATATATATATATATATATATATATATATATATATATATATATGTATATATATATCTATCTTACAAATTTTACTTATTTTGGTATATAGAAATCCAACAGTAGGAACTTGGATTTTAAACCACTTTGTCTGCGGAATTCAAATAAGACTACTATATAACAAAAAAACATTGCTCAAAAGAAATTGCTATTATTTTAGTAAGTAATGATTGATAATAAAAAACTATAAATAACTAGGACTTCTAATACTGAATGATGGTTTAATTAAGGAATTTATGTTTTCTGAACAGGTACATTTATTCACTATTGTGCTTGGTGTATAACCTATACCAGCCAACAATGAATGGAAACCATTTCTGTCACAAAAAAATTGAAAACCTAATGATTTTGAAAATTAGTTAGTACAGTATGTGCATATCGATTTCTAACTCTGGAGTCTTTCAGCTGACTGTCCTTAATGAAATTAATTATGTACATTCTATCCTATATCAACTTATACCTGTTTTTTTATTTTAAACAGTGATCAGCTGTTGTTATATGTATCAATAAATTAAGTTAAACATTTATGTATAAATCCCCCCTTAAGGGTAATTGTGAATTGTGAAGTATATATCTCCATACCAGACACTGTTGAAATTGAGAAGTTAAACATTTGCCTTTGGTAAATCATATAATAGTTCTGCACATTAAAACGCCCCTTGTTTTCTTTTTTTCTTATCTAAAGACACCCCTGAAGAAGTCGCCTAAGACTAAACGCGTTGGGTTAAAACTATATGCTATCATTTTAAAAGTGAAAGAGCTAATAAAATCCTGCAAGTTGTTTTTGATATTTCTGGTGAAAATTGTTTGTGAAAATAATCTGTAGTATTATGGTTGATTAACTAATTGAGACATCTCTAATTATAGCGCTCCTCAAACAAATCTTATTCAAACAAAATTTCATAGGCCCATATTGGCAAGGGGCCCTTTTTTGAGGTAGCAGCACAAGAGAATTAATTAACCGTATATGCTAATAGACTAGAAGTTGTGGTTTAAATCACACTCAAAAGGTATACCAAAAAAAGAAATACCTTGGTTAAAGCGCAACAAGGATTATTATATATATATATATATATATATATATATCTAATGTGGCAGCATTAACCCTTGGTTAACTCTGGTGTTTTTTTATCACTTCCTGCTGTGCAGCATTAACCCTTTATTTGAACATACTGGTGCGTGCCAACATTACTATTATATAAGCAGAGTGAATCACAGTATTGTGTAAAAAAAAGAAATTAAAAAGACAAAAGAAGTTAAAAAAAAAACCAAAAATAACATTTAAAACAATTAATAATATAAGGGCTGTGAGTCACAGTGTGAAGAAGTCAATTGTTAAACACAGATTTTTTTTGTGTAAAACTTGTGTGCCGGGGCCAGGCTGTGCTACTGTATTAATAATAGAGATGAGCGCCTGAAATTTTTCGGGTTTTGTGTTTTGGTTTTGGGTTCGGTTCCGCGGCCGTGTTTTGGGTTCGAACGCGTTTTGGCAAAACCTCACCGAATTTTTTTTGTCGGATTCGGGTGTGTTTTGGATTCGGGTGTTTTTTTCAAAAAACACTAAAAAACAGCTTAAATCATAGAATTTGGGGGTCATTTTGATCCCAAAGTATTATTAACCTCAAAAACCATAATTTACACTCATTTTCAGTAGTGATGAGCGAGGTTCGGTTTTACTCGGTTTTACTCGGTTTTACTCGGTTCTCAAAACGGCATCTTATTGGCTATCCAAAACACGTGACATCCGTGAGCCAATAAGATGCCGTTTTGAGAACCGAGTAAAACCGAGTAAAACCGAGTAAAACCGAATCCGCTCATCACTAATTTTCAGTCTATTCTGAATACCTCACACCTCACAATATTATTTTTAGTCCTAAAATTTGCACCGAGGTCGCTGTGTGAGTAAGATAAGCGACCCTAGTGGCCGACACAAACACCGGGCCCATCTAGGAGTGGCACTGCAGTGTCACGCAGGATGTCCCTTCCAAAAAACCCTCCCCAAACAGCACATGACGCAAAGAAAAAAAGAGGCGCAATGAGGTAGCTGTGTGAGTAAGATTAGCGACCCTAGTGGCCGACACAAACACCGGGCCCATCTAGGAGTGGCACTGCAGTGTCACGCAGGATGGCCCTTCCAAAAAACCCTCCCCAAACAGCACATGACGCAAAGAAAAAAAGAGGCGCAATGAGGTAGCTGTGTGAGTAAGATTAGCGACCCTAGTGGCCGACACAAACACCGGGCCCATCTAGGAGTGGCACTGCAGTGTCACGCAGGATGTCCCTTCCAAAAAACCCTCCCCAAACAGCACATGACGCAAAGAAAAAAAGAGGCGCAATGAGGTAGCTGTGTGAGTAAGATTAGCGACCCTAGTGGCCGACACAAACACCGGGCCCATTTAGGAGTGGCACTGCAGTGTCACGCAGGATGTCCCTTCCAAAAAACCCTCCCCAATCAGCACATGATGCAAAGAAAAAGGTTAGGTGGTATACAATTATGGACGGACTGCCTGCCGAGTGCAGACACAGAGGTAGCCACAGCCGTGAACTACCGTACTGTACTGTGTCTGCTGCTAATATAGACTGGTTGATAAAGAGATGTCGTAGTAGTATGTATGTATAAAGAAGAAAAAAAAACCACGGTTAGGTGGTATACAATTATGGACGGACTGCCTGCCGAGTGCAGACACAGAGGTAGCCACAGCCGTGAACTACCGTACTGTGTCTGCTGCGACTGGATGATAAATGATATAAAAAATATATATATATCACTACTGCAGCCGGACAGGTATATATTATATATTATATAATGACGGACCTGCTGGACACTGTCTGTCAGCAGAATGAGTTTTATTTTTATAGAATAAAAAAAAAACAACACACAAGTGAAGTCACACGACGAGTGTTTAACTTTTTCAGGCAATCACAATATAAGTATACTACTAACTATACTGGTGGTCAGTGTGGTCAGGTCACTGGTCAGTCACACTGGCAGTGGCACTCCTGCAGCAAAAGTGTGCACTGTTTAATTTTAATATAATATTATGTACTCCTGGCTCCTGCTATAACCTATAACTGGCACTGCAGTGCTCCCCAGTCTCCCCCACAATTATAAGCTGTGTGAGCTGAGCAGTCAGACAGATATATAATATATATAGATGATGCAGCACACTGGGCTGAGCCTGAGCAGTGCACACAGATATGGTATGTGACTGAGTCACTGTGTGTATCGCTTTTTTCAGGCAGAGAACGGATATATTAAATAAACTGCACTGTCTGGTGGTCACTCACTATATAATATTATGTACTCCTGGCTCCTGCTATAACCTATAACTGGCACTGCAGTGCTCCCCAGTCTCCCCCACAATTATAAGCTGTGTGAGCTGAGCAGTCAGACAGATATATAATATATATAGATGATGCAGCACACTGGGCTGAGCCTGAGCAGTGCACACAGATATGGTATGTGACTGAGTCACTGTGTGTATCGCTTTTTTCAGGCAGAGAACGGATATATTAAATAAACTGCACTGTCTGGTGGTCACTCACTAGTAAACTCTCTGCACTCTCTACACTTCTACAGTACTCCTCCTAGTCCTAAGCTCCAGTAAATCTCTCTCTCTTATAATCTAAATGGAGAGGACGCCAGCCACGTCCTCTCACTATCAATCTCAATGCACGTGTGAAAATGGCGGCGACGCGCGGCTCCTTATATAGAATCCGAGTCTCGCGAGAATCCGACAGCGTCATGATGACGTTCGGGCGCGCTCGGGTTAACCGAGCAAGGCGGGAGGATCCGAGTCTGCTCGGACCCGTGAAAAAAACCATGAAGTTCGGGCGGGTTCGGATTCAGAGAAACCGAACCCGCTCATCTCTAATTAATAATATAAGCTCTGTGAGTCACAGTGTGAAACTTGTGTGTGTTCAGGGCCAAGCCTTGCAACCACTTTAATAATAAAAGTACTATGAGACATTATGAATCACGGTCAGTTGATGGAAAATACAGGAGCAAAAACTAAGGCCCTCATTCCAAGTTGTTCGCTCGCTAGCCGCTTTTCGCAGCATTACACACGCTAAGCCGCCCCCTCTGGTAGTGTATCTTAGCTTAGCAGAATTGCGAACAAAGTATTCGCAATATTGCGAAAAGATTTTTCTGTGCAGTTTCTGAGTAGCTCGAGACTTACTCTTCCAGTGCGATCAGTTCAGTGCTTGTCGTTCCTGGTTTGACGTCACAAACACACCCAGCGTTCGCCCAGACACTCCCCCGTTTCTCCAGCCACTCCCGCGTTTTTCCCAGAAACGGCAGCGTTTTTTCACACACACCCATAAAACGGCCAGTTTCCGCCCAGAAACACCCACTTCCTGTCAATCACACTCCGATCACCAGAACGAAGAAAAAACCTCGTAATGCCGTGAGTAAAATACCAAACTTCTTAGCAAATTTACTTGGCGCAGTCGCAGTGCGAACATTGCGCATGCGCAATTAGCGGAAAATCGCTGCGATGCGAAGAAAATTACTGAGCGAACAACTCGGAATGAGAGCCTAAGTACTAGTGCTGTGGCTGCTGACAGTCATGATGATCATGATATTAGTACTTTAGCACTAAAGCCATTGGGGGTAATTCAGAGTTGATCGCAGCAGCAAATTTGTTAGCAGTTGGGCAAAACCATGTGCACTGCAGGTGAGGCAGATATAACATTTGCAGAGAGAGTTAGATTTGGGTGGGTTATTTTGTTTCTGTGCAGGGTAAATACTGGCTGCTTTATTTTTACACTGCAATTTAGATTTCAGTTTGAACACACCCCACCCAAATCTAATACCCCTTTTCCATCTATGAGCATGGGTTGCAGCCGGGAGCCTGACTCGGGTGCTAACTGGCTGCAGCCCGTGCTCAGCCCCCTTTCCCATATTGCATATTGCCGGGTTGGTGATGCTGCTAGTGACGCGGCAGGGGTGGCGCTGGGCGGCGCTGGGAGATCACATGATCTCCCAGCGCCGCCCTTCCATACAGTGTAAACGGGAGCCGTGTCACATCGACACAGCTTCCGTTTACACTACAACCCTACCCGGATCATTTCCGTGTCCTACCCAGGTATTTACCCGGGTAGGATTCACGGGTCACTTGATCCGGGTTTTTGCGGTGGGACCCTTTTCCACTTGCAAAAAACACGGGTAAATGCGCACCCCCGTGCATTTACTAGAGATGAGCGCCTGAAATTTTTCGGGTTTTGTGTTTTGGTTTTGGGTTCGGTTCCGCGGCCGTGTTTTGGGTTCGAACGCGTTTTGGCAAAACCTCACCGAATTTTTTTTGTCGGATTCGGGTGTGTTTTGGATTCGGGTGTTTTTTTCAAAAAACACTAAAAAACAGCTTAAATCATAGAATTTGGGGGTCATTTTGATCCCAAAGTATTATTAACCTCAAAAACCATAATTTACACTCATTTTCAGTCTATTCTGAATACCTCACACCTCACAATATTATTTTTAGTCCTAAAATTTGCACCGAGGTCGCTGTGTGAGTAAGATAAGCGACCCTAGTGGCCGACACAAACACCGGGCCCATCTAGGAGTGGCACTGCAGTGTCACGCAGGATGTCCCTTCCAAAAAACCCTCCCCAAACAGCACATGACGCAAAGAAAAAAAGAGGCGCAATGAGGTAGCTGTGTGAGTAAGATTAGCGACCCTAGTGGCCGACACAAACACCGGGCCCATCTAGGAGTGGCACTGCAGTGTCACGCAGGATGGCCCTTCCAAAAAACCCTCCCCAAACAGCACATGACGCAAAGAAAAAAAGAGGCTTTTTACTGATATTTGGTGTTTTGGATTTGACATGCTCTGTACTATGACATTGGGCATCGGCCTTGGCAGACGACGTTGCTGGCATTTCATCGTCTCGGCCATGACTAGTGGCAGCAGCTTCAGCACGAGGTGGAAGTGGATCTTGATCTTTCCCTAATTTTGGAACCTCAACATTTTTGTTCTCCATATTTTAATAGGCACAACTAAAAGGCACCTCAGGTAAACAATGGAGATGGATGGATTGGATACTAGTATACAATTATGGACGGGCTGCCGAGTGCCGACACAGAGGTAGCCACAGCCGTGAACTACCGCACTGTACTGTGTCTGCTGCTAATATATAGACTGGTTGATAAAGAGATAGTATACTCGTAACTAGTATGTATGTATAAAGAAAGAAAAAAAAACCACGGTTAGGTGGTATATACAATTATGGACGGGCTGCCGAGTGCCGACACAGAGGTAGCCACAGCCGTGAACTACCGCACTGTACTGTGTCTGCTGCTAATATATAGACTGGTTGATAAAGAGATAGTATACTCGTAACTAGTATGTATGTATAAAGAAAGAAAAAAAAACCACGGTTAGGTGGTATATACAATTATGGACGGGCTGCCGAGTGCCGACACAGAGGTAGCCACAGCCGTGAACTACCGCACTGTACTGTGTCTGCTGCTAATATATAGACTGGTTGATAAAGAGATAGTATACTCGTAACTAGTATGTATGTATAAAGAAAGAAAAAAAAACCACGGTTAGGTGGTATATACAATTATGGACGGGCTGCCGAGTGCCGACACAGAGGTAGCCACAGCCGTGAACTACCGCACTGTACTGTGTCTGCTGCTAATATAGACTGGTTGATAAAGAGATAGTATACTCGTAACTAGTATGTATGTATAAAGAAAGAAAAAAAAACCACGGTTAGGTGGTATATACAATTATGGACGGGCTGCCGAGTGCCGACACAGAGGTAGCCACAGCCGTGAACTACCGCACTGTACTGTGTCTGCTGCTAATATATAGACTGGTTGATAAAGAGATAGTATACTCGTAACTAGTATGTATGTATAAAGAAAGAAAAAAAAACCACGGTTAGGTGGTATATACAATTATGGACGGGCTGCCGAGTGCCGACACAGAGGTAGCCACAGCCGTGAACTACCGCACTGTACTGTGTCTGCTGCTAATATAGACTGGTTGATAAAGAGATAGTATACTACTAATATTATATACTGGTGGTCAGGTCACTGGTCACTAGTCACACTGGCAGTGGCACTCCTGCAGCAAAAGTGTGCACTGTTTAATTTTAATATAATATTATGTACTCCTGGCTCCTGCTATAACCTATAACTGGCACTGCAGTAGTGCTCCCCAGTCTCCCCCACAATTATAAGCTGTGTGAGCTGAGCAGTCAGACAGATATATAATATATATAGATGATGCAGCACACTGGCCTGAGCCTGAGCAGTGCACACAGATATGGTATGTGACTGACTGAGTCACTGTGTGTATCGCTTTTTTCAGGCAGAGAACGGATATATTAAATAAACTGCACTGTGTGTCTGGTGGTCACTCACTATATAATATATTATGTACTCCTGGCTCCTGCTATAACCTATAACTGGCACTGCAGTAGTGCTCCCCAGTCTCCCCCACAATTATAAGCTGTGTGAGCTGAGCAGTCAGACAGATATATAATATTATATATAGATAATAGATGATGCAGCACACTGGCCTGAGCCTGAGCAGTGCACACAGATATGGTATGTGACTGAGTCACTGTGTGCTGTGTATCGCTTTTTTCAGGCAGAGAACGGATTATAAATAAAAGTGGTGGTCACTGGTCACTATCAGCAAAACTCTGCACTGTACACTACTGAGTACTCCTAATGCTCCCCAAAATTAGTAAATCAAGTGTCTAAACGGAGAGGACGCCAGCCACGTCCTCTCCCTATCAATCTCAATGCACGTGTGAAAATGGCGGCGACGCGCCGCTCCTTATATAGAATCTGAGTCTCGCGATAGAATCCGAGCCTCGCGAGAATCCGACAGCGTCATGATGACGTTCGGGCGCGCTCGGGTTAACCGAGCAAGGCGGGAAGATCCGAGTCGCTCGGACCCGTGAAAAAAAAACATGAAGTTCTGGCGGGTTCGGATTCAGAGAAACCGAACCCGCTCATCTCTAGCATTTACCCGTATTTTTTGAGCTAGTGGAAAAGGGGTATAACTCTCTGCACATGTTATATCTGCTCCCCTGCAGTGCACATGGGCCCTCATTCCGAGTTGTTCGCTCGTTCTTTTTCATCGCATCGCAGTGAAAATCCGCTTAGTACGCATGCGCAATGTTCGCACTGCGACTGCGCCAAGTAACTTTACTATGAAGAAAGTATTTTTACTCACGGCTTTTTCTTCGCTCCGGCGATCGTAATGTGATTGACAGGAAATGGGTGTTACTGGGCGGAAACACGGCGTTTCAGGGGCGTGTGGCTGAAAACGCTACCGTTTCCGGAAAAAACGCAGGAGTGGCCGGGGAAACGGTGGGAGTGCCTGGGCGAACGCTGGGTGTGTTTGTGACGTCAACCAGGAACGACAAGCACTGAACTGATCGCACAGGCAGAGTAAGTCTGGAGCTACTCTGAAACTGCTAAGTAGTTAGTAATCGCAATATTGCGAATACATCGGTCGCAATTTTAAGAAGCTAAGATTCACTCCCAGTAGGCGGCGGCTTAGCGTGTGTAACTCTGCTAAATTCGCCTTGCGACCGATCAACTCGGAATGAGGGCCATGGTTTTGCCCAACTGCCGACAAATTTACTGCTGCAATCAACTCTGAATTAGGTCCATTGTTCATAGGAATAGAGCACAGGTTCTCAAACTCGGTCCTCAGGACCCCACACGGTTCATGTTTTGCAGGTCACCTGTAGATTTTTAAAATGTGACAGTTGGTGATACACAGTGCAGCTGCTGGGTGACATGGAAAACGTGAACCGTGTGGGGTCCTGAGGACCGAGTTTGAGAACCACTGGAATAGAGGGTTTAAAATTAGAGATGAGCGCCGGAAATTTTTCGGGTTTTGTGTTTTGGTTTTGGGTTCGGTTCCGCGGCCGTGTTTTGGGTTCGACCGCGTTTTGGCAAAACCTCACCGAATTTTTTTTGTCGGATTCGGGTGTGTTTTGGATTCGGGTGTTTTTTTAAAAAAACCCTAAAAAACAGCTTAAATCATAGAATTTGGGGGTAATTTTGATCCCAAAGTATTATTAACCTCAAAAAACATAATTTACACTCATTTTCAGTAGAGATGAGCGGGTTCGGTTTCTTTGAATCCGAACCCGCACGAACTTCACTTTTTTTTCCACGGGTCCGAGCGACTCGGATCTTCCCGCCTTGCTCGGTTAACCCGAGCGCGCCCGAACGTCATCATGACGCTGTCGGATTCTCGCGAGGCTCGGATTCTATCGCGAGACTCGGATTCTATATAAGGAGCCGCGCGTCGCCGCCATTTTCACTCGTGCATTGAGATTGATAGGGAGAGGACGTGTCTGGCGTCCTCTCCATTAGAATAGAGATAGATAGATTAGATAGAGAGAGATTGTGCAGAGTCGCAGACAGAGTTAGTTTACCACAGTCAGTGACCAGTGCAGCAGCTAGTTAACTTTTATTTAATATAATATATCCGTTCACTTCTCTCTGCTATATCCGTTCTCTGCCTGAAAAAAAAAACGATACACAGCACAGTCAGTCACACAGTGTGACTCAGTCTGTGTGCACTCAGCTCAGCCCAGTGTGCTGCACAGTCATCAATGTATAAATTAAAAGCTTATAATTAATTGTGGGGGAGACTGGGGAGCACTGCAGGTTGTTAGCAGGAGCCAGGAGTACAATTATATTAATTAACAGTGCACACTTTTGCTGCAGGAGTGGTGACCAGTGCCTGACCACCAGTATAGTATTGTTGTATACTACTAATATCTCTTTAAATATCAACCAGTCTATATTAGCAGCAGACACAGTACAGTGCGGTAGTTCACGGCTGTGGCTACCTCTGTGTCGGCACACGGCAGGCAGTCCGTCCGACCAGAATTGTATTATTTATTATTATATACCTACCACCTAACCGTGGTTTTTTTTTCATTCTTTATACCGTCATAGTGTCATCCTAATTGTTACGAGTATACTACTATCTCTTTATCAACCAGTGTACAGTGCGGTAGTTCACGGCTGTGGCTACCTCTGTGTCGGCACACGGCAGGCAGTCCGTCCGACCAGAATTGTATTATTTATTATTATATACCTACCACCTAACCGTGGTTTTTTTTTCATTCTTTATACCGTCATAGTGTCATCCTAATTGTTACGAGTATACTACTATCTCTTTATCAACCAGTGTACAGTGCGGTAGTTCACGGCTGTGGCTACCTCTGTGTCGGCACACGGCAGGCAGTCCGTCCGACCAGAATTGTATTATTTATTATTATATACCTACCACCTAACCGTGGTTTTTTTTTCATTCTTTATACCGTCATAGTGTCATCCTAATTGTTACGAGTATACTACTATCTCTTTATCAACCAGTGTACAGTGCGGTAGTTCACGGCTGTGGCTACCTCTGTGTCGGCACACGGCAGGCAGTCCGTCCGACCAGAATTGTATTATTTATTATTATATACCTACCACCTAACCGTGGTTTTTTTTTCATTCTTTATACCGTCATAGTGTCATCCTAATTGTTACGAGTATACTACTATCTCTTTATCAACCAGTGTACAGTGCGGTAGTTCACGGCTGTGGCTACCTCTGTGTCGGCACACGGCAGGCAGTCCGTCCGACCAGAATTGTATTATTTATTATTATATACCTACCACCTAACCGTGGTTTTTTTTTTCATTCTTTATACCGTCATAGTGTCATCCTAATTGTTACGAGTATACTACTATCTCTTTATCAACCAGTGTACAGTGCGGTAGTTCACGGCTGTGGCTACCTCTGTGTCGGCACACGGCAGGCAGTCCGTCCGACCAGAATTGTATTATTTATTATTATATACCTACCACCTAACCGTGGTTTTTTTTTCATTCTTTATACCGTCATAGTGTCATCCTAATTGTTACGAGTATACTACTATCTCTTTATCAACCAGTGTACAGTGCGGTAGTTCACGGCTGTGGCTACCTCTGTGTCGGCACACGGCAGGCAGTCCGTCCGACCAGAATTGTATTATTTATTATTATATACCTACCACCTAACCGTGGTTTTTTTTTCATTCTTTATACCGTCATAGTGTCATCCTAATTGTTACGAGTATACTACTATCTCTTTATCAACCAGTGTACAGTGCGGTAGTTCACGGCTGTGGCTACCTCTGTGTCGGCAGTCGGCAGGCAGTCCGTCCATCCATAATTGTATTATTATTATAATATATACCACCTAACCGTGGTTTTTTTTTCATTCTTTATACCGTCATAGTGTCATACTAGTTGTTACGAGTATACTACTATCTCTTTATCAACCAGTGTACAGTGCGGTAGTTCACGGCTGTGGCTACCTCTGTGTCGGCAGTCGGCAGGCAGTCCGTCCATCCATAATTGTATTATTATTATAATATATACCACCTAACCGTGGTTTTTTTTTCATTCTTTATACCGTCGTCATAGTGTCATACTAGTTGTTACGAGTATACTACTATCTCTTTATCAACCAGTGTACAGTGCGGTAGTTCACGGCTGTGGCTACCTCTGTGTCGGCAGTCGGCAGGCAGTCCGTCCATCCATAATTGTATTATTATTATAATATATACCACCTAACCGTGGTTTTTTTTTCATTCTTTATACCGTCGTCATAGTGTCATACTAGTTGTTACGAGTATACTACTATCTCTTTATCAACCAGTGTACAGTGCGGTAGTTCACGGCTGTGGCTACCTCTGTGTCGGCAGTCGGCAGGCAGTCCGTCCATCCATAATTGTATTATTATTATAATATATACCACCTAACCGTGGTTTTTTTTTCATTCTTTATACCGTCGTCATAGTGTCATACTAGTTGTTACGAGTATACTACTATCTCTTTATCAACCAGTGTACAGTGCGGTAGTTCACGGCTGTGGCTACCTCTGTGTCGGCAGTCGGCAGGCAGTCCGTCCATCCATAATTGTATTATTATTATAATATATACCACCTAACCGTGGTTTTTTTTTCATTCTTTATACCGTCGTCATAGTGTCATACTAGTTGTTACGAGTATACTACTATCTCTTTATCAACCAGTGTACAGTGCGGTAGTTCACGGCTGTGGCTACCTCTGTGTCGGCAGTCGGCAGGCAGTCCGTCCATCCATAATTGTATTATTATTATAATATATACCACCTAACCGTGGTTTTTTTTTCATTCTTTATACCGTCGTCATAGTGTCATACTAGTTGTTACGAGTATACTACTATCTCTTTATCAACCAGTGTACAGTGCGGTAGTTCACGGCTGTGGCTACCTCTGTGTCGGCAGTCGGCAGGCAGTCCGTCCATCCATAATTGTATTATTATTATAATATATACCACCTAACCGTGGTTTTTTTATACCACCTAACCGTGGCAGTCCGTCCATAATTGTATACTAGTATCCAATCCATCCATCTCCATTGTTTACCTGAGGTGCCTTTTAGTTCTGCCTATAAAATATGGAGAACAAAAAAGTTGAGGTTCCAAAATTAGGGAAAGATCAAGATCCACTTCCACCTCGTGCTGAAGCTGCTGCCACTAGTCATGGCCGAGACGATGAAATGCCAGCAACGTCGTCTGCCAAGGCCGATGCCCAATGTCATAGTACAGAGCATGTCAAATCCAAAACACCAAATATCAGAAAAAAAAGGACTCCAAAACCTAAAATAAAATTGTCGGAGGAGAAGCGTAAACTTGCCAATATGCCATTTACCACACGGAGTGGCAAGGAACGTCTGAGGCCCTGGCCTATGTTCATGGCTAGTGGTTCAGCTTCACATGAGGATGGAAGCACTCAGCCTCTCGCTAGAAAACTGAAAAGACTCAAGCTGGCAAAAGCACCGCAAAGAACTGTGCGTTCTTTGAAATCCCAAATCCACAAGGAGAGTCCAATTGTGTCGTTTGCGATGCCTGACCTTCCCAACACTGGACGTGAAGAGCATGCGCCTTCCACTATTTGCATGCCCCCTGCAAGTGCTGGAAGGAGCACCCGCAGTCCAGTTCCTGATAGTCAGATTGAAGATGTCAGTGTTGAAGTACACCAGGATGAGGAGGATATGGGTGTTGCTGGCGCTGGGGAGGAAATTGACCAGGAGGATTCTGATGGTGAGGTGGTTTGTTTAAGTCAGGCACCCGGGGAGACACCTGTTGTCCGTGGGAGGAATATGGCCGTTGACATGCCAGGTGAAAATACCAAAAAAATCAGCTCTTCGGTGTGGAGGTATTTCACCAGAAATGCGGACAACAGGTGTCAAGCCGTGTGTTCCCTTTGTCAAGCTGTAATAAGTAGGGGTAAGGACGTTAACCACCTCGGAACATCCTCCCTTATACGTCACCTGCAGCGCATTCATAATAAGTCAGTGACAAGTTCAAAAACTTTGGGTGACAGCGGAAGCAGTCCACTGACCAGTAAATCCCTTCCTCTTGTAACCAAGCTCACGCAAACCACCCCACCAACTCCCTCAGTGTCAATTTCCTCCTTCCCCAGGAATGCCAATAGTCCTGCAGGCCATGTCACTGGCAAGTCTGACGAGTCCTCTCCTGCCTGGGATTCCTCCGATGCATCCTTGCGTGTAACGCCTACTGCTGCTGGCGCTGCTGTTGTTGCCGCTGGGAGTCGATGGTCATCCCAGAGGGGAAGTCGTAAGCCCACTTGTACTACTTCCAGTAAGCAATTGACTGTTCAACAGTCCTTTGCGAGGAAGATGAAATATCACAGCAGTCATCCTACTGCAAAGCGGATAACTGAGGCCTTGGCATCCTGGGTGGTGAGAAACGTGGTTCCGGTATCCATCATTACTGCAGAGCCAACTAGAGACTTGTTGGAGGTACTGTGTCCCCGGTACCAAATACCATCTAGGTTCCATTTCTCTAGGCAGGCGATACCGAAAATGTACACAGACCTCAGAAAAAGAGTCACCAGTGTCCTAAAAAATGCAGCTGTACCCAATGTCCACTTAACCACGGACATGTGGACAAGTGGAGCAGGGCAGGGTCAGGACTATATGACTGTGACAGCCCACTGGGTAGATGTATGGACTCCCGCCGCAAGAACAGCAGCGGCGGCACCAGTAGCAGCATCTCGCAAACGCCAACTCTTTCCTAGGCAGGCTACGCTTTGTATCACCGCTTTCCAGAATACGCACACAGCTGAAAACCTCTTACGGCAACTGAGGAAGATCATCGCGGAATGGCTTACCCCAATTGGACTCTCCTGTGGATTTGTGGCATCGGACAACGCCAGCAATATTGTGTGTGCATTAAATCTGGGCCAATTCCAGCACGTCCCATGTTTTGCACATACCTTGAATTTGGTGGTGCAGAATTTTTTAAAAAACGACAGGGGCGTGCAAGAGATGCTGTCGGTGGCCAGAAGAATTGCGGGACACTTTCGGCGTACAGGCACCACGTACAGAAAACTGGAGCACCACCAAAAACTACTGAACCTGCCCTGCCATCATCTGAAGCAAGAAGTGGTAACGAGGTGGAATTCAACCCTCTATATGCTTCAGAGGTTGGAGGAGCAGCAAAAGGCCATTCAAGCCTATACAATTGAGCACGATATAGTAGGTGGAATGCACCTGTCTCAAGTGCAGTGGAGAATGATTTCAACGTTGTGCAAGGTTCTGATGCCCTTTGAACTTGCCACACGTGAAGTCAGTTCAGACACTGCCAGCCTGAGTCAGGTCATTCCCCTCATCAGGCTTTTGCAGAAGAAGCTGGAGGCATTGAAGAAGGAGCTAACACGGAGCGATTCCGCTAGGCATGTGGGACTTGTGGATGCAGCCCTTAATTCGCTTAACAAGGATTCACGGGTGGTCAATCTGTTGAAATCAGAGCACTACATTTTGGCCACCGTGCTCGATCCTAGATTTAAAGCCTACCTTGGATCTCTCTTTCCGGCAGACACAGGTCTGCTGGGGTTGAAAGACCTGCTGGTGACAAAATTGTCAAGTCAAGCGGAACGCGACCTGTCAACATCTCCTCCTTCACATTCTCCCGCAACTGGGGGTGCGAGGAAAAGGCTCAGAATTCCGAGCCCACCCGCTGGCGGTGATGCAGGGCAGTCTGGAGCGACTGCTGATGCTGACATCTGGTCCGGACTGAAGGACCTGACAACGATTACGGACATGTCGTCTACTGTCACTGCATATGATTCTCTCAACATTGATAGAATGGTGGAGGATTATATGAGTGACCTCATCCAAGTAGGCACGTCACACAGTCCGTACTTATACTGGCAGGAAAAAGAGGCAATTTGGAGGCCCTTGCACAAACTGGCTTTATTCTACCTAAGTTGCCCTCCCACAAGTGTGTACTCCGAAAGAGTGTTTAGTGCCGCCGCTCACCTTGTCAGCAATCGGCGTACGAGGTTACATCCAGAAAATGTGGAGAAGATGATGTTCATTAAAATTAATTATAATCAATTCCTCCGCGGAGACATTGACCAGCAGCAATTGCCTCCACAAAGTACACAGGGAGCTGAGATGGTGGATTCCAGTGGGGACGAATTGATAATCTGTGAGGAGGGGGATGTACACGGTGATATATCGGAGGGTGAAGATGAGGTGGACATCTTGCCTCTGTAGAGCCAGTTTGTGCAAGGAGAGATTAATTGCTTCTTTTTTGGGGGGGGTCCAAACCAACCCGTCATATCAGTCACAGTCGTGTGGCAGACCCTGTCACTGAAATGATGGGTTGGTTAAAGTGTGCATGTCCTGTTTTGTTTATACAACATAAGGGTGGGTGGGAGGGCCCAAGGATAATTCCATCTTGCACCTCTTTTTTCTTTTCTTTTTCTTTGCATCATGTGCTGATTGGGGAGGGTTTTTTGGAAGGGACATCCTGCGTGACACTGCAGTGCCACTCCTAGATGGGCCCGGTGTTTGTGTCGGCCACTAGGGTCGCTAATCTTACTCACACAGCTACCTCATTGCGCCTCTTTTTTTCTTTGCGTCATGTGCTGTTTGGGGAGGGTTTTTTGGAAGGGACATCCTGCGTGACACTGCAGTGCCACTCCTAGATGTGCCCGGTGTTTGTGTCGGTCACTAGGGTCGCTAATCTTACTCACACAGTCAGCTACCTCATTGCGCCTCTTTTTTTCTTTGCGTCATGTGCTGTTTGGGGAGGGTTTTTTGGAAGGGCCATCCTGCGTGACACTGCAGTGCCACTCCTAGATGGGCCCGGTGTTTGTGTCGGCCACTAGGGTCGCTTATCTTACTCACACAGCGACCTCGGTGCAAATTTTAGGACTAAAAATAATATTGTGAGGTGTGATGTGTTCAGAATAGGCTGAAAATGAGTGTAAATTATGTTTTTTGAGGTTAATAATACTTTGGGATCAAAATTACCCCCAAATTCTATGATTTAAGCTGTTTTTTAGGGTTTTTTTAAAAAAACACCCGAATCCAAAACACACCCGAATCCGACAAAAAAAATTCGGTGAGGTTTTGCCAAAACGCGGTCGAACCCAAAACACGGCCGCGGAACCGAACCCAAAACCAAAACACAAAACCCGAAAAATTTCCGGCGCTCATCTCTAATTTTCAGCCTATTCTGAACACATCACACCTCACAATATTATTTTTAGTCCTAAAATTTGCACCGAGGTCGCTGTGTGAGTAAGATAAGCGACCCTAGTGGCCGACACAAACACCGGGCCCATCTAGGAGTGGCACTGCAGTGTCACGCAGGATGGCCCTTCCAAAAAACCCTCCCCAAACAGCACATGACGCAAAGAAAAAAAGAGGCGCAATGAGGTAGCTGACTGTGTGAGTAAGATTAGCGACCCTAGTGGCCGACACAAACACCGGGCACATCTAGGAGTGGCACTGCAGTGTCACGCAGGATGTCCCTTCCAAAAAACCCTCCCCAAACAGCACATGACGCAAAGAAAAAAAGAGGCGCAATGAGGTAGCTGTGTGAGTAAGATTAGCGACCCTAGTGGCCGACACAAACACCGGGCCCATCTAGGAGTGGCACTGCAGTGTCACGCAGGATGTCCCTTCCAAAAAACCCTCCCCAATCAGCACATGATGCAAAGAAAAAGAAAAGAAAAAAGAGGTGCAAGATGGAATTATCCTTGGGCCCTCCCACCCACCCTTATGTTGTATAAACAAAACAGGACATGCACACTTTAACCAACCCATCATTTCAGTGACAGGGTCTGCCACACGACTGTGACTGATATGACGGGTTGGTTTGGACCCCCCCCAAAAAAGAAGCAATTAATCTCTCCTTGCACAAACTGGCTCTACAGAGGCAAGATGTCCACCTCATCTTCACCCTCCGATATATCACCGTGTACATCCCCCTCCTCACAGATTATCAATTCGTCCCCACTGGAATCCACCATCTCAGCTCCCTGTGTACTTTGTGGAGGCAATTGCTGCTGGTCAATGTCTCCGCGGAGGAATTGATTATAATTCATTTTAATGAACATCATCTTCTCCACATTTTCTGGATGTAACCTCGTACGCCGATTGCTGACAAGGTGAGCGGCGGCACTAAACACTCTTTCGGAGTACACACTTGTGGGAGGGCAACTTAGGTAGAATAAAGCCAGTTTGTGCAAGGGCCTCCAAATTGCCTCTTTTTCCTGCCAGTATAAGTACGGACTGTGTGACGTGCCTACTTGGATGCGGTCACTCATATAATCCTCCACCATTCTATCAATGTTGAGAGAATCATATGCAGTGACAGTAGACGACATGTCCGTAATCGTTGTCAGGTCCTTCAGTCCGGACCAGATGTCAGCATCAGCAGTCGCTCCAGACTGCCCTGCATCACCGCCAGCGGGTGGGCTCGGAATTCTGAGCCTTTTCCTCGCACCCCCAGTTGCGGGAGAATGTGAAGGAGGAGATGTTGACAGGTCGCGTTCCGCTTGACTTGACAATTTTGTCACCAGCAGGTCTTTCAACCCCAGCAGACCTGTGTCTGCCGGAAAGAGAGATCCAAGGTAGGCTTTAAATCTAGGATCGAGCACGGTGGCCAAAATGTAGTGCTCTGATTTCAACAGATTGACCACCCGTGAATCCTTGTTAAGCGAATTAAGGGCTGCATCCACAAGTCCCACATGCCTAGCGGAATCGCTCCGTGTTAGCTCCTTCTTCAATGCCTCCAGCTTCTTCTGCAAAAGCCTGATGAGGGGAATGACCTGACTCAGGCTGGCAGTGTCTGAACTGACTTCACGTGTGGCAAGTTCAAAGGGCATCAGAACCTTGCACAACGTTGAAATCATTCTCCACTGCACTTGAGACAGGTGCATTCCATCTCCTATATCGTGCTCAATTGTATAGGCTTGAATGGCCTTTTGCTGCTCCTCCAACCTCTGAAGCATATAGAGGGTTGAATTCCACCTCGTTACCACTTCTTGCTTCAGATGATGGCAGGGCAGGTTCAGTAGTTTTTGGTGGTGCTCCAGTCTTCTGTACGTGGTGCCTGTACGCCGAAAGTGTCCCGCAATTTTTCTGGCCACCGACAGCATCTCTTGCACGCCCCTGTCGTTTTTTAAAAAATTCTGCACCACCAAATTCAAGGTATGTGCAAAACATGGGACGTGCTGGAATTTGCCCATATTTAATGCACACACAATATTGCTGGCGTTGTCCGATGCCACAAATCCACAGGAGAGTCCAATTGGGGTAAGCCATTCCGCGATGATCTTCCTCAGTTGCCGTAAGAGGTTTTCAGCTGTGTGCGTATTCTGGAAAGCGGTGATACAAAGCGTAGCCTGCCTAGGAAAGAGTTGGCGTTTGCGAGATGCTGCTACTGGTGCCGCCGCTGCTGTTCTTGCGGCGGGAGTCCATACATCTACCCAGTGGGCTGTCACAGTCATATAGTCCTGACCCTGCCCTGCTCCACTTGTCCACATGTCCGTGGTTAAGTGGACATTGGGTACAGCTGCATTTTTTAGGACACTGGTGACTCTTTTTCTGAGGTCTGTGTACATTTTCGGTATCGCCTGCCTAGAGAAATGGAACCTAGATGGTATTTGGTACCGGGGACACAGTACCTCCAACAAGTCTCTAGTTGGCTCTGCAGTAATGATGGATACCGGAACCACGTTTCTCACCACCCAGGATGCCAAGGCCTCAGTTATCCGCTTTGCAGTAGGATGACTGCTGTGATATTTCATCTTCCTCGCAAAGGACTGTTGAACAGTCAATTGCTTACTGGAAGTAGTACAAGTGGGCTTACGACTTCCCCTCTGGGATGACCATCGACTCCCAGCGGCAACAACAGCAGCGCCAGCAGCAGTAGGCGTTACACGCAAGGATGCATCGGAGGAATCCCAGGCAGGAGAGGACTCGTCAGACTTGCCAGTGACATGGCCTGCAGGACTATTGGCATTCCTGGGGAAGGAGGAAATTGACACTGAGGGAGTTGGTGGGGTGGTTTGCGTGAGCTTGGTTACAAGAGGAAGGGATTTACTGGTCAGTGGACTGCTTCCGCTGTCACCCAAAGTTTTTGAACTTGTCACTGACTTATTATGAATGCGCTGCAGGTGACGTATAAGGGAGGATGTTCCGAGGTGGTTAACGTCCTTACCCCTACTTATTACAGCTTGACAAAGGGAACACACGGCTTGACACCTGTTGTCCGCATTTCTGGTGAAATACCTCCACACCGAAGAGCTGATTTTTTTGGTATTTTCACCTGGCATGTCAACGGCCATATTCCTCCCACGGACAACAGGTGTCTCCCCGGGTGCCTGACTTAAACAAACCACCTCACCATCAGAATCCTCCTGGTCAATTTCCTCCCCAGCGCCAGCAACACCCATATCCTCCTCATCCTGGTGTACTTCAACACTGACATCTTCAATCTGACTATCAGGAACTGGACTGCGGGTGCTCCTTCCAGCACTTGCAGGGGGCATGCAAATAGTGGAAGGCGCATGCTCTTCACGTCCAGTGTTGGGAAGGTCAGGCATCGCAAACGACACAATTGGACTCTCCTTGTGGATTTGGGATTTCAAAGAACGCACAGTTCTTTGCGGTGCTTTTGCCAGCTTGAGTCTTTTCAGTTTTCTAGCGAGAGGCTGAGTGCTTCCATCCTCATGTGAAGCTGAACCACTAGCCATGAACATAGGCCAGGGCCTCAGACGTTCCTTGCCACTCCGTGTGGTAAATGGCATATTGGCAAGTTTACGCTTCTCCTCCGACAATTTTATTTTAGGTTTTGGAGTCCTTTTTTTTCTGATATTTGGTGTTTTGGATTTGACATGCTCTGTACTATGACATTGGGCATCGGCCTTGGCAGACGACGTTGCTGGCATTTCATCGTCTCGGCCATGACTAGTGGCAGCAGCTTCAGCACGAGGTGGAAGTGGATCTTGATCTTTCCCTAATTTTGGAACCTCAACTTTTTTGTTCTCCATATTTTATAGGCAGAACTAAAAGGCACCTCAGGTAAACAATGGAGATGGATGGATTGGATACTAGTATACAATTATGGACGGACTGCCACGGTTAGGTGGTATAAAAAAACCACGGTTAGGTGGTATATATTATAATAATAATACAATTATGGATGGACGGACTGCCTGCCGACTGCCGACACAGAGGTAGCCACAGCCGTGAACTACCGCACTGTACACTGGTTGATAAAGAGATAGTAGTATACTCGTAACAACTAGTATGACACTATGACGACGGTATAAAGAATGAAAAAAAAACCACGGTTAGGTGGTATATATTATAATAATAATACAATTATGGATGGACGGACTGCCTGCCGACTGCCGACACAGAGGTAGCCACAGCCGTGAACTACCGCACTGTACACTGGTTGATAAAGAGATAGTAGTATACTCGTAACAACTAGTATGACACTATGACGACGGTATAAAGAATGAAAAAAAAACCACGGTTAGGTGGTATATATTATAATAATAATACAATTATGGATGGACGGACTGCCTGCCGACTGCCGACACAGAGGTAGCCACAGCCGTGAACTACCGCACTGTACACTGGTTGATAAAGAGATAGTAGTATACTCGTAACAACTAGTATGACACTATGACGACGGTATAAAGAATGAAAAAAAAACCACGGTTAGGTGGTATATATTATAATAATAATACAATTATGGATGGACGGACTGCCTGCCGACTGCCGACACAGAGGTAGCCACAGCCGTGAACTACCGCACTGTACACTGGTTGATAAAGAGATAGTAGTATACTCGTAACAACTAGTATGACACTATGACGACGGTATAAAGAATGAAAAAAAAACCACGGTTAGGTGGTATATATTATAATAATAATACAATTATGGATGGACGGACTGCCTGCCGACTGCCGACACAGAGGTAGCCACAGCCGTGAACTACCGCACTGTACACTGGTTGATAAAGAGATAGTAGTATACTCGTAACAACTAGTATGACACTATGACGACGGTATAAAGAATGAAAAAAAAACCACGGTTAGGTGGTATATATTATAATAATAATACAATTATGGATGGACGGACTGCCTGCCGACTGCCGACACAGAGGTAGCCACAGCCGTGAACTACCGCACTGTACACTGGTTGATAAAGAGATAGTAGTATACTCGTAACAACTAGTATGACACTATGACGGTATAAAGAATGAAAAAAAAACCACGGTTAGGTGGTATATATTATAATAATAATACAATTATGGATGGACGGACTGCCTGCCGACTGCCGACACAGAGGTAGCCACAGCCGTGAACTACCGCACTGTACACTGGTTGATAAAGAGATAGTAGTATACTCGTAACAATTAGGATGACACTATGACGGTATAAAGAATGAAAAAAAAACCACGGTTAGGTGGTAGGTATATAATAATAAATAATACAATTCTGGTCGGACGGACTGCCTGCCGTGTGCCGACACAGAGGTAGCCACAGCCGTGAACTACCGCACTGTACACTGGTTGATAAAGAGATAGTAGTATACTCGTAACAATTAGGATGACACTATGACGGTATAAAGAATGAAAAAAAAACCACGGTTAGGTGGTAGGTATATAATAATAAATAATACAATTCTGGTCGGACGGACTGCCTGCCGTGTGCCGACACAGAGGTAGCCACAGCCGTGAACTACCGCACTGTACACTGGTTGATAAAGAGATAGTAGTATACTCGTAACAATTAGGATGACACTATGACGGTATAAAGAATGAAAAAAAAAACCACGGTTAGGTGGTAGGTATATAATAATAAATAATACAATTCTGGTCGGACGGACTGCCTGCCGTGTGCCGACACAGAGGTAGCCACAGCCGTGAACTACCGCACTGTACACTGGTTGATAAAGAGATAGTAGTATACTCGTAACAATTAGGATGACACTATGACGGTATAAAGAATGAAAAAAAAACCACGGTTAGGTGGTAGGTATATAATAATAAATAATACAATTCTGGTCGGACGGACTGCCTGCCGTGTGCCGACACAGAGGTAGCCACAGCCGTGAACTACCGCACTGTACACTGGTTGATAAAGAGATAGTAGTATACTCGTAACAATTAGGATGACACTATGACGGTATAAAGAATGAAAAAAAAACCACGGTTAGGTGGTAGGTATATAATAATAAATAATACAATTCTGGTCGGACGGACTGCCTGCCGTGTGCCGACACAGAGGTAGCCACAGCCGTGAACTACCGCACTGTACACTGGTTGATAAAGAGATAGTAGTATACTCGTAACAATTAGGATGACACTATGACGGTATAAAGAATGAAAAAAAAAACACGGTTAGGTGGTAGGTATATAATAATAAATAATACAATTCTGGTCGGACGGACTGCCTGCCGTGTGCCGACACAGAGGTAGCCACAGCCGTGAACTACCGCACTGTACTGTGTCTGCTGCTAATATAGACTGGTTGATATTTAAAGAGATATTAGTAGTATACAACAATACTATACTGGTGGTCAGGCACTGGTCACCACTCCTGCAGCAAAAGTGTGCACTGTTAATTAATATAATTGTACTCCTGGCTCCTGCTAACAACCTGCAGTGCTCCCCAGTCTCCCCCACAATTAATTATAAGCTTTTAATTTATACATTGATGACTGTGCAGCACACTGGGCTGAGCTGAGTGCACACAGACTGAGTCACACTGTGTGACTGACTGTGCTGTGTATCGTTTTTTTTTTCAGGCAGAGAACGGATATAGCAGAGAGAAGTGAACGGATATATTATATTAAATAAAAGTTAACTAGCAACTGCACTGGTCACTGACTGTGGTAAACTAACTCTGTCTGCGACTCTGCACAATCTCTCTCTATCTAATCTATCTATCTCTATTCTAATGGAGAGGACGCCAGACACGTCCTCTCCCTATCAATCTCAATGCACGAGTGAAAATGGCGGCGACGCGCGGCTCCTTATATAGAATCCGAGTCTTGCGATAGAATCCGAGCCTCGCGAGAATCCGACAGCGTCATGATGACGTTCGGGCGCGCTCGGGTTAACCGAGCAAGGCGGGAAGATCCGAGTCGCTCGGACCCGTGGAAAAAAAAGTGAAGTTCGTGCGGGTTCGGATTCAAAGAAACCGAACCCGCTCATCTCTATTTAAAATGCACCTGAAATCAAAACAATACAATGCTAAAGGCAAAAAATATTACCTGTAATAAAGGGAAAGTTTACTGCCAAATAACATAAAATTGCCAACACTAAAGTCTTTTTCCACATTTCATTTATTGCTACTTTATTTCAAATGGATTCATTAGCTTGCATAAAACATAGATTATTCTCCAGTGTGCTGGAGTAAAGTCCTCTCCCTATGTTATACTGTAGCTTCTTGTGTGGGTTTTTATGGCTTGCTGCTGTTCCTCCATTCGCTGAAGCATATAAAAGGTGCAATTCTACCTAGTCACTACCTCTTGCTTCAGTTGGTTGCATAGCAAATAGAACTGTTCTTGCAGCTACCGCAGTCTTCTACATGTGGTTTCTGAATGAAAGCGAAAATGTCCAGACATGTTTGTGGTGCAGACAACAACTTCTGCATGCCCTTGTCGTTAAATGTTGTTTCTGCATATAGCAGAGTGTCCTGGCACAGGATGCGGTCATGTGACTGCTGCTTGGGATCCCGGCAGTCACCATGATGACGCTGGGATCCTGAGCGATCAATCACCCGACAGTTGGCATGCAGACTGACAGGGACTAATCTTACTCGTGGGTGTTCACGACACCCATAGAGTGGGAATAGAACCTGTGCTAAGAGCAGCAAGCCACCGAGCTGGCTGCATGGCGAGCGCAGCTAGCCAATAAGGGGCTCTGTTGCACTTGCCCCCACTCCCCCGGCTAGCATTCTGCTGTCAGGATCCCGGGGTCGGTATGCTGACCTCCGGGATCCCCACTGCCGGTCTCACAGCTCCAACCCCATGCCGCAGCCTCCTGCAGCCGCCGGCTTTCCCATTGAAAGCAGTGGGTAGCTGGAGTGTGCGTACGGGTACTATGCACTACCTCACACTAGCTGCCAGAGGTGCGGAACTTTGTGCAAGTCTGCCCATATTTTTAAAGCAGCTATCATTTACAAGGCCAAGCCAAAATGGTTTAAATATCATCATAAATTAAAAAAGTTTCCTCCTCATGAATCCATCTTTTTTAACACCAATTCAAATGTAATTAATATTGTCCATATAATAATTAATACATAACATTGCTCTCTTTATCAAAATTAAAACAATATTTTGAACCCAATCATATTAATAAAATAATATTGCTCCCTTAAGGGTATTATTGTGGCAGGTTTTTCTCCTGTTGGAGGTTTGTCATCTTCGCTGGTTTCAATCTACTCTTCAAACCACAGGATAGTAAATCAATGACAATATATGACAGGTTTAAATGCCACTGTACCCACCCTTTACAACATATACCCCAAAGTGTGATAATTATTGGGTGTGATTGGAGTTAAACCTGCATTTGGCCAAGGAAAACCTTAGCAATTGAAACTTGAAATCTGTAAAGTCATTAGAAAGCTGGGAAATATTTACTCTGCAACCCTGGTAAGATCTAATTTTGTTTTCCTTACAATAAATGGAAAGTATTTCTGGATATCTGCGTTAAATCTCCAGGTAAGCATTGACTTTTAGATTACTTGTAAAAAGTAATTGGTTGTTTAATTTTTTACTTCATGAAGCGCATATAACAGGTAGTGAATTTAGCCATATCAGCACTGTTGTACATTTTAAACACTATCCAGACAAAACTGTATGCAATCATTTACGTGCCTTGGGACACATCCGACATCTCTGATTTCCCACATAGATTATAATGGTCTGAAGCAGATGTGTCTTAAAATAAGAACTCATCAAGCCATGAGTGTTATCATTCTGACTGCTTCATCTTAACTCATCCCTGTAGTGCACACCTGTGGTCAAACATACATCATCTACCTTTTGCAGTGTAACGTAGACAACCACAGAAAAAATAAATCTGATTTTTATTGTTTTTGTGTATTAAATGCATTCCTGAGTGTTCTCATTTATACTGTAGGATGCAGTGTCTGTATAAATAACAATACTGTCAGATCATCTAAATAGTAAACTACAGTATTTTTGCCTGACGTTCTATAAGACCCTACATCAGGCATGTCCAAACTGCGGCCCTCCAGCTGTTGAGAAACTACACATCCCAGCATGCACTGACACTACTTTAGCATTCTCTGACAGCAAAACTGTGTCAGGGCATGCTGGGATATTAAGTTTCACAACAGCTGGAGGGCCGCAGTTTGGACATGCCTGCCCTACATCCTTAATGCTGTTATAAAGAGGAGATGTACAGTACCAAACCTTCAAGAGAGATAAAGTAAGGGAGATACCCACAGCGAGCAATTAGCCTCTAGCTATCATTTATCTAGCACAGTCTATGCAACAATAGTTAGAAACTGGTTGCTATGGGCAACGTCTCTACTTTATCTCTCTCCAATGTTTGATATATCTTGATCTAAAGTCTTTTACTAAAAACTGGTATTTTACATATGTGTGAAAGAAGGAAAAAACATTTACTGCGCACTTGGTGCACCAATTAATATTGATTTTGGACTTATTTTTAATAAAGTGAATGGAGATTAGTTGCTGTAGGTGTGATATCTGCCCCATGGTGCATATCAGAAATTAAAATTGAGTTATGGTTTTGTGCTAACTCAGAACTGTCATATCAGACTCTGGAAAATTTAATTTTGCTGTGTGACATCAAAATGTATAGACCTCCTAAGACATAAAAATGTGGTTATCCAATTTGAAGTCATCTGACAATTTGTTCAGTAAATCTGTGACTTGTCAACCCACAGAGCAACAAAAGAGAAAGTGGGGGTAAGTCAAACTGCATCGCTGCAGCGGCAGTGATCGCAGTCTGAATCACTTGCAGAGTGCGTCCGCGCGGCTAGCGCACTGCATGTGCGCACCCCGGGAGCCCAGTGAGATGCTAACAGCATCTTTGGGCTGTGATCACCTCTGCCTGATTGACAGGCAGATGCGGTTGCGGGGCGTGCCAACGATGTTAGAACGCCATTGGTGGGGCACGGCCGGACAATGCAGGCATGTCTGGACCATTGGAGGGGTGGGTCGCGGTGGCTGTGTGATATCACATGCACCTGCTATGACCCGGGAGGCGGCGGGTAGCGGTCATGGCAGCGCGCAGGAGCTGAGCTGGCAGGGAGCTACTCGCCAGGTGCAAAAGCATTGCCGCCGTGCGATGTTTTTGCACCTGTGCAGTGGCCGGGGTAGGGCCTGACATGTTAGGCGGAATAGCCCTGTGCTAGGCATCCCCCTGCATGTCAGAGTAAATGATCGTAGATGTGCTAAATTTAGCACATCTACGATCAGATCTGAATTACCCCCAGTCTCCCTTGTGCAACCTTAGAACATTCAGTAAAAGAGTTAAAGGTGTCATATTTTAATATTATTATTATTATTATTATGGGACAGCTTGAGCCACTGAGGTGAGGGATTGAGATACTAGACGTACTAGGCGGTATGTAATGGAGTATAAGATCGCCGGAGGTGTGGGATGCTGGCCGATCTCGAATGCTTTTGAAAGGGGCAATCACTTACAAGTAGGGATGTGCGCTGGCCCAAATCATGGGTTTTGGTTTTGGATCTGTATCTCCTTAATGTTTTGGATCTGTATTTTGTTTTGCCAAAACTGCCTTTGCGGGTTTTGTTTCTGGTTCTGGATCCATATTTTTTTTTTAAAACATGCAAATAGCTAAAATTACAGAATTTGTTTTTGTTCCTGCAGTATTAGTAACCTCAATAACATTCATTTCCACTGTCAATTTTGACCATCTCACAGTTTACTGTTTTCATCCATTTTAGGCCAAAAGCTTGCACTAAGATAGCTGGATGACTAAGCTTAGCTACAGCAGTGGGTGGCACAAACATGTGGCACTTAAATTTCCAACATGGCACATCTAGGAAACAGAATGGCACTACAGTGGAAGAAGGGTATCAGTTTAATTAACTGTGAAACTGAAAATGTTTGTTACCTACACAAGAAGACAGCCAGAAATGCTCCAAACAGTGCATAAACAAAACAGGTGCAACATGGAATTGTCCTTGGGCCATCCCACCCACTCTTATGTTGTTTATATTAAACAAGACATGCACAGTTTAACAAACTAATAACTTCAGCGACAGGGACTGCCACTTGTGGCTGAAATGATTGGTTTGTTTGGGCCCCCACAAAACAAGCTGCCAGTGGGCAGTAAACATTGCTGGCAGTGATCTCAAATTGGCTTTACATAGGCAGAAAGACATCATCGTCATCATCATTCAATTCCTCATCCATATCAGTGTGTACATCATCATCTTCACACAATATTAATTCATTACCACTGGAATCCACCATTACAGGTGCCTCTGTATTTTTTTAACGTAATTGCTGGTAAGGGTCTTCCTCATGGAACTGATAATTCATTTTGATGAACATCATCTTTTCCACATTTTGGGGAAGTTACCTCCTACGACTATCGTGGACAAGGTTCCCAGTTGTGCTGAAAACTCTTTCTGAGTATAAAATGGAGGGAGGGCAACGTAAGTAAAGCAAAGCCAGTTTGTGCAAGAGCTTCCTAATTGTATTTTTTTTCCTGCCGGTAGTGAAACTGACTATCTGACATACCTCTTTGGATGCTATCACTAAAATAATCATCAACCATTCTTTGAATGGTGACTGCATCAGATGGAGTCACGGTAGACTCGTCACTAATTGTAGGCAGTTCTTTTAGGCCCGACCATAAGGTTTTGCTGAGTGATCTGCATTACCACCAATGGGTCTTTTAGGAAAATTTAGTTTTTTCCTGGCAGCCGCCATTGCCGGAGAAACTGAAGGAGGAGATGTTGCCATGTCACGTCCTGCTTGAGCTGACAATTCACTAACAACTCTTTGCACCTCTTCAGATTTGTGTCCTTTGGAAAGAAAGCTACAACATATGACTTAAACCTAGGAACAAGTATAGTTGTCAAAATATAGTGATCTGATTCTAGAAACTGATGACCCTTTAATCCGGGCAAAGTGACTTAAGAACTTGATCTACAAATCCGACATGCTTATTGTACTCACGTCATTTCATTTGGGGAGTATGGATAGTGTAATGGTTAGCATTACTGCCTCACAGCATGATTTCAATTCCCACCATGGCCCTAAATGTGTGGAGTTTGTATGTTCTCCCCATACTTGTGTAACCCCTCCCAAATTATTGGCACTAATGGTAATGGGGTTGTACTACACTGTAGACTATGTGTGCCTCCACCCAAGCGTTATGGATATTATAGGCTTGCTTGGGAAAGCCAAGAAAGGGTATATATCAATACACTTTACTCAATAATAACTTATTACCTACATTTACCACCGCTTGTTTTTTTAGTTTCTTCCAGATCCCTTAATGACGTGTTCGTTCGGAGTTCGGTAGTCCTGGTAAGTATTTATTGTTCAGCAATACAGTGCATTTTCACAACAGCAGAATTTACATTTTATTTAAATGTTATACCGTTAGCAACACTAACACTCTATAAATATTACTATGTTAATGTACACCAATTCCTATACACTTCCTCCTGCATGCATTACAAAAAATCAACATAACCGGTTAGGTAGAAAAATTGATAAGGTAATTAGTCTTAAGACTTATTGTATTACCTAGTGTAATACTATCGCTAATCAATTAATCCAGTCTCTGTGTCTCTTAGGGTGGAGTAATTGAGGTATCACGTTGGTGCACAGTTGGGGCCCAGTGTACAGTGATGATAGTTGGGCCACGCTTGGCCAATGATGGGGTCCTGTGGATAATACCAGTCTAGAATTATATATATATATATATATATATTCTCCTCCTAGGTGTAATACTCAATTCCACGGCAAGGGGTTTGATCACTTACTACGGTTGCTTCCCCAGAGTTCCACTCTACCGTCCCTATTTTCCTGACAGAGATGAGTTCGATAGGTAGAGGGAGGTAGTTGTGATCCTGTGAGGTTGTGCCTGTTCCTGTGAAAAAGGAATAGTGCGGTTCAGGATTGGAAATCTCTAAATACCCCCATTTTGGTGATATTTATTGGAGCAGAGGTGGATTGTAGGGTTCCACTCTCCTTGATGAGGTTAGGGAAAATTACAACATCTAATTTTCTGTTTTGATTAAGTCTATTTGGATACCATATCATTTGAAAAGAACGTGTGATTGGATGTAACATTAAGAATTCAAACCTGTCTTAACCAGTGGTAAATCATTTTATCATAAAAACTGATTGTAAACCCCTGATGAAGTCCTAACGGACGAAACGCGTTGGATTTCGCATTATTGGGTTAACAAAGCCATTACCACAAGCACCTGGTTGGATACACGTCCCTTTCAAGTTCTGACTGTGATCACCTGATTGTAAATTCCTCACATCAACTGAAAATGTCTATGTATAAGATTGTTAAATTGTTTTATTGAATTTTTAGATATTTGTACCAATGACAAACTTTTAGGTTACAAATACCTTTCGTTTGTGTATGAATAAAAACTTTTAAATATTGTTATTCTGAAGGCTGATTGGCTCCCACAAGAATAATTTTCTATTTCATATCTACTTTTGATACCTTATCTGACAGAGGGTATTTCTTGGTGGTCTGAGACTAGTGGTACAGCGCAAAAAAAAGGGTTACCTTTTGTTTTGTATAATATATATATATATATATATATATTCTCCTCCTAGGTGTGTCACTCAATTCCACGGCAAGGGGTTTGATCACTTACTATGGTTGCTTCCCCAGAGTTCCACTCTACCTTCCCTATTTTCCTGACAGAGATGAGTTCGATAGGTAGAGGGGAGGTGATAGGTGCGGTGACTCCCTCTACTGCCACTGAGTGGATATTTATCTCGGTAATTTCTCTGTCACTGGAGGGGATATTTATCCTGGTAGAGGGGTATAGTTGCGGTTTATCGGCACTTGTGTAAAAGCAATACCCCGTACCAGCTATGCAACATCTCCGGGTTCACCTGGCTGAGCAGTGCTGCGCGTCCCTATAGCCCCTCATCCATACGCACTAACAGCCCATTATCAAAGTTCCTCCTCAGTTCCCATCGCTGTGTAGGGGGTATTATTAAGTGAAAACCATGTAAATCACATAAAGCTCCTGAATTTACCTTCCTGGTCCTCGCTGTTCTGGCTGTATTATGGATCTACGTGCGGCTGTTAGTAGGCAGGCTTACTGGTCCCCAAAAGGGTAGTCCCTTTCCTCTTGCTCCTCTGACTGTGCTGCACTATATATTTGAGGGCTGTAATTATATATAGGATTACTGCCCCCCCCTCAAGAGGGTATTCCCTTTGTCTTGCTCCTATTGCAGTGCTGCCCTTTATGTCCCTTATTGGGCAAGTATCAGATAGGGGCGTTTCACACTATAGGCAGCACTATAACAGCAGTGGGCATCGTTCCCCCCGTACCTGCAGCATCATTAGCGGCTCTGGTTACAGCTGGGGTTATTTCCGTCACAACAGCTCATCGCCCGCCTGCCTCCGTTCATCAGTCTCCGGGAGATGGATCAGGTTAGCAGTATCCGCTGCTCACCCAGCTCGGCTCTCTGGCCTCCTCCTCCGCCAGTCACTCAGCTCCCTTTAGGCTGGCCGCATATAGCATTCCACCCCGTCTCTCTCCGTCTGCCTCACCGCTCCGGCTCTCCTCTTCCTGGGGGGTAACGGTCTCTAACCGACATTATCCTCGTGCACTGCTTGAAGTCCTCCCCCGCATGCGATCACACTTTTTACAGCACAAGAGGATTCTGGACTACTCTCTCTATCCCCACTCGTGCCAATTTACTCATATAATCCCATAGTTCAATACCCATAGGGATATATCATCCTCCAGCATCCCCCATATATATTATATACTTAAAATAGTTACACTTTTATTACAATATGTATATTATAAACAATTCATATATTTACACCTAGCATACCTGGTATATATATTCATAGGGTCCTTGCCTATTTAGAAATATCTTCTAATCACCACAGTGAGCATAGATAATAGGGTGTTACACTTGCGTGGGTTTCCTCCAGGTACTCCTGTTTCCTCCCACAATCCAAAAATATACTGGTAGTTAGTTGGCATCCAACAAAAATTAACCCTAGTTTGAATGTGTGTGTGTGTGTGTGTGTGTGTGTGTGTGTGTGTGTGTGTGTGTGTGTGTGTGTGTGTGTGTACACATGTGGTAGGGAATATAGATTTTAAGCTCCACTGGGGCAGGTACTGATGTGAATGGCCAAATATTCTCTGTAAAAGCGCTGCAGAATATGTGTGCACTATATAAATAACTGGTAATAAATAAATACATTTCAGCTCTTCCATTTTCTGCAGCTGATTTTCTAAGAGTCTAATAAGGGGAATTAACTGACTCAAGCTACCAGTGTCTGAACTAACTTCACCTTTGGCAACTTCAAAGGGTTTGAGGACCTTGTACAACATGGAAAGTATTCTCCACTGTGCTTGAGTAAAGTACATTCTCCCTCCTTTCCCTATGTCATACAGATGGAGCCACTATAATTACCTGGCGAAGCACACTTCCTGGAACGAATGGGACGTGCGTGCGTCATAGACATGCACACGCCCCATGCAAAGTAAATGGGAGCGTCTCGTTACGCTCACCAGCATGGACAGGCGAACGCACTACTAGGCACGTTGCACACCCCAGTCTGTGATGCAGCCACGCTCAATGAGTGTGGCTCCATCTGTAGGTCATTGTGTAACCTACGATGGCCTTTTGCTGCTCCTCCATCCGCTGAAGCTTATAAAGAGTAGAATTCCACCTAATTACTACCTCTTGCTTCGGCTGATAGCAGGGCAAATTCAACAGTTCTTGCAAGTGCTGCAGTCTTCTACATGCACTTCCAGATGGCAAAAATGTCCCAACATTTTCTGGGCAATGGACAGCATCTCCTGCACGACCCTGTCATTTAAAAAAATTGCACCACCAAGTTAATTGTGTGAGCAAAGCATGGGTAGTGTTGGAAATTACTCAGATATAATGCTCTCACAATATTGGAACCATTGTCAGAATCACATATTGTGGGGAAAGAAAAGAAGACTCTTGTTTGGGGGCACTCTTAGTTACATTGCATCTGTGCAAGAAGATGGTATTGTCAATTAAAATATAACTTTTATTAAGTATTTGTTTAAAAATATCTGAGATTGTGTATAATCAACATGAAGGTATGCGGCAGTGAAATTATGCCTAGCACTATGATTGGATAGGGCTTATTCCCAAAGTGGGTATTTTTCTAGGTTATGGGAGCCCACTAGTGATAATTCTATCCACACTCCTATTGTATTCAGACCTGTGTTGGTTTTCATAAATTCGTCCACTCTTAATTCCTGAGATGTCTCTACTTAATAAAAATCAAGACTTCCATATAACAAATTGCTTGGTTTTCAAAGTGCATATATCACTGTCTATTGGAATTTCTTCCTTTCTTAATTGGTCCCTACTGCTCAGTTTACAGTCCTTTTGATGTAAAAGACCGGTGGTGAGCAGCTTAATCACTTATCCTGGTCACATGTGGGAAGGTCTTCAATTATAAATGGTATTAGATTAAATCACAGAATATAGGTGGGTGTATATCACCCTATCCCTACATATATGGAGTCCTGTGTAAAATTGCTCTTGCGGGATTCATAATAAAGGGGACATGGTGGTGTTGCTACTAAGTTTTTGACGCTGTGTGGATCAAAGTTAACATCCACTGGCAAATTAACCTCTAAAAATTCACATTAGGAAAAATCAGTGGTCTGATCTATGTTATCAAAAACAATTGTACATATAGATTCACATATAAGTTACACGCCAAAGTCTCACAATCCCAGACTGGAAAAATGTTGATACACTGTGTAATATAGTGACACAGTGTATCTTATTTGTTGCAAGGTCAGTGAGTCATTCATTCACATTCACATATGAGCTATATGCCGTTGCCTCGCAGCCCAGAACTGAGAGAGCAATATGCAAACCTGGTAATACAGCATGCCTCAAATGTTTATAGAGATCGGTGAGTTTGTTCATTCACACTCACAGGGTACATACATTGGGATAATTAGAAACAAATTGGCCCAGATGTCCCTACTCTATAATTTTGCAGCCTATTCTGAGTATTCAGTAGGATACTTTCAAGTTTATAAGAGATCACCCATATACTATCCAAATCTGTTGCGGCACCAGATTAAAGAGATACGGTATTAATAGTTGGATTATTCAACCATATCTATGGTGTATAAGGTTCTCATGTTAGAAGACTAATTAAGTTAATCCGTAGTAGATGTGAGAACATATGTATAGCATTAGTACCGTTCGGGTGAGACTGACTTTCCCATGCATCAGATAGACAGTTATATTAGATTTCATCGATTGTATATAATTACACAGTTTAGATGGATGCGGGTAACAGTTTTAGCTATGTATGGGCATGACATATAAACAGGCTATGCATTCATATTGACACGTAGCAATATTTGAAAACACTCCCCATGTGTTTATAATTGAAGTGACCGGGCATGAAAGAAAGGAGAGACAAACCGGGGATTATTCCTGCAACTTCTGCTGTCACTCCATCTTGATTTACCTACGCCTATGGTAATCAGCGGATGGAGGATGAGAGAGTGGCCGGGTAATCCGCCGGTTGGGAAGGAAGAGAGAAGCCGTTCTGCTGTTCCCGTTAGGGTGCATACGGCTGCCTGGTGTCTATGGACATTGCAGGGAGCCGCAGCACAATGCAGGAATGAGAGTTGGCCGAGTGGATAGGTACCTATATCAGGAGTGTTGAAGTGAAAAAGGTAATATAATAAAACAATATAACCCGTATCACGGGGGTGTGGGCTCACAAGCCTCCTATTGGCAGCGGCATCAGCTCCGATTCAGCTGTATCTTGGATAACGCGTTTCACTCGTAAGCTTGTTCACATCCTGTCACCTGCAGCATCCACAGCACACCACTATCACTACCTATATATAGCAGATCCTTAATGGTCAATAATCAAATTGACAGCTATGTAAGCCAATGAGAGAGATTTATAGTGGGAGTCATTAAGATAGGAAGACATGTGTTGCACAATCATTACACCCCGGAAAAACAACATATGTATGTGAGCAAGGGCATATTTGCATCCATTTTTGACAGAAATCCCAAAGTGTCACACATTATTGATACTTTGATATTGCATTGCTACATATGTCTGCTGTTGTTGCGGCCATACCATAAGTGTCTAATATATACAGTTGTCTATTTGTTCGGCCCTTAAATCAGCCCACCATATGATATAAGCTGCTCGCATAAATGAATTGCTTGTAGCAAATAAGCAATATCAAAACAAACATATGTAAGATGATATTTTGTTTGTCCACAAAGGAATTATGCATGTATATATATATATATATATATATACATGCGCGAACACACATCCATGCAATTGCATTATATGGACGCATATAGATACACATGCACACACGCATTTATTAGTAGACCAATTCATAATCACATCTTTAATTTAGAAAAAAAATTGTTTCAAAATCAAGAAAAAAGAGAAAATATTAGGTAGTTTTTTAAAATTAATTTTTGACAAGTATTGGTGTGAGATATTATTTACTTATTAATTCAATTTTGGCTATTTAATTATTAATTATTATCATTTATTTGTTTGTATATTATATTTTGTTCTTTATTTATTTGTTTTTTTTGTTATTTATTTTTATTTTTATATAGGAAAAGACAAAGAAAATTACAAAGAAAAATACATAAAAAAGAGAAATACAAAAAGAGACAGACATTTTTTATATTATATGTTTTTTGTCTCTTAAGAAGGGGAGGAAAGGATAAGGATTATATATTCAGCAATTATCTCTAAATAATTCCATATATACACCCATATATTCGCGCAGTTTCATATACTTTGATTCAAGGCCAGGGCAGAAAGAGCAAGGGGGTCCAGATAATGAGATGGATATAAGTATTATCACAAAAAGGGACTATAGTTAATATGTTCATTTAGTCCGCCCGGAGTTAGCGCATCCAATTCGAATGTCCAACGACTCTCACGTTTAAGTAACTCTCTAGTGAGATCTCCTCCCCTAATGCCGAGGTGTACTGTCGCTAGTCCAAACGCTTTGAAATTCTTCAGATCACCCTTATGTTTGAAATGAAAGTGTCTGGCCACAGTGGTCAGTTGTCTTCCCCTGCTCATGTCCAACATGGCGTTTCTCACTGTTCCAATGTGTTCAAGGATGCGTTGTTTTAGCATCCTTGTAGTCATTCCAACATATTTGGCGCCACATTCACAAAGGATACAGTAAACCACCCCAGTTGTTCGGCAATTGATGTAATCCTTGATTTTAATATTGTTGCCATATCTGTCCGTGATCTCCTTTTTTCTAGTCATAAACTGGCAGGCTTTGCATGATCCACATGCAAAGGAACCTACTAGGGTGGGATTTCTTGGTTTTGTACGAGAAAAGTGGCTCTTGACAAGGTGATCACGTAAATTTGGAGCTCTACGCCAGCTCATAGATACATTTGGTCCAAGTTGTCCTGAGAGATCTGTATCGGCCAAGAGGACGTGCCAGTGTTTTTGAAGGCTGCTCTTAATTAGTCTCCATTCGCTATTAAAGTTACTAATGAATCTCACTTCCTCTTTGTGTTTTACTGCAGTGTTGTTCCCCCCAAAAATCAGAGTTTCCCTATTGACATTTCTTAGGGAATGTTTAGCTCTCTTGATAGAATTATGGCTATATCCCCTCTCTCTAAGCTCTCTCAGTTCTGGGCTGCGAGGCAACGGCATATAGCTCATATGTGAATATGAATGAATGACTCACTGACCTTGCAACAAATAAGATACACTGCGTCACTATATTACACAGTGTATCAACATTTTTCCAGTCTGGGATTGTGAGACTTCGGCGTGTAACTTATATGTGAATCTATATGTACAATTGTTTTTGATAACATAGATCAGACCACTGATTTTTCCTAATGTGAATTTTTAGAGGTTAATTTGCCAGTGGATGTTAACTTTGATCCACACAGCATCAAAAACTTAGTAGCAACACCACCATGTCCCCTTTATTATGAATCCCGCAAGAGCAATTTTACACAGGACTCCATATATGTAGGGATAGGGTGATATACACCCACCTATATTCTGTGATTTAATCTAATACCATTTATAATTGAAGACCTTCCCACATGTGACCAGGATAAGTGATTAAGCTGCTCACCACCGGTCTTTTACATCAAAAGGATTGTAAACTGAGCAGTAGGGACCAATTAAGAAAGGAAGAAATTCCAATAGACAGTGATATATGCACTTTGAAAACCAAGCAATTTGTTATATGGAAGTCTTGATTTTTATTAAGTAGAGACATCTCAGGAATTAAGAGTGGACGAATTTATGAAAACCAACACAGGTCTGAATACAATAGGAGTGTGGATATAATTATCACTAGTGGGCTCCCATAACCTAGAAAAATACCCACTTTGGGAATAAGCCCTATCCAATCATAGTGCTAGGCATAATTTCACTGCCGCATACCTTCATGTTGATTATACACAATCTCAGATATTTTTAAACAAATACTTAATAAAAGTTATATTTTAATTGACAATACCATCTTCTTGTACAGATGCAATGTAACTAAGAGTGCCCCCAAACAAGAGTCTTCTTTTCTTTCCCTACACTATGCTATTTCTGACTCTGGGGAGCACCACCAACAAATGAAATTTACCATGGATATTTTCCTTTATTAAACATTCTGGTAGTTGGTTATAATCTTTGAATTCAAGTCTCCTGTTGAAACCCACCTCCTCTCTTAGGGGGACTTCTTTAGGGACGGGAGCGATCTAGTGCGGTTTGTCTCACCAAAAAAAAACCTTTTCCAGAATCACATATTCCAAGGAGAGTCCAAGTGGGATAAGCCATTTTGCAATTACTTCCCTGAGTTTTTCTAATAGATTGTCAGCGGTATGCCTTGTACTGAAACCAGTGATACAAAGAGTAGCCTGCCTCTGAATAAGCTTGAATTTGTTAGATGCTGCTGCTGTTGGTACTGCTGAAGGCAATACACCTACCCAGTGGGCTGCCACAGTCATATAATCTTTAGTTTGCCCTGTTCCCGTTGTCCACAATTCTGTGTTTAAGTGGACAGTGGGTACAATGACATTTTGGAGGACACTAATAACAATTTTTTAATGTCCCTGTACAGGCTTTTATTGCTTTTATAGTGAAGTGGAATCTAGATGGGATTTGGTACCAAGAACACAGGACCTTAATCAACTGTCTAAACCCACGGCATTAATGGTGGATACTGGATGCACATCTAATACCAGCATAGTTGTTATGGCGCCAGTAATCCGATTTTCAACTGGGTGACAGCTGTCATACTTGATCCCCCTTGCAAAGTATTGTTTAACAATCAATTGTTTAGTTAAATTACTGCAAGTAGTCTTCGTGGTCACCTTCTGGGATGAAGATCAACTCCCAGCAGCAGCATCATAAGGCGTAGCACTCAAGGATCCTTCAGCGGAATCCTGAATAGGAGAGGAGTCAGTCATGCTCATGAAATTGGATGCAGGACTATTTCTGATCATGACTGAGGACATTGACAATGAGGGTGTTGGTGGTGGAGATTGTAGGTGCTTGGATCTAACAAAGAGAATGAAGCTAGGTAAAGCTGGACTGGTTGTTATGTTTTTAGCCAAAGTTTCTAAATTTGTCAAAAACAGGGAGGAGGTTCCTAGATGGTTAAGGTCCCTGCCTCTACTTACTATGGCTTTACAAAGGATAGCTATGGCTTCACAGTTGTTGTCTAGATCTGGGTAGAAATAATCCTGCACATACATTAAGAGGTGGATTTTTTTGTCTTTTGCCCAGGCATGACAATGGACTTTTCATACCATGTGCAACAACTGTTTCCAGTGGTGCCTAATTTACACAAACAACATCCTCATCATCATCATCATCAACATTATCATCATCATCAACATCCTTATTAGCGCCAGCTAAACAAATATCTTCCTCATGCTGGTGAAATTCTACAGTAGCAACCTCAAGATGGAGTTGTCCGTAAACAGGACATGTATACAGATGGAGCTGCGCTCATCTGAGGTAGCTCCATTGCAGTCGTGCACTCCCAGCATGACTAAACGATCCATCTGCCTAGTCCCGCCAGAGAGTACAGAGACGCTCTCCCATCCTAATGAATGGGGTGCATCTCCATCATGGAGACGCTTCACAGCCCAGACGGTTAGCGTGGCTCCATCTGTAGTTTAACTACCAATCACTTCAGGAACAGCCACTTGTGGCTGAAAGTATTGATTTGCTTGGGCCCTCACAGAACAAGCTGCCAATGGTCTCTACATACACAAACTGGCTTTACATAGGCAAAATGTATCCAATGTCATCATCATCCAATTCCTCACCCACATCAGTGTGTACATGCTCTTCTTCACACACTACAAATCCGTACCTGCTGGAATCCACCTTTATAAGTGCATCTGTATTTTTGGGATATTATTCCCAGTAAAGTCTTTCTTGTGAAATTTGTAAATTATTTTAATGAACATAATCTTTTCCACATTTTGGGGAAGCAACCTCCTACGCCAATCACTGACAAGGTTCACAGCTGCACTGAAAACTCTTTCTGAGTACACACTGGAGAGTGCGCAATGTAAGTAAAGAAAAACTAGTTTGCACAAGGGCATACTAAGGGCTTTTTTTTGCTGCCAGTAGTAAATTGGACTGTCTACCATGCCTATTTGGATGTTATCACTAATATAATCATCAACCATTATTTGAATGGTGACCATAAATACAAAAGATGTGCAGTAGTATTGGCGCTGAGTCCGTAAGATGTACCCTTATATTACTAAGGGAATATATAAATGAGATCTAGTGGATGTATGAAGTACAATACATTTTATTGAACATACATACACAACATTGAATGAAGTTTAAAAAATTAAAAATGCAAACTTAATGGACACGATACAATACATATATGTGCAACTGGAGCTGGGGGATAGTGACTTGGTTAAAGTGCTGGTGCAGTAAGCAGATGGTAAGTCTCTCACCCTTTGGTGGCCCTGCGGTGGGCTAGCTTAAGAAAGCAATGCTGGTCCGGCGCTGATGTAGCCCGGCACCACCGCACAGGGCAGAAATCAGCTTCTTAGTCCTTTGCCAGGTGTTCACCGTTCCCAGGTCCAGTGTTCAATCCAGTGTAACAACGCGTTTCGGTCATTTATTTTAGACCTTTTTCAAGTTTGTGGACATATCACTAATTGTAGGCAGTCCTTTCAGTTTGAAATGGGTGTCAAATTTTTTTTCCTGACTGATCTGCATCACCACCAGTGGGTTTTTTAGGACAATTTAATTTTTTCCAGGCAGTTGCCAGACAAACTGAAGGAGGAGATGTTGTCATGTCACATGCTGCTTGAGCTGATAATTTACTTACCAACAGCTCTTTGCATATCTTCAGATTTGTGTCCATTGGAAAGAAACTCACAACGTATGACTTAAACCTAGGATAAAGTATGGTCACCAAAAAATAGTGATCTGATTTCAAGAGATTGACAACCTTTGGATCCTGGCAAAGTGAATGAAGGGCTTGATCTACAAGTCCAACATACTTAGCAGAATTGATTAGCTTCAGCTGCTCCTTCAGTTTCTTCTCCTGCTTTTTCAAGAGTTTAATTAGTGAAATGACCTGACTAAAGCTGGCAGTGTCTGATCTACAGTAACTTCACAGGTGGCAATTTCAAAGGGTTTGAGTACCTTGCACAACATAGTATCCTCCACTGCACTTGACTAAGGTGCATTGCCCCTCCTCTCCCTATGTCATAGGTCTTTGTGTAGCCTTGGATGGCCTTTTGCTGTTCCTCCATCTGCTAAAGCATATAGAGGGTTGAATTCCACCTCATTACTACCTCTAGCTTTAGCTGGTGGCCCCGCAAATTCAGCAGTTCTTGCAGGTACTACAATCTTCTACATGCATTTGCTGCATGGCAAAAATGTCCCCAAATTTTTGTCCCACAGAGAGCATCTCCTGCACGCCCCTGTCATTTCTTTCAAGAAATTGCACCACCAAATTTATTGTGCGAGCAAAACATGGAACGTGTTGGATTTCAACCAACTGTAATGCTCTCACAATATTGGTGGCATTGTCTTGTCAGAAATCACAAATTCTGAGGAGAATCCAAGCAGAGTAAGCATTTTTCAATGATTTCCCTGAGTTTTTCTAAGAGGTTGTTAGCAGTATGCCTCTTACTGAAACCAGTGATACAGAGTAGCTTGCCTCTAAATAAGCTTGCATTTGTTAGATGCTGCTGCTGTTGGTAATGCTGAAGGCAATACACTTTCCCAGTGGGCTGTCACAGTCATATAATCTTTAGTTTGCCCTGTTCCCCTTGTCCACATGTCTGTGGTTAAGTGGACAGTGGGTACAACAGCATTTTGGAGGACACTAGAAATGCTTTTTTTATATCTTTGTACAGATTGGGAATTGCTTTTCTAGTGAAGGGGACTCTAGATGGGAATTGGTAGTATGGAAACATGACCTCAATTAACTGTCTGAAACCCTCTGCATTAATGGCAGATCCTGGATGCACATCTAATACCAAAATAGCTGTTATGGGATTAGTAATCCGCTGTGCAACTGGGTGACTGCTGTCATACTCGCTCCCCATATAAAAGGATTGTTTAGCAGTCAATTATTTTGTTAAACTACTACACGTAGTCTTCCTGGTCCCCTTCTTGGATGAAGAACAACTCACTGCAGCTGCAGAAGGCGTAGAACTCAAGGATTTTTCTGAGGAATCCTGGATAGGAGAGGAGTCAGTTATGCTTATGAAATTGGATGCAGGACTACTTCTGATCAAGACTGAGAATATTGATGATTAAGGTGTTGGTGGTCCCCCTCATCCTGGTGCAATTCTACGGTAGCATCCTCAATTTCTATGTCAGCATGTTGACTTGTGCTGTTCATCTCCACATTTACAAATATGGTGGAAGGAGCCTTCTCTTCATGTACAGTGTTGGAAAGGTCAGTCTTACACACGGCACCCCAGGACACTCTTAGACTCTCCTCTGGGATTTGTGATGTTTCTGAGAACCCAGTTGGTTCTGGTGCCTTAATAAGTTTATTTTTTTACACTTCTTTTCAGGGAGAAGGGCTTACATCAGCATAAGAGGCAGAACAACCAGTCATAAATAAAGGCCAATGCTTTAGCCTTTCCTTGCCACTGCATGTGGTAAATGGCATATTGACAATTTTGTTTCTCTGCATCCTCTGTTTTTTCTTTACCACTGTTATATTATATTTCTTTGATTTTACATGCTTAAACCCTCTGACTTAAGCCCTCAATGCCCTTGGGCATCAGCCTTAGTAGATGATGTTGATGGACTTGTATCATCATGACTGGTAGCAGCAGCTGCAGCACTCGTATTTTGTTCATGCTCTCCTTTCAATTGATCATCATCCATATCAACAAACATGAACAAAGTAGGGTACAGCACATACCACCATTTGTACAAAATTGTTTTTTAATCTTTGGTCACAAATGATATTGCAGAGTCACACCACTTATGTGAATGTGCCGGTGTACGACCTACAGTGTCACAACTTGTGTATGAATATTACACTGCTGTATCACCTAAAGTGTCACAATACGTGTATGAATATTACACTGGGGTAATACCTAGTGTCACAATACTTAGATGAAATTGGGGTACCACCTCCAGTGTCACAATACATGTATAAATATTACACTACAGTGCCACAATACTTGGATGAAATTGAGGTACCAACTACGATGTCACAATACACATATGAATATTATACTGTGGTCCCCAGAGGTTAAAGTGTACCAGAACAGGGTGGAACTGCGTTCCATCAGTTCCACTTGGAGACAGAACGCAGTTCTGCCTTCTCCAGATCACTTCACCCAGAATGTGAGCCGCATGCAGTGGCAAATGCAGGATTTGCATGGGGGGGTTTCCAGAACTGGGCGGAGCCAATCACGGGGGTGGGGACTGAGGTGACCCAGTATATGCTGGGTCTGTAAAACTAGTGTGTTTGTGTGTGTGTGTGTGTGTATATTATAAGGGCACGGTCGTGCCCTTATATTAAGGCTGAATCGAACAAACGGAATTCTCCCATAGGGAACTTCTGAGATGGGGGCATGGTATTTGAGGGGCTACACCTCAAAACTGATTGGACGTACTGAGCTGAAATTTGGCATGGGAGCGTAGAATCGTCACCCGGTGCTGCATGCCAAATTTCAGGGCAAAATAATAAAAAATGAGGAATTGGGAGTAACCTAAAGTTCCAACTGTCAGTTTTTTTCTGCTACTTCCTTGTTGGCTTATTGACACCGTTTTCCTATAGAGTGAATGAGGAGATTTTTGGGAAGGCATAACTCAGGGTAGAGGACAAAGAAAGACTAGGGGTTTGTTTTATTAGATAGAGTATGTCCCAGTGTAGTGCCTTTTGGGGTTGTGGTTTTTCAGAAAGTTATAGTTTTTTTTTTTATTAAGTAAAATATGCCCCATTATAATGATAGGGCTTTTCAATTTGTTGCGGCTGCGCAGTGGCCGCCAGCAGGGGGTGTACAGTGGCAGCTTCACTTGGGTGTACTAACATGGACGACTTTTTCCTCGCCTCTGGTTTTTGTTGGTAAACTGGAGGGGAACGGCCTACACTTGGGTGATACAGTGGGGTAAGGGGGTGTTTTGGGGTTACTGGGGGCATAGTGTGATAATTATAGGCCCTGGCACGGCTCACGTTAGTTTTATTGTTCCGTGGTGTAGGAGCGGTGGCAGGGCCGGCTCCTACACCACGTGATCACAGCACAGTCAGCCAGGGGCGGGAAGTTCAAAAGTGCTTAGCACTGTGCAGTATTTATCCCGTCATTATAGACGCAGCCTAGCACTGCAGCTGCTGCTGCGGAACTTCCACTGGTGCAGGGGGTGCAATGCGCAGGGGCCCATGGTAATGAAGGGGCCCATATGTGTCAAACTTAATTATACTGACTTATGTTTATGAATGTATTGCTGGGCACGCACGGCTGTGGTCTGTAATAAAGGAGGAGGAGGAGGCGGTCTAGCTGGAGGAGGAAGAGGGAGCCCACTCCCCTCTCTTCACATCTCCTCCCATTCTCTTACCGTCCTCATCCCCTCTCACAGACAGGCTGCTATTGCCGGGTTCGACGTCATGATCTAGTGACCGGCCCCGGCGCGAAAATAAAGAGAGCAGAGAAGCTTTCCTGAGTCCATGTCCCCCGGTAAGCCTTATACATAGCACCCCAGATCACCTCCATCAGGCACCGGCCCTGGTCACCTCCATCACCCTCCGGCCCTGGTCACTTCCATCATCATACCTCCCAACTGTCCCGATTTTCACGGGACAGTCCCGTTTTTTGGGGACTGTCCCGCTGTCCCACCCGCGGGCCGCAGTGTCCCGCGGTGGGGGGGGCAGTTGGGAGGCTCTGTCACCCGCTGCCCTGCTTAGCAGAGCAGCGGTGAATAGACGCTGTGCGCATGCGCACAGCGTCTATTCAGTGCAGACAGAGGGAGAGGGGGCATGCCAGCAGCTCACAGAGCGCTGGGCATGCCCCCTCAGTGACGAAAACGGGGGCGTGACTCGCGATCGCGGGTCCTCCCACGAAGCCACGCCCCCTTTTCGTAGGCCACGCCCCTTTTCGGAAGCGCGCGCGGCCAGAAGGTTGACCAAGAGGAACGATGGTGCCCATGTGCTGTCCGGGAATGATGGTGCTGCGCCTGTCTGGCTAGGCAGGGGAGAGAAGGGTCATGCTGGGGGAAAAGATGGTGCAAAGCTGTCTGTGTTGAGGGGGGGGGGGGTGTGATGGTGTTGTCCTGTCTGCCTGTGGAAGGGGGGGTGATTGTGCTGTCTGTCTATGGGAAGAGGAAGTGTCTGTCTATGGGGGGGGGGGGGGGAGAGAGAGGGGGCGTTGCTATAGGAAAAGATTGTGCTACATTGTCTATCTAGGGGTGTGGAGGGTGATGGTGTTGTCCTCTCTGCCTCTTTTCATGTGTCTTACTCTCTCTTTCATGTGTCTTACTCTCTCTTTCATGTGTCTGGCTCTTTTTCTTCTCTGTATCTCACTTTTCATGTGCCTATCTCTCTTTTGATGTGTATGTGTGTCTCTCTCTTCATGTGTCTCTCCTTTCATGTCTCTTTCTTGATCTCTCACTCTCTTTTCATAGCGCCCTTTTCTTGTCTCTTTTCATGTCACTCTGTCTCTCTCTCCATGTCTTTCTCTCTCTCTTTTTCTCTGTATCTCTCTTTTTTCATGTGCCTATCTCTCTTTTCAAGTCTCTCTTCATGTGTGTCTCTCTTTTTCTCTGTATCTCTCTCTTTTCATGTCTCTCACTGTCTCTTCATCTCTCTTTTCACTTCTCTCTTTTCATGACTCTTTACATGTCAATCTATGTCTCTCTCTCTCCATGTCTGTGTCTCTCTCTTTTCATGTCTCTCTCTCTTTTCATGTGTATCTCTCTCTTCATGTCTCTTTTCATGTGTCTCTCACTGTTTTCATATCTCTTTTCATGTGTCTCTCTTTTTCTCTGTCTCTCTCTTTTCATGTGTCTCTCTCTTTTCATGTGTCTCTCTCCCTCTCTCTTTTCATGTCTCTCCATGTTTCTCCCTCTGTGTCTCTCTTTTCATATCTCTCTTCATGTCTCTCTCTCATGTCTATCACTTTCTTTCTCTTATGTCCATCTCTCTCTCTTCCTGTCTCTGTCTTTTCATGTGTCTCTCTCTGTTCATGTCTCTTTCTTGATATCTCACTCTCTCTCTCTTTTCATGACTCTTTTCTTGTCTCTTTTCATATCACTCTGTCTCTCCATGTCTGTTTCTCTCTCTCTTTTCATGTCTCTCTTTTTCTCTGTATCTCTTTTTTCTCTATCGTCCTAGTGGATGCTGGGGTTCCTGAAAGGACCATGGGGAATAGCGGCTCCGCAGGAGACAGGGCACAAAAAGTAAAGCTTTTCCAGATCAGGTGGTGTGCACTGGCTCCTCCCCCTATGACCCTCCTCCAGACTCCAGTTAGATTTTTGTGCCCGGCCGAGAAGGGTGCAATCTAGGTGGCTCTCCTAAAGAGCTGCTTAGAAAAAGTTTAGCTTAGGTTTTTTATTTTACAGTGAGTCCTGCTGGCAACAGGATCACTGCAACGAGGGACTGAGGGGAGAAGAAGTGAACTCACCTGCGTGCAGGATGGATTGGCTTCTTGGCTACTGGACATCAGCTCCAGAGGGACGATCACAGGTACAGCCTGGATGGTCACCGGAGCCGCGCCGCCGGCCCCCTTGCAGATGCTGAAGTCAGAAGAGGTCCAGAATCGGCGGCTGAAGACTCCTGCAGTCTTCTAAAGGTAGCGCACAGCACTGCAGCTGTGCGCCATTTTCCTCTCAGCACACTTCACACGCAGTCACTGAGGGTGCAGGGCGCTGGGGGGGGGCGCCCTGGGAGGCAAATGTAACCTATATAAAGGCTAAAAATACCTCACATATAGCCCCCAGAGGCTATATGGAGATATTTAACCCCTGCCTGGATTCACTAAATAGCGGGAGACGAGCCCGCCGGAAAAGGGGCGGGGCCTATCTCCTCAGCACACGGCGCCATTTCCTCTCACAGCTCCGCTGGTCAGGACGGCTCCCAGGTCTCTCCCCTGCACTGCACTACAGAAACAGGGTAAAACAGAGAGGGGGGGCAAATTTATGGCGATATTTTGATATATATAAAGCAGCTATAAGGGAGCACTTATTATAAGGCTATCCCTGTTATATATAGCGCTTTTGGTGTGTGCTGGCAAACTCTCCCTCTGTCTCCCCAAAGGGCTAGTGGGTCCTGTCTTCGTTAGGAGCATTCCCTGTGTGTCTGCTGTGTGTCGGTACGTGTGTGTCGACATGTATGAGGACGATATTGGTGTGGAGGCGGAGCAATTGCCAAATATGAGGATGTCACCCCCTAGGGAGTCGACACCAGAATGGATGCCTTTATTTATGGAACTACGGGATAGTGTCAACACGCTAAAGCAGTCGTTTGACGACATGAGACGGCCGGACAATCAATTAGTGCCTGTCCAGGCGACTCAAACACCGTCAGGGGCTGTGAAACGCCCTTTGCCTCAGTCGGTCGACACAGACCCAGACACAGGCACTGACTCCAGTGGTGACGGTGACGAATCAACCGTATTTTCCAGTAGGGCCACACGTTATATGATTTTGGCAATGAAGGAGGCGTTACATTTAGCTGATACTACAGGTACCACTAAACAGGGTATTATGTGGGGTGTGAAAAAACTACCTATAGTTTTTCCTGAATCAGAAGAATTAAATGACGTGTGTAATGAAGCGTGGGTTGCCCCTGATAAAAAGCTGATAATTTCAAAGAAATTATTGGCATTATACCCTTTCCCGCCAGAGGTTAGGGAGCGCTGGGAAACACCTCCTAGGGTGGACAAGGCGCTAACACGCTTATCTAAACAAGTGGCGTTACCCTCTCCTGAGACGGCCGCACTTAAAGATCCATCAGATAGGAGGATGGAAAATATCCAAAAAAGTATATACACACATGCAGGTGTTATACTACGACCAGCTATAGCGACTGCCTGGATGTGCAGTGCTGGGGTAGTTTGGTCAGAGTCCCTGATTGAAAATATTGATACCCTGGACAGGGACAATATTTTACTGTCGTTAGAACAAATAAAGGATGCATTTCTTTATATGCGTGATGCACAGAGGGATATCTGCACACTGGCATC